>NW_024038624.1:92500-692500 GCF_016077235.1 Cyprinodon tularosa
AAAACATTGTTGATCGAAGACCAGGACTCTATAGGTGTTCAAGGGGATCCATTTTACTTCCTGTTTAACATTTAACAGTATTATGAGCTATATAAAAGGTGTTTATTACAATATTTGCACAAATGTATTCTCTGAAAATGGTATTTATTCTCATTTCCGCCTATTTTAAGCTCTTTCAGAATATTTTTATGGTAAACTAGCTATAGCATTTCTTACACATGAAAATTCCTGCAGACTGATGCACAATGGACCAGCACATATTTCACCCTAAGACAGACCCAGAACCAGGAGAAGTAGTCTCCTGCACGAGAAGCAGGGATTATTCAAGTGGTTCCTGAAAGGTGAGTAACAGAGTTTCTGCAGTGTTAAATTGGACTATCACATCTTCTAAACTTCTAAGAACCAAATATCTGTAGTATTTTGCTTATAGTGTTGGTTTGCATCAGAAACGGCTGATATCTTTGGCAGATAAATCTTTGTTTCTTATATTGGTATCGGCTGACAGATGCATAAAGTGCATACATTGTCACTCTGTCCATTTGCCATCTATTGTTTATATGTTTTCTTCAATTTGTTAATAAAATTGGCAGCCTAAAATGAAAAAAAATAAATAAAAAAATGTTGGAGTTTGATTTAACTAAAAAAAAAATTTGTATTGTTGATCTCTGGATTACATTTAATATTTTTGCCTTTTTTGTTTTTTTAAGTTAAGAAGAATCTGAGAACAAATTTAAATAAGACACTAATAGCGCTAGCATGCCTATGAAATTTCCTTTGCGATTCAGCATATTGCCAAGAGCCTTTCCAGCTGGAGTAAAGGCAAGACAGATTCCCAGAGATTCAGCGAAGTTAAAAAATATCACAGGTAAATAAATATGTTGATACTTCTGTAACTGATTTATTGAAATGCCTAGAGTTCTGTTAGGGTTAGAACACATCTTAGCCAAAAAATTATATGGTTCTAATATTTGAAATTATTTCTTTTGGTGTTTTGGTTTTTGGCCGTTTCCTCATTTTTTGTTTTTGGTTTCGGCCAAGAATGATCATTTCGGTGCCGGTGTCTTGCACTTTTCAGATGCACCTCTGCTTTAGCAGATCAAGAGTCAAATAATGAGGTCTTGGCAGGACATAATAAATTAACTGCATGCTGAGGAGGTAATTCAGCCATTTGATTCAGGCGTGGAAGCAGAGAAACATCTCAAAAAGGTGCAGGAAACCAAGCAGGATGAATACTGGATCAGGGTATTACTTGGTACTAGGGTTAACTTCCACTGATTACCACAAGTCTTTCAGGAGACAAGATGATACATTTTAGAGCAGCCAAGTGTAATCAGCCCTCTGCCGTCGGTCACTGAGCAGCTTCTCTGCAGCAGGAGTAGTTTGCTAAAGGGTACATCAGCCTCTCTTTCAAGTGTTGGCAGGGAACGCAGATAACTCATTTTCCTCATTCATTACTCATCTCTCTTTCAGGTTCAGAAATTAAAAGCTGAAACAGATCCTCTGGCGGGGGAACCTCGTCACCACAAAGGAATGGAATGAAGCAGATCCATTGATGCTGTACACAGACGGCTCTAAATTTCAACAACACTGAATCTGCGCTAGGCCCAACTGGCCGCTTGCTATGGCATTTCTACATGTTCAGCTCTCTCTTCTAAAGCTGTGGGGACAAAAGGCCGTGATCAGGTGGCCAGGTCTGGGACTGACGCGAAACAAAGGCCCTGTTGTTCCCCGTAGCCGACACTCGACATCTAAAATCCTCCATCCCTGAGAGCTCAGAAGCTTTACAATCAGGCCAGCTTTTTACCAGAAGGCTGCAATAACTGAGGAAGCAGAAAATGAGAGGCTGCATGAAACTACTCTATAAGTCTGAAGTTCAAACAAACCCAAAGCAAAGCAAGTCAGGAGGAAAGGAAGCCATAGATCTGAGTGGATGCAAGAGAAATACCTGATATAGCATTGATTTACCTAGAACGAGCAAAGCATGCAGACATTTGTTTTGCTCCCAACCTGCTGTAACCCTGTTATCAGCATGATGACATGTATTTGATGAGCGTTTTAGACCTGACAGCATCACTTATAGTGTTAAGTAGTGCTGCGTGACCCTTTATCTCCTTCAGGCCCTGCTTTGTTTACCGTTCATTCAACCTAATGAATGATTCATGGGCTTTTTCATCTTACTGTATTAGCTACTGTAGCTTCAGATCTGTCTGCACCTCCGACCTGCTGTGCTTAGAAATAAGATAAAACATTTGTCTGTATAACTCTGATTCTAATCAAAGAGTAACTGTAACTTTTTTAAAGAAAGATAATAACTTGGTGGACGTTTTCCTAAATGCAACAAATGACAATAGGCAATGGGATAAATTATCAGTACGTCATATAAAAAAAAAAGAGAGAGATCAACCTATGAGAGAGAAAACAACACACAGACCAGTCAGGCGGCTCCAAGCATCTGATTTCGTACAACCTCAGAGAGGAAATGATCTGATTTCTGTGATGGACCTGGATTAAGAACAGTGCGGTACAGCAAATGCTGTGTTTTAGGTTATGCTTGTTGCCACTCAAGCATCTCCTGAGAAGAAATGAAAGACTGTAACATCAAAGATACTGGTAACCCATCCCTATAATGAACTTGACTGATGGAGGAGAATCTATTCACCACTGAGCCCGAGATGTTCAGTCTGAGCCCTTTAAAAACACTTGCACTATAAACTGAGGTGTTTTTACTTCTATTTTTATATTAATCTGGAGATGGTTTACATTTAGTGAAGCACTTCAAGCACCAACACTTTATCACTAATGGTGTGTTCACCATGAATATATCAAGAAACCAGCTTCACTTCGAATAGAAGGAGCTTCTATCTGCTGCTTGCCAGTTTCATTTCAGCAGGGCAGACCTGGATTTAAGCGAGCGAGTCACTGTGTTTTAGTCCGTATGGAAAGCTGAGCAGCTGGTGTGGTGCCCTGCTCTGGAGCCAGGGGAGCTGACAGCAGGAGATCAAAGGAGGACAGCGATAGATTGGAGCAGGATGCAGGGCAGAGATGGCTGGCTGGGCTCTGCCTAGAGCTACAAGAGGACGACAAGTGATGCATGATTCAACAGTCCTCCTAAGGTCTGAATTACTACTTCATCTTTATTAAACTTAATTTTTCCGTCCTCTATTCTGATTGAAAAAGCTTTGTCCTCACAGAGCTGCTTTTGGCTACATTACAACCACATCTAGTCCCTGATTGTCTTAACGATTCATCCCTGCAATCGGTAATGTGTCGTTTTTATCGTATTGCTCCTGAACGCATCTCTACATACGGATAAAGTTGCTTTCAACTACTTTCCAATGTGGTACTATAAGTCATATATTTAAGTATGAATGATCACAGATACATCTTTGCCATCCATACAATCACAGATACACTGAAGGCCAATGTTACCAGTTGTGTGTTGTATTATTTTTCATCTTATTTTTTATTATGAGGAGGTCATGTCAGCTCCCATGCTCAGCGCTTTAATAAAAAACACAGACAGTGGCATCTATTCTTCTGAAAGTGCAGGTCGCTTTGGGCTAACGGCAGTCAAATTTAAAGATTAAAGCTACAAATTTAACTCCTCCTGGCCAGCGAATGGTACACTCGTGCTTTTTAATGTTATTTTTCATGATTCTGAGAAATGAAATGCAGAGAAGAAACAATTTATCACCTCTATAAGGCAGCTACAAGAATCTAGTGTTGCTTGGTTTTATGTTTGACACATCTGTGAGATCTGCAAGGCAAAATGACAGTTCTTGGTCTCCATCCTCCTCCACCCAGTGTCTGTGCAGACAAAAATTCAGCAAATCGCACCTAGGAAAAATTTTAAATTTGCAGACAGAAAAACATGGCGAGTAAGAGATAGCTCCTACTGGCCTCTCCCCTCCCCTCTCATTCTCCCGGGTGGGCTTTCTTAAAAGTACCGCTGTCTCACTCCCGGCCAGCAGTAGCCTCTGCCCCCCCCCCCCCCCCCCCCCCCCCCCCCATTCAGCATAAAGTTTCTGCGTAGCACTCCTTAAATCATCCACAGTTAGCATAGCTAGCCTCAGTTAGCTGTAGCTAGTCTAAACATCGTTTACCCCTGCACTTCTCCAATCTATCACTGTGCTCTTCCACTCTTCTCTAAAGCTGCTGTATCTCCCCCCTGTGGTGCACTCTCCACCCAGCGGGCTCCTCAGATCTACAGCTTTAGTTGCTTAGGTGGCACACTTGCCCCCCATCCCAGTTATGGTGCCCTTTCCTGGTGTTCTCTCAATGATTCTTGACTGCTTCTGTCCGAGCTCGGGATGTTCTCTCCCTCTGTTGTTGTATGATTTATTCCCCCATTTTGGGCACTCTGAGCAAAAAAACACACTGACCAAGGGCGGGAAAAAGATGCGTGACCTCTGAGAAAAAAGATGAATCAACAATGCAACGACCGCCACATCAGATCTTGGGTGTTCATAATAACTGGCCGCTCGCCAGTTGTGGCCGACCACATGAAAAATCGGCCTATTTCCTAGCATAGGAAATAGGGGTGTAAATCACATCCATCATGGCGATTCGATTCAGTATCGATTTCCTGACCCAACGATTTGATTATTTTCGATACTTAAGAATACACCACGATTCGATTCGATTCGATTAATCGATTAATCGGTTAATTTTTTTTTTTTTATTATTATTATTTTTTTTTTTTTTTTACACCTTACAGGCTAAACAAAGTTTCAAGTTTGAAATAAATCAATGAAAGCTGTAATATCATTATGCATTTTCTTTAGAAACAACAGCAAATAACAGAAGTAGAAAAGTTGCATCAAAAAATACTGCAAAAATACTGCACAATATCAGTGTAATGAGTTCAATGCAATACCTCGGCTCCAGAGAAACTGTCCAACATATTTTTTTAGAATGTAATAAATATATTCAGGAAAGAGAGATGTTGTGTAGAGAGTTAGACAGGAATAAAAATAAACTAGATATAAGGGGAATTGTTTCAAAGGTCATCTGGGGATGTAGTTTTTGGTAGTATTTTTAATTTTCTAAGAAGAACGGGTATTTTAGGGAGAATATAATAGTTTGTCTGGTCCATACTCCATTCTGGAAGGTGGCGGTAATGCACCTATAAGTTGTTTGCCAACCGCCATTAAAAAAAAAGAAGAAGAAGAAGGCTCCAGAGTGTTGACGTCACCGCCCCTTGAGAGACGCTCCGCTGCTCCTCTCCAAATTGTAGCTGACCGCAAACAGTGCACCAGACAGGAGGCCGGCTTGTTTTGTTTTTATGACCGAAATTGCGGAAAACAACTCGTGAAGTTTGACCCGCTAGAAGAGCGAGGTGCGCGAGAACGCTGGGAGCCTTTTTCCAGCTGAATCTCCGCTCTTTTTTCCCTCCGTCGTCGGACTAAACTCGCCCCCACTTCCTCATCGCCTCGGCCGTATCTAGACCCACAGCGTGTAGCACAGACCACGCTTCAATACTGAGCATAATTTAAAAATGTCTGTGTGAAGCTTGCTGTAACAAACTGCTGTAAGAGTATAACCAGGAAGCGCGGTAGGAGGGCAAAATAGGTTTAGCGGCACCGCAGCACGGGAAGGAGAATTACGCCCAGGAGCAAATGGATAAAAATAGACCGGGGGAAAAAAAAAAACATTAATCGATTATCTTGCGGACGTGTCGATGCATCGGATCGTCGGCTTTTAGATCGATGCATCGATACAAAACGATTATTATTTACACCCCTAATAGGAAATAGCCTAAACTTCTTGTCCGGTGCAAGTCTAGTTAATATCTATATATTTTGGACCCCTAAAAACCTACAAGACATTTTTTCCCCACAAAAGTTAATACTTTAATTCTGCACCACTGTAGAATTTTGGGATGTATGAAAAAGTTGTTGCTATGTCCAATAATTTGTAGTATGAAAAATAATTTTTTTTTTTATCAAATTCAAGCAAAAGGAAAAAAAGAAAATGACAAATTTGAGCAACAGGACTGGCTGTTAATAATGTAAATTTTTTAAGTTAATATTTTCTACATGAACTATTTAAAAACAAGAGTGAACATGTAACACTGTGGTCTTAAATGCAACTTGGGGGCACTTCACTTTTGTGCTGGTTCACCTAAAAAAAGGTTTAAAAAAAAAAAAAGATTGGTACACCAGTGTAACCAGTGTAAAAGGTTAGTCTAGGGCGCTGTGCTGGGAGGAAATCAGAGGTCCTGTTTAACCAGTGTTTGGAAAACAAGAGCAGAAAGTTGTTCGATCATTATCAGATATTTTTTGATTTGGATTAGTTTATGGTGCCGAAGCAATTCCCCCTGACCAAAGCTTGATGCTAAGTATTCACAGAGACCCTCTACCAGATGCTATAAAAAAGAAAAAACTCCCATTTAAAAGCATCTCACAGCCAGAGGAAAAACACACATTCTGTCTCAATCTCGGTGGTTTCCTTTGAATTACTTCAAAGAGACCATACATCAGCTTTCTTCTTTTCTTCCTTCATGTGCCTCAAGGGCGGACGAGGATGAAGGCATAAAAAGTGAGCCAGGGTGCGACAGTTTGCTGCCGTCCCATTGAAGAGGTCTTATTCATGCCGACTTGCAGCTCAAGGGGGCTCCCCAGTTTATTCGACAAATATGAACTGGTTTCCAGGTCGCCAGTTTGTGTCAACATGGTTTTATCTTTAGACGATGTCTTAAACACATCATCACTCTCAGATATTTTTGGATCAGGTATCTTATGGGCCGCCTTTGTGAGTTCACCAACCCATTTGAAAGGCTGGAGTGTGCTGAAGATCCAATATTATGTTTGTGTATTTTTAGTTAAAAGAGCTCAGTTTCCTTAGGAAACATTTTGTATACAAGCTACAGAGAGAAGGTTCTCAATATCTTGCTTTACTGTTAACTTTTGCCAGTATTTATACAGCCTAAACTTCAACAGAAGAAACATTTCAAGATAATTTGACATGAAATATAGAGAAAGGATAGTGTTTGTGATCCAGAAAGCACACAGAACGGGGCTTTGGTTTTACAGAACCTCCTGTGAGTGGAGCAGCTCAGACAAAAGATTCGAAAGCGGGGGCTCCTCTATTCAGCCAGACGATCCTTGGAGAGTGGCATGAAGGAAATGAATGCTGCTGCCAATCACGCCTCATAGTTCAGAGGCTTCTTTTCAAAGACTGGACTCTGCCTTTCAGCTCACTGGAGGAGACGGGGGGGAGGCAACTCAACATGCCCCGAGCTGCTCACAAGGCATGGACAGTTTGACTCGGAGTATTTTTGAATCTGGAAGCTAAACCAAAAGGCTCATGGGGATTCAAGCAAGATGAACCTGGTCCAGCATAAGAAGAGAATACTTTCAACCATCAAAACGCTGTTTCTTAATGTGAAGAATCCCATTTTCAGTCAGACTAAAATGACAGACTTTTCAAAGCTAGAAGCTAAAGATAAAAAGCCTCTAATCTAAGATATGTTTAGGTACAGGCTAGGGCTGCAACAACGAATCGATAAAATCGATAAAAATCGACTTTTAACAACGTAGGCAACGAATTTCATCATCCCATGGGATGTAAGATGTAATTTGTGCCATCAAAATATGCATATTTTTGTTACGTTACACAAGTAATAAGGCCTTGTCCTGGATTCCAATAACACACTACAAAAATGATCTATACATTTGTGAAAATGTCTTAAAAAAAGGGCATTTACTAGGGCTGCAACAACGAATCGATAAAATCGACTTTTAAAAGCGTTGGCAATGAATTTCATCATCGATTAGTTGTGTTGCGCGATTAATGCGTCATCCGCCACCACCGTCATTGCCGTGGGGCGCCTCCCCCATCCCAACCCCGTTCTCCCTCTCCCACAGGAGTCCCTCTCAGCGCTGCAGTCAGAGCCGTAGGATGTTTACACTCAGCATCCAGACTGCAAATGAAGCGCGCATGTGCCGGGATTGATGGCGCAAATTAATCACAATTATTAAAATAGCCTGCGCTTTGTAAAGCGAAAAAAGTCGTAACATGCAACTTTTGTCAAAACAAATTAACATGGCGCGGAAGCACCACTGTTATGATGCAGCACCTAAAAAGGAAACACGTTGGAGCCTTCGATGGCAGTGAAGAGAGCTGATCAGCAGGATGAGCGACCATGTTTGTTTGGTTTTAAAGTGGGGAAACGTTACGTTAGTTTCTCAGGTAGCTCATCTGATGCTTTCCTTACCTTGTTAGTAGGTTACAGACAGTGATAAGGTTGGCTACTTATTTTACTTTTAATTTCATTTGAATTAGTTTAAGCAGCGTTTATATTTTCTTTATAAATAAATTAACTTGCAAATTATGAGGGCAAGGCTTTTAAAGTTTAAATCTGCTGGCAAAGATAAAGTAAAGAAGATCCTGCAATTTATGGAAGTAAAGCAGAATAAAATCCAGCAAGATCAGTAATATGTCAAATAATTATATGCCACATTTCCTGTAAATATCTGCCTTTGGAGGATGTGTTTTTTAGCACCCCTAGTTCTCTCATTTTTATTCCAAATACAATTTATAATTTGAATCACAGGGCTATTTTTATCTCTATGGTTGAGTATTTTCTCAAGTAGCAACTTTAACTGCTATACTTTCCTTTCTTAAAAGGCAGAACTCTTCTACTCTAAAAAAAACCTCATTTGTTGAAATGGGGGGACCTATTGTTTGAACCCCTTAGGGGCTTTTAAAAACAAAAATGTCTTTTTTTACTCTTTATGAAACAAAGTACCCTATATTTTGTGGATGTACAGCTACATTTCTCATGTAAGTTTGCGTAGTTTTAACACAAACATTTATTTTTCATATTGCACCAGGACAGTTAATGAGCAACCTGTACTTGTGTGCTTGTTTGTTCTGTCTAAAATGTTTATATTGGAATAAAGAGGCTAATATAAAAAAATTTTTTTGTCCGATTCATCAATTAATCGAAAAAATAATCGTCCGATTCATCGATTTTTAAAATATTCGTTAGTTGCAGCCCTGCAAAAACAAAGCCAGGTTTGGGTAGATCCAAGCGAATTCTTGGCCGGATACAAAAACGGCTGCAAAAACAGCCAACAACTGAAATCGGTGCTCGATGGATTCCCCGGTTTTGGGATCCGTCGATGCCTGGCTGATGTGGGATAAGTTGCTGTTTCATGTTCATGCTTATACTTCAGGTAAACGTAGCCCAATATAGCAGTGAGATTACACATTTCTGTGCAAATTGGCAACAAAAACAACTATACTTTCAACGCCTTTATAAAAAAAAAAAAAGACTCAAAATGGCTTACAAAAACATTTAACAATAGTCACGCCTGTGACTGTGTTCACATCAGTTTCAATGAATCCACGCGCTCTTTTTCTGTGCCTCTACTCTAAATCTTATGTAGAATTGCGAAGTGAGGGCTACTGACAATTAAAATAATAATTATTCAAGAAAAGAGGGCGACTGGCCCTGTTATGTCTTGCAGCCAGTTTTGCTGTAGAGTAGTGGTATATCCTACATGAACAGATATGAGCAGCATCAACACCTGGAATAGAGAAAAATAGCTTTCAAAATGATGTGTTTACATTATTGAGGAGAAACTAACAGCACTGCATCATTAGAAAGAGAAATGGTTGGAGTACAAAGCTTCCTTGAAGAAGCCACAGCGGCAGGACAAACTGCTAAGATGACTGCAGTTTTAGCTGCTAGCCACTTGACTCAGATATTGTTTAATGCAACCAAAAACCACAGCAAATAACACCATATGTATTAACATGGGTCATGACCCTGTCATTAACCTAGTACTACTTGTCAGCTAGCATTTTGCCTTAAGTGAAGTTGAGAAGAGCTTGTTGTTTAGGCAACTGTACTAAATGCTTCCTTGTATTCCTATTGCCTATTTATCAGATTAAATGAACTTTTTTATATATATAACATTATGCCCTGAGCACACCTGTATAGGATTTGATTCTTCCCATGTTATTTTCTCAGTTTCCTGATAACAGTGGATTCATGGCTAACCGGAAGCGCTAATGCTACGGCCTCTGCTGCTTTACTACCTAAAGCAGCAGAGGCAGCAGAAGCAGCTAGTTTACATGCAAAGTCAATGATTGACGCGCATCAAGGCGCAGCAAAAGCTCCCAGCAGGAGCGTGCATCAGTGCGTCTGAGCAGCTGATGCATGCAATGCGCTTCAGACGCAGCAGCTCCTGGAGTTGGAAAATTGTAACTTTTGCTGCTCGACGCGCCGCATCAACCAATCAGAGAAGCTGATCTGGGAGCTGACGGGGACACAGACAGCACTCCTGATGCAGATCAATATGATCACTCCTCTGAAAAGTTTATTAATGCCTAAATTAACTTAAAATGTTGAAATCTGCCTGAAAAACATGTTCGCTTTTAGTATCCTGGTACCTACAGTTTGGATTACATACATCAAAAACGCCTTCCAGCCACAGCGCAAACTGCTAAGAGGTAACCGGGCCATAGTCTGCTGTTGAATGGGATTCCTAGTTACAACACACCGCCGGTATGTGGGGGTCTGAGCGACTCCGACAGAAAAATAATATTTGAAGGCAAGAACGTAATCTGGATAAACTGACTGCACTGATGAAGTTTTCAGGTGGGCTTTCTCACTTAATAAAACTACTTTTTACGCACGGATCACAGCATATATAACTGCCATTGCTACAGGCAAAGAAAGATAGGCTAGCTCCGCCCAACGCGCATCAGACCACCTTCCACCATGTAGCCAGAGCAGCAAAGATGTTTCAGCATTTTTGCTGCTTCTGCTGGTTGCGGTTAGAACGTAGCATCATATACAACAGAAATGCAGCTATGGGAAGAAAGTAGGTGTGGCTCAATTAGGTTCATATTAGCTGGTTCTTTGCCAGACGGATTTCACATATATTGTACATTGTGATGACAATATTTAACGTTTTCCTTCTGTATCTGTACATGAGCCTTTTCGTTTAGCCGGGTAGGGAATTAAATCAAGATCAAATCCAACGGCGGCAATGGTGATTTGAAATGACACAAATGCAAACCGTTATTACTAATGGGAATATCTTGATCAATATATATATATATATATATATATATATATATATATATATATATATATATATATATATATATATATATATATATAAAAAATAATGCATCTTGAAAGAATTGTTGGATCCAAAGAAAAATACGGTCCACTGTTTGTGTATCTGGTGACAGCACCCTGGCTGAAAAGAAGACAAGCTGCTGGAAACTGTCATTCTGAGCTCCTGCAGTGTTTCTGAGCGAAAGACTTTCCAAAAACAGATGAGTTGTGTTTAATCACTAATCAGTATTCCTACCACTGCCCCGTAGAAGGCCACATCTGAAACCACAGCTCTGCAGGCCAGCCGCATGCACCAAACCCAACAGATGCTGGTAGACCCCCACGTCTTTGTTCTTCACCAGAACTGAAGGCGGCTATCCTGCTCACCAGAACAGCAGGAGATCGATGCATTTTAGGATAAAATGATTATTAAATATTGTTATCCAATTGTGTTTTGACATGATGCTACAAAATTTAACTTGGGTTTTTCTAGAAGATGGGATACACCTAATTTCTATGAGGATTAAATGCAGCTAATCCAGCCACACCATCCTGATCCATTTTCAATTGATCTACTCCCCAAAAATATGTCCACAAAGTGGGCCACACAAAAAAGGTTAATTTCACTTTAAAATAATAATAATAATAATTTAGCTGACCAGCCCATTATACAATTACGAAACGAGCAAGGATGCAGTAAGCTGTTTCTGAATGTTAGCTAAGAAGCCTAATCCTACAAGGCTACTAGAGCAAGCTTCAGTGAGATGCTGAATGCCACGTTATTTTGCCAGTGTTTCAGTTTTGTCTTCTAAACTTCAGAGAAACATCTGTCTTGCAGAGTGTTTATAAAATGTTGGTTTGTGTGAGATATTTCTACGAGTTATGTCTATGGTTTGAAGAATCTGAGGGAGAAAAAAAGTCAAACTTGAACTGAGCACAATCTTTGCCTGCAAATAAATAAATATGACTTTAACTGAGAATAAAAGCCTTTTACTGACCTTCATAAAGAAGCACTTTACTGCTTTTTCATGCATAAAAAACTGTTTTTATTTGTAGCAAACATTTTTTTATAGTGAGTTATTATAGACCTTTATATTTTTCTCTGAGGACAGAATTCTTAAATATCAAATAATATAAGTTGCTCAGGGCTTAAGAGTTATTTATCAGCTTCGTCATTTCTTAACTATTTTCTTGGTTGGCAATTTTTACTTCTATTTGAGTAAAAACATAGCGCTGCTTTTACCAGAGTAGAGTAGTACAGAGTCTGTAGTCTACTGACATCTGATTCATTGCATTGAAATGTCTCAAATTCACAACACATGTCATCTTAAGTCTCTTAACACAAACATTTCAATCCTCCAATCAGATCCTCCAGTCAGAGAACCAGCTGATTGCATCCAGTCACTAAAGGCCAATTTATGCTTCTGACGCATAGCCTCTGCAACCGTCAAATCTGTTTCTGTGACCACGCGCACCTCCAAAAAAATCCTATCTACGAGTCCGAACCCGTGCAGACCTCAAGCGGAAGTGCGCAGACCAAAACAGCTGTGATTGGTCCTTGGTATGCCTTTCTGGCTGTCTGTGTGGTCGTCCTTCTTGATTCGGTGCCGGGGCACGCCATTTTTAAAAACTGAAGAACAATGGACAACTACGATGAAAGGTTAATCGAGGAGGTTCGGAAGTACAACCACTTTAAAAATGTGTATAATTTTTCTAAACCACTTTAGACAAATTATACAAATAAATATATCCTCTTCGATGTCTAGCAACTCTAGATCCATCTCCGTGACCGTGATATCTTGCAGAAGCTGTATTGTTGTTTTGGAAGATAAACACAGTTCTCGAATAGGCTCCACCTTGTGCTTAGGCGGGACACTGCTGTGCGTCCCAAGAAATTCCAGACCGATGGTGCAGAAGCATACCAGCAAAACTGGTTAGCGACCAGACCCAAACAACATTTGATGTGTCTGTTTGCAGAAGTCTAATCTGCCCTTAACTTTGCAGGACTTGCTCCTCCTGGATAAGCATGTAGAGACAGCAGATATGCGCTCGCATCGCCTCGCTGATTCCCATTAAGCATCAGAGATTCACCCATCCAATACCTGCATCGTATATTGGCTCCGAATTTGACCAATTGGCTGGTTTGGATATCAGAGGCACCTTTAAAATGCAATTATATCATTTCTGACTTTTAATTTCAATATATAGAGAAATTAAACTTTGCAACAACTTTTAAACACCTCTAAAAACAGGTTGTTAATCTAAATTAAACAGTAACATTTTTAATACTCCATAAATGGATTGGAGCTGAGTGGCTGCAGCAGGATCCTGTGGGACAGAAAAGAAAGGCATGTGAATCCAACAGGCCGAAGGTTCAATACCTGTTTGGCACATGGAAAAGTAATTAAGGCATGCTGTCTATCCATCCGGCTCACAGAATATGAAAAACACCGTCACAGTTGAGGTAGGACGTTTCCTTACCGAGCCCTGGAGAGTCAGACTGTTTGGAAAAGTTATCCTAGTGAAACGTCCCTCAACAGCCAGTCCATCTGCTGCAAGAGCAGAACATCTATGGAAAGACTACATCAACTAGATGGGCTTCTCCCTCTATTCAGAAGGGCCTCAGAGTTTTGGTCACACACACAGCTTTGCAACAGGGACGAGTAAAGTTAGAACTGACCAACAAATCTTCACTTTAAAGTCTTAAAAAAAGTCAAAGGTAAAGGAAGAGATCGTGCATCTTTTGGACTGCAGCTTCACTGGAGAGCAGAGAGCTGCTGTTAAAAATGGCCCCAGGCAAAATAAACTAATCCTTCTGCTCTAAGCCATTAAAAAACTAACAAGATATCTAAGATATTTACTAAAACGGACTTCCTCTGTTATTTAACTATCTGCACAGGAAGCACAAGTGAATAACTGACAAACAATCTAGTTTGTTCAAGCTTCTCCAGGGACTTTAAGAATCAGGAAACACCTCCAGCTAAACTGCATCAGATACGGCAGGTTTAATTAGGTCTCTTTATGAGACTTAATGGCATTTAGCATACTGGCATGCAAGGATCTGCATAGTTGCTGCAACTCTCTTCCCTTCTGTGTGGCTTCAAACTCATTTAAATTGAACACTTTCATTTTTTTACTGCCTGAAATCGATTATATGCATTTAAATATTTGTTATTATTAGTGTATTATTTCCTCCAAAATTAATCAGATTAACTTCCACAAGCCAAGAATATTATATTAGTTTTTAAAAGTAAGTCTTGTTTGTGAAGCGCCACAACGGTCTGCCATCTTTGAAATACAGATGCTGGTGATGGATAAAATAGTACCAAGACTCAGAATAACAACTTCTTTTCCCTTGGTGGCAATTGAGTGTTATTGAGAGGCAGTGAAGAAGGTCGTTTGGAGACGATAACCCAACAACTGAAAGTCTGCACTACTGCAGCACAAAAAAAAGATTATAACCAAGATTTCACCAAGAAAGTGAAAAAGAGAACTTAAAAGACAAAAAAAAAGAGGATAAATATCCTGCAAGACTTCTCCAGGTGGAAGAAGCTGATGAAGGAGAAGGATTTAAAAATGAAAAGTAAGTAAACTGTACTAATTAGACAGTGTAGCTTGTTACCATAGAAATCATAACAGTAGATCCTGCAAACAAACAAATTTGTTGACTGTAGGTTTCAAAGCCATGGTTAACCCAGTCTTTTTGTCACAGTAAATGTCAGTTTATAGAAACTTCACTTCAGATGATATAGTTCCATCTGTGAATTTATTATTTGTTTTATTTTTTTTTTTACACATACATTTTTTTTATTATCTAAAAATCACATATCTTCATGAATAGGCCAGCTTAATGCTTCCATTGCCTCTGCACCAGGAGCATTAGCTAAAGCTGGCTCAGATTCAGAAATACCTTTAGAAAAAGAAACTATTGGTTAAGATAGAAAGATGTAATGTAATGGAGAAGGAGAGGACCAAAAGGTAGAGGGAACAGCATATGATCCAGTCAGACTACAGAGGAATTAAAACAGGGCGATAACTTGGGTCAATTGTGAGCACCAGTCAATCAGGTATCAGTAAAATATCTGGATACTTACAGTAAGAGAGTAACCCATATTCATTTTATTCAAGTACAACAGCAAAGTTTTTAATATTTCAAATAAAATACTATAAAAAATAGGTGGAAATATGATGATTAAAATCTTCTGTTTTCATCTTTGGTAAGTCAGAACATTTTCTGGGCTTAGTTTTTCCTGGGTCATTGACAAATCGACTGATACATTTTTTTCCCCCCTCATTTTCTTTTTTTTTTTTCCAGGTCTTTGTTAAAGTCATAGGGAAACAGCTGTTCCAACCGTTGCGTTTCCGAATTTTTCCGAGTCGTGCACGACTTTACATGACTG
Organism: Cyprinodon tularosa; assembly: GCF_016077235.1. Lineage (NCBI taxonomy): Eukaryota > Metazoa > Chordata > Actinopteri > Cyprinodontiformes > Cyprinodontidae > Cyprinodon > Cyprinodon tularosa. The sequence goes on from NW_024038624.1 coordinate 107,981, forward strand.
AATAAAGTGAATGTGATTGGTCGATTATCAAGGGGGCGGGATTGTTGGGGCGGAAGGTTAGCAAGCATGTTTAGTTGTGGCCGGTTTGTCGGACGAATCTTGCTAACCAGTTAGCAACTTAGTGTTAGTAGGTTCCCAATGGGAAATTCCATTGGGACCAAGTAGCACTAAATTGGTGACTTAGAAACAACACTGTCAAGAAACCCTATGGACAGAGGAGCAGAGTTTCGTGTCGGAGGTCGTGGATGAGTCTCCTCAATCATACATTTTTTATTTAGAGGAGGAAAGCGGGGACGAAGATGTTGTGGAAGAGGACGCCAGGGCGGCAGAAGCTTGGTTTGGTGTAGAAGGTTTACAGCCGTACATGTTTGAGCCCTTGCCTCGCAACACTGCCAGTTCTGTTAGCTCTACACCTGCTGAAGACACAGACGTCCATCCCCGTGAACACTGGGACGGAACGCAATGGGAAAGGAAATTATTCTTTTTTCTTATTTCAACCGTTGTGTATATTAGCTGCGACATATGAATTAAAAAGTTAGAAATTTTCTAACTTTTTGGACAGAATCATCTGATAAAGAGTACATTTATATACATGTTTAAGCCATAAAATAAAATAAAGTACTATCAAAAATAGGTGGAAATATGAGTAAAATGTTCTGTTTTTTATTTTAAAAAAAAATGTTATGTCATCTTTGGTAAGTCAGAACATATTATGGGTCATTGACAGATCGACTGATAAAGGTTTTATTTTTTTCCTAGTCTATGTTAATACTGTTTATTTTCACATCAGTCTAACTGATCGCCTCTATGTGCTGCTGATATTTTAGGGCTACCTCAAAATTTGGAAAATAGTGAAATAAATGAGGGAAAATTTGTGGCTTCAAATGATAAAACTAGTAAGCAAGACTACTTTTTAAATTCAATTAATTGTTCCTTTCATCTTGAACATGTTTTGTTTTTAATCTCATCTCCCTGCCATCTTCTAGTCAGACTCACCCATGTATCATTTTCTACATAATCACAGAACTAAGGTCTGCTAGTGTAACTAACAACGACCTGTAACCCCCCCACCATTTTTTAAGTTTACTGTAGTGATGCTACAGTGAAAACTGCATGACAGTGACTTTTCTTAGCAAAACCAACACTTGGAGGGCATTAAATATCTGGATGTGACGCAAATCTTTCACTGTTGGTAGAGGCATGACCTGAGGCCTAATTTCACACTCTGCCTTTAAAACTCTGGGCTCCATTGTGTTAATTTTTACAAAACGTAAGATTTTGGGGTTATTCAACAGATCACAGCATCTCTCCATAAACGTATACAGATAAGTCAAATGTTGTTATTACAGATATGATTAAAAGCATCTCCGTCAGTCATATTTAACCCGTTTTATTCATCGATATGAGGTTGTAATCAGCAATGTGCTTCCCTGCAGCTTGCACATATATGCAGGTATACGCTTTTCTGCTTAAAACCAGTGTTACATTGGTCCATGTTTCCTCTTTTGATAATCAATAACAGATGCACAGATATGAAGGGGATGAGTATGCAGGCTAACCAGGATGGCTAAAAGCTAATTACTAGCTAATAGCCACAATTGATTTCTTTCCTCACTTCATGCCCCCCAAAAGCTTGGCCACATCTCAAGGAGGCACGCCCCACACACAAGCCCCGATGTAAAGGGTCAATCCAGTGTTCAGGCGTGAGCAGAAAAACACAATTTTCACAGCTGCACTAACCTCTTACACCCTAAGGGGGTATAAATAAATTTCTGCCTGACAAAAACACACAAAAGTAAATAACTTATAGCCTCACAGCTATTAGATTTAAGAAGAAACTTTTGGTACCTCTATAAAGGTAAGATGTCATGAATGGTTTTCTGGTGTCAGCACCATTGTAGCTTTGACCCTGCCTGAAATATTAGGGACAAAATACAAAATATTTTGCATTTTTTGAACCTCGCCAAAATTTTCTTTGAAATAAACATTGCAAAACACTACCAAAATATTATTTATAGCACAAAAAAGTAGTACAGACTTTCAAATCTAAATGTTGTGTAAAAATATACCAAATTTGGACTCAATCAGATGAATCATATTTATTTTAGAATGGTATTAGTGAGAAATTTCTTAGGCGGAGAGGCCATTTTGGCACATTTATCCATAAATGTCACCAAACTGTGCCAAATATGTTTTTTACATCAATACTGGGGGTTTGGTAAAATTACGAGGTCACGTAGCAGCTGGACCCGCGGTGGGTCCGTAGGGTTCAAGGGGTTAAAAGGAATGGTTATGTTATTTGACATTTTTTCAAATGTATAAACTACTAACTCACACTGGTTGCATATAACGTTTTTTTATGACAAATTTCTGCAACCTGCCGGAGTAGTATTGGTTATTTTTCTCTTTTACGTTTTCTATTCACTCAGTTTATTAGTAAATATACCCTTTCTGTGTATATTTCACAGGTGTGCCCAATACAGCTTTTCAATCCGACGCAATACCAGGATTGAAACTTTGAGAATTGTCCCATGCCGATATTAACTGAGACGATATTAGTACAAATCCCACCAGTTTTTATAACCAATTTTATCATGTAGAGTGTTATAAAAGGTTCAAGTAATATTACCAACACAGGAAACAAAAGCCAACAACAATAGGTATAAAAACAACACTCAAATTAACCAATGAGTTACAGAAACTTTTAACAGAACCAGAGGGTTTTAAATTAGCATGATAATACTGGATATTTTAGATAAGAATTATTGGATCGGGACATCCCTAGTATATTTACTATAAAAACATGTTACAGAGATTAAATCACTGCTCATGCATACAATTGGTCAACAAGCCAAAGCAATAGAGGAGAGCGAGTGTGGACCTCCCAGCAGAGTTGTGAAAAGAAAAAAAATGCAAGGTCCATTTTTAAATGTAAAAAGTTGCAAGAACATGTTTAAATCCAAGATTAATAAAACTCAAGTTGTGTTGTGAAAACATTCTGACTGTTAGAGTTCACTAAACCTGGAACTAAAGCTCAGGAAGCATTCTGATGATAGACCCCTGAGTCCATGTCCTAGCTAACAGAGCTAGTAGTGTTAGCAATGCTCCTCGGAGCTGTCGGTTTTCATTGAAGCATTACAGCACGGTCAGGACTTTTTTAAATAGCTACACCAACGGCTATCATATTGATTTCTGGTAGGTAAGGAGTACTGCCAGTAGATGGCGCTACGTCTGTTTATGCCAGCCCATTGCATCCCAAGCAGGGGTTCTATTTAAGCCCCATTTACACTACCCTTTAGAGACCGTGCTGAGATCGGTCCAAGCACGGTCACCAAGATAACTGCTGAGTGTAAATGGCACAAACAACTGAACCTGGACCGTGCCAGACACAAACTAACTGCGCTAGACTGGTACTAGTTCATAGGTAGGGCTTGGCATGGTTCAATCATGCTCAATTTTCAGATAATGAAGATGCATGAGCAGACCGCATCAGCCTCCATAATCATGAAACTTCAGACATTCATAAAAACACCATCTTCACACAATTTCCTGTGATGATTCTGCTTAGCAGTGTGATAAACTTCAACGTCCGTTGTTTCCTGCGTCTGTTAGCCCAGATTAGACTATCGTTTCTCGAATCCAATTCCCAAAAGCCGACTGTCAGTCTGCCTTCTTCACAAACAGTGAAATATCACAATGATAACAAAACATAACTTCCCGAATGTTTGGGGAGCTGCCATGCTGGATTGCTTGTTTACATCTAGAGAGCAGTAGTACCGTAGATCGTCACAAGGAGGCGAGAAACCGTGCTAGCGTGATGTGTAAATGGTCGTAAGAAACCCGAGCTTGGCATGGATCAGTTTTCAGATGGTGGTGTAAATGGGGTATTAGGCTAAAAAATATGATGAAAACATTATTAGGAATAACCTTTGAGAATATAGCCTTATTTTATCATAATCAAGTGGATTTTGGTCTTTTAAATATCGATGAATAATGTGACTGTGTACTTTTAACTGTCAATAAATACTAATGTCAAATAATATACCAAACTATAAGAAACAATATTTCAAAAATATTTTTTTCAATACTTGCAGTATTCCCTGTTTTGGAGCTGATATTGTTTTTTTCTTCACCAGTCATGCTTAAAATGAAGCAATCATAACAAGTGTCTGCTGAATGCAATAAACAAATTTGTGAACACACACGTCTGCCATTACAAGAAAAAAGAAACTAACACAGCCAGCTAAGGCTTCAGTCTATCTCCAATCAAATTTCACATTTTATTATGACTATACTGAAGTGGTGACTGTGAGGTGTTCTTTATATGGTCAGATGACCATATGACCATCAGTTTTGTCCAAACTTAAGGACGTTACAGAAAAATGCAAGACCGTCTCACTGGCTACAGCACAGAAAGCCCACACCACCATCCTCCCACAATTATACCACACAGCTGGTTATGGTTGTGCCGATATTCTGTCTTCATTACAGCCAAACTTCAGTTTGTCTAAGTGAGAGTTTAGTTCCCGGTCACAGACCTAAGCCATGGTCATGTGTTGATTTTACAGAAAAAAGATGCTGCTGGAAACTGTTCAAAAACCAGACTTCACTCAGTCTTTCTCCAGTCGGACTATGATGGACTTTGATGTTCTACAAAGTCTGGGCAAACATCAGATCTTCAGTTCTTTTCTCATACAGTTCTTTATGTTAAGCATCAATACGGACGAGGGTGCATTTTGCTTGTATAATGACTGAGCGGTCTGATGCTGAATGGGTTTAATCATCAAAGCAAACCAAACACAGCTACAACAAAACCCGTCCTTCTGTTTGATGGTTAGCAGCTCTGAACAGCTGAATTCAGACTGGTTAAACCTTCCTGTGACACACTTGGTACCTCTCTCCAACATTTAACAGATACAGCTGCTGATCCATGAAAAAAAACACAAATAAAACCAAGATGTAGACGGCAACTTCAATAAGGCTGCGCCTCTGTTTGAATCCTAAAAACAACTAACAAGCAACACTAGCACTTATTTCACCTTGGCATTCAAACAGGGAACAACTTCATGCCATTACACGCAAAGAAGCAAAAGATAAATAGAAACCCATTAATAAAACTACTTCACAGTTTCCCCTTTTTAGGTCCATTTGACACCACAGGATGTGTCTAATGACAGAAACTACTTAAATGAACTTGCACACAGGGTGCCAATAAAAGCACATAATACTAATTGCATTGTGTTATAACACATGATTGATGCAGAAATATACACATTTTGTAACTGCGGTTTCTAAGTTTGTCTTGCACAAATGTTAGACGTTAACAATGACAAACTTTAAGGCCATTTTGTTCCTTCTGATTTAAAGGAGAACAAAACTACTAAGTTTGAATTATTCTGTTATATAAAGCCATATGATTATCAACTGAGTTTATAGCCAGCTGACGTAATCAAAGTGAGCATAAAGAAAAGTCCAACGCTGACCAGTCCACAGAAAGCTGAATCACAGAGCAGCTTTGTGTTTGGATAACAAACCCAAGAAGCTGATGCTGTTCTACAGGCAGACAGGACTATTTTAACAATAATCAAGTTAACGTTTATCTTTTTTTTTATATCAAATAAGCCTTTAGAAGAAAATACAGATTTCATCCATGACACATTTTCTAAATGTTGTTCATTGTTTCTTATTCCAGAATTCATATAAAACTATGTAGCCATATAGCATTTTTTACTGATAAAATGCCAAGATGGGTGCCTTAGTTCCTAGTCAGGATGAGAGAACATTTTCCCTAACCGATTTTTGAGGCAATTCCATCCCCCTTCTCATACTGGTGTCTCAATACCAATGAGTATGTTTGCAGCATACCATTACAGCTTTGCAAGTATCTCTACAGTAGGTGTGCATACTAAGCATCCTTAATTCTCCTGATCAACTCTGATCTTCTCTGCTTCCCTACATGGATGCTACATAGTGTTAGCTCAACCCACAGGTAGTATTTTGCAGTTTTGGACCAATCTGTCAAACTGCTTATTTAACTTTGTCCTTGCAGATTCCTCTCCCACCTGAGCTGTGCATCTCTGCAGCTCCTCTAGTGATGCTGTGGGTCCATGTCTGATGAAGTGTCCCGTCATTTTAGGTGGATAGCCATCTCTTGGTGCAATAAAACTATTTCCCTTGTGTAGGATGGCTGAAACTGCCCTCCAGTACGGAGTGAGTTTTAATCCATTACTGTTTCATACAAACAATATGTTTTTTTGAATAAAAATGAGAAAACATAAAACACAATCTAGAATTGAAACTCTAAAAAGAATTTTGGGGCAACTTTGTCGTTTCCCCTGATTTTTTTATTTTCCATTTTTAATACACACACATATGTGTGTGTGTGTGTATATATATATATATATATATATATATATATATATATATATATATATAAAACTATATCTATCTATCTCTATAGCCATCTATATCTATATTTATGTAATTTTTTGCATTTTCTTTATTGATTTCACAAATCACAATCTCTTCATATCAAGCACTCATGTTTGACCAAAAAGAAATATTGTAAACATCCATTTGGACCAACAGAGGTGCGTCTTCAAAATTCACAGCACAAAAACCCTTCCCCCAGAACTGAAGACATTTGTGAAACATAATTGAAAAAAGGAATTTATAAAACTCAACCTGGAAGAGGAAAATTAGGAAAATTTGGGAAAAAAAAAAAAAAACTAGAGAAAACAACAAACCTTTTATGACAAAAAGAGTTTGTTTTCAAGTTTCATTTCTGGATTTCCCTTTTTTTCCGTCTTCAAATTTTCAACACGTAAAATAAGATATATGTATTGCAAATATAAAAAAAAAATTGTTTTGTTTTTATTAGAAGACAGCAGGAGTTAGTCTTTTATTCAACAAAATAATTTGTTTTTCAAATTTTAATTCTGGAATACAGTTTCTTCTTATTTTTATTTACAAAAGCTGTTCTTTGCTTGCAGGAATAATGGAATAAAATTCCCTCCGTACTCCAGAAGATGTTTATTTCTCCACAGCCCCCTTTGTCTGCTGGGTTCCCAAGTTGCTTGCACAGAAATGTTCCCTAATTAACTTAAGCAGTCTTATTAAATCTCACACAGGTGGAGTCTATTAACTAATTAGCTTACTTCTTAAATAAATTGCTTGTAATGTTATTTAATCATGGGTGTCAAAGCCAGTGGGACAGATTATAACTTCCCACCTTTCTGATAGCTGATAGTTTGTGTCTAATAAGAGTCTAAAATAGGAGGAAAATGAGTATAATTATAAAGTATGGATACCTTTGCTCAGCTCTTTAAACTGAACAGCTGACTTTTCAAAAAGGCCTTCTTACCTAGAAACTTCTTCACCTCCTCCACGCTCATGAAAATGTTGACACCGGGGCTGCTGGTGCTGCTGTGGCCGCCTGGGAGGCTGCTCTGGCTGGCCAGGCAGCCGCTGCCCTCCAGCAGCAGCAGGAAGAAGAAGCCTCCGAGCCTCCACAGCACCGAGTGAGGCCAGCCTCGGCGCTCAGACGGGCTGCCAGAGCTGAGAGTCCACCCCAACATAGCAGTGGACGTCTGGCTCACTGTAGTGTTCGCTGGTTTCTTTCTCATCCGTCCGTGAAGTTAATCCGTTGAGGAAACATTACGAGTTAAATCGCGCCACAGCGTCACCATTTACGGTAGTTCCCTTGGACCAAATAAAAAGAAAATCTTTTTTGTCTTTTCTTGCGGCTAACTCGCACTGGAACGGGCTAAGTTAGCCAGAGGAGGCTAACTGGAGTTGTGCTAAGCTTCGGCGGTTACCGTGTGAGCGCTCAGATTTACGACGTTTTCCACCGGAATGAAATAAGCGCTACATATCGCCACATTGGAGCGCATTGATCAGTAACGGCAGAAAAGAAACAAGATATAAAAGTCTTTAAAAGCACCAGACTGGCTAAGACATGGAGCTTTCCTCCCTCCCGTTGCTTTTTCCTCACTATCTCAGTTTTCAGCGGAGGGGGGCTCAGCGATCCCACCGCTGGAGCTCGGTGCTGCATTCACGTGATGTGGGAAATATTTACGAAGCCTGCCCCGTTCAGGTGCATTAAAGTAAAAACGAAACCAAAAAGCAGCGCAGACTGTTCAGGTCCGTCGAAGATGAAGAATACATGAATATAATAAAAATAAATATAAGGAAATAAATGTTTTAAAAAGCAAAGGCAGCAGCCTACCTGATAATAAAGTATTTTTTTTAAATACAATTTAATCATTATTGTTGTCCTGTCATTCATAACCAATATGTTAATTTACCACTGTATTATTGTTACTTGGGTATGTCCTCCCCCTGGTTCTGTTGATCAAAAAAGGAGTATCAGTTTAGGATTAACTACATACAGTATATTGTATTGTTACCTCTAACATGCTGATCTCCAATAAAAAAAACTAATCCACAGTAGAACTCAAGTCTCAATTATATATAATTACAAGTGAGATCATAGGTTGATTGAATATGCTATTTTATTTTAATGAAAAAATATAGACTAGATAAAAAGAAAAAAGCTAGTTTGAACAAAATAATTTAATCCAAAACTGCCATCTTAAATGTGAGTGGCAGTCATGTCATTCTTTTTATTTGTTTATGGTGGATATTTTCTTAAGGGATTTTGTGACTTTAACTAAAGGAAAAAATAAAAGTTAGAGCACTAGATAGGACAAAAATGTTTGGCACATTCAGTAAAGACAAATACCAAAACTTAAAAAGCTAAATGGGTTAATAAATTTGTTCTGTGAGAAACCCTATTCAGAGATTGCAAAATTTTGAAGCCACAATCATCAAATCAATGATCTCATTAAAATGTATGTTTTTCATTAGTTATACTCCAAGTTTCTGCTCTTTTTTGGGGAATGAATATTGCATAACAAAGCTGGTCATTTCTTTTAAACCCTGCAGAGAGAAAAGTAAAAAAATAACCATAAATATCTTAAAAAAAAAAAAAACAAAACAACTTTGCTTTTGGAAACAGCAGCACAGAATGTGATCCTGTGATCCCCAATTTTTCAAAACAGTCAGATGCTCTGGACATGCCAGCTGGTTTGTGGTGAGGTGATTCCAGCGAAAAACTTTTTCTGTCCTACCACCTCAAACATAAACAGATGGAGTTTGCTGAGCTTTAGTAAGACTTTAATGGGAACCACGTGTTATGGTCAGATGAGACCATTATTGAGCTGTATAAACATTTCAGGTGAGTTGAACATGAATGGATGGGAAATCAATACAAACCCTTTGTTAAATAAAAAAAAATCTGTGATGCTGTGGAACAGTTTCTAACATTGAATGCATCACTTTCATCACAGGCTGTTTAACTTAAAAACTCACCATAGTCAGCGCAGTCCCAAGACCTAAAATACAAAATTATATCAAAATGTATCTAAAAACAAAACAAAAGCCCAGTGTGGGGGGGTGATGATGAGAAGAATGGAGGAGATAGACTGGATGAGAAACTGCAGAAAGAAACTGGTCAAAGATCCTTCTCCAAGTATGTTTAGAAATTTTACAAGTGTGCTTGTAAAACCTCTCAGATCATTCCCTACGTTAGCTCCTAGCTTATAAAACCTTAGAGAAGAATGTGTGCCATCGAGTTTGCAGAAATTAACCAACCAATGCATTAACAGCAAAGACGGGTGATTTTTACAAAAAAAAAAAAGAATTTTCCCACATGAAATAAATAAACAAGTTTAAAATCAATAGAAGAGCGATTGCGTTAACAGTAATAAAATCTTATTTCAGGGTTATTAGAGCACATACTTTCATATGGTCACGAGTCGAATCGCCTTTAATCCAAAGGAGAGAAGAGGACAAAAAAAACACAGACTGATAAAATAAACAGTTTTATTATTTTTATTAATAAAATATCCACCTACAAAATGACCTATAAACACTATTTACAGAGCAGAGGAGCAGGCAACCATGCCTGCTAAGACAGAGTCGGATATTTTACATAGAAACACTTGGCAGAGGATGAGATCCGATCATGGGCTGCGGTGAGACTTTATTTATTCCTTTTTCTTTTGTTTCATGAGGACGTTTTGAGGCGAAGGCAGGGACATTCTGTGATTATTTCCCTGAGGGGCAAAACCCGCAGCTGAAGCACAAATAAAAGCCTCTCCTTGCGTCTCAGCACTTATATGAGGTATTTAAAGGTATTGTATGCTGCTTATCCAAATTTGCTCAAAGTGTGTTTGTTTGCGTGAAATATCATCCAGCAAACACAAATAATGTGGGCCACATGTCCTTTTCCTGCAAACAGTGAAGCCGTAATCAGATGAAGGGATGGTGGTTTGTGTTACAGTGGGTCTTGACGGGTTCTCAGCACAAAAATAACCATAATCAGACACTTCAAGTCGATTATATACACCGAAAAAAAAAAAAAGTTAGGGGGATTTTCCACATGACAGTGATGACAGCTCTTTCATCAGCATCCAGATGCTCTAGAGGAGAGAATGACAGAAAAATCTGCTTGTTTTTTTTGTTTTTGTTTTGTGGGAGCATGATTGTTGACAATGTTTTACAGAAATTCTGCTTCAACTTACTGAGGAAAAAAACAAACTTTATTGGGGTCTGTTTACTCTTCTGTCTGTAAGGAAAGAAAATTAAATAAGAACTCCTTGACATGAATGAAGATAAATGAATCTGAGATGCAGACTGATTGTTATACATACTCTGATTTCTCGTTGAAAGCATGGGCTCACAAACCTCCCGGTAGCACACATCCTGCTGGACCTTATACGTCCGTCTGTACCTGTAAGGAAGAAAAGCTAATATTTACTGGATCCGCTGGAATGAAGACACATTCCTCACATTTCTCAGAGCCAGGATGGAGTGACAGGACTTACAGATAGTGGCACACGCCACCCTCCCAGACGGGTATGCTTTTAGTCTCAGAGTAGAGCCGGGTACACGGGTGGGGAAGTCGCTGGCACACTGTAAAACAGCCCAACACATGAAAGCTGTCAGAGCTGTGGGGAAGGAAAAGCCTGCGGGATGGTTTAGGGGTCTTGTGGGATGGGACTGGGCCCTTCTCACCGGCTGATGGATGGTTTCTAGGACAGGAATGTTTAAACAATTCTGACACTGGATATTTGGGTGTAGAAGAAGATTTAGGGGGAGTGAGGGTATGTCCAGTGTCTCCTTCATCAATGTCGTCTTAGAGGAGAAGTCCAGCTAATAAATTCTACTCTGTTTTGGCAGAACTGGATTTTAGTCGGGAGGTAAGAAGCGTGTTTCCTCGCTTGAGCTTTATCTGGTCAGCAGCTGCTTTTTTATTATTATTCTATTTTTACAAATACTTTTGAGCACACAAAACAAATAAAGGAAATACACATAATAACATGCACATATATCTTTTGCAGAGAACAAACTCTGGACCTTCTGCTCCATTATTCCAGTTAGATCCCAGATAATTCAGCGTCTCTAATTAACCCTTCAAGCCCTTCAGGTTCACTGCTTTAGGCTGCAGTCCACCTCATTATCAGCATGCTCTTTTGGACACACATGGACTCCTGTGGCAACAATTCAAGTCAATTTTCCAAAGATTTGTTCATTTAGGACCATATGGTTCTCTGTGTCCATTTATAACCTCTATATTTTGCCTTTGAAGATGTTCAAATTTATCTCCCAATTAGGCAAGACAGTGTCAGTCCTGTTCAACCAGCCTTAAACTGTCTGATGGAATTTAAAATTTGGTTGAAATTAAAATTTCCCCATCAGCTTTGGGGATTGTAATACTTGACGGTCTTGGTTCTGCTGTGAGAAATGTTTTATTTTTCAGATTTTTAAAGTAGACAAACAGATAAATGCAATCATAAAGTCAATTTTTTCCCCAACCCAGACGAATTGCAAAGATGAAGTCATATCTTCCAACAAAAAAGCTTACAAAGTGATTCATGCTGTAATTTCTCCTCAGGTGGATTATTGTTATGCCTTTTATGTTGGATTAGATAAATCATCTTTGTACCGCCTACAAATTGTCCAAAACGCGGCAGCTCATCTTTCAACGGGTACTAAAATATGACAGGGCATAAATCCAGTTTTGGCTTCTCTTCTCTGGCTTTCTCTTTGTTTTAGGATTGATTTTAAGGTTTCGTTGTTTGTTTTTAAAATTTAAAATGGTTTGACCGCCTTATATCCCTTTGATCTTTTTGACATCTTCACTCCAAAAAGATCACCTAAGTCAACTAAACAACTTCTCTTAGATATACCAGGATCAAAGTTAAAATTCAGAGGTGATCGGACTTTTACGTATTATGGGCTGCTCAGTGGCATAGTGGTTAGCACTACTGCCTCGCAGCAAGAAGGTTGTGGGTTTGATTCCTGGCCCAGGGTCTTTCTGCATGGAGTTTGCATGTTCTCCCTGTGCATGCGTGAGTTCTCTCCAGGTACTCTGGCTTCCTCCCACAGTTTAAAAACATGACTGTTTGGTTAATTGGTTTCTCTAAATTCTCCTTAGGTGTGAGTGTGTTTGAATAGTTGTTTGTCTCTGTGTTGCCCTGGGTTAGGGTTAGTTTAGGGGCTGCATCCTCCAAATGCCAGACACGTCGGCTGATTACGTCATAGCGCAGCGCCGATGCCTGATTGGATTGGAAGACTCCCGTTATACAGCTGACAAAAACAGCTTTCTATTTTCCCATTATAGGGATGGGTCCGCTGTATCCTACGTAGCCTTTGGTATCCCGTGATTCATTGCGAGTGCAAGCAAGCCGGCTGCTCCGTGCTCAGAGGAAAATGGTAAATGGCGCCCAACAGTGGTGAATATTGGAAGTACTGTTTAATTTTTTGCAAGTAAGTGAATAATTCTGTCTGAAATTTGTTATCAAGTCAGATATGTGGCAGCTAATATTTGGTTTATTGGGTCTGGCTGTCATTTAGGCACAGATTTGCAAACATCTGCAGTGTGGTGAGTATAAATCTGATATTCGTGATTACCGTACTGGTGCTGAAGCTCCTCAAAAATGCTATTAGCACCCAGAACTGCAGTGCGAAGTTCAGCATCCATTATCTGCCTGCTTTGTTTGTCAACTGTTACGGTTGCTAGGCGACAGAGCGTACGGGCAGTGAAAGCCGGAGAAGGCTGGACCTGTTTGAATCTAAAACTCCAAAACTCTTCCGGTCTTCTTATTTTCATGGACCTCCAAGGATCCAGTCCAGGTAGACCGGGTCCTTGGAGGATGCAGCCTCTAAAATCAATCACACCCTTAGATTACTGCAAACCTACATCCTGATGGTTTAGACCACATCCAGGCTAAAATCCTAATCCTAAAATCCTTTTTTTTGTTGTTGTTGTTTTTACAGCACTCGTGGCTCATTTTTTATAGACAGTAGGCTGACAGGAAAGGGGGTATGAGAGAGGGGGAGAAACATGCATGATAGGACAACAGGCTGGATTTGAACCCGGGTCACCCACGTTGAGGACTAAGACCTCCATACATAGGTTGTGTGCCCTAACCACGGCACCACCAAAGCATGCCCTAAATTCCTAAACTTAGAAAGAAGTGTGGGTGGAAACACAGGCACCAATGAAAAGTGGAAGGTTATCATGAATCCTGATTGCACATTGATGGAGAAGTCATGTTGATCTGTTAGTAAAATTATAGTGATATGTGCTGTCTTCCATCAGCAGCCTCCAAGCAGGGGGAACTATTTGGTAACTTGGTTGCATTAGCTCACATCCTGCCTTGCAAAAGGACATCTCTCATCTGCTGCTCTCTTCTAGTGACTCCAAAGATTTTCTCTAGGGCTGCAAGTAACGATCATTTTGCTAATTGATTAATCTGTCGAATATTTTTCCGATTAATCAATTGATTATCGGATAACCAAGAGTTCCTTCACGAAGACTTTTAAAGTAATCAAACCAGGTGAAACTAGTTTAGGAGTTCTGGATAGAGAATATTGTTAGACGAAAAATATTATTTTTTACTTAAATACAAAATGTATATATATTATTTTACAATTTTGGTATAATTGCTGCTCTAAGTGGGTTGCTTTATGAGCTAAAGGCATGTTTTACAGTCTCTATACTCCAGTTAACACTTAATCGATTTTTAATCCGATTAATAGGTTCAGCTCTAGTTTCTGCCAAATTTAGTTCTGAAGTGTGTCTCAGCCATTCCAGAACTTTCATATTCCTTTTCATTAAATCAGTATTACATGGATTTGGATCCATTCTTAGACTCCCTGTGAGGCTGATTTATAATGTTTCTCTACAGCTTCTTGCTTTAGGATTAACAACTGTTCAGGATTTCATTTTTGCTGTTTACAACAACTTTGATGCCATCCCAAGAAAAGTTTAGACCATGATACTGTCACCACCTTGTTTCACTGGGAGCATATATATAATATTTGAGGAGACTGAAAGTGAATCAGCAGAAGGTGCTTAAACTTTGTTTTAACACAAGAATAAAAACCTGTCGATCAGAAAAAAATAGGAACAGTCCTGTGTTGCTGCTGAATATCATCTGAATGCTCTGATTTCTGTGTGGGGTAAAAGAAGACGAGCCCATATACTTACACAATTCACACTGCCTGCCCTTGAAACCCGTCGCACAGCTGCAGACGGCGGAGCCCCTTTCTTCCACACACGTTCCTCCATTCTGGCAGGACAGACTACGGCAGTCCTGGGACGACTCTAAAGACAACAGCTGTCGTTAAAATCCTCAGAGTTTCAGTCTCATGTTTCAGGCCCACTGGTTCTCATCATCCACAGCTGATACCGCATGTTTACAGATTCCATTTCTACTCCAATGCAACAGAGCAGGAGTCTCATGCCTCATGCTTTGCAGTATTTCAAGAAGAAAAAAAACCCACATAGAACATAAAGACAATAAAACACCTACCAGGCTGTGTTCTTGAAGCTTTTTCTCCAATCTCTAGTGCAAGGCTGATTTTGTTTGTGGTTTCCTCCATCTTTTCTAATCTGATAGGTGGAGGTCCTGCAAGGCAAAGACATTTCCTGCTATGTTTGTTTGTGAAACGAGGAAATGAAGGAATCACTGCACCGACTGAGACACTGAGTACATTCCCGTTTTTGTCAAAACAACATTAAAGGCGGTGGAGTATCCTACAGAGGAAATGCATTCTCAACAGCACCAGATAGCATCTGGCAAACAAACAAAAAGGCTTCACTGTTGAGCCTCTTAGCCAGAGGAAGCTGCTGAAGGAAAAAAAAATGTCTAAAATCCTTAATAAAAAAGTTATCTATTGATAGAGAAGTGGAAAAAAAGCTGGTGGAAAAAGTGAGCTTAGGCAGAAAAGACACGGTGACTTGCAGATGTATCCCTTTCTCTTTAGCTTAAAAACTATGTACAACAAACCATCCTTAAAAAAAAAAACACAAATTTTTTTTTTATAACTGACCACTTTAAATAAAATCCATCATGTTTCTGGTTTAGATGCTATAAAACCAGGGCAAGCCTCCATGGGGCCTAGGGGTGTAAACAATGATCATTTTGTATCGATGCATCGATCCAACAGCTGACGATCCGATGCATCGACACGTCTGCAAGAGAATCGATTCATGTTTATTTTTTCCTCTGGTCTAGTTTTGGCGCTACACCTATTCTGCTCTCCTACCTCGCTTCCTTTAGCCACTATCCTCTTTCCGCATGCGCACACACAGCAGCGTAAACAGTAGGCAAGACAGACATGGCGGAGATAGCAGAGGTGAAAGAAGACGTAGGCAAGACAGATGTGGCAGAGGAAAAAAAAGATTATGTATTCTGAGAATCGAAAATAATTGAATCGTTGGGTCAGGAAATCAGTACTGAATCGAATCGCCATGATGGGTGTGATTTACACCCCTAATGGGGCCCAACAGCAAGATTGAATTTTGAAGACCTATATTTCTGCCATTCATCTTTATTGCTGCAATCAACAGTCTGATAATCGGATTATCCACATACCTACTATAAACTCACTGCAGCTAGTTAGAAAACATTTGATGACATCTACTTTTTTACCTTTGCTGGACCATTGATGCTTTAAGTCAGTTTTTAAAGAAACTCCTTATATGCATTTGCAGATTCTCCATTTCTGTATGGTTGTAGGCTCTGAGACAGGCTGACTCTATCTTTTACCTACATATTTTTATAAGCATATGTGTATAATCTACTTAATACGGCATTTGATCTCAGGAAAACATCTGCATGCAGGTTAGTACTGAACTGGAAAAAACAGCATTTAAATGAAGTACCTGCAATGATGTAATGTTATATTTTATTATTCATACATTTTTTTTTTTTTTTGTAATCATTAAGTTTCCTTGTAGTCACGCTTGAGATTTTTAATCTAATTGAGTTAATTTTACCTGGTTAAATAAAGGAATCTTCCTGTTGCAGCAGCTTGTAGCATCCTCTAATGTTACTGAAAACAATATAACACACTAATATGGAGTTTATTTACAGCAGATATGGGTAGAGGATCTAAGAACTTTACCCAGGCAAGTGTAGCACGACTTTTACGGGTTTTTTTTCTCTCAAGTCAAAGTAGAAAGAAGCCAAGATAAAAATAATTAAAGATGAAAGATAAAAGTACAGTAAAATGGGGACTCAAGTACTGATTAACTGATCAACTCATAAAATTTGAGTTTTGTTATCAGATGAAGTTATGTGCAAATTCTTGTATTTCAAAGTAATGAAACACAGTAAAAGAATACAAACAAATAACAAGATTATAAAACAACCAATTGGGGCAGAGAAAAATAAACATTTCTAACAGCAGGTTGTTTATACACCTCAGAAAAACACAAAGAAATTCTAGTAACAATATCTGTTTACAGTAGCATCTTTTTTAACTGGAAAATTTATTCCAGTAATAGTAGCATTACTTTCACTACAATAGTACTCAAGTAAAAGGTACGGTTAAGTACAACTACTACACAAAGTGTATTTTTTTTAGTGACGGTCATTTTAACTAGTTACTATCCACCTCTAATTTACAAAAACATGTTTTGTTGTTCATCATTTTGGCTCAAATTGCAACAGCAATGTGAAAAATAAAACAAACTTTGATAAAAAATAAACTAAATTGTAAACTTGATACGTGACTTGATAAATTAAATAAAATGTAAGATTTAAAACTTCTTTGTCTATGTGTCAACTTTATCAGTAATGATTTCTAGATAAATAAAGATATTTTTATGTAAAAAATGCATGAAATTGTGTTTTTCTTTTTTGTTACTATAGCTAAAGATAAATAATTTTATTACATTTTAATTAATAATTGCTTTTTGTGGGCTTTTTACAGCTTACTTTGCTTATACTTTTCTATCAACCTATTACATCTAACTACCAAAATATGTTTTAAATAAGAGAAAATGGCTTAAAATAAGTTTATTTAAGCAGTTAAGAGAAAGTATCTTCAAATGAGCATTTTATTCCCAAAAGTATGATAATTAGCTATATACTGCGCTTGAAATAAGATAATTAGCCATTTATTTTGTATAAGAAGTGCAAAAATCATATCTAATTATCAGATTATTCACTTATCTACCCTAACTTTTATCATCAATAGTTTCTAAATAATTAAAGATATTTTAATGTACCGGTAAAAAATGCATGAAATTCTGGGTTTTTTTTTGTTATTAAAATTACAAAGAAATAATTATATTCTTATAAGAATATATATCTTAATAATTGCTTTTTTGTGGCTTCTTACAGCTTAGTTTGCTTTGGTCTACCACCGTACAAAATATTCAAAGGTTCAAAAGACCACTATATGTTTAGTATCATCCTGTCAATCTGAAGAAAGAGTGCTTCTTTATAAAATAGACCACCATGTTTTTAGAGATTAGACTATTTTACATTTAGCAAAATAAACCAATAGAACTGCACCCATAATAAATAGTATAAATGATCAAATTGTAGCCATTAGTGAAGATATAAACTTCTTTTTTTTAAATTCTCCTCTAGATATTTGCTTGATTGCTAAAACTTACTTGTGCGATGTCGGATGACTTTCGGAGTTAAGTGTGAGAACTTCGCCGTTATCTTCCCCCTTCTGTCAACCAGCTCTGTGTACCTGCAGCAACAGGAACAGAATCTCTGCTTAGGTTTCATTCTGGATCCCAGACTGATGTTTGTGTTTCATCTTTCCACCTGTAATCAAACCTCTGCTATATGGAAGACTGTTAGGGCCATAAAAAACAAGGCTAATTAGTTTATTCCCAAAAATCATGACTTTTAATCTCAGAATTAAAAGTCAAATTACTTAGGACTCTATTGCCAAAGCCCAGGATTACCACCTAAATATAGTAAGAATATAAAATGTAGTCGTAATTCTATTACAGTAATTTTGGGATTAAAGTCCGATTTCTACGATTAAAATAAGAAACAAATAGCAATTCCTATTTTTAGTGGGAGGTTTTTCTTTTTTCCCCTACTGCTAGATACCTGAACAGCTCTCCAGAGTTCTTTATGTCAGCTGTGGCCCCCAGATCTTGAGGGTGAGATGTGGGAAACACGCGTCCAGGTAACAGGGGCCGCTCCCTCCTCCCAGGTCTGACCTGCACTGGTACTTGTTTCAGAGGTAGATAAATAACAGAAGAGTTAATCTGATGTAGTTATTGTGTTGAGGTGAAACCAGCAGTAACTTACATGTAGTGAAAGATAAGTGCTGCGGTATGCTGTGAATCTGTTGGTGCCCAGTGTTTTTCACAGACATGAGAGCCACGTTGTAGTGCTGTCCGGGGGTCAGCTCGCGGAATGTATATGATCCTAATTTCCCATTAGGGAGGAAGCGACTCCTGGTGTTCAGACCTCGGGTTACGTTGATCACAAAGCCATCTGGGACGTGTCTTGGATGGCGGGTCCAGGTGATTAGTGCTGAGTTAGGGGTCACGTGTGACAGCGAGAGGTTCTCAGGCGGATGAGGCCCTGAGGATAAAACATGGAAATGGTCAGGC
The DNA here is from genome assembly GCF_016077235.1 of Cyprinodon tularosa. Taxonomy (NCBI): domain Eukaryota; kingdom Metazoa; phylum Chordata; class Actinopteri; order Cyprinodontiformes; family Cyprinodontidae; genus Cyprinodon; species Cyprinodon tularosa. The sequence continues at coordinate 126,930 of NW_024038624.1, forward strand.
ATGTAGGACAGTCATTTACATAAATAGGACTTTTTTTTTCTCCCCTTCACCCCAAAAATGACTTTATATGAAAATAAAACACTAAAACCTTTACTGGTGTTTGCCAAACTTTCTACCTACTTGTCCAGAACTGTAGAGGTCCTGCTGAGTGGCTGGTAGAAGGAAACTCATCCGGTCGGATCCCGCTTTGAGTCAAAACATCCACTGTGTACATATGACCAGCCTTTAATGAACTATGAAACACAAGGAAGGAAATAAATTTTGTTTTTTTTCCATCTTCACGTTTTCTAGCACTGTTTAAAACTTTGCATAGGTGATGAAATACAGCCCTCTGCCTGTCAGAAAGGGAACTGCCTTATTCCTCCTTCATTTAGTGCACAAACATTAAGCTGTCTTTTGAAACCTCACCTGAAACTGTGCTCAGTGATGCTCGCGTTGAGAGCAACAGTGAGAGCCTCGGTCCCATCTGAAGGCGTTATAGACACGTGCACCCTGCTGACGGCTGCATGGTGAGCAGCCTGGACCAGCCAGCTCAGCCAAACATGGGAGGAGGACACATTGACCAGCTGCAGCTTTTCCACACGTGGGGGTCCTGCCATGAAAACCAGACAGTCAGGGAATCCTTTTGAGTTTTAAAATTTGAACACCTTGATGGGATAAATGCAACTAGTGCTCACTGGTGCGAATCAGTGCAGTGGCAGGCTGGCTTGTGTCGTTGCCATAGGCTTTCAGTCTGATGGAGACTGTAGAAATGTTGTACAGCATCCCGGGAGCGAGATCTCGTAAAACGTGAGTGGTTTGCTGCTTGTCCAGGTAGTCGGTTTTGGGGGTGCTGTTCCCCACGGGAGCATAGGTCACAGCGAATATGCTGATCACTCTGTGGGAATGCTCCTGCTGATCCCAGCGCAGCTCCACCTCGTTCTCTTCCACACGCAGTACATGGAGACCAGAGGGAGGCAACAGATCTGGGAACAAGGGAAACTTTGTGTTTTTATCAAAGGTATTTTAAATCACTGATTTTTGTTGTTGTTATATTTTAACGTTTGTCATATTTAAACAAAAACTTCTCATACAATTCCTGTTTGAAATTAATTATAAAATAAATACTTTTGCAATTAATTATACAAATAATACTGTGTGTAGATGTATTGTGCTCTCCTAAACCAGTGTCTTGTAAAACCACTTTTTGATTCACTGTAAAAACTTTTAAAATAAGACTATTTGTCTTTAATTTGATCCAGTAATCATAGTAATAAGCATTTTCCCCCTAAAATAAAAAAAGTTGTGTTTTTTCTTATTTAAAAGTAAGTCTTCTTATTAGATTGGTAAAAATGTTTTGCATATTTGCTCAGATCAAGGGAAAAGGCACTTATTTCTAAACAAAAGGCCACTTTTAGATGTTTCTACCAAATCCATACATGTAAAGAATCTAACTACCAAAAATGTATTTTGAATCAGAGAAAATGGCTTAAAATATGTGTATTTGAGATTGTAAGTGAAATTATCTGCTGATGAACATTTTGGTCCCTAGAATAAGATAATTAGCTATATATTGCACTTGAAATAAGATAATTAGACATTCTTTTTATATAACAAGTGCAAAAATCTTATTTAATTATCAGATTATCCATTTATCTACCTAAATCAAGTGCAAATTGATTCATTTCATGACATTAATTTGACTCACTGATCCAGAATTTCCCCATTGTGGGACAATAAAGGGTTTTTCTATTCTATTCTATTCTATTCTATTGCTTCGGTGCTTGACTTTGACTAGGCCAGTCTAACCCCAGAATGTGTTTTGATTTAAAATATATTTGCTCTGTTTGCATATTTAGGGTTGTTTAATGGAAATAAAGATCTAAAAATGTGAAACATTTCCTAAAATGAGTATAATTGCCATCAATTTGAGCAGTTTATTGAGATAATCTGCCAATGGGCAAGTGTTTTTGCCCTTAAAATTAGGTACAGTAATTGGATAATATGACCCTTAAATAATATAAAATAAAAAGTCATATTCATGTGGCAAATTGCCTTACCTTTCTGCTCTAATCAAAGAATTTTAAGAAAAAAATTGACGTATTTGAATATCACTGTGTTGCAGTGTTATTCTCTGTTACAGGGATATGTACCTAAAGCTTTTAAGATTGCTGTAATTAAACCTCTGCTTAAGAAACCGTCTCTTGACCCAGATGACTTGGTCAATTATAGACCTATATCCAATCTTCCTTTCTTATCCAAAATTCTTGAGAAAGTAGTTGCCAAACAAGTTTGCGATCACTTCCACCATAATGAACTTTTTGAAGAGTTTCAGTCTGGCTTTAGAGCTCATCATAGCACTGAAACAGCTCTGGTGAAAGTCACTAATGATATTCTCATGGCCTCAGATAATGGACTTGTATCTGTGCTCGTCCTGTTGGATCTTAGTGCTGCATTTGATACAGTTGACCATAATATTCTTTTAGAAAGACTTGAATATTTTGTTGGAATTAAAGGAACAGCACTAGACTGGTTTAAATCTTATCTATCTGATCGAATTCAGTTTGTTCATGTTAATGATAGATCTTCAACACGCTCAAAGGTTACCTGTGGAGTACCACAGGGATCAGTGCTAGGACCAATTCTCTTTACTTTATACATGCTCCCAATTGGTAGAATTATTAGACAGCATGGGATTAATTTCCACTGTTATGCTGATGATACCCAGCTATATCTGTCTATAAATCCAGATGAAGCTAACCCATTACATAGATTACAGGCATGTCTTGAAGACATAAAAACCTGGATGACTCTTAACTTTCTGCTTCTGAATGCAGACAAAACAGAAGTTATAGTCTTTGGGCCAGAGTCTCTGAAAAAGAAACTGATTAGCCAGTCACTTCATTTGGATGGGATTAAACTGATTTCAGATAATAAAGTAAAAAATCTTGGTGTTATTTTTGATCAGGACCTGTCATTTAAATCCCATATCAAAGAGGTTTCTAGAATTTCCTTCTTTCATCTGAGGAACATTGCAAAAATTAGAAATATCCTGTCCAGGGGTGATGCTGAGAAACTAGTCCATGCATTTGTTACTTCAAGGCTGGACTATTGTAATTCTTTACTATCAGGAAGTCCACAAACTGTAGTTAAAAGCCTTCAGCTGATCCAAAATGCTGCAGCCAGAGTTCTAATGAAAATGAAAAAGAGAGATCATATCTCTCCTATCCTGGCTTCTCTTCATTGGCTTCCTGTTAAATCAAGAATAGAATTTAAAATCCTCCTTCTCACATATAAAGCCTTAAATGGCCAAGCACCATCTTATATCAGAGATCTGATTGTTCCTTATGTTCCTAACAGAGCACTTCGCTCTCAATCTGCAGGTTTACTAGTGGTTCCTAGAATTTCTAAAAGTAGAATGGGAGGCAGATCTTTTAGTTATCAGGCTCCTCTCCTGTGGAACCAACTACCAGTTTTAGTCCGTGAGGCAGACACCCTGTCTACTTTTAAGGCTAGGCTTAAAACTTTCATTTTTGATAAAGCTTATAGTTAGGGTGGCTCAGGTTATCCTGAGCTATCTCTATAGTTATGCTGCTATAGGCTTAGACTTTTGGAGGACATAGGGACCCCCATTTCATCATTCTGCTTCATTCTCTCTCTGTTCTCCTATTCTGCAGAATCTGTTAGTTCAATCTCTAACCTTCTGCTCTCTCTGCTTTTCCCCAGAGTAGCTTTGCCTCGTCTGTTCCTGTTTGGCTGTGACGTCATCCTGGAAAAAAACATCAGCTGTGCTGCTTCTATCAACACCCTTGTTAATAGATGTTGGAGATCGGCCTGTTTTCCAGTGTGGTCCTGTTTCTCTGACCGTGACTGAGTGGATGTGCTCTCTTCGCCCTCTGGCATGGGAGCTGCCTTGGAGCTCGTCTGCCTGGCTGTGTGTTTCCTGGACGGGGCCGCCTTTTACAGCTGCTTTTTGTATCTCTGCTTCTGTCTCCTTGAACCCCAGTCGGCCTCGGCAGATGGCCGCTCACACTGAGCCTGGTTCTGCTGGAGGTTTCTTCCTGTTAAAAGGGAGTTTTTCCTCTCCACTGTCGCTACAAGCATGCTTAGTGTGGGGGATTGTATTTGAGTCAATGAGTCAATGCAATCAACTGGTTTTCCTTAGATAGAAAACTTTGTATCAATTTGACTGTATGATCTGGTTGAACTGTAAAGTGCCTTGAGATGACATGTGTTGTGAATTTGGCGCTATATAAATAAACTGAATTGAATTGAATTATTCTGCTAGAAAGGTAATCTCCTTCCCTGTACTAAATGTTTTGCTGGGTCTTATTGCTTGACTGTCCTGGATATTTTCAAGATCAAATGAGATTAAAAGCATCCCCACAGCTTTAAGCTTCCAACGCCCTGGGAGTGCCATGCTTACGCAGATCTAAATATTTCGTATGTAGGCCGAAAACGTTTATTGCAATTTATCAGTTATATTTACAGTAAATTTATTAACAGATCACATGGTTGATGTTGTCCATGAAGCAAATCTGTTCTTACTAGAAATATCAGAATAAATGTGTGCATATCTGCATGTTTAATGAAGTTGGTTTTATGAATTCACTACATAAAAGTTTGCGGTTTTATTTGGCAAAATGTGAAACAAGTTTAAAAGCTAAAAATCCTTTCTGATGCTCTGTCATGACACTGCTGTCTGTTGAACTTGTGAGTGCCGTGGGATTGTTGACCTCTCTGACCTTTCTCACAGTCTTTGCCCGTGAGGCCTACTTTGCAGATGCAGTTGTAGTTTCCTCTCTTGTCGCTCCAGCAGCTGCCGCGAGCTCCACAAGGTTTCAGCACACACGGGTCCTCCACTTGGGGGTGACAAAGACAAACAGTGGCTAAAACCAGCAGGAACAGGCGGATATGTGAGTCACAATAAACGCTGATGAGTAGGGAGTCATTTCTAGTGTGTGTGTGTTCCCTTTAAAAATGTAGATTCTCTCCATTCTTCCTGCCTGTTGGACTGTTAATGTCTAATTTATTTGTGTGTGGTATTTGAAAGCTAACAGTGGGTGAGGTGGGTGTTCTGTCCAACATCTCCCTGATTGTATTGTTGACATTAGGGGTCGTTTGGCACCGAACTCTCTACATTTCAATGAGAACGACTGTGAAGTCATGTTGCTGAGCTCTAAGCTATCATCCTCCCTGGCGTCACATGAAGAATCCCTTATTATGAATAGAGGACTAAAAATGGATCCAACCTTGAAGGCTGATAGCCAACTTAATAAAATCCTCCTTTTTCCAGTTGGATAAAGGTTAAGCCAATATGAAAACAGCCAGAGATGCTTTTATTCCCTCTTGGCTTGATTATTGCAGTGCTCCTTAAAGGGATAGTTCGGTATTTTTGACATGAATCTGTATGGCATCCCCATCACCAGTGGCATGCAATCACACTGACTTACCCCTGGCAGCGTCCTGTGAGCAGAGTTATCGTCCAGTTTTGGTCAAGCCGAAAGTAGTCCGGCAGGTTTTTAGGAACAGCGAAATAAAACTTTTCTCTTCCCAAAACATTATGTGTTCAAAAGAGCGATATTTTTGCATCCCAAAAACATTGTAGTGGAAAAAGTCACACGTCGTTATCACTTGGTCCTATTTTCTCTCTGTTCGTATCAGTGCGCGCCGTCATTCAGACAGCGAGAACCTGACAACAGCCATGTCTCCCTCCGCCTAGCTGGGAGGAGGGAGACATGGCTGTTGTTGAGCTCAACAACAGCCATGTCTCCCTCCGTAACAAGAGATCGTTGCATTTAAAAAGATTTCTTAATGAATCTGTCCTGAGTGGCGTGGATATTAAAGGTAAGCTAAAGCTTGATCCCTCCTACAACCTGACTGTTTGACCGCAGCATCTTTTAAGGGGTCTGGATGGTAGGAAGAATCTGAACCTTTATTCCTCATAGGTTCATATTAAATTTTAATGCTTGCTATCCGGCCCAAAATAGTTAGAACAGGGACATGTTTACCATGGCATCTTCTCCCCTTTTCAAAACAGTTTGAAAACATCTGGATTGGAGTTTTTATGCTAGACTCCGATCCAATTTTTGCCTTATATTGGTTTACAGCTCCTGAGGTCGTCTTTTATCTATATTTTTGTTTAATACACCATATGTTCTCTATAGATGAAATCCATGAAATGCAGGCGGACGCATTCAGTACCTGGTCTCCACAAAATAAAACATGCAGTTGTTATAGCTGCAGTTAGTGGTTTTTCATTGTCCATCTGAAATATCCTTGGTCCTGCATACATTACTGTAAGACATTTTTATTCCTTTCAGCAGACAAACGTCTTTATAAACTTATAAGCTAAACAAACCATACGGACTTGAGCATCTCCAAACTATCAGAGATGCTGAGATGCTGGAAGGTCTTCTTTTATACTGAGGGGTGTAAATTTTTATACAGTAGTTCTTGTCTATGCTGTGGAGCTGGAAAACCTGTTATCCAATCTCTGTCCTGTGGTTTTAACCTGGATCATCCACCTCTGCCTCCCTCTTCAGCTTCAGGGATGGGTAATCGTTTACTAGGAGGACAGGTGTGATTACAGCACATTTTTGCTACTCTGAAAAACTAATATTCAGAATTCTCTGGACCTGAAGAACAGGTTAGTGCTTCTGGAACATGCTTGAATGTGGCTGTTTAGGTGCTGTGGATATTGGTGCTTCCAAGGCCTTTAAAATTGGAAATTGAAAATATTATTTTTATTTTTTTCTTATTTTATTTCTTATTTTTTTCCTATTGTTTAAACACTTTCACAGATTAGGGAGCCTCTGCTCACCGTTCTTTTTGAGTGCCTCTGCCTCTTGGAGACATCCCTCATATCATTAAAACACATTACAGACTTGACAACATTAAATTTCATTACTTAAAGTGGTAGGGAAGCGGCTGTTCCAACCGTTGCATTTCCGAATTCTCCCGAGTGGTGCACAACTTTACACGAATGAATAAAGTGAATGTGATTGGTGGGATTGTTGTGGCGGAAGGTTGGCAAGCATGGTTGTTGTTGGTTTGTCAGAAGCATCTTGCTAACCAGTTAGCAACTTAGTGCTAGTAGGTTCCCAATTGGAAATTCCATTGGGACCAAGTAGCACTAAATTGGTGACTTAGAAACGACACTATCAAGGAATGCTATGGACAGCGGAAACATGTCAGAGGAGGAGAGATTAGTGTCAGAGGTCGTGGATGTTTTTCCTCCGTCATACATTTTTTATTTAGAGGAGGAAAGCGGCGACGAAGATGTTGTGGAAGAGGACGCCAGGGCGGCAGAAGCTTGGTTTGGTGTAGAAGGCTTACAGCCGTACATGTTTGAGCCCTTGCCTCAAAACGCTGCCAGTTCTGTTAGCTCTACGCCTGCTGAAGACACAGACGTCCATTCCTGTGAAAACTGGGATGGAACCCAATAGGAAAGGAAATGATTCTTATCTATTATTTCAACCGTTGAGTACATTAGCTGAGACATATAAGTCAAGATGCTATGACCGAGAAAATTTGATTGACAGATGACCATTGATATATGATTGGCCAAATTTAGGTGCACAAGCTGACCTATAACTAACTGGCCTGCATAAAAAGTTCAGGAAAGTTCAGTTTCTAAGTTTAAACATTTGTGAAGTTATTTTTTTTTGTGAATAAAATGTTCCCTCATTTTATTTGAAAAGCCATTGAGTTTACATTTTTTGTTCAAAATCAAAGAACTGTGGAATTCATGATGTAGAACGGGAATAGATGGTTTCAATGTGATTGTTTTTTTTTTTTTTAAACCTACAGAAAAACACAGAGGAATGATATTTAATTTCTGTTTAGCCTTTTTTTGGTGTAATATTATTTGAAAATTGTTTAACATTTGAAATAAGATAACTTTTTTAATAGCAGGTTACATTTCACACCAAATGAAATACCAGCTATATGATATATTTAAATGACTGATCCCTATTTGATGCATTGTGCAAAAAAAGAGCTAGAAGAATCATAAGTAGAAAAATGGTACGTAGATTCTTTAAAGGCACACTATGCAACATTTTTCAGTTAATTAATGTGTTCCATAACGTTATGGATGATTAAATGATTCATTTCAGGTTGAACAAAGGTATTCTCGGCCGCCCTGGTGGTCTGTGGGGGAAATACTGCACTTGCAATTGCAGGAGCACCGACCCGCACCCACAGGCTCAGAAGTCTCGCGAGAGTCAGTCTTGCTTTACAGCAAGAACTGCTTCACCCCCCAGTTAAAAGCATTCTCGTTGCTAGCACAGTGGCGATCTTTGTGCAGTTGTGCTACGTTCACATCGGACGCAGCAAAATCGCATCTGCTGCTTCATTTTTGCTGCTTGTACCAGTTAGTTCTGACGCGCGGCTGAAGCAGCTTTGCTGCTCTGGCTGCGCGGTGCAAAAGTGTGTCTGACGCGCGTTGGGCGGAGCTTCACTATCCTTTCTCTGCCTTGCAGCTATATTTGCTGTGATCAGTGGGAATAAAGTAGTTTTAATATGTGTTTAAGTGAGAAAATACAACTGAAAACGTAATCAGTGCCGTCAGTTCATTCAGATTATTATCCTGCCTTCAATATTTTTTCTGTCGGAGCCGCTCAGACCCCCACATACCAGCGGTGCGCCGACAGTAGGAATCCCTTCATCAGCAGCCTCTGGCCGGGTTGCCTCCTCGCAGTTCACCGCGGCAGCTGGTAGGTGTTTTTCATCTAAATAATCCAAACTGCATATTCTGCCGGCAGATTTCTGCATTTTAAGTTAATTTAGGCGTCAATAAACTGTTTAAGAGGATTGATCATCAGCGCTGTGACTCTCTCCCTGCGTCAGGTGCTTAAACGCGCCTGACGCGCTGCTTCAGCTGCTCAGACGTGCTGCGCCTGCTGCTCAAAACGCGCCGCGGGACCTTTTGCTGCGCCTTGAAGCGCGTCAACCATTGACTTTGAATGTAAACTCGCTGCTTCTGTCGCGCCAGCTACGTCCAGTGTGAACGCAGCATTAGTCATTCGTTGCGTTTGCCTGTCTGCTAAGCTCAAAACAACCGCGCCTGGCTTGACGGAGAATCCAGGAGAACAGCTGTGCATATTTACGACAGTGCACTTTTACTTTCGCCCTCTGGGGGGAGCCTCGCTGGAAAATCAACACCGGTTGCATAGTGTACCTTTAAATCCATCATTCCTAAACTTAAAATTGATAATATTTTACAACTTTATATTTAATAAGTTACATTTAAAATAAAATTGATAATATTTTACAACTTTATATTTAATAAGTTACATTTAAAATACATTTAACATAAATAAATTAATAAAATAAAAGGCTAAACTAATCTAAGAGAAGGTTGTATTTCTAGGTATGAAAAGAAACCAGGATAATACTTCAATTTTATTTTCTCCAAATAGTTAGGAATTAGAAAATGTTTTTTTTAAGATGTAGCAAGAATTATAGATTTATCAGGATTATTATAGGTTTTATTAGGATTTATTAAATTTATTAGGATGAAATTACCAAAGATTTATTTCAGTTTCTTTTATTGACAGCTTTTTATTCACATGGTTGGTTGGTTGAGTTTAGGTTGTCAATGGTTTAATGAACCCACTTTAAGAGAGATTATATAAGATTCTGCTACCTTCTACTCTTATTAAATGATATAAAAAAAAACAGTGGAGAAACCTGGAGAAAGTGGAGATAACTGCTAAGCAGCTTTGCTTTGTCTCATTGAATTTTTGTGAGATTTTAAAATCTTTGCACTGGAACAAAAAATGCAGGTTCATGCCAAATATTGAGCACATCCATTTCAGCTAAAAGGTTTCATTTATTTTAGTAATTACTAGTGTTGTGCCGATGCTATTTTTTGGCCCCTATACCGATACTAGATACCTGGCTGTGCAGTATCGGCCGATACCAATACCAATACCATCTGTTTGAAACTAATGTGTATATATGAAGAACTGCATACTACTTGGATGTAAAATAATTGCCATCATGGCTTTGTCAAGCTGCTGCCTACCTTTGTGAAGCAGGAAAAAGACTAATACAAAGTGAATCCAGTAGAACTTTTTATTGCCTACCAGGAATGGGTGACAATAGTTGAATAAATTTTGGCTCTCAAAATGATATCGGTGCCCTATTTGTTGGTACTCGCCGATACCGATACCACCATTTTAGTGCTGTAGGGGTCCCCACCTGGTATCCGTATCGGTGCAACACTAGTAATTACACAACTAACATTAACTTTCTCATCAGATTTGGCCTAAATTACATAATTAGATGCATCAAAAATCTTAAAAGCAATAGAGAGGTGGCCTGTCTTAACACATATAAATCATATGTAGTATGACAGAGACGAGATAAAAAGATTTTAAAAAAGGGTGCAAAGTTGACTTACACATTTGGCAGCGTTCCCCAAAGAAACCATCTTTACATGTACACACGTAGTACTGCCTGTATCCCCGGCACACGCCTCCGTTCAGACAGGGGCTGGACTCGCAACCATCTTGCTCTGAATACACACACATTTACACTTTGGTAGACTTACGTATGCTGCTGGTTAATATTTATTTGTTCAGGTGGTTAAAAACCCACTGAGCCTAATTCACAGATGTGGCGTTTAAGGCGTGACACAAATATGAGCCAGGCAGAATCCTCACATTTTCCTTTATTCATGCTGGACTTTGACATGCAACACTTTTTTGGGGAATTATCTACAGAGAATCCAAAAAAGAAGCGATACATTACATGCATTAATTGGGCACGTTGCTGGTGATCTAACCAGAGGAAAAGAGCTGTAAACAGGTTTGGTCTGCCTCCTTAAAGTGAGCACACTACATGTGCAACTTGGAGTTTAGGAGCAAATATCAACTAAAGATGAACTTCTAAGCCATGGAGTTTGTTTGTTATTTGAAAAACAATGGCAACAATACTCATAATAATTATCATTTAAGGTGTACTTTACATAAACATCTCAATGTGCTATGAATGGTTAAAAGAATAAAAATATTTTAAATATCAGTTAATTGTAACCTTGAATATTTGATTTTGTCTGCTCCTCTCCAGCAATCCCCCCACCCCCGAAAGAGAAGGAGCCACAATCAGATTTAAAGCAATAAAGAGCTCTAAACAGCTGGATTTACATCCACCAGCTCCTCAAAACAGCTGTCCCTGCAATTACACATAAGGGGTGGTAAAACAAATCATCTTTATTCATCTTTAAATAAAAATCAGTATTGATTTCCATTAACAATACAACCTTTCTCATATTTTCTCATTTCTCATTTACTGTTGTGTATAATTTGCAATAAATCAACATGTCACAGTCTTGGTTCTGTTATGTTTTCTTTTGAGTATTCAGTTTTACTTTGCTCCATGTTTTCTAGTTTTATTGGTTTAATTCTTATTTTGTTGTGTTTTCTGGTTATATTTCAGTTTTCAGGTTTTTATTTGTTGCCCTCTGCTGCCCTCTTGTGTTTTCATTTTTCCCTAGCTCCTTTCCAGTCTGCTCTGTTCACACCTGCTCCCAATCTGCTCGTTAGTCCTCTCTTTGTTCAGTCTCCCATAAATACACTCCTTGTGCAGTTCCTCAGTGCTGGTTCCTCATCTTACTTCCTCCAACTCCTTCTCACTGTGTCTTCCTTGTTGTGATTGTTTTCTCCGTCTGCCTCCATGTTTTTTTGGTTTGACTTTTTTTCATGTTTGATTTTTGGATTACTGCCTCAGCTGTCTGTTAATCTTTAATTAAATCCACAAGAAACTCACCTCTGCCCCCCTGCCTCTGCATTTGGGTCCTCAAACCACAACCAAGCCCTGACACGACATTTCTAATTTAAGTCACAGTTACCTTGTGGTTGATGAGCCAATCCAAAGAAAATACCCAGCTGCATCTTCTCTGCTGAACAATGAGCACTTTTGGTCATACCACTCACTGATTGGCAGAAATCTGGACTTTATCAAATTATTTTGTTGCTTTCTTCTTTTTCTTTGTTTTATTTTAAATTGTATGTGCTTTCTCATTTATTGATTCATGTAAGTCTTGATAGTGTTGTTTTGATAGTTTAAATCTTTCTTTATGTTTGTTTGTTTTTCTCCAATGTGTCAGCTACTGTTTAAGTCTCCCTCATGTCCGGTTAGGTCAGTTTTGCTACGACACCAAGGTAGGGTAATATAAATTTTTTAAAACATAACTGTCTATTTATTATGCAGCTTATAAAGCAACACTGGAGAAAAAAAAAAGAAATTCCTTTTTATCAGAAGTTAGGAATGTGCACGTCCTACAGACTGTGTGACGGCTGTTATCTGGGTGGGTAAACATGCTACAAATTAGTTCAGTCATGGTGTTTCTCATTTGAAGTGCATATGGATTTGCTTCCAGTTGCATTAATCTGAGCCAGTTTGCACTGAAGTTTTATTGTAAATCAGTATTGCTCTGTAAATTTTTTTTGTTTTTGACAGTCCACATATATTTATGTAGGTACAGACTATTGTCTCTCATTGTCAAAATGTTACATTTTTGCATGCTTGATTTTCAAATGTACTAAATATAGCTGCAAAAACTGTATTTATCCCCTAATTATATTCAGGTCTTATAAACCCCTTTGCCGATGCTAAGCATTTATTTTTGTATATCGCCTACCCATATATTTGTGCGGTTTGTTCATTAGAACAAAGACTGATCTGCATATTTATTAAGATCTGCATGCTTTGTCCTCTGAATTTCTGACCTTTCTTAAAAGTTTACACACGTTTAATACACAGTAACGTTGTTCAGGCTCAATTTTCTGTGAACAGCGTGGATTTACTCAAACCTTACCGATCTGACAGTGCTTTCCACTGAAGCCGGCCAAGCAGACACACTTATAGGAGCCAATCTTATTTTGACAAGAGCCGCCGTTGAGACAAGGCTGTGATAAGCACTCATTAATCTCTGTCAAAAACAGGAAACAATTAAGTTAGCGTACACACAAAGTCAAACATAACTCCTAAAAGTTGAACTTCTGTAGGAAGAAGATGATCTTTCATATGTGCTCTTTTTATATACTGATGTTTGACACAGACCCTTACAAACGGGGGGCTGGCTCCACTCTCCCTGAACGCTGCAGAGGCTCTGAGCGGCTCTGGGCACCGACGCGAACCCGGGATGACATACATACTCGGCAATGGAGCCTGGTGTTGTGGAGGAGAATTGGACCTCTGCGTGTTTGACGTGTGGGGGCGGCCCGCAGCCCGGCTCTGGATTGAACACAAACACGCTGATAACACAAGCATGGGCTGCATAGTAACAGCGGCTCACAAACAGAGCAGCTCAACAGAGCTCACTGGAGGAAACGGAGGTGCTTTCCATCAAGACTGTATTTGTCCTGCTAAAATTACCTCCAATATTAGAGTGTGTAGACATGAATCACCAGGCCTAATCACAGCTTACTTTATATAGCCTACACAGCCATCTATATTTGTGAATGTGGGGCCTCCGGTGCAGCAACACTACTAAGATTATCTTTAGTTGGAAAGCTAATATCTGTGCACTTTAACAACTCAGGATATCCTCCTGCCTCTTCTAATCTGTCCAGGTCAGGATCTGAAGGGGATTAGGACATCGTTTCATGGTGACACAGAAGTCTCCTCACCTGCAGAGGGATGTAATGAACTCCTTCTTATTTGACAGTCTTTGCCTTCGTATTCATCAGTGCATTCACATTTGTACTTTCCCAAGTAGTGGAAACACGTTCCACCGTTTAGACAGGGAGTGGAAGAACAGGGGTCTGGTTTTCCTGAAAAAACAAAACAAAAACAAAGAAAATTAAAATAAATTAGGTTAATTCTTTCTTTTAACTACTGAAGTAGTCTAGTCTTCAGAAATGCAGCATGAGGCAAGCATACATTTGGATACAAAAGAAACATTAGGAATTGTACAAGATAGTGAAAGGAAGGAGGGAACATTTAAGTAAAGCAGTAGTATTTAGGATAAATAATAAAAAAAAGCTTTTGATGCAGCAATATACACTAATACTGAGTGGGAGAACTGCCTTCATCACAAAGTATGATACAAGAATAAAAAACACTAATATCAGCCATAAATATCCGCTGGCTAATGTATTGGCCTCTACTCATGACCCTTACCTGTTGTGCAATTCCCATCTTGAGAACACCCACCTTATCCCATCATACCACCACCAGTAGTCTGAATGATTTACGTAAACAAGGCTGAGTGGATCCGAGCTTTCACCTCAAGCTCTGAGCCAAACATGTGAATCCTGGAGCTAAAGCTGAGCCTGATCCTCATTCATCCTGGTTTCCAGTGTTTTATTGTCCAGATCTAGTGGGTCTTTGTGAACTATGGCCTCAGTTTCTTGTTTCTTACTGTCAAAAGCAGCACATCTTCTATAACGTTCCATATGTTGAGTATTCAGAGATTGTATTTCGAATTTTAATCCTAATGTGAGGTTATACAGGCTATTTTTGCCTCTTTGTCCTCCTTAACCACTCTGCCCATTTTCCCCCACAACATCCCCTTACTGGTTAGTGTTTCTTTTTCTTACCAGCCTCTGTAAACTTGAAATAGAAAAAAGAAAAATAGCTTTGTGTGAGATCATTAGTTTCTGAAGTAGTAAGAGTATCCTGTTTGGCACCAACAACCATACCCCATTCAAAATCCTTCAAATCAATTCCCTCTAAATTCTTTGCAAGCTTATTGGAATCTATAGACAAGGAACCAAATTAAACACCTGGTTTAGTGACTCAATCAGTCCAAGTGAATTTTCATAAGCTCTCTGCAGATCTGATTGGCCGAGAAGCTATATTGTGGGCGGGTGTTCAGCATCACAGACTGAGAAGAGAAGAGACGATGGCGCAGAGCCACTTATTCAAGACAGCGCTACTAAAGATGTTGCCTTGATTTTCTCTTTATGTCCAGGAATGAAGACTTTCTTTATAAAGATTTGTTGGACGCGGCTCTAATCTAAAGCAGCTCCTCACACCAGCAACACTGACTAACAGCTGGCTGCCTTTATCAATACGCTGCTCTTTACTTTCTCAGCATTTAACTGAATTCACTTGCTTGATTTACTGTTTTTTTTTTCAACATGAAAATACTGGAATTAAATATTCCTGCTGGCTTTTTTAATAGTGTGACTCTTGATTAACTCTGCTACAAAGTATGAATATATTTTATTTTGTGAAATAGCTTGAAAAGCATTATTTTTTAGCTTCCTACCTATTTTACAGCCAGCTGATGCCTGTCAACATGCAAAAATATATTTCTTTTTACTACTCTGGTACGGATTGGGGTACAACATTTCCAGATGTATACCTCCTTTAATTAATTAATTAGTCAATTAATGAATTCTATTAAACATATCACATATTTAATAGAAGAGGAAACTTCAGTGTATTTAAAGGTTTGATAACAGAAAAATTATCCAAATTCATTGACAGATTAGAGCATAGAAAGTAACTGCAGAGTTACTTTGATTATTCAGTGGTTACCTTGATGTGCAGTAACTGAGTTACTTTTTTTGGAAATGTAACTGGTAATAACTATATATATATATATATATTTTTTTTTACGTAACATTCCCACCACTGGTTGGCATTCCCTACCTCTCATTATGGATTTGTTTCAGGAAGACATCTCTAGACATCAGTAAAGATTCCTGGTTCCCTCACTGTGTTTTTGAAATACTGCAATATCCACCAAACCTTGACATAACTCTCTGCTTCAGGTGATAAAATATTCTACATTTCATATAACTATGATTTACTGTCTTATTTTATCTTTTGTTTTAAGCTGCAAGAATGACAGGAATATAAATACATTGGACCTTATTGCTAAATATGATGATGAGGTAACATAGCTATATAATATTGTAATAAAAACAAATCAATGCAAAAGCTAATAGAAAATATGAAGCTTCCATGTGAATGTACATTTTTTGGATAAATTGTGAAAAAAGAACCATACACAAACGATTACCTTTTATTATTACATTCTTATTGCGCTTCATTTATTAGCTAAAACTATTGAGAAAACTGATTTAATCAAGACAGAATTGGAGTTTTCTGAGTAGTCTAGGTAGAATTTCCTCACTTTACTTCCATACTTTCACACATACCTGCAAAAAATATTAGAAATATAACATAAGGGTGGTACTCACCCACTTCGCAGTGTTTTCCAGTAAATCTGTAAGGACACACACATCTGTAGCCCCCTCCCTCTTCCTTGCAGGAGCCTCCATTGCGACAGGGGCTGGAAGCACACGTATTAAGTCTAACTGGAAAGAGACAGAGAAGAAGGAATCCTTGAAGCAAACAGCACTCCACCTTCTAATCACACTAAATGCATCTCTTCCACTCCATTGGCACTCGAGTCATAATTCGGGGAAATAGCCCATAACTCCCTCATACATGAAAATTATAATAAGCCTTTCAGCGTTGCAATTTTTCAAGCAGTGTTGCAAGTAATGCCATGTTTCCTAAAATGTGAAAAAGGCTGCTATTAGCAATAATGTTCACATAAAGAGATGTTTTATTAATGCTGCTGGTTAAAACTAATTGGTATCCAGGTATATATGCCATATTTTAATCAATCATTCTACCTTTTTCACAGTGTTTTCCAGAGTATCCATATCTGCACTCGCAGGTGTAGCCGCCGTCTCGTTCGTAGCAGTACCCGCCATTCAGGCAAGGCGAGGAGTCGCACACCGATTGGGGCTGTACTGAAAAACACACAACAAGACTTGATTGTGTTCCATTGCATCAAGTAACAGCAAAGCTTCAAAGTTTCCCTTAAACAGACGGCTTTGGCTCAACTTTAAAAAAACTTAAAGGTTGTTTTTGGTTTCAGTCGATTACAGAACAATCAACAACATCAAAGATGTCAGTTTTTTGCATTATTCGCCATGTTTGCTGCTAATGTAAGAAGTTTGTTTATGCAGCTTTTTGCATTGCAAGTTTTTTTTAGGTTTTGAGTAGATTTAAACAAAGTTTTAAGCGTAGCATGTCAAGAAGCTTACATACACTTGTTATGGGCATTCATTGAAGGCTTTTAATGATTTTCTTGGGGCTGAAGTTGTTCTAAAGTGGAAATTAGGCTGAAAAAATGGAGACATTTGTCTGAATATCTTAGGTTCTAGAAAACTTTTTTCTGGTAAGGGGAAAGGCCTATTCTTGGTCAGTGATTTGTTTTGCAAGCAGCAGGAAGTTTCTCATTCCCAATATAAGGACTTGTCAGCTCTCATGGAATATTTCAATACCATAAAATATGAAGATGCCAAACCATTTGAGTAAATATTTTAAGAAAAATAACTGTCAATTAACAAACAGGAATTTTTTAAGTTAACATAATCAGTTCATAAAATAAAACCCACAGGTAAGTTATATATATGTAACAACTTTGCTAAGATTAATAGGAAGGCCCAAACTAGCATACACTCTCAGATACAAGGAATGAGCAGGTTCAGGGACAACAAAAGCTCCAACCTGCCAAAAACTGGGAACCGATAACATCCAATGTTCATTGCTCATACAACAAAGCAAGTTTTACAGTAGACTGGGGGGAAAAAAGTTGAACAACAAACAAGAAGCTCTAGCTGTGAAATGGAGAAATTAAAATTAGAGTTGACCACGTGGATGAGACAAATACTGAGCTGTAATACAGTAGAATCTCAATGTTGAGAGGATCTTTAATAGCAAATAGGCACCACAGTCTGAAGTGATGTGATTATAGAGAAATCAACACCACAGCAGAAAAGACTGCAGCTGTTTTTATGGCTGCTGTCAGACTTTGTTAAAGAGGATTGATGTTGATGAAGCATCCTGGATATGTAGAGACAGAGAGAAGCCATGTGGTATCAAACAGAGGGATAGCTTGAGGACATGTGAAGGTAAGCTGCCTAAAGCTAATGCTACTTAGTGCTAGCTTGATGTAATGATATTTATCAATAACCCAAATGTAAAATGATTAAATGGTTTAAGATATAATTATATATTGTTTCTCTCTAGGCTGCATGGTGTAACAGTGGGTAGCAGCAAGAAGGTTATGGGTTCGATTCCTGGGCCGGGGTCTTTCTGCATGGAGTTTGCATGTTCTCCCTGTGCATGTGGGCAAGGTCGGTTCTAGACAGAGGCCAATTTTTCCAAATTAAGTTTTACTATCCATCCATCCATCTTCCTCCTCTTATCTGGGGTCGGGTCGCGGGGGCAGCAGCCTAGAAGGGAGGCCCAGACTTCCCTCTCCCCAGCCACTTCTTCTAGCCCCTCAGGAGGAACCCCAAGGCGTTCCCAGGCCAGCCGAGAAACATAGTCTCTCCAGCGTGTCCTGGGTCTTCCCCGGGGCCTCCCCCCGGTGGGACGTGCCCGGAACACCTCTCCAGGAGGCATCCTAACCAGATGCCCGAGCCACCTCAACTGGCTCCTCTCGACGTGGAGGAGCAGCGGCTCTACTCCGAGTCCCTCCCGGATGACCGAGCTTCTCACCCTATCTCTAAGGGAGAGCCCAGCCACCCTACGGAGGAAACCCATTTCGGCCGCTTGTATCCGCGATCTCGTTCTTTCGGTTATGACCCAGAGTTCATGACCATACTAATTATTCAAAAACAATAAGATGATAGCTTCAATGTTATTGAGATAATATCCCAATTTTCATCTACTAAATGTATTTTTAAAATCAAATAAAAAAACAGTCTAATTTTTAAAGCTGATTTTATCAGTTTTTCTTGATTTCTAATTTAGATTTAATAGAAAATGGCAATTTTAACTTAAATTAATATATGTAAATAGTAAAAAAACATGTAAAATTCCTACATTATGAATGCATATATGACCTAATAAGACAAAATTTGAATTAAACCTAATAGAATAGAAATTTCACATGATTGTTAGGTCAATTGGCTTCTCTAATTTGTATGTAGGTCAGAGTGTTTGTGTGCATGGTTGTGTGTCTCTGTGTTGCCCTATAACGGACTGTCGACCTGTCCAAGGTGTACTCCACCTCTCGCCCGTAGACTAACGGAGATAGGCCCCGGCCCTGACAAGGACTAAGCGGGAGAAAATGGAATGGATGAATAGCTGGTGTTCACTAACCAATCGATTCATGGATTGGTGCAATATATCGAAAACATAGATAAGGAGTTGGTAGGCTATCTGTATTAGAAAAATGTCGTCTTATGTTTTTCACTTCGTTTAATTCTAATTTTTGCAACAAAAACACAGTAGCAAATGAGCAAAAAAAAAATATTTATAACTTTATCAAAATCTTAAATTAGAAGACGAAATTGCGTGTGATTTTGCAAACATAAAAAAAGTAAACCTTTTCCTTTAAATTCTGTGTGGAATGAAGCTGTCAAAGTTTCTGCTTACTAAGCAGAGGCATTAGGGTCTTACCAGGGTAAAAGTCCATAGGATCGGGTTGTACTCCAGTATGACACGTACACACGTAATATCCTCCATACTCCAAACAGGGACTTCCATCAGGGCATGTCCTGCTGTTACTGCACAGGGTCTGAGTAACTCCTGTGGAAAGGCGGATTGTGAGAAGCAGGTTTGCAAATTTGAAAAAAAAAGTAATAGAGTGACCCATTCATCGACGGATTATACGGATCATACCCACCTAACTGACAGAAGGCTCCTGTGTAGCCTGGAGGGCATTCACAGGTTCCATTGATGCCCACACAGACGCCCCCGTTCTGGCAAAGACATTTTGCTGCAGACACACACAGATGGAAAATTTGCCTGAGCTTGACAGCAACCAGCTTTACTCTCATTAGGTTTCACCACTCGCCTCCCAGTTAGATATTGATTTGAAAAAACATTATCAACAGCATATGTTGGGTGTCTTTCATATACGATACTGCAAAACCAAATATCTCAAACTTGTACTAGTTAGGTTTCCATTAACAAGACTAAAAAACATTTTATAAGTTAACGAGGCTACGATGTGGAGCTGGCATCGATGAGGAAAAACGCTTCAAAAGGATAAACAATTTTATGTTAATTGCTGAGCTCATTGCCAAGTTTGCAATATGATCTTATAAACATGCGTCTATTTGACTTTTAATGTATGTATGCAAGCAAATAGGAACATGTTCACAAATAGAATTTGCACAGTTTCAAAGGTTTAGCAACTTCGAAATGGTTTAAGGTGCAAATATAATCCAAACATTATGAATGAACATTATGAGTATGAATTAATAATATATATATATTTACTAAAAAGGTGAGTTGTGATAAGAGATCCACTGCAATACACTACACATTTACAGCCAGATTTGAAACTACTGCTTTGCAAATGTTAGATCTGCTTTGTAGAAATTGTAGGAATGTTTTTGTTTTCCTCTCCCTGCTAATTGCGGCGCTGGATCAAAGGATAAGGCCGTGTCGTGGCTTAATGTCTCTGGCTTTGAAGTCCCGGGAGCCCGGTGGAGGGTATTCATTTTCTGATGATATGGAGCGTATTTAGTGACCATAATGCACGGCCCTCGGGGCAATTAATGGATTGTTAATTTGAGGGAGCCATTTTCATTGGCCACATGTGCGGCCCTTTCATCTGAGAGCCTGATTAGGCCCGTCTCAGAGTCCCGCTACTTTCTCTTTTTCTTGAAGAATGCCTTCCAAGTGAAACAGGCCAGGAAGTATTTGGGAGATTTAAGACAGCCCATATAGGTAGTGAGCTGTTATTTCTGCAGCAAGTGCTTTCAGGCAGTGAATTCAACAACTTTTGATGGATGGAATGAGTTTATCTAAATTTTTTTTTAAAAAGGCTAAACAAAAAGTGTAAATTTAGCATGACTGAATGTGCAATTTCTGAGTGGAATTGGCTAAAAGGTGATTTACGGCGTGATGCTATGGCTTCGTTCCAGGGAGCAGCAGTTTGGAAGCCTGCATAGTTTAGCAGCTCTGTCTGAAGAGATGACTCGAATACCAAAGCATCATTTTAACTCATAAACTGGCACTTTAAAGTCTAGACTAAACACTTCCTCTTGTTTGTCAACCAATAAAATGTCCTATAAAACAATTATTTGCAGGATCAAGCGCCCGGTTCCTGTAGTAAACCGGGGTGAGGCTATGTCAGTTTTGATAATTACGATAATCCATCATTACAGCAGCGTCTTCCAGGGCAGACTTCCACATTCCTGCGGGATAGCACAGCTCTTCTTCAAATACCTCAGTCTGCCTCTCTACCTGCCCAGCTGCCTGCAGTTAGCATCAGAGAACAAAGCCTGGAAACTGCACAGCTTTGCGGGCAGAGGACAGGAGCAGATCCAAAGTACCCCAACACTTTAACTGAGTGTTCTCTTCTTTTTCTCCAATTTGGATAAGGAAGCAAGTGAAAATAACAAAATGTGAACTACTCTGACAAAGCAGATACTGTTTCTTGTTTACCTGAGGAATTCACGAGCTTCAAAGAAAGAAGACAAGAAGGGCAGACTTTAAAGGCTTTATCTGACTAATATAAAGTGTGAGATACTAGTGTTTCACAGAAGTGGGGAGAGTTACCAAGACACTGTAATCTAGAGAGGAGCACTACTTCAACATTTCTATTGTTTAAGTAAAAAGAAGTAACTTAACAAATTGCTAAAGTAAAAACTGATGAAAAAGCAATTTTTTGCTCAATTTCGGGATTTCTATTTTGTAAATTTCCATTTTAAAACTTATTATTTTTACAACAATGGAAAAAAAAAATCTATTCCATACAGGTGCTGGTCATAAAATTAGAATATCATGAAAAAGTAGATTGATTTCAGTAATTCCATTTAAAAAGTGAAACTTGTATATTATATTCATACATTACATACAAACTCATATATTTCAGATGTTTATTTTGTTTAATTTTGATGATTACAAATGACAACAAATGAAAATCTCAAATTCATCATATCAGAAAATTAGAATATTGTGAAAAGGTTCAAAATTGATGGCCCCTGGTGCCACACTCTAATCAGCTAATTAACTCAAACCACCTGCAAAAGCCTTTAAATGGTCTTTCAGTCTAGTTCTATAGGCTACACAATCATGGGGAAGACTGCTGACTTGACAGTTGTCCAAAAGACGACCATCGACACCTTGCACAAGGAGGGCAAGACACAAAAGGTCATCGCTAAAGAGGCTGGCTGTTCACAGAGCTCAGTGTCCAAGCACATTAATAGAGAGGCGAAGGGAAGGAAAAGATGTGGTCGAAAAAAGTGTACAAGCAAGAGAGATAACCGCACCCTGGAGAGGATTGTGAAACAAAACCCATTCAAAAATGTGGGGGAGATTCACAAAGAGTGGACTGCAGCTGGAGTGAGTGCTTCAAGAACCACCACACACAGACGTATGAAAGACATGGGTTTCTGCTGTCGCATTCCTTGTGTCAAGCCACTCTTGAACCACAGACAGCGTCAGAAGCGTCTTGCCTGGGCTAAAGAGAAACAGGACCAAAGTCATGTTCTCTGATGAAAGTAAATTTTGCATTTCCTTTGGAAATCAAGGTCCCAGAGTCTGGAGGAAAAGAAGAGAGGCACTTCATCCACGTTGCTTGAAGTCCAGTGTAAAGTTTCCACAGTCAGTGATGGTTTGGGGTGCCATGTCATCTGCTGGTGTTGGTCCATTGTGTTTTCTGAGGTCCAGGGTCAACGCAGCCACATACCAGGAAGTTTTAGAGCACTTCATGCTTCCTGCAGGTGACCAACTTTTTGGAGATG
Source organism: Cyprinodon tularosa (assembly GCF_016077235.1). NCBI lineage: Eukaryota > Metazoa > Chordata > Actinopteri > Cyprinodontiformes > Cyprinodontidae > Cyprinodon > Cyprinodon tularosa. The sequence goes on from NW_024038624.1 coordinate 149,603, forward strand.
CAGATTTCATTTTCCAACAGGACTTGGCACCTGCACACAGTGCCAAAGCTACCAGTACCTGGTTGAAGGACCATGGTATCCCTGTTCTTAATTGGCCAGCAAACTCTCCTGACCTTAACCCCATAGAAAATCTATGGGGTATTGTGAAGAAGAAGATGCAATACACCAGACCCAACAATTCAGAAGAACTAAAAGCCACTATTAGAGCAACCTGGGCTATCATAACACCTGAGCAGTGCCACAGACTGATCGACTCCATGCCACGCCGCATTGCTGCAGTAATACAGGCCAAAGGAGGCCCAACTAAATACTGAGTGCTGTACATGCTCATACTTTTCATGTTCATACTTTTCAGTTGGCCAACATTTCTATAAATCCTTTGTTTTTATTGGTCTTCAGTAATATTCTAATTTTCTGATATGATGAATTTCAGATTTTCATTTGTTGTCATTTGTAATCATCAAAATTAAACAAAATAAACATCTGAAATATATGAGTTTGTATGTAATGTATGAATATAATATACAAGTTTCACTTTTTAAATGGAATTACTGAAATCAATCTACTTTTTCATGATATTCTAATTTTATGACCAGCACCTGTACATGTAGCCATTAAGGCAAAAAAAAAAAACTTTTGCCAGAACTGATATGAAAAGATTTTCTTTCTAACCAAAAGCTAAAGAAAGCAAAATTTTATATTCTATTGAAAACATCGTAACAAAATCATTATAAAAACACAATTATGTTTTTCAATCACATTTTAATCATTTTTAATCATCTGAGGAAAATGTTTCTATTTTTCTCTTTTCTAAAATCTAACCAGATAAAAATAAAATTGTTCTTTTATGATGTACACTCACCGGCCACTTTATTAGGTACCCCATGCTAGTAACGGGTTGGACCCCCTTTTGCCTTCAGAACTGCCTCAATTCTTCGTGACATAGATTCAACAAGGTGCTGGAAGCATTCCTCAGGGAGTTTGGTCCATATTGACATGATGGCATCACACAGTTGCCGCAGATTTGTCGGCTGCACATCCATGATGCGAATCTCCCGTTCCACCACATCCCAAAGATGCTCTATTGGATTGAGATCTGGTGACTGTGGAGGCCATTTGAGTACAGTGAACTCATTGTCATGTTCAAGAAACCAGTCTGAGATGATTCCAGCTTTATGACATGGCGCATTCTCCTGCTGAAAGTAGCCATCAGAAGTTGGGTACATTGTGGTCATAAAGGGATGGACATGGTCAGCAACAATACTCAGGTAGGCTGTGGTGTTGCAACGATGCTCAATTGGTACCAAGGGGCCCAAAGAGTGCCAAGAAAATATTCCCCACACCATGACACCACCAGCCTGAACCGTTGATACAAGGCAGGATGGATCCATGCTTTCATGTTGTAGACGCCAAATTCTGACCCTACCATCCGAATGTCGCAGCAGAAATCGAGACTCATCAGACCAGGCAACGTTTTTCCAATCTTCTATTGTCCAATTTCGATGAGCTTGTGCAAAGTTCCACGTACTGTGCGTTCAGAGATGCTCTTCTGCCCACCTTGGTTGTAACGGGTGGTTATTTGAGTCACTGTTGCCCTTCTATCAGCTCGAACCAGTCTGGCCATTCTCCTCTGACCTCTGGCATCAACAAGGCATTTCCGCCCACAGAACTGCCGCTCACTGGATGTTTTTTCTTTTTCGGACCATTCTCTGTAAACCCTAGAGATGGTTGTGCGTGAAAATCCCAGTAGATCAGCAGTTTCTGAAATACTCAGACCAGCCCTTCTGGCACCAACAATCATGCCACTTTCAAAGTCACTCAAATCACCTTTCTTCCCCATACTGATGCTCGGTTTGAACTGCAGGAAATTGTCTTGACCATGTCTACATGTTAACGAGCAGCTGGACAGGTGTACCTAATAAAGTGGCCGGTGAGTGTATATAACAACCAAATGTTATAATTCACACCTAAACTTGATAATTTATCTTCAGGCAGGAATGTTTCTGCAGCTCTAAACTTTATTTCTTGGCAGTGAAGGTTAAAAAAAGGACTCTGGATTGTAAAAACAGCTGATCCTGCATTTTTAAGACAACCTTTACTTTCATTATTCATGCATTTTCTTATGTAATGCATCTCTTTGCATCTGAAAAGCTTTACAAAACCGTATCCCCAATTTCTAAATGTTCTTTAATTATAACAAGGAAAAAACAAAAACAAAAATTCTGCCTATTCTGGCTTTACAATTGATTGCTTGGGGTCAAACTTCTTTTTATTTTTTACACTTCACGCATAAACCTTAAGCTGCTTTTTTAATCTTTTCGAGAAATAAGAATCTAAACTATCTGCTTTGTACCTGAATGAATCAATAACATGTCTTTTGCATAATTTCTCCACAAGCTTTAAAACAAAGCAGCTGATTTAGCCAAGAGTCATCTTCCTACTTTCTTTAAAGCTTTGCCAAATGTTTAGAGATCACTCCTCGATTACACTGCTTTAAAATATGAATATATTTTCAAAAGTCTCAGTATTTTTAAAATGAAACTAAAATGGACTAAAAGACGTGACAAAAAGGCTACAAATATTTTAAATATTAAAATAATCCTCTCAGAATTCATGATTAAAATATGTTTTTTGTCACTTATCAAAGGTTTTAATTGTAAAGGCACATTCATGATTTATATCAAACCTGTGTTTTAGTTTGATAAAATTGTTTACAGCTGCAGAAAATAACAAAAACCTCAGGAGCTAAAACTGTAAAAAGCAGGATGCTATACCCGCTGTCTCCAGTGGGGTTTGTCTTACTTCAAAGACGTGTTATAGAAGCTTTGTCTCCTACCTGTTTGGCAGAAGGTTCCAGTGAATGCAGCAGGACACGTACAGGTGAAGCCGTTCACCTGATCGATGCATTCGCCTCCATTCAGGCACGGACTGGATTCACATTCGTTGATGTCTGAGAGACAAACGTTCAAAGATCTGGGGTGAGTTCAGAGGCGGATGTCTAAGGCAGTAAGCTGGATTAGGAGGACAGGCGTAGAGTTTCATTGACCAGGTGTCTGGTATTAAGATATAACTGGTTTCAAGTAGAAACAAACATTCATGAACTCTGGAAAGTCAGATCACTTCATTTCCTCCTGGGATCATGTTACAGTACTAAATATCAACATTGCACTCAGATGTGAAGATAACATTTGATCTATTTTACTAAATTGAACTTTATCAAATATTTTTGTTGCCATACAACAGGCGGGGGGGGAGTAAACATGAGGTGTTTTAGACCCATTTGTCTAACCGCACTGAAAATCTTCTGACACATGCATCTGCTAAAAAACTGAGTTTAATGTAGAAAGCAGTGAAAAAGATTTCCCCCACCAAGAGCCGAGGGAGAGAGACCCACACTCACCTGTCTCACAACGGAGCCCAGTGTAGCCCAGCTCACACACGCAGGTGAAATTCCCAGTTCCTTGTACACACGTTGCGTTGTTAAGGCACGGCCTGCCCTCACACTCGTCCACATCTGCGACACACACACACAGAGGGACAGAGAGACATGCTGATGGGATATTTACTCAGCTGATTAATATATCCGCCACATGGCTCCCCTTATTCTGCAAATATGTGCCGCTGGCTGCAAAGGCACCTCAACTGGCTTTGATACTTTTTCACAGACTAGACCGACGTACTTTTAAAAAGTCTTTGTGTGCGTGAGGTCGGCGCTTAATGAGCACTTGGATTACAAATGGGTTGCAAATTTCTTTCCTTTCTTCATATCATATTAGTGCATTTAATTTATAACATCAATCACTTTTTATAATTAAAAAGTTGCTTTAGTTGTAGCTGCTTCCGTCTGAGCTGTGGATCAGTGCAGCTCCTCCAGAGTTAACATTTGCTTCCTCCCTGATAATGCTCTGATTGCCTGGCTTGTCATTTCAAGGAGATGTATGGGACTTGACGTGTCAACAGATTTTTCAAGACCTAGAATTTAGTTTTCAAACCTAAATCTGCTTCCTTCCTGGCCTGTTTGCTCTCTTCTCAGTCCTCCTGATGCTGTTTGATCCCTTATTTTCTCTGACAGCACTCTAAAACCTTCAGACAATTTACTCAGGACTGCACTCTATTAATTAGGTGTCTCCTCAAGGAAATTGGATGAGCTGGATTTCATTTATGGGTTTAAGTTTAGAGCTGACTTCCACTTTCCAATTAGGTTCCATTTCCTGTTGCTCTCTTTCATAAAACCATATTCAAATTCATTAAAATGATGGAATATGATGAAGGTTTGTAAGGTGGAAATACTGTAACAAGGCACTGCACTGCAAAAATGATCCATTTAATTTAGTCTTGGAATCTTCAATCCAGTCAAAAAGACTTTTTCTGCTTGTTTTAAGATTAATATGCTAAGAAAGAGCAGATTATTTTAGAATATTAATCTCTTTACTGAGTAAATTCTACTCAAAATAAGTGCAGTAATCTACAAGTAAAGGAAGACAACTGCACCTGGTAAGATTGTTTGTTTTGACAAAATATATCATTGATTTAAAGAACTGTAACCAAGCAAAATTCTCTTCCTGCGCTGGCAGATTATTGCTCTTATTTTGAGTAGAAATGTTTAAAAAAAATAATAATCATCATCATCAAAAATAATCTGCTCTTTCTTAGTATATTAATCAAAACAACGTTTAAACATCTCTGTGCCTGGATTAAAGATTCTAAAACTTGATTAGATGGATCATCTTAGGAGAGTGTAAGACGTCGTCATCCAGATTTCTATCACGTATAAAACCAATTCAGAGAGTAAATTTATATTAAATATCACAAAATTGAAGTAAAAAAACATTTGAATCATTATGATTTAGTTTGCCCTGTTCACTAATATGCAAAGATTGTTTTGATAACAGGTCAAAATTTCTTAGAATGAGTGAAATTGCCTTTAAATGGAGCCTAGACAGAAGTTCAACTGAAGAAACTGATTGCTCTCCTACATCCACCTGCAACACAGACAATCCGTTTTGAACCACAACTCCACGAAAGCCAATCTGCATCAAAAGTTCATGTTAAAAGGCCTCCAATCCGCACCGTCTGCTCCTTTTCACAGGCAGCGGATGCGCTGTGTGACAACATTCAGATGACTCCGATTCAACCCACCTCCAGCCCCTCCTCCACCATCGTAGCTAAAGCTTCATTAGAGTTTCATTCCTCCCGGACTGTTACTGCGTTCCCTGTCTCATCTCAAACGGTCCAGCAGAAGACCGCCACGTTGCGCCTGGCTCTGCCTGAGGTTTTTTCCCAACGGGGAGTTTTTTCTCTCCACTGTCACTTCATGCTTGCTCATCATGGACAGGTTCTCTCAACCTGTGTTTTCCAACTGGACTTCCATCTTCCAGGTCACTGAGTGAAGTAGTATCTAGTATCAGCTCACGCAGTCCCCTGGATCTCTCCATAAAGCTCAGCAGACCGTCTCGCTAACCAGCAGTCTATAGACTGACCAACCTCACCACCTCCACTCCACCACCAGTTTCAGGTCTGGGGGGGGAAACAGCCCTATTCTTTGCTCCTGTTAATGCATATCTATCAAAATAAAGTGCTATGTTTCCTGCCGAGGTCTGAGCGCCAAGGACAAAGTAATTGTATCAATAAATTTCTCCTAATTGTCTTTTCTCTTTGTGTGAGCTTTTCAGATTGAATTAAAACAGGTATGTTCAAAAATGTTATCACCTTGCAGATCCTTTTAGTTAAATCAAGGGCAAATACATGTTCTTCAAGAAAATCTTACTTTATTTAATTTTTTATTTTTTGCAAGGAATACTCCACCCAGTCCCAAAAGTATGGACACATAAATTCTGTAGCAGGTTTGGAGATGAATGAAATGGTAATTCTAAGTAACAACGTTGTGAGAAGCGGGTCAGAGGTACTGTACCTGTTTGACAGTGAATCCCGGCGTACCCTGGAGGACACTCGCAGATGAAACCGTTAATCTGATCTTTACAACTCCCACCATTCTGGCATGGATCCGAGGCGCACTCATTGACATCTGCAGAAACAGGAGGAAACACAAGGGAGGTACTATAATGTTTTTAATTAAAAGGGGAAACATCTGGTGAACGGCTGAGATGATTTCCAACGATAACACGTCCGATTGGCGCGAAGCTGATACAGGTATTAAGGAAATGCTCAGGTGTCCCTCTGGAAAAGTCTGCAGAAATCTGGTGTTTTCTTTACAAGCTGACATTATTTTTCCTGGCCGTTCTCGGGTAGACAAGCAGTCGCTCACAGCATGCGCTGCGTGTCAAGCTAAACGCAGCAGGAAGTGGTGTCAGCCATAACTCACTGATTTGGCACCGGCGGCCGGTGAAGCCAGCCAAGCAGGAGCAAGTGAAGGAGGGGTTGCCTGTAATACAGTCATCTATGCACTGGCCTCCGTTCAGGCACGGACGCAGGTGTGGACACACGGAGGCTGGAAGATAATAAAACAGCAAATCCAGCAACAATTGAACCCAAACATGGAGGTAGGTTTGAGAACTTCATCTCAATGAGCAGCTCTCACCAGAGTTGCAGCCCCCCACTTCCACATTTGCATCATCGATTCTGAACACCCATCTGCCTGGGTACCCCACGTTGGTGGTTTCCTCCAAACTGACCACATCGGCTGTGCGGGAGCCGGGGATGTTGAAATAGCGCTTCCCATCGCCAGCATTAAAACCTGCCTGGGAAGAGAGTAACAAAACGCTGAAAACAAACGCAGGTATTAGAAGGAAGCTCCTGACAAAACCAAAGGGATCTTACCTGTGCTGCAATCCCCCCCAGCCCTTCAAGGTTCCCCCCGCTGCTGGCATGCCTCCCTGTTGTCCAGGTGATGTTATTGTATTGGAATATGGTGAAGGACAACTCTCCATCTGTAATAAGCACCACTTGGAAAGTGTTAACCTGCACAGAGGGAAAATAGGTTTGGGTAAAATATTCACTTAATTAGTTGACGCAATATCAAAAGAAATAATAATACTAAAGAATAAAGGTTTACGCCTTTTTTTTGCATTCTATATTAAAAACAACATTTCCAAGTTTGAAGACATTTTGCTTCCCATTCAGGAAGCTTTTTCAAATCAAAATGTCAGAAATAGCGTTTCTTGAGTGGACCAAAAACAAAGACTTGTTATAACCAAACATAATGTATTGTGTAGCGCTGAACTGAAGAAAATATCTAAAGTGTTCATTTTCTAACACATAAGCATCTGAATGATGTGGCATGCATTTGTTTTCAGCTAATCTCTTTTAATTTGGACTCTGGGCTAGATATCCATCTATAGCTCTGACTGCACAAAGATGCCAGGTCACATGCTCCAAACTCTCTCTCTCTCTCTCTCTAACTCTCTCTCTCTCTCTCTCTCTATATATATATATATATATATATATATATATACACTCACCGGCCACTTTATTAGGTACACCTGTCCAACTGCTCGTTAACACTTAATTTCTAAGCAGCCAATCACATGGCGGCAACTCAGTGCATTTAGGCATGTAGACATGGTCAAGACAATCTCCTGCAGTTCAAACCGAGCATCAGTACGGGGAAGAAAGGTGATTTGAGTGACTTTGAACGTGGCATGATTGTTGGTGCCAGAAGGGCTGGTCTGAGTATTTCAGAAACTGCTGATCTACTGGGATTTTCACGCACAACCATCTCTAGGGTTTACAGAGAATGGTTCGAAAAAGAAAAAACATCCAGTGAGCGGCAGTTCTGTGGGCAGAAATGAAATGATTTAAGAAACTTAAATTACCTTGCAGACTAATTTAATCTTTTTTAGAAGAGCTTAAGATGACGATTGTTGTGTTGGACTGCAAGATGACTCACAAAGAGAAACAAAGCTAATAGCTTTACTATGAGATTTCTACAAATAAATACATGCTAGGTGGTTCAGTTTGATAAACTGGACTCGTTCATTCTCCTCCATCAGTTTCCTCTGCATTGTCTTCTTTCTCTCTGACTTTATCTTTTTTTTTCCTCTAATCTCAGTATTTTCCTCACTTTTTGCCATAGAAACTAGAAATATATCCACTTTTTAATCTCCTTTTCACCTGCAATGTGTAAGAATCAAGATTTTGAAAAATAAGCCCATTCATTAAACCAACTGTGTACAACATTATAGTATGAACCCAGAAAATACCACATTCACAGAGGTCAAAAAGGCAGTTTAGTTTTTCTCATGGCAGCTAATGTATTATTTTTATATCATATACAAAGTTTTATAATCCTGGGTGGATTTTAAAGGCTGATATTGAGCTGAATGTGTGTTTTTATCTGCTGTGTGTAGGATCGACTTACAGAACCCTACAAAAGTATTCATGATCCTTGAACTTTTACTACATTTTGTCCCAATAGAACAACAGATGTCGATGTATTCTGATTTAAAGTGAAACATAAGGAAAGAAATTGTGTTTTCTTTACAAAACTATGTATTATATATAACACTGTAAGCCCAGAATTTACGTCTCTTGCAACTTTTTTGCCCATTATTCACTGTTTTAATGACTACAAAAACCACATGATGAAAGTATCATATGTTGCGATTAAGTTTAAAAAAAACTCTAAAAGATACTTTACTTTTAATATTTAAGTTGCCAGTAAAGTGGAGTGAATTTGTACCGGCGTTTGGGAGTTTCCTCCAAAGAAGGTAACTTGATGCCAAGTCGAGATGAGAACCCATGTTGCGTTGAAGTCAGGGAACTCTGCGAAGTACGTCCTGACATCACCTGAAGCCCTCCTCAGGATGGATGAGTCCTGGCTCTCTCTGAAGAAGACGCTGCCTGCTAGACGGTTGTCCACGTCAGCCCAGAACGGCGCCACAACCCTTCTGTCGCCAGCAATTGGAAAAGCTACAGGTGTAAACTGAGAGACCTCCCTCAGGAAAGACACAAGACCGTTGTTGTTAACCTGAGGAGAAGGAACAAGGGAAGATAAACTGCATTAAGCACACCACCTGTAGGAATAGAGTTTCTCTGAGTTGTTTAAAGGATTAGATGGAGTTAGACTGGAAATGCTGAGTGGGAAACATAAACTTGGCCAAACTGCACCAAGCTGACTGGGTAAGCCCTAGAAATGTGAAGAGAAAGCTGCTTGAACGGATGTTTGCACTTCCTACTTCCCAAACAGACCCTTCCTTAATTCTGAGTGATGATGGCAACTGAGAAAACCTGGTTTCTGCTGCTCACACCTGCAGTCATCCCACCTGGAAGAGCACTTGCAGTCTTTAAATCCAGGCCAGCAGGGAAAGTAATCCACTGGAATCATTCCCCTCTTTAAGTCAACTGCAAAGTTCTGCAACGACTTAAAAGTCCAGGAAAATGGTGATTCCAGACACTCTAGATGTGAAGGTTTCCTGCTGGGTTTGCTCACTCAGGAATGGTAAATTGTTATTTTAAAGATTTCACTAATAAAGCTGAGAACATGGGCTAAAACAGCCGTCAGGAACATTTTAGGAAAACTATTGAGAAGGGAGAAGTGATGGATAGATCTGACAGATTAAGATGTTGAATGATTTACTTTGCAAAGTAAGGATGGCCCTTGATTGAAAAAAAAAAATTAAACAACTTAAAATGAGTGTATGTGAAATAAAACCAATTTAATTTTCATTTACATCAGGCATCCCCAAAGTCAGTCCTTGAGGGCCCCTGTCCTGCAGGTTTTAGAGGTTTCCCTGCTTTAGCACAGCTGATTATGATTGCAGTTGAGCAAAAGCCAGCAAGACCTGCTTCATATTTCCATTTATTTTTTTTACACAATGAGTTCCAGATATCAACTTTGGGGTCATGGAGGTACTGCAGAGGAGCAAAGGTCATGAAATATTTCTTAAACTTTTTTAAAATTATTTTATGCTTTCCCTTTATAAGAGTGTCAGTATTGGCAAATTAGGCTTTAGTTTTGATTTGGTTCATCATGAGTGACCATCTTCTGTTATTTTTGCCGTTTAGGGTTTGCCATACTAGTTCTGTTTGTTTACGCCTTACCAGGGTTTTTTTATTTGTTGCATATTTCATAGCATCTTTGGTTAGTTGTCTTTACTTCGAGTCACTTTTTCTGTAGGTTCTCCTTGCTCCATTCTTGAATTTTCCCTTTTAATTATTTCTCCCTCAGCAAAAGCCTCCCTTTAAATAGAACTTTAATCTTTAATTTTTAAATTCACCTAATTAAAGCAAAGGTTGACATTATACAACACTAAAACAATGGGAAAGTGTGTGGTAGTAACATTTTGCAGTTCGATTTCATTTTAGTGCTTAACAAAATAAAGTATTTCTTCAACAAATGTACTATTTGTATTGTATTATTCTACATATTTGTTCAATTTTACAGTTTATATTTTGAAAGCAAAATCATTTTCAGACTTTTTTTTGCTGTTACATACTGTGTGTAATTTCATGTTTCTTTGCATTAGCTTCCCTATTTTCCTGCGATCAGTTTTCATTAAGCCTCTGAAAACTCATCATTCTGCTTCCAAGCGTCTTGAACACCAGAACATGCCAAGAAGTAAAACATATTTGCATTAAAACCTGATAATTGTAACGGTGCCAGCAAGATGAATTCTCATGGTATTTGTGGTTTTAAAAAAATAAACCAGAATCTACAGGTGCTGGTCATAAAATTAGAATATCATGAAAAAGTAGATTGATTTCAGTAATTCCATTTAAAAAGTGAAACTTGTATATTATATTCATACATTACATACAAACTCATATATTTCAGATGTTTATTTTGTTTAATTTTGATGATTACAAATGACAACAAATGAAAATCTCAAATTCATCATATCAGAAAATTAGAATATTGTGAAAAGGTTCAAAATTGATGGCCCCTGGTGCCACACTCTAATCAGCTAATTAACTCAAACCACCTGCAAAAGCCTTTAAATGGTCTTTCAGTCTAGTTCTATAGGCTACACAATCATGGGGAAGACTGCTGACTTGACAGTTGTCCAAAAGACGACCATCGACACCTTGCACAAGGAGGGCAAGACACAAAAGGTCATCGCTAAAGAGGCTGGCTGTTCACAGAGCTCAGTGTCCAAGCACATTAATAGAGAGGCGAAGGGAAGGAAAAGATGTGGTCGAAAAAAGTGTACAAGCAAGAGAGATAACCGCACCCTGGAGAGGATTGTGAAACAAAACCCATTCAAAAATGTGGGGGAGATTCACAAAGAGTGGACTGCAGCTGGAGTGAGTGCTTCAAGAACCACCACACACAGACGTATGAAAGACATGGGTTTCTGCTGTCGCATTCCTTGTGTCAAGCCACTCTTGAACCACAGACAGCGTCAGAAGCGTCTTGCCTGGGCTAAAGAGAAACAGGACTGGACTGCTGGTGAGTGGTCCAAAGTCATGTTCTCTGATGAAAGTAAATTTTGCATTTCCTTTGGAAATCAAGGTCCCAGAGTCTGGAGGAAAAGAAGAGAGGCACTTCATCCACGTTGCTTGAAGTCCAGTGTAAAGTTTCCACAGTCAGTGATGGTTTGGGGTGCCATGTCATCTGCTGGTGTTGGTCCATTGTGTTTTCTGAGGTCCAGGGTCAACGCAGCCACATACCAGGAATTTTTAGAGCACTTCATGCTTCCTGCAGCTGACCAACTTTTTGGAGATGCAGATTTCATTTTCCAACAGGACTTGGCACCTGCACACAGTGCCAAAGCTACCAGTACCTGGTTGAAGGACCATGGTATCCCTGTTCTTAATTGGCCAGCAAACTCTCCTGACCTTAACCCCATAGAAAATCTATGGGGTATTGTGAAGAAGAAGATGCAATACACCAGACCCAACAATTCAGAAGAGCTAAAAGCCACTATTAGAGCAACCTGGGCTATCATAACACCTGAGCAGTGCCACAGACTGATCGACTCCATGCCACGCCGCATTGCTGCAGTAATACAGGCCAAAGGAGGCCCAACTAAATACTGAGTGCTGTACATGCTCATACTTTTCATGTTCATACTTTTCAGTTGGCCAACATTTCTATAAATCCTTTGTTTTTATTGGTCTTCAGTAATATTCTAATTTTCTGATATGATGAATTTGAGATTTTCATTTGTTGTCATTTGTAATCATCAAAATTAAACAAAATAAACATCTGAAATATATAAGTTTGTATGTAATGTATGAATATAATATACAAGTTTCACTTTTTAAATGGAATTACTGAAATCAATCTACTTTTTCATGATATTCTAATTTTATGACCAGCACCTGTATCTTCTTGTTTTGCCCAATCAGCTTGGAAAGGACTGATAAATTTATCCAAACTGAATCGTTTGAACTAAACAAAGAGCAACACATTATCAGTCTGGTTAACTAGATTATAATAGCTTTTGAGCTGTTCTTGATTTATTCGGTTGAATATTTTAAGGTGGGATTTATTTCTAAAACCCTCCGAGCTTAATAAGGGGAATCTTCATCATTACCACATCATCGGTGCATCTGATGTTTTTACCTTTTTCAGAAATGCTCAGTCTGCTATTAAACACATTGATACCAAACCCTCCGACCTGAAAAACATAACACATCCTTGCCCTAATCTCTAGCCCCCTCCGTAGACTTTATATCAAATTTAAGTTGTGGCAGAAGAAACTTGGTCAAATGAATAGATCATTTTAAACCCAAATTCAAGAAGTTGTGTGAATAATTCTAATTATTCCCTTAATTGCCAATAAGGCTGCTTAGCATAAACATTTAAGTAAACATTTTGTTCAGTCATCCTAATGCAGGCAAATGGCTCACAGAACATTCATTAGCTTCCTAATTCCCTTTATTTGGCTAAACTCCACTATACACATTAAGCCCCTCTGAGTCTCCAGTATAAGCACACTAATATGAACATTAATACTACCTTAACATGCAATTTGGAAAATTTGTACAGAGTAATCATCATGAGTCTCAAACGCAAGTTGAAAGAAACAGAAACTACAGAAAGAGGAAGTCTGAGAGACGTATAAAAAGCGAGTTATTAAGTGAAGGTCGTTTAGTTAGACGACATGAAGCGGTTATTGGCATCACAGTGTTTCCGGCCTCCAAAACCAGACTTAAGTCCTTTATAATGCGATGCAATTAAAATAGTTAGCGGAGCTGTACGGAGTACAAATGCAGTGCGCCCCTCCCCGACTTGTTGCACACTTTTAGTCTATTTCAAAACCGCCTATCACTTTTATGAAATGATACAGTCATAAAGGATCAGATAAATATGGTGCTACAGTGAAATTTTGGTCATTTCACTCACGCTTATAACAGCATGGGAGTCTCTCCCTGTCCCAACCCTACCATGTAGGTGGAAACGCACAATTTATTTTGGAAGAAAACATGTGAAGCAATATATTGAAAATGACTTAAAGCTTTCAAATCTAAATCATCCCAATGATTCATCAAATCAATATGATAAAAGATCTGAAGTTTCATCTAAACAAGGTGCTAAACATCCCATAAACTTGTGCTGAAAGGTTCCTCCTGCAGACAGAGGGATGATTCCCATGAAAGGCTCTCATTCATGCATTGTGTTGGTGTATTATTAGCATGGGAAGCCCTGCTCTGTCTGCCCTGGCTGGCACCTCTCCTCTCAAGCCTAAACTCTGGTGTGAACTCTATTCACATTCATGTTGAGTGGCATGTGACAGTGACAAAGCAACGTCAGATGGCTGAACTCTACTCCACGGATGCATGAAAACCATAATTTGAAGAACTTTGCTGTAAAAACATTGGAGGAAGTTTTGTTTGGCAGAGCGCAGCAGCTCAGTTAATTGCCCGACCACAGTCTTCCCTTCTGAATCAGCGTGATGTGGTGAGAATGTGGCCGTTGCAGAAAGAGACACAGAGGGAGGGAGGGAGCGGGCTGCTGAGGAAGAGTCCATGGGTCAGCCAGAGCTCCATCTGATACCGGGAAAAAGAACGAGAACAAGGGCATTGGGGCAGCTCGGCAGAAGGGTTACTAACCTCCCACACCTGCATGCCCACTAATGAGAAACCCGTGGTGACAGCGGCCTGGAAAGGATCCATCTTAAGCCAGAATTAGTGGAGAAAATCACAAAGATCTAGAAACGTTTTACATTGTAATACCAGAATATTTTTTTCTCCCCATCTAGTCCAGTCCCCAAAAGCATCTGGAAAGGTTTGGACAAGTGGAATCCCATCTTGCAGAGTTTTTCTAATGCTTTCAGACTAAAATTAACATTTGATGAAAGAACAATTTTCATCATATTCTCATAGATTTATTATAATCTATGCCATCCAGGGAGGGACAGCTCTGCATCACACCTATGTTAGAAAAAAATGGGTTCAGGGCTGCATGTAACTGTAAAAAAAAAGACCAAAAACACTGGAAAGAGAAAACGGTAATAAGTCAATCATATAAGCTGTATCCTCTATTCCATTATTCCTTCCTCAGTTTCAAGGGTTTCAAATCATACTGCAATACACTTTAGATTTTCTGTGAAAATATTTGCCAAATATATCCAGGATTTTGCTTCGGTGGTTTTCTTTGGAGCCAAGCAGTTTAATGGACTAAAATAAACTTTCTTCTGGCTTAAGTTTGGCTAAGGCAAAGCTCTAAATCAAAAAGAGGCCCATAGATCAGCTTGGGAAAACATTAGTTCTTCTTGTCAAAATCGGAGGTTTCACAGCTGCAAACCTGTCCAGGTAGGTGACAGGGAGAGAGAAAATGAATGCAGTTTAAAGTCTGAGCTGGTGGCCTGGACCTTCCTAGCTCTGGCTGGTTATATTTCTAATGGCTGATATCCATTACACATATAATATTTAAATAAAGTTTAATCATTTTGCAGTATTAGAAAATATAAAAAAATATTACATTTCTACTAGATAATGGGGTTGTGTTAAGTGGCTTAAGCTTTTTGTCATGAGCCTGATAAATCCTTTAATCTGTTCCTCTATTTGCGTTCATTCTGGATTTTGAGGCGTTTAATCCACTCAGCTTAATCCTCACTACTTAGATGTTTCTCCTGCAGGTTAGTGCAGAATGCGTCTGGTTGAATCTGTTCTATGTGGCCAGTATCAGACTTCTAACACTTGAGAAAGCGTTCAAACTGGACAGGAAAAAGGGACAGCTGCAACAAAACAATATAGTTTGAATAATCTGTAGGGATCTTTTGTAAAATTCATGCTTAATTCTGTTAAATTACATTTGTCATTTAATTAATTCAGAAGCACCAATGAAAAAAAAATATCTTAAGATACTTTACAAAAAAAGTAAATTCAAAGTCAATTTCATACATTTCTATTAGGTTCTAGTTATCAAACAATCCTTTCAGGTTTAGATAAATATTCAGCCTGGTAAAAAAAAAAAAAAAAAAAACTTTTCTTAGGAAACCCAGACATTTTTTTCTAGTGACTGACTGTAGTGGCATTAGACAGTTGAGATAGAGAACAGACTTGAATCTGAAAAAATATCTTTGAAGCAAGCTAAAGATTAGAGTGATGGAAATAAGGCCAGAAAATATCATGAGCTTAAAGCCCAAGACTAATGTCAAAATACGCATGGAAACATATAAGAAACAGGTCAGAAGTTCTAGGTAAGGTTTGATTAAACAAACTTATGTCAACAACATTTTTTCTATTTGTTATGAATGGTTTCCATTTAGAATAGAATAGAAAATAAACTCCCTTTATCTCAACAATTGGGAAATTCTGTTTCAGCAGCAAAGAGATTATGGAACAAATGGTCACACATGTATTTTACATGTAATTGTGTGGCAAAATGTAGACGAAGACAGATTAATAACGGCAGTCCTTTGATCACTTTGTTCTCATATCATCACAACTTTTCTTACAATGTCAAGCTTTTATCATGTTTATTCTTATAAAGGTAATCTTTAGTTTTGGAATATTACTATATTCCCATATTGTCATAATTATGGTGCTGATGGCTGGCTCGATTGCTCATTTCTTTCACCTATCTAGCTCTGTCTGTTTTCTCATCAATGCTCATCTGATCCACCTGTTCCTGCTCCTATTTATGTTGCCCATTTCCAGCCATCAGTGCCAGATTATTCTTGAGCCTTTGGTGTTGAGAGTTTTCTAGCATTTCTATAGTGTTCTGATTGCCTGATCTTGATCCGTTTCTGTATTTGGACCTTTGAGCCTGACCTGTCTTCATACTCTTATTGGATTCTTCTGTGAACTGAACCTGATCTGCCTCTTGACTTCGCCCTGTGGATTATCCTGTCTTCCTTCGTCAGCTCTGATGTCCTGTCAGCACTGCGGCCTTCTAGGCTTCACATCTGGAACTCTCTGGCAGCGTCCGCTGCGTCTGTTCAGTCTACCGGATGGAATCATCCTCATTCTCTGGGTACGGACTGAACTGTCAAACCAGACTATCCTGTTATAGACGCTCTAGTCACTGATACAGCAGATCACAGCTCGTTGTTTAATAAATGTTGTAAGTTATTCCCCTGTCTGTCTTGCCTGAGTTCTGGGTCCTTTCTTCTAAGTCATTACACAAAAATATTACATTCTTGTAGATGTTTGTAGAACTTTGTTATCGTAAACCTATACTTGATTTTTGTCATAAAATATATACAGTATATCTGTATATCAAGTGTTCAAATGATTTGAAGTTCATTTCATATGGTAGTGGCCCTTAGAATAAGTTATTATCTGCATCTGTGAGGTGTTCAAATGAGGTCAGAGGAAGCACTGACATCTACAAAGCTATTTTTAAAGGAAACTATTTTCTATGGCAAATTGAGACGGTGCCTGCAGCTCATTCTTGCTGCACTAGAGTGAGAGGCAGATTTGAACCTGGAAACACGAAGTATGAAGATACTGTAAAATGACTCTGACTCTTTAAAGCTTCTTTGGCTGACACATGATATATGAATATCAGAGTCACTCTCTGAGAGTTTTAAATGTTATATTATGCTTTTTAAGCTTTGAAAAGTCCACTAAAATCACATACTATAAAATATCAGTTTTGGTGCTACAGTGTAGCAGTTTGTAATGAAATATTAGTTGTATTCTGGTGCTATTTTTCACATGGGCGTAGGTTTGCATAGGGACCATAGAGACATGTCCCTACCAACATTTTGGCCCGACCTACTTGTCCCTACCAATAATTATACGTTAATAACATGTTTATAATTTACAATACAGCGTTGTTGCAGCAGTTGCTTCTTTTCTCACAACTTGTATATTAAAGTAAATTTTTTAATTGCTCAGTGTAAATACAATAACTCTATTTGCAGTCCATTGAATATGTTATTTTGCTTTGTTTTACAATAGAGAGAATATCAGCATATCAGATAAAAAAAAATAAGAGTTTGTTTTACCTCTGTTTACCTCTGCATATTACCTATAGAAAACAATACACATACAGACATATTTAGATTATATTTGGTTAAAAAGGCACATATTTACCTTCCGTCTTAGTCACTGGGAAGTTCAAATGGAACCCCTTTCAAAGTGTAAGGTTGTCCCAATTTTACATCATTCCAAGCCACTCATGCTTCAAACATTAAAAACAGCATCTTGTGTGTGTAGTCCTTATAAAATTTGTATAAATGTAGCACAAAAAAGCTGTTTTCTTTTTGAACGAAATGCGCCATGATGCTTATGTCAAGCATAAAAAAAATAGGAGCATGCATAACGCGTAGGACCAAAGACATCAGACCAATTCAACTTAAGACCAGTAGAGTCCCTACCAAAGTTGAGATAAAACCTACGCCCTTGATTTTTCAACACCATCACTCCCCTTGAGGGTGAGACACCATCTGACGTGCTCGAAATGTGGCAGCATGGTATCACACCGCTCCTGAGGAGGCTTTTCTTTGAAAAAGCTGGAGAAAATCCAAAGTCTCTTTTGGCCCAAAAATAACAAAACATTTTCACGACTTACACATTTATATAAAAAATGAACAGTTGCTGTTTTGTGCCGATTAGCTGCTAGAAGAGCCACTTTGTCTCTACTTTAAGCAGAAATGATTGTGCTCTGCACAGGATAAGGAGAGGCTGCTGCTTCGAGAGAGTGACAAGGATTGCTTAGACATGAATGAATCAAACAGAATACCAATTGGAGAATGATGAATTACCATTATAGCATTGTAAGAAGCTGATATAAGCTGCATCATGCAATATATACCGTATATATATAGCATGATATGGATTCGTTAGCATTGCTAACCAGATTTTAAAGATGTCCAAATGTCTACTCTGTAATTGCATAGCAATAAAAACCTGCTCTCCCACATATGCAGGACACATTTGCTCTAATCCACATATCGGTGCTTATAAAAAGAAAGCAGGAAAAACTACATATTATATTTTGAACCCTCTTTCAATCATTTTTATTGTACAGTTGCCTTTAAAAGAAATGCCTAAAATCTCAGCAGCCGGAAGCTTTACAACAATCTAAGCTGGAAAATCTGCAACAAAATCCTGATCAATGAATCTCCAGGCATACATAAATGATTTATGTTATTTATTTAACCTCACTCCCAAATCCAACCCCCCCCCCCATAGTAACTTTGAAACTCTTACAAAAGTAGTGATAAAATGCCTTGTTTTGATGTAAAACAGATGTGATCTTGCAGATTTTAATCCCTAAACATTTTTTTCACAGTTGAATTTGATTAAACAGGCCTATTTTCACAGCTGCTTATAAACTCGTGTTGTTTCTCCCACCCTGGACATCCTCCTTCACGTTCCTCACACCAACCTTCAATCAGAGTGGTCATCCGTGTACGGCGCTACTTAGAAGCTCCTACCCTTCCATGCTTATGCATCTGTGTTCTGTTAAAGTGATTGGTCATTTCTCAGATAAAGCAGCTGGACAGTTCCTGGGGGAAGACCCCTGCCATGTTATCTGAGGTGTGGGAGGAGGGGGAGGGAGGATGTGGAGGAGGAGAAGAGATCCCAGCAACATGAGAAAACTCCCAGATACAAAACATAACAGAGGGACAGCCTGGTTACTATGAGGCAGAAATAGGACTAAATGTTGGGAAAGACCCTGGTTGAATGGAAGCAGTTTGAAGTGACATTATGATCCCAGTAACTGGATGTCCTTAAATTCCTTCTGTGTTTAGAAATAGCACATATTAGGAATATATAGTCCAACAGATATCCTCTGTGAAAGGTAAAAAAAAAGCATATGTTGGGCTCAAAATACTAAGTAATGCTAATGAAGTCAGACAGCACCCACACACCATCTAAAATCGGTTTGCTTCCACGGCTTCTTTGTGGCAGCAGCCCAAAGGCTTGGAACAAGCTTCTGGGAGAAATTTACAGATTTATCCCTCAGAGCAGAGTGAAATACAATCCGTCCAAAGCAGCTCCCTGACGGCAGATATCAGCCTGTGGCCTGCGCGGCTTGCAGCAGATGTTTGAGGGTTTTCAGGTGAGCCGTGTAATTTTCACTATGAACATCATTCTTTTGGTGACTCCTAAAGAAATGCTGAGCAAGCATCCCTCCACAGTGTGGATAACCCTCATTATCATACCCATCATGACGCTAATTTGATCTGAGTTTAGCAAGTCAAGCGACCGGCAGCTAGTCTTGACTTGTCTAATTTGACAGTTGGAGATCAGTGCTATTGGAGACGAGGCTGCAATGAAAAGAAAATGTTTTTATTCATTGCATAGTGAGCAGGCAGTTTTTGACATGCATGTTTTAGGAACACAACCTTTGACCTTACTAATTGTTTTCATGGTTGCTCTGGGCTCTTTTTTTAAGTAGGGAAGCGGGAGGCACAGCTCCAGGCGAGGAAGAGCAGATCTGGAGAGAAAGTGTGGATGCGTAACCACAAACAGGTGGTGTTGATTTAAGAGAGTTCTGCCTTTCCATTTGCTGGAGCTGAACCCGATATAAGACAAAGGCAGATCAAAGGATGCTTCACTGTTGGTGCGGGAAAAATCCTTGTCAAACCTTTCAGCTTCCTCCCATGAGCTCTGTCCTGCTCTTTCTGGCGTGCATATTTCCTCCCTGCTCTAACTTCTTGTGTAAAAGAATTACTCACAGATGCTGAACACTGACTGTCATTTCCTCAAACAGCTCTTTGCAGCTTTCCTTTTAACGCTGTTACCGCTGTCCTGCTAAGAGCTGATCTCCCACGTGTGCATGGGAGCAAACAGAGTGCAGAGAAGAGGCAGATGGAAAGGGAGAGAGAGGACCAAGAACCAGTGAGTAGGAAAGTAGAAAATGAGAATACAAGGCATGCACAAACTAAACAGGTACTGCAGTGTTGTTTGGCTCAAAAACTCCCTTAGCTTCTCATCCTGCACAAATCACACCTTGTCAGGTTCAACTTCTTCCTGCCACAAACATATACACTCAGGATGACCAATCAAAGCAGGTCAGGAGAAAACTTCTACTCACATAGAGTCCAGAGTGTCTGTCACCGAAGAAAGGGAAAGCCACAGAGATCTCCTGGAGGCCAGAGCCTCCATCGTCCTGGGCGATGGTCTGGGTGTCTCCCTGGTCAGGACCAAAGGGGTAAAAGTCCTCCAAGGACACAGCAGGTTCCACCCTGGGCAGCAGGGTGCAGAAGCAGGACAGGATGGCTTGCAGCACCAGCAGCATGGCCTCAGCCACCCAGGGATGGAACTGACAGCAGGCACCGTGGAAGGGAGGGAGGAGCTCACACACTTCAGGCAACAAGTGCAGAGCAGAACAGGACAAGACCGTACGGTTCCTCCTCTCAGCAGCAGCAGCAGCAGCAGCCGGAGTCCTCCCCTGACTGCTCCCCCTGGATCTGCCTCCCCTCACTTGTCCTCTAGCGGTGCAGTGGGCTTCTGGTGTGAGACGGAGGGAATACAGCAGATTCCTTGCATTCTGCTTGCTGCTGACCACCGCATGAGCTGCAGTCCATCTCCCTGAAATGAAACAAGGCAAGAAATGAAAGAGAGGGGGGAGCAGCGTGATCCAGCTGAGATGTTTTTCCTTCCTTTTTATTTATTTATTTATTTTTTTAAACAATCCAGTGATTTGGTCCCTGATGGTCAGCTTAGAAATATCCTCAATAAAAGCTCTATTCTGCTTGCCAAAAGAGTTCTTTCAGCTTTGGCCCCACCTTCCCCACAGGGATTCACTACCTTGCATAATTAGCTCCTTCCAGCCAATAGTTAAAAAGAGGCTGGTAACTGGATAACCACTGGGTGGATCTATGTTAATCAAAGGACTGCTTTAAAGAAACTGACAGATTTTCCCCTCTCAGTTAAACTCCTTCTACGTATCGTTACCAAAAGTTGTAGTGCTGTGAGAAAGAAAATAAAGGTGCACAGCATAGTGGAAGGAAATAAAGAGGATGTTAAGCTGGATTAATAATGTAAATAAAACCTTGAAGGATCTTTGAGCTTCAGCTGTAATCGTATTGAGCACTTTCTCACCAGAGGCAGGACATTTATGGAGGTTTTTATTTGCTGAAACACACCATAAAAACAAATATGGCTGATGTAGTCTTTAACATTTTAGTAATAAGCAGTTACAGCATGATACGATATTTTTCCTGATAAAACACACCAAGCAAAACAAAACAATTCCCTGTGGTTTTTCTGAAGCATTATCAAATAAAGTTCTTATATTAATCATGAGGTAATTAATAAAATGTGTGAAGAAAAGGGTAAAAAAATGTGTATAAAATAATAAAAGGTTGCATCACAATCATGATGGCATAATTAGACAGATAAAGTTCTCCAAGCTACAGAAAAAAAAATCTAATCCTACCAACAATTTGGCACATCCAGTTCATTTATAAACAACATGCTTATTGTTTGTTGTTGTTGAGCTTTCTGGTAGATTACTGTAATCCTGAGACCACATGTGCTGCAGGGGTGGCTGCGGACGCCTTGGGGAGTGTGTTTGTGTTCTTCCAAATACGGCTCCGGCTTGACACATGAAGTTGTTGGGGGGCTGCCAGGGGGGGGGCAGTGAAGGAGGAACGCAGAGGCGCCACATACTTCACTGCCTACACACCGGGTTGTAGCATCTGAATGAAATATTCCTGACGCCGTCTTGTCTCTTGATCAAGCTGCTCTTTCAGAGTCAGTACCTGCAAGGAACAGGAAGCAGGATGATGTAGATAATCTATGGATTAATAGGAGATGAAGATTTTTACAGCGATGGGTGTTATACCTGTTCCTCAAGGCATCTGACCCTCTGGCGATGTGCCATTTCTCTGGTCTCCAAGGCCAGCTCTACCTGGAGCTGACCCTCCCTCAGATGCTCCGTCTCTGCACTCAGCTCCCTGTGATGATGAGCTGTCACCTCCAGGAGGTGCTGTGCATGAGCGCGCTCCAGCTCTGACAGTTGGACCTTTCAGCGGTTTATTTGGTTTCCCAGGATTGGACACAGAGATTAAAGAGAAAATTGGTCAGTCAGGGAAGTGGTAAGCTCCATTTAAATGTTGAAGACCTTTAGACTGACAGTCGTAATAAATTGTTTAAAAATTAGTGGTAATCATGGCTATGGGATGCCAAATTCAAAAATGTAGTAGAGATATTTTACTCACACATTTTTGTCATTTACTGTTCTTTTTTACCTTAGTGGCAAATGCTAAATAGAAATGTAAATATCTTTTTAACATCCTATATTTAGATCTAAATTTTCTATTTATATGTGCATTATACATCTCTTTCTAAACTAAGATATAAATCTTACATTTAATTTAGATTCAAGATTTAGATAAAAGATATGTATTTAAATATAAAATTTAGAAATAAGATATAGATTGCATTAAAAAATATAGAATACATTAAATGAAATGTTTTACCTCCAAAAGTTATAAAAAACAAAACCAAAAAAAAGCAGGGTGAGTACATTGTGATAAAACTGAAATTTTACAGTGAAATTTCTTGTAAAATCTTTACTTTTGGCACCCCATGCATGGCTTCTTCATGTGTGCTGTCTGAAAAAAGTGCATTGAAAACGCTTTTTAAACATTTTTTAAAGATTTGATGTAACAGACCAACATAGGCTATCACATAACGGAGAAAAGGAAGACAAACTTCATAATGTTAATATGTTTCTTTTAAAAATATAATGCTGACCTACAAATGTTTTACTATCATAGTGATAAATAAATAGAACAACCATAGCCTATTTGGAAATATGGCAGGAAGAAAGTAGTTTTGTAGTTAATAGACCATCATGAAACATTTTGAGTCAATAAAACCTTAAGGGCAGCGATAATTAATGTGCATATTACCCAAATAGACCCTATTTAGGTGAAGCATAATGGTGGCAGCATCATGCTGTGGGAATGCTTTTCTTCAGGACATAACTGGGACAGAGTTTAACTTTTCTCTTGACTCTAAACATGCAGCTGAAAACGAACAGGAATGATTTGGATCAAACTATCAATTAGAGAAGCTTGAACGCCATGCATCCTTTTCTTTTGTGATGGTGTATGATTAAAAAGAATCCCAAAGAAAAACACTGAACTGTGTTGTTTTAACAGGGCTAATTTGTAATAAGCTCAAAGCATGTGAATATTTTTACAAGACACTAGAATATATATATATATATATATATATATATATATATATATATATATATGAAAGCTCCATTTTTAAATATAGTTTACTTTTATACAACACAGTCTATGCATTATTTGTAACTTTTCACCTGGAGAGTCTGAACTACTCGCTGTTCCTCACTCAGCTCTTTCTTCAGGCTGTGGAGGGTCTCCTCCAGCTTTGCTTTCTCCCGGGTGACGGATATCACCTCATCTTCCTTCCTGAGTCTTTCCATCTCCACCTGAGAGCAGAAAACACCACAACTGGTCCCACACTCAGGTTCTAACATCTTTGTGCTTTTTTTGTGGTGGAAATGATTTATAATTAGTCGATGTGTTTCGTAGGAGAAAGAAAATCTAGAAAAATATAAAGTATTGAGGTTTGTTACACAGTATTTTTCTCCTGTAAGGCTTGAGGTAACTGCTCCTTTAAGTGTCCTATTGCCTCAGCATCATAGAGTCCAGAGCCTGATAGCTGGGTCTCTAAGCAAAACTAAACACATACTTTGCATCTCTTGGGTAAACACTTCCAATGGTACGTTAATGGGATAAATAATTAAGATGTTTTTGCTTGTATTTGACAGAGAGAAGCCATCAAAGTTTTAGGCAGAAAAAACAAGAAAATACCTTTTAAAGAAATACATTATTTATAGAAGTGATGTTAAAGCAACACCATTTAACTTATAGCCACTAGGGGAACTAAACCTGTAATTTCCTGAGAGCAACTGGCAACAATGCACAGTCGCAAAATTAAACAACAGCCTCCCTCAATGTTTTTGAATCTGATATTCGGTCACAGTGGACTGGCAGATTGAGAAATACGGAGCTACTAGTACAAAGTAAGAGGAATAACTGTGTTACATAATATCGTTACTCATAACCACATTAGTTATTCCCTTTAAAAACGAATCTAACTAATTAATTTTCACATCCTGCTAATGCCATTAGTTTACTTCCAATCTAAGTTTTTATGGACAGTAGGCTGACAGTAAAGGGGGGTATGAGAGAGGGGGGAGACATGCAGGAAAGGACCACAGGTCAGATTCGAACCCGCGTCTCCCACGTCAAGGACTTAAGGCCAATTTATAGTTCTGATGCATAGCCTCTGCAACCATCAAATCTGTCTATGTCCACGACCATGCCCCCGACGCAGAGGCTCTGCAACCGTCGTCGCACACCTAAAAAAAATCATGACTATGCGTTGGACGGTCGCAAATCCGCGCAGACCTCAAGCGGAAGTGCGCAGACAAAAAGCAGCTGCGATTGGTCCTTGGTATGTCTTTCCTGCTGTCTATGTGGTCCTCCTTCTCAATTCGGTGCCAGAGTGCGCCATATTTAAAAGCTGAGGAGTAATAACAACAAAGGATAACCACGATGAAAGATTGATCGAGGAGGTTTGGAAGTACAACCACTTGTTCGATGCCTCAGACATGTTGTTTTGTAAAATAAACACTCCCGCCGGCGTCGGCGAAGAAGTTCTCGTGACCGTCCCCCGAAGTTCTCGCAAGTTTTCCTATATGCTCTCCCTAGCGCTTTGGCAGAAAACTGCTGTGCATCCCTAGAAATTTCAGACCGACATTGCAGAAGCATACCAGCAAATCTTGTTCGCGACCAGACGCAAGCGACATTTGCTGTATGCGATTGCAGAAGTATAATCTGCCCTGTAAGGCCAATTTATGCTTTTGACGCATAACCTCTGCAACCGTCAAATCTGTCTCTGTGTGCGACCACGAGGTTCTGCAACGGTCGCAAACATGCGCAGACCTCAAGCGGAAGTGCGCAGACAAAAAGCAGCTGTGATTGGTCCTTGGTATGCCTTTCTGGCTGTCTGTGTGGTCGTCCACTTTTTAACGGACACTCTGCTGCAGCCAGTCATAATCAAATACTCACCCAGATCATAGTTAAGCATTAAAACATCTTCCATTTTATAATTTAATTCCCAGTTTTCTTTAAAGTTCAGATCAAAGAAAAGTCCTCAAAATTCCTCAACCGTTTAGATAATTAAAAGTACCTGCATAGTTGCTCCCCATACTAACTAGGTGCAATGATTGGGCTGTAACTGATATGCTAATTACGTTTCTCTTTGGGTGAAGTAACCTTTTTGAAGTAAAGTTCCCGACTCTGCTTGTAGCGACAAGGCCAGATGAAATCCAATATCAGAGAACAACATCTGTCTGATCAGGTACATTAAGGGTCATATCTGTTTGGTTGCATAACAACTTTTAGCTCAACTATCTCTGGAGTTTAAGGATCATGTGTTCTTTAAAATATGGCCGTTGACAGAAGTAGACTCACCTTCTCTAGTGTCTTTCTGAGAGCAGACTTGTTCTTACTAAGGTTCGTCACCACCTTCTCCATCTTAGCTTTCTCATTCTGAAGGGTTTGCAAAGAGCTCTGCAGGTTACTGAGCTTTTCCTGGAGTTCCTTCTTCTCTTTCTCAATTCGGATGGAAGCTTGCAGCTGACTCTCCTCCTGTTGCTTCAGACTCTGTGGTTTTGTTAACCCAGAGATCAGAAAGGAACCTTCATCTTTGGTGCATCACTCACCGTGTGCTTTACAGTGTGACTCACCTCCTGCAGGGTTCTGTTACTTTTCTCCAGCTCAGAAATTCTAACATATGAATCCTCCTGAGCTGAGTTAAGGTTCTGGGTCTGCTTGGTGAGTGAATAGTTCAGCCTCTTACTCTCTGAAAGTGCATCCCGTGTTTTATCCAAATGCTCCTGAGGACACACACACACACACACACACACACACAAAGGTTGAAATATTTTATTTTTAAGAAATCACACCGTTTGCACAATGAGGCTAGCTTATTTCAAGTCTTTACATTTTAATGTCAATGACTAGATTTCTCTTTCTCCAAAAAAATAAGATTTATCAGCAAGTCATGTTTGTTTCATATTTTTTTTACCCTTGTCTTTATATTTAGAAATTCATATGTATAATCTCATATTTATAATTACAAACTCGCATTTATGGAGGCAGACATCTTTGCACTATGGCTGACAAACTATTGACTTTAGAGATTGTCATTACAATGGGAATGCGGCATGTCAGCCCTACCGGTATATAAAATCTATATCCTATATAGACAAATAAAATTTTCCATCTAAACCTCACCATCACTTGACACAATATGTGATGCAGATATTGCCATTTTGTACCATATTGCTGCAGTCTGACCATTAGATGTCGCTGAAATGTACTCACTGTAGTGTAGCTATAAAAAAAAAAAAAAAGATTTATCCAGAATTACCAGACTGGATCAAACATTTAAAAAGCAATAACCTTTGTAAATGTCTGATTAGGAAAGGTGTTAATAATCAGATTCCAATTAGAAACAGGATTTGAAATTAAATTTTGAAATTCCAGCATATAAGAATGAATTAAATAATTCTACTTTAATAATTAAATTTAAAATTCACATTTTGAAAATGATTTTCATATTATATTTCAAATTGGATGATTTAAATTTTAAATTCGGCTGGTTTTCTTTTTCAGTAACTAGGTCCTCCATAGACGCGGGCAGCGGCAAGATACACTATATTGCCAAAAGTATTTGCTCACCTGCCTTGACTCACATATGAGCTTAAGTGACATCCCGTTCCTAATCCATAGGGTTCAATATGACGTCGGTCCACCCTTTGCAGCTAGAACAGCTTCAACTCTTCTGGGAAGGCTGTCCACAAGGTTTAGGAGTGTGTTTATGGGAATTTTTGACCATTCTTCCAGAAGCGCATTTGTGAGGTCGCACACTGATGTTGGACGAGAAGGCCTGGCTCTCAGTCTCCGCTCTAATTCATCCCAAAGGTGTTCTATCGGGTTGAGGTCAGGACTCTGTGCAGGCCAGTCAAGTTCATCCACACCAGACTCTGTCATCCATGTCTTTATGGACCTTGCTTTGTGCACTGGTGCACAGTCATGTTGGAAGAGGAAGGGGCCAGCTCCAAACTGTTCCCACAAAGTTGGGAGCATGGAATTGTCCAAAATGTCTTGGTATGCTGAAGCATTCAGAGTTCCTTTCACTGGAACTAAGGGGCCAAGCCCAGCTCCTGAAAAACAACCCCACACCATAATCCCCCCTCCACCAAACTTTACACTTGGCACAATGCAGTCAGACAAGTACCGTTCTCCTGGCAACCGCCAAACCCAGACCCGTCCATCAGATTGCCAGATGGAGAAGCGCGATTCGTCACTCCAGAGAACGCGTCTCCACTGCTCTAGAGTCCAGTGGCGGCGTGCTTTACACCACTGCATCCGACGCTTTGCATTGCACTTGGTGATGTATGGCTTGGATGCAGCTGCTCGACCATGGAAACCCATTCCATGAAGCTCTCTGCGCACTGTTCTTGAGCTAATCTGAAGGCCACATGAAGTTTGGAGGTCTGTAGTGATTGACTCTGCAGAAAGTTGGCGACCTCTTCGCACTATGCGCGTCAGCATCCGCTGACCCCGCTCCGTCAGTTTACGTGGCCTACCACTTCGTGGCTGAGTTGCTGTCGTTCCCAAACACTTCCATTTTCTTATAATACAGCTGACAGTTGACTGTGGAATATTTAGGAGCGAGGAAATTTCACGACTGGATTTGTTGCACAGGTGGCATCCTATCACAGTTCCACGCTGGAATTCACTGAGCTCCTGAGAGCGACCCATTCTTTCACAAATGTTTGTAAAAACAGTCTGCATGCCTAGGTGCTTGAATTTATACACCTGTGGCCATGGAAGTGATTGGAACACCTGATTCCAATAATTTGGATGGGTGAGCAAATACTTTTGGCAATATAGTGTATAATTCACGGCGGTGAACGTAATAGCACCGTGGCTATGCAAAAGTCTGCATTCGGGGGTATAACCCAATTATTAGGACGTATTAGAGAGGAGACTGCAAACTAAACCTTTCCTACATTAAGGCCAGACATCAAAAGTGTGTTTCTATAAATATCCACATCAACACTTTCCCAAAGCCTTCCAAGTTGGGCTTAAACTGTTTTAGATATTGAAGGTAAACCCGCATCATATTAAACTTCTATTTTATGTGTTTGTGAAGACAGGTTTGCGAGGACTTTTAGTAAAAATATTTATTTTCCTGATCGGTTTCTTTTTTTTTGTCTATTTATTATTATTACATAAATCTCGAAACAGTGCATTGCTGAATTTTCCCTCTCGTTATCCAAGGCAGCAAGGAGCTATTTCACAGCTTTTCTAAACTTTGGAGGAATTCTAAATTTGTTTGAATTCAGTGTCTAAAACACAAGGTATTTGTCCAATCTGGATGGCAATGAGAGCCACTTTCTCTAAATATGAGGTCATTGTTCACAACCGGGAAAAGATGGATTGTTCCCTGAGGGCTGGGCGTCAGCCTCTGCCTCAAACACACAAGTTCAAGTATCTCTGGGTGTTGTTCACAAGTGATGGTAGGAAAGAGCAGGAGAAAAATGGATGGATTGGAGCATTATTTGCAGTAGTCAGGAGAGGTGTTAGCCATTTGGATGCCTTAGGTGTAAATGCTTTGTGGTGGCCTACAAGTGTAAAAACCCTCCCTCTGAACTACAACTGAAAGACGAATGTAGTGAAGCTCTATTACGAACTTTTTAAAAAATTTTCGTCGCAGATGAGGTCCAAAAACGATGGGAATATGTGCACTAAAACAAATAAATGGCATTAAATGGAACTGCGTTAATATACATTGATGATGTGTAAACTTTACATCCCTATCCATCAGGTCTTTTTTACATTTGTTTACCTTGCCTTTTTCTGTTTATTCATTTATTTTACGGAAGAATAAACGAATAACGAAAATTGAGCAGATCTCTGACTGGTGGGGGTGACTAGAAAGACAGCCATCTTTATCTCAAGCCAATGTTTACATTTATTTTTGCTTAAATAAAAAAAAAAAAACATTACCCACTTTTATTTTAAACGTGTCGTTACTATGAGAACTGTATTAATGAGGATTATTTTAAGAGCCTGGTTTTGTTGGTACACTACACGTAGAGAATGATTCGTAAGAGCTACGTTTTTTCTTAACTGGTCCATCAAAAAGCTTCAACCCTCATTTACTGGTGTACAAATATGGAACAAGAATGATATTTTTGACACTGGTGCGTTACATTAGCTCCTTATGTGTGGCACCTCTGGAGGGAGCTTTGAGCAGATGCTGTTCCTCTCTTAGGATCTCATTTATAAAGATTCCTTAGGCATAAAAACATGTGTACATACACAACTGTGATCTCAGAAAAAAACAAAATTTGTGTCAACTTTAACCCATCTGTATGGGGCACGCATATTTTGGAGGCAGGCTAAATGGCGAGGTGAGAAATTTAATCCAGATTTCATCAAAACTCCTCTGGATTATGAGCGGATTAACGTTTCTCTTGGATCTATATGCTGACTTGGGTCCAATATTGGAGAGAATGACCCACTGGACCCTCTCTATCCCTGCTCATAACAGTAGTTCCACAAAAAGCATTGTGCACATCTAAAAGAAAAAGGGAAGGGTAGCTATGTGCATGGTTCTAAAGAATGAATCAAATGTAAATGACAAACAATCCTTGTTGTATATAGAAATAAAAAACATTTTTATGAATTACAGATATAAATAATGTTTATACCAAAACATACATTTAATGAGGTTAAAAACAACATCCCAATTCTACAAAAGATTCAGGAAGAGCTAAATATAATATGATAATTTCACTCAAAGTGCCTGTGTAGTCTCAGTCATTGGGGTCGTGGCAACCACAAACAGCCTGGAAAGCAACCGGACCTTTGCTCAGCTTTTTTGAAGACGTTTCCACAGACTCTGAGATAGATGTGGAAACAGCTACAGAAAAACTGAGTGGAAGTCCAGTAGCTTTCCTATTTAAGTCTGTTCGTAAATGTCAATAAAAAGCAACCATTTTCCCATATTAAACCTTTTAGATAGGGGAGCTGCTTTCACAAATTTTATTTTATTTTTTTATTAGTTACAGTTGTCAACTGCTCTGGGGTTCCTGATAAACCTACTACCAGCGTAAATTCCCCTGCAGGCTTTAAACGTGGTCAAAAATTTGTTCGGTTTTCCTGAAGTCCCTTTTAGAAACAAATTATTCAATGAAGTGATCCATAAATCTGAAATATCACAGCGAGCCATAAGCCAAATGCTGTCTGGATGTCCGTGTTAATATGATCAGTCCACATAAAACTAAAGGCCTTACTAAAAATACCTTCCTTTCTTTTTTTACTACTGCTAACATATTTTTCTGTTTTTCAACTTCACTCACCAACACATCTATTTCTGCCTCGTGTAAACTAAGCTTTTTAGCTGCCTGAGCTGTGGTTGCAAGGTAACAATTAAATAACATTGATTAGCTGGCTCATTTAAATACAGTGGCATTCATGCGTTGCTTGTTCAGAGCATTTATGGTTGAATGTGATCTATAAAAGGAAAATGGCTTTATTTTGTACATTTTTTGGGGGTGTACGCCATTTTCAGATGTTTATGGTACAAACTTTTAGTGTAGATTCTCCGCAGTGCTTTATAAATGAGACTCCTGGTCCCTCCATTTAAAAGTATCCTGGAATTAATGGGATTGACCAAAGGCTAAATGCTTTATTCAGAAGGATCCTTTGTCTGGTTTGAAGAAAAAAAAAAAGATTTTTTTGTGGGATAATCTAATTAACTATGGCTTTAAAATGATCAAACAGCTGAAAAAACAAACAAGGGAAATGGTGAATGGGCAACTCAAAAGTAAAGGATGTAATCTAAATATCAATATCAACGAATTAAAGTCTGGAAAGAGAAGCCTTTTCTATTCTCGATTTCCCTTTTTCAAACTTTTCCAGTTTAAGAAAACTATTGAATCTTATTTCTTACTTTTAAACAAGTTTTAACGAGGAAATGGAATCATATACAATATTTAGTTTTTTTTTGTGGATAGTATTTCGGAAATTGGTTAATAAATACAATTTGATTACATGAAGCTACTTTACTTATCCATCCATCCATCCATCCATCCATCCATCCATCCATCCATCCATCCATCCATCCATCCATCCATCCATCCATCCATCCATCCATCCATCCATCCATTTTTCATCACATTATTCCTGCTGGGATCGCGAGGGGTGCTGGTGCCTATCTCCAGCAGTCAAAGGGAGAGAGGCGGGGTACACCCTGGACAGGTCGCTAGTTTATCGCAGTGCAACACAAACAGGACAACCATTCATGCACACACTCACACATAAGGAGAATTTAGAGAACAGTGATGTTTTTGGACTGTGGGAGGAAGCCGGAGTACCTGGATAGAACCCACGAATGCACAGGGACAATATCCAAACTCCATGCTACCCACTGCTCCACTGTGCAGCCCTGGTTTTACACAATCATCCCACTGTTACTAGAAATAGAGCTTGCAGATGATTTGTCTAAAAAGATATTGGTTTCCTTATTGGTATTGGATTCCTTAACTGCACCTCTTAGTTCTAGAAGTATCAAGAGTAACTGGATTACCTGCAGCAGCCTTCGGTCCGCTTCACTAGCAGTCAGAGCCCCTTGCAGCTCTGTAACTTGCTCCTGCAGACCTTCAGCGTTCTTCCTGTTCAGACTTGCGGTATTTGAAAGCGTGTGAACCTGCTCTCTCAGCACATTCTCATGCTGCTCAGCTCTAGCCAGTGACACGGTCAGCTTCTCCTCACTGACCCTTAGCGCTGCACATCGATCTTCACTCTCACACAGTTTTTTCCTGGTATCTGTGAGTCTTTCCTGAAGAGCTCCAGCCTCTGCGTCCAGCTCTGCCACCCTGAGGTGGGCCCTCTGTAGCTCACCCTGGAGGGTGCATTGAGAAATCTCCAGGTGGCTTACTCTGCTTTCTGCTGCCTCCAAAGACTTTTTGAGCTTCTGGTTTTCGGCATTTGCACACATCTCTGAGCCCTGCAAGACCTCCAACTTGTCCTACAGAAGAATTGCAAAAATTGTTAGTAGAGGACCCTCCTATATGCAGTAATGTGTATTTAAGCTAGCAGAATATTATAACTTGGCTTCCATGCCAACATGTAGTAAATCTCTCTAAGTTTTGACGGATTTTCTTAGCTAGCAGTATTTAATACATATTCTGTTTGAAAATGAGGGTCTATGTTTATTAATAGAGGTCAATCCAGGGTTCTTTAATGCTTAAGACATTGGGGCTGTTAATCCTATAAGAAGTCATCACCAGTAGCAGCTGAAATTCTGGAGATGTGAAAACACAAAAGCAGACATGGATACGGCAACTCAACAGGCCTATGTGACATCAAAACTAATGTGATTATGTGAAACCACATTTGGTCTCTTGGAAGATATCATAACATACCTGCAATGACCTGGACATAGTCTGAGTAGCTTGCAAAGTGGTCTTGAGCTGAGCCAACTGGGCCTCCAGGTTTCTGCTCTCCTTCTCTTTACACTGTGTTACATCATGCTGCAGGGCCAGGGAAGTCTGTACCTTTTGCAGCTGCTTTGAGATTTCCTGTTTTCCTAAAACCGAATGTATATATTGCATATGGATATGTTTCAGTTTGCTGCTGATGATGATTCCGATTATTAAAAGATCTTTTCACAGGCTTTCTTACCCTCCTCTGAAAGCCTCAAGGAGCTCTGCAGCTCCTGCATCTGGTTGAGAGACTTCTCCTGAGAAGCTTTTAGTTCAGTCACATGTTGTTTCAAACGGACTATCTGAGCCTGGGCTTCATCCTAAACAGAAATCACAAAAGATTTTGTATAAAAGTGAAGTAGTTATGTCAACATTGACTTAGAGCGACTTTTCTTCATACCCTCTCTCTTTGAGCATCTCTGAGTTCTTTCATGAACTCCTGTAGAGATGTTTGTATAGATTTAATATTTAAGTCTCCATCTTCAGAATTGAGTGAGAATATTCCAGATTCCTCTGTTCCATACTCCCCACCTGACAAGAGACGACGCTCCATAGTTTCAAAAGAAACAAAAACTGCTGCAGGTTATTTTTGTGTGACAAAATGTCAGTTTTACCTTTCACTTGGAAGTGTCTCCTTGAGGGAGATGCTTGTGTGGACTCCCGTGTGTCACATAGCCTGGTGCAGCGCAGAGCCGCATACAGCGCTGCCAGATGGTGCTCCAAGTGACAACATTTAGCTTTGCTCACATTTAGCTGCTCCTCCAGGCTTTGGGCTCTGTTTTCTGCCAGAACTAGCTTTACAGAAAGTTCTTTGATTTGGGTCTTATAGTCCTCCAGTATTTCCTCAAGTTGGGCTGTGGTTTCTCTATGGCTCTGGTCACTCTGCTGCTGATAGGCTTCTTTTTCATGCAGCAGCCTTTGGCTTTGCTGTTCAGCCGTTTCCAGTTCCCTTATACGTCGCTGCATACATGAAACCTGTGAAAAATGTACAGCTGGGTGTGTGTTTGCAGTGAAGTTTATGGGCTCTATAGGTCATAGTGTGGTGGCTTAAGTTGTTGGATTTATTTTATTATATTTAACCTTTATAAACACATGTAAACTATGCAATGTTTTTATTTATCCCTGTAAACTACTTGGAACTACTGCTTACACCTTTAAGTAGGTAAATAAAAATGTTTAAAACTCTGCATACATAATATGTTTATCCTTGTTTTTTTGGGAAGGTTTGGGTAAACGAAAATAGTTGCTTCTGGTTTTTAAAGGAATATAACAAAACACATGGCATCATTTAAACCTGGATACTGAGATGTAATTATACATGTTTGGCATGATTTTCAAACATCTTTGAACAGAACTTGATCAATAATATCTTCTCCTCATTGGAATTGTGTTTCAATACAACCAGAGCGAGCTGCAGGAGATGCATTTGGTAGCACTACTGCTTTGCAGCTGGACGGCCCTGCAGGAAGACTCCACACAGGTAATTGTATTTTTTGGGTGGGTACAATAGCTGGACAACCACAATTTCCTATGTGTTTTGTTGTAATTTTATGTCATATACCAGTACTGTGTTATGTTCACGTAGATAACTGACAAAAAGAACGTTTATAAAAGTCCTGTTTGCAGTTAGAATAAGGCATTTCCAGTGGACATAGCAAACATTGAAAACACTTCATTTACCAAAATAGACCAAAATAGTGGTTTTTGGTCAAAAATAAGAAATGCAATGTAAAGGGTTGGAATCAGTTAAAACCATTAGAGAGATGCATATTGCTGGAATTAAGTTGAATGGTTCAAAGTCGGAACAAGCAGAGAAACAAGAGAGGGTGGTTGTCTCAGCCTGCCGCCCTGTGGAAAGAAACATTGGATTATGCCATTCAAAAATAGGAGTTAAAAGTGATTGAAAATGGGGGAATATAAGCAAAAATTAAACTTGTTTATAGATTATGTTATATTTCAAAGATTTGGACTCTCAAATATTTTAATTAGTATAAAAAAAAAAAAAAAAAAATTACATTAAGATCCAAATGGGGAGATAAGAGGCCCTGGATATGCTTCTCTACACTCCAGCTACCAAAATATAAATGAAGAAAGTTTATCTCAAGCCTAAAACTATATTTCCAAGTTCTACAACTTTGAACCCTGGTTTAAAAAATGCCTTGAATACCAAATTCAAGCGGTCCTTAAGGAGGAAAATGCAAACCTCCCTCTTAAAAATAAACTACGGTAAACCCTGTCACTACCGTTGTTCCTTTTAAATAGTGAATTTGGAAACTTTCAGCAATTGCTGAGTTAATTTGTATTTAAAGATTAGATGTTAGGGGTTTGATGGCTTTTAGTGTGGTTGCTAAGGATAATAAGATGATAGATTTTCAGAATTTAAAGGAGGTGGCCTCTGAAAAACAGAATTGAGTTATCTAAAGAACATGTAAAGCTTATAATCAAAAGAAGGTCTCTAAACTCTGTCACAGTCTAATGTTTAATCTGAAGTCAACATCCCTTTATGTAGAGGAGAAATGGGAATGAGAAGATTTTAATAACAGAAGAGCAATGGTCCCAAACTACTACTCCTGCAAATTTATCATAGGATCTTAATCAACATTCAAAAAGTAATCAGCTCCAAATTCAACTGGCCTGTTGGAGAAAGCAAGGTAGTGTTGATGCTCACTTTCAGATCTTCTGGGCTTGCTTTAAAATTCAACCAATCTGGCCTTCTTGTATAATGCATTACTACAGTAAGCATTTGTTTATAATATCCCGTGGGAAGGTACTGTAATTTATTTGGGAACCAATACTTTACGGTACATGGAGAGGTCCAAGACATACAGTATAATCCAGGCCATAACTAGATTTTGGCTGATACCTTTTGCCCTGAACCAGCAACAATGGATAAGTGATGGAAAAATTAGCCTTCATTATAATCATTATCGTTGGTTCTATGTCATTATTGTTGATGTGATAAATCCCACCGTCTCCATGATGCTGTGGCATAAAGAAAAGTCCTACTCCATCCTCTTTCTGAAATACAGATAGAGTCTTTTTCTGATAGATGATGGAGCAAAACTGACAAGGGACATTTCAAATTAAGGCTACACTGCAGGTCTTGAGGTTTAGTCCCAACTTTTTGATAAAATCTATTTTTTTTTCTGCTTGGTCATCCAGGCTACTACTTAAATGCTGCCAACATCGGACTCCATTCTCAACGGTTTGCAGCCCCAATCTGAAGATGTAACACAGCAGCAAACCGTCAGTAACAATAGGTGTCACCATTTCTTTGTTTTTATAGGTTGATCACCTCATGATTATGATCACCTCATAAGGAGACAAAGGAAGGTAAAAGAGAGCTGAACTATTTTCAGTGTTTTTATGAATGTCGTCAAAGCCTGGATGATAAGTGGAAAGTTATAAGAAATGTGGTCAGAATTCAGAGGCTTTGAAATATTTAAAATATCCGCCTCTGTGCTCTGGAGGGGCGTGTCTTCGGCTCCTCACAACCACTATTGAGCATTTGCATTGAGCGTTGTGCAGTTCTTTTTATATCTCTTTGCAGGTGATGAAGCAGACTGAAGATGTTTTATCATTATCTCCCTTTTAACTCCTCTTTCTTTCATATTTTCTCAACAAATCTAGCAGATATGCATCCGATTTAGTACAACAAATGGAAGCGGCACAGATGTGACTTTTTGGAGGTGAAATCATCGGAATTGGGCCAATCTGACTGCCACTAACAAGTCAGATGAGTGGCATGTAGGTAGAAAAAAAAAAATGCATTTGCCTGTGGTGTGGCCTATTAGGGGAGGCTGTCCGGATGCATAACAAAGAGTGTAGTCTGTGTGAAGCTGATCTAGTGTGTCTCGATACTGACTGTGTTCCAAAGAATGCACATTGTACGCATACTGGATGCGTGTAGGATGTGGTCAGGCATTGAGAACCCGCCTCCATCTTCAAAAGTACAAAGTTGTTCTTCTGGTGTCTGACCTTCTGTTTTGGAACCATACACGTTTTGCTCCATCATCATTCAAAAATACACTGGATCCATATTTTTGAAGGATGACGGAGGAGGGCTGTCCATCATGCTGCAGTAAGACTGTGGGGAGTGGAGTGGCTTCTATTGGTGACAGGGTGAAGAAAACTCACAGTTGGCACACAGAATCTGTGTGAATGAGCCTTGATGCTATGTTCCCACTGCAGCTAAAAGCACACATGATCCTATCTTTTACTAATATGACCAACATCATGCACATGTGGGTCAACTTTGTAGTCATGAACCATGCAGACTCAATTCTGAAGGTAGTTGCATATAAATATCACTATTGAACCATAAAAAAATATTAGATTTCAGAAAATAGTGTGAATTGAGCATCAATACCTGGTATGTGAATTCAGCCTTATTAACGCAGAAAACACAAGAGGGGTTTAACTAAACATAAAGGACAGAACACCAGCCTCAGAATATTAACTAAAAATACCCACTTAGTAACACAAAGGAATAAACTAATACGACATAGCAACTATAAAGAGTACAGAGGAATAAACTGATCAGGAAAAAAACTCAAATGATAATAATAATGATTTCAGACACAGTAAGAAACCAAACTTAAACACCACTGGATCACAGTGCTTTACCTCACTGAGAGCTGCCTGTTTGGCAGCCTCACACTCCAGCATTCTCTGACTGAGAGCAGAGGCCTCCCGCCGTGCCTCCTCTTTCCTCTGCTCTTCCTGACATACTTGGTCCTGCAGCTCCAGCAGTTCCTGGTTCTGTTGTTTATTCTTGTTTTCAAGGACCTTTATCTGATCATGTAAAGAATTCACCATTTACTGTGATCTAAACTTATACTGAAAACATGCAAGACAAATATTAATTTCAACAATCCTTCACCTGCCTACGTAGCTCTTGCAGCTCTCTGCGTGCCTGTAGATGAGTCTTCTCCAGCTCCCTTATGGTTCTCCTTAGAGTGGCTGCTTCCTCGTGCGTTGAGCTCTTACATTCTTCCAAGATGGACTTATTACGTTCCTCCTCCTCCAACGCTCGTTTCAAGCTGGTCGATATAAGTTTGAAAATGATGCAATGTAAAAAATTTGTCAGCATTTCGAGAAATTCCTTAAGTGAGTTGCTCCACCGCACCTGTTATTGTCTCTCTCTGCTCTTTTGATGAAAGCTCTGAGATCCTGGTTAGAAACCAGGATGGCCTCTTTCTCTCTGGTTTCTTCGGACAGAGTTCGCCTCAGTTCCAGTGCCTCTTTGCGTAGCTTGTCTCGTTCTTCCACACAGCCTTGAAGCTTATTGTGAGCCTCCATCAGATCTTTCTGTCCTTTCAGGAGATTATCCTCCGTCACCTGCAGCTGACGGCGAAGACCCTCTAACTTCATTGCCAAATTATATAAAACAAAAAGGAATGCTCATTATTGAGGATTAATCTTCTGATGTATGCAAATTTTACATTGTGATATTATGTTGATCGGCATTACTAAATTTAATGTCAAACTCCTAACACATTGATAAAACATCCTTCAAGACTAATTTTGGATGCAAGGCAATGAAAATGTATTTGCTGTTATTTTTCCTTCTTGTCGCACTTTAATGTTTTAGATCATTAAACTTTAATGACAAAGATAACCTGAGTAAATACACAAAGCATTTTTAAAATCCACTTGAACCTAAAATATAGTTGTGCAACTTAACAAGAAACAACTACTATTTACACTTTTTGAATCTAGCAATGAGTCTTTTCCACCCCTTTGGAGGGATTTCTGCTGAATCTTTGCAGTTTTAGAATAATCACTGAATTTTTAAACATCTGATCGCTTTTTAAGTTTGAATACAGCATACCATACAGGTTTAGCCCAGACTTTGACTAGGCCAATCTAAGAAATTTACTTAGTTTTCTTTATGAGCCATTGTGAGTTGGAATAACTCCTGTGCTTTCGGTCACTGTGATGCTGCATAGCCTTAGTGTGCTTAAGTGTAAAAGTGGTGACCAGAAATCAATTACTTCATTTAGTCCATCAGCAGCAGCAAACATCTCCATCCTCATCCCCACTACACTGGACCTACTGAGTTACCCTAACACATACTGAGATGGACACCCTCCAAATATTTTTTCCCTCTTTGGCTCATCAGTCCACATATTTTTCCCAAAGTCATAAAAAGGTGATGTTTGGAAAACGGGAGGAGAATATTTGTGCTCTTCAGCAAATGCTTTTATATTGGCCATTTGTGCTCTGTTTCTTGCAATGTGAACACAGACTCTCAACTAAACCAAGTGAGGCCTACAGTATAATGTTTAAGATGTTTAAGATACTTCGAATATACCTCCTTCAAAGGTTCACCATTCTTCAGGGATCAAAAGTGGGGATGACTTATATTAAGTTATTTTAATGTTTGACGCAATGTTTGTTAACATATTTTTACCTACTTGCTGTTGTGAAATTATTTCAATTAAAAGTGCAGCTTAATCAGTAAATACACACCTTCAATGAATGCATTTTAGATGGTTGATGTGCATTCATACAACACCAATAGATATAGATAGATATGATGGCCAGATGTGTGCCTGAAACAACTAATGCAGAGCAGCACATAAGTACATTTTATGTGGTAGTGTAATAAAAACAATATTTTTTGGTAATAGGTCAAAGTTATGATGGAAAAGATTATTAGTGATGGTTTTACTTTGGACCCTAAGCTGTTTTTTTTTTTAATTAATACCCTGAGACGCACAATAATAAACAGATAAACAGATTTTCTTGAATATAGGGTTAATGAATGGGAAACAATGCCTATCTGTAACTCTTCAACTATTATCTAATTTCTTTTGAATGGCAAAATGGACCAATTTATAGCGGTTTGGAGGCCTTTTATTTCATATATGAAAAAGATTGGGACAGTAGAAGATCAGAATCAAATTTTTAGAGACTTTTGACAACACTCGTTTGTTGTCTTTGATGTTATCTTGATTTTTATTTGTTTTTGTTTACATTTTACATTAAGTACTGCAGGCAAATAAGTTTTCTGAACTGTTTTTGTCAAAAATCCCTGAGACTAATCTGGAATAATGCTGATGAAGATTCCCAGTCATCCAGGTCATAGTCATTCCGTAAAAGTTCAAAAAAATTCCACTGGACTTGGTTTCCAAGATTTGAAGACGTTTCGCCACCTCTCCAGGAAGCTTTCTCAATTCAAATATCAAACATTTGAATTGAGAAAGCCTCCTGGAGAGGTGGCGAAACGTCTTCAAATCTTGGAAACCAAGTCCAGTGGATTTTTTTTAAACTTTAACGGAAAATCTGGAATAATGCCCTCAAAATCGGCTGTGCCAATACACAGCCAAATGAGTGGAGGGGGGAGATGAGGTAAAATAACAGTAAAAGTAAATCTGATATAACTAAATATTCTAAGTACCTAAAATAAAACACTGTGCTTACTAATGGTTGCAAAAAAGTTATCAGTCAATAGTCTTGGTGCACAATTAAAAACCCTAACTCCCACATGGCATGTGAGATGGTTTAAGGTACATTCAACTGGTTCTTGGAAGTCAGCATACCATGTTTTTTTTTCAATGTTATTGTTATCATTATAAGAATAATAGAATATGAGGGTCCACAAAAGGAAGTTTAAATGCTATCCCCTTGGAGGTTACATCACTGCCAGTTCCAAGTTAAATAGAATGTATCATTATTCCTGACCTCTGGAGCGGACATAGACACGCACCAAGCTAGAGATGTATTCTTTTAACCAAGAGGAAAACTCAACTGCAGTGACCACATTTCAACCCATAGAGGGCAGCACTAGATTGGTTTTAAGCTAAATATTGCAAAATTAAACAACTCCACCTGAAAAGGTAAAGGTTTATACAATGAGATTAAGATATTACCCTGGACCACCACAATGTGCAATGATGTAAGAAATAAGGAATTAAAATGTAATAAAACGTGATTACAACAGCATTTTGGATTAATTGCTTCAAAATATGATAGAATCAATCTGCCTCAGTATGTAGTAACATTACATTTTATGTACTTGGATTAAAAAAGTGTAGGGGGGCTTTTTCTAAACAAACCCAATGATTCCTCTTTCTTTAGATTAGTAAAGGATTGTTTCAGTTAAGTAGGAAATACTTTGCAAACAGTTAAATAACATGGCTCTGAATGTCCTAAACAGATTTTCCAAGTTAACATAAAAGCTCTACTGTCCACAGTGATTAATATTTGTTCAACTGTAGTCTCAGTCGTTAATAAGACATTGACCTAACAAACTATTATCACTTTTTGTTGTGTGGAGTGGGACTTCTAACATCACACATAACACAAGGGAATACTTAAGTCTTTGGAATTCCTTTTTGCCTTTTAATTTGGAATACATTTTTAGATGCTTTTGTGGAAAAAAGCTGTTTGAATGAAGCTGGATAAGCTACTAAATCGTCAAGATTTGGCAGGTAATAAACAGAAATTCAAAGATTTAAATGTTCAAAACACATTTATTACATAGATAGTAATTGGGATAAATACAAAAAGTAGCTTGTGAATATTGGTTAAAAAGAGGAATCCCCTTTTTTAATAATAACAGTCAAAAAATGTAATAGTAATGTAATATTGTTGCATAATTAACTGCAAAGTACATCAATGGATTTTATTGCACTTTTCTACATAATGAGGCTGTATTACATTACATGTTGTTACACACGTTAAGCCTCCTTTTTTAAAAGATGAACATTTTTAGAGAATTGTAATAAACTCTGTGACCTATATTCTGTTTTATAGCAACATGTTGTGGATAGTTGGAGAGGCCGAGGCCTAAACATATCACAGATAAGAGGCTGTTGGGCCTGTATCCAGGTGCTGTCTCTCACTGTCTCCTCTTAACAGCTCAGAGAGTAAAATATCCACACAAAACAACATGATAAACTACAGCCTACCAAGAACTGGTCGAGGGGAAGGAGTGAGAGGAGTGGAAAGGGAGGACGAGGAGAAGGAAGAGTGTTATGTTTAGAGCCCACACAAGATGGTTCGTTCTCATAAACTTTAACGTGAGAAGAAACAAACTAGCAGCGATCAGGCCAATTATACTTTATTTTATCTGATTTTAAGGGTGCGGAGTGGAGGGGAGGGGCAGAGAGAATGAGGCAGCACTGTTGTGATATGTGGAAGGGAGAGGGGGACCCAGAGTCCCAGTGGAGCCAGCCTCTGGGTTTTGCAAGGGAGAAAATAAACACTCCCCCACTGGCTTATTTACACAAGAGGTTAACTTAAACTTTAATTTTATATCATGGTACCAGGGACTGAGTCCTCCCCTGGTTTCTCCTGATCGCATGTTTATGAGTCACATTAAAGTCTCTGATTGCATTTTATTTATTGATATTCCTTTCATCATTTCCCTCGCATAGATTCGACAAAGTAAAGGAAAACTAAATTAAATAGCTTTTTCTCCCATCACCAGCACTAATTAATGAACTCTCTGACATGGCAGTGGGGATCAGAGCTTTCAAAATACCAAACAAGCTTTAGCTGAGCTCCCCACCTCAATCAGCAAACATGTTTTTTTATAAATTGTATTGATGGTTTTATATAGATGATTATTTTTACATACTGGCCTCACTGAAGCAAAGTGCCTAGTCTTTATATCCTGAATCATGTAATCTATCTTACAATGACTGATTGTTCCTACCTCTTGTTTTGCTTTTGCTTTTTGTTGGCTCAGTTCTCTGATTTGCTCCATGAGACTCATCCTGGAGCTCTGATGAGATGCCAGGGATTCTTCAAACTTTGATTGTAAGGCTTCCAGCTCACATTTCATAATTACTGCATTCTGTAAAATAAGAGACATAAATCTGTTAACATACAATTACAGAGCAATATACAGCTCTAGCGTATCTTTACCTTGTCTGGATGTTGTTTGCTGAGGGCTTCCTTCTGCATTCGCTCCATTTCCAGATCTTGTTGTAGGGATGCTATTTTTTCTGTAAGGGCAGCTTTCTCTGCTTCCTGCTGGAACAAAGCCTGAGCACAAAACACAAAGAGCTCAGAGGGATTTACAATCAGTGGCAAACAAAGTTGTTATAGCCAGATGATCTTGGATGTCCAATGATTCAACAAAAGCGTTCTCACAACTTGCCACATTAGGCCATGGAAAGTGGTGAATAACTGAAGAGGAGGGAAGGAAATATGTTTTCTTTGATTGTCACATGCGTTAGTATACAACCTTTTGCTCAGACATCCCTCAAGAAAAACACTGCAACTATATTCCTTTACATAATCTCTAGTTAGCAATAAGATTTGAAACATATATAACTTGACCTGAAATACAACTGTTGTGCAAAGGCCAGAACATTAGTGACAAAATGTCAAAATAAGGACCAGACACAGATAAGACAGGTTCAAGGCTAACGTTATGGAAATATTCAAGGCAGGGTTGGAGCCATGGTGCATGGGGCATTGTGGTCTACTGTTCCTGTTTTCATGCATCCAACTTCCACTGGTTGTCTCTCAGTGCTGCTGCTGATCTCCAGCAGCCTAGAGGCAAAAGTCAGGGTACTACAGGGTAACCCAGATATACACAACCATTCACCTACATACTCACTTTAGAGCCACTAATTAACCTGACTTTCATGTTTTTGGACTCGAGGAAGAAGCTGGAGTACCCAGAGAGAACCCACTCATGCAAAGAAGAACATGTATTTCCCAGACCTTTATAATACAAGCCAACAATGTTTCCATTGCTCAGTGCTTGTTTCAGCTGTTCAGTTTAGGCTCTATCTATTAATTAGTTCTTCATTTATGTGTTTTCTGCTTCCTGTCACTGTTTATTGGTTAACTGCAACTGCAAATTGGGACATAAAACTTGCATGCATCTATTGTTTTTGGTCCTGATTCTGTTTTTGCAAGGCAATGCAGGCATAATATAGTATTTGAAGTACAGGCTTCAAACATAAAGATATAAAACTGTATAAACCAACAAGTGGGACACGATCAAGAGGTGGAATGAAATGTACTGTATATTTTAATTATTTTAACAAATAAAAAACTGCCAAATTGGGTGTGCAAAATTATTCACCCCCCCTTGAGTGGATTCTTTTTAGCCCCACCTTTTGCTGTGATTACAGCTACACGTTGTGAGACATTCCATTATAGATTAATTCCTGCCCACCGATTATAACCATCTTCTCTGTCCTTGCTGAGGAGAAGCAAGAC
The DNA here is from genome assembly GCF_016077235.1 of Cyprinodon tularosa. NCBI lineage: Eukaryota > Metazoa > Chordata > Actinopteri > Cyprinodontiformes > Cyprinodontidae > Cyprinodon > Cyprinodon tularosa. The sequence goes on from NW_024038624.1 coordinate 193,662, forward strand.
CAAACCACGATGCTGCCACTACCATGTTTGACAGTGGGGATGGTGTGTTCGGGGTGATGCTTTTACACCAAACACAATATCTTACATTGTTGCCTAAAAGTTTGATTTTGGTTTCCTCTGACCAGAGCACCTTCCTCCACATGTTTGCTGTTTCTCTCAGGTAGCTTGTGGCAAACTTTAAATAAGACTTTTTATAGATATCTTTAATTAAAGGCTTTCTTCAGTAAAGGCCAGATTTTTGCAGTATACCACTGATTGTCTCCCACCTCATTTTGCACGCCTCACTGTTCAGTTTTTTTATTTCTTAAAAAGTTTAAAATATCCAGTAAATTTATTAACACCTCATAATTGTGTCCCACTTGATGTTGATTCTTCACAAAAAATTACAATTTAATATCTTTATGTGTGATGCCTGTCCAAGGGGGAAAATACTTCAGCAATGCACTGCAGTTTTTCTATTGACTCTCAGTTTTCATATTCAGCTATATGAGTGATATGGTGATTATTTAACGCATGTGAAAAAGTTTCTCTTATTAAAAGGAACCTGTTGCTTGTCACTTTCAGCCTGTAGGAGGCTTTGGCTGAACTCCTTCTGCAGCTTTGCCAGCTCATCTTGCATCTGCTGCATCGAGCTCTGGTTGTGCACACGCAGCTCCTCGCACTGTGTGCGCAGCTGCTCTTCGATCTGCTGCTGTTGGACCGTGAATTCTGCAAACTGCTGCTCCTGTTAGACAGTAGACATCAGCACACACTCAGTTTTCATCTGGGAACAATACCTTTGATATAGGACTCACTATATCAGCTAAATAGCTTGTATTTTTTTCAGTTAACGGTTATTATTTGAGAGCATGACAGAAGCGGTAAATGCATATATATTAATATATTTATATGTAATATAAATAATGGCAGATTAGGTCATTTTGTCTGAACTGACTTTTGTGACCACAGTGGCATCAATGTAGGCTGCTGCAACCAGTGATGTTTCTGTGCATGTCCCATACTTTCTAAGGTATATTATCACTAATAATTTACCATACGCTTCTGTTCAGCTTCCAGCTGCTCTCTGTGACTTTGCTCTTTCTTGTTCAGCATCAAGAGGGCATTTCTTTCTACCTCGGCCAGTTTTTCTTCCCACACTCCTCGTTGTTTTGCAGCTTGTTGTAACTGTTTTTCAGCATCTACACGCATCTGAGCCGCCTCACCTGGACAGAAAAACATATGCGTGAACTCAGCTCTTAACCTAATACTGAGCTGTACTTCATGAAAAGATGATATACAAGTTATTTGTTTGTTTTGGGAATTGTATATATATCTTATGGTCATCCATGGGTTTATCCAGAACATTAGAGCTTAACCATATTTATTCGATCCATGTGTTTGTATGCAGCACTGAAACCAGGGTCAGCTGAGAAAGCAGCTCCAGTGATACTGGGGCCCAGCTGTTGCAGATCTCAGCGCTGAAATATGGATCTCTGGTGGATGGCTGGAAAAGCTTCATGGCCTAGAGGCTTGGCGTGAAAAACAGTGAGATCTTCGAGGGAAGGGGCCACTCACACGTCAAGGCCTCGTTAGCTAGATTCAAGCTGTATCTTTCGCCCTCCAACCTGGTGAGCTCGGCCTCCAGGGATGCAGAAAGCTCCTGGCTCTCAAATATAGCTGTCTCCAGGGAGTTCTTCTCCGCTCTGGAACAAAGCAATAAAAAGGCCTTAGCACTTAAAAAAAAGTCCTTTGAAATTCAAGGTGGAGAAGATCATAAAATCCAATAATCCACCTCAAACAGTTTCCAAATAAAACTAGTTTACTTGTAGACTCTTGTTACACGAGACTGCGCTTTAGAAATCCAAATTCACTTTAGGTCAGATTGCCTCAAAATATACAATGCCATTTGGTTTCACTTAACCCACACAACATACACAGAAAAACAGGCTGGGGACTGAGGACTCAATGGGCGAACTCACACTGATTCATCTCAGTGAATGCCTGCCACATATCAACATAATTATGCCGCATAAAACAGTTGCAACTAAACTCACATTTTTGAATCAGACTAATATATACATATATCTTAACAATCGCCTCCACCCAAGAACGCACAAACATACACAAACCACACAGACCTCAGTGCTATGAGCTCCTGCTTGAGGCTACAGGCTTTTCGGTCAGCAGAGTTTAGTTTCACTTCTAGAGCAGCCTTGTCCTTGGCGATCTCCTCCCTATCTTGAGCAGCTCTCCTGACAGCGGTAGTTTTTTCATCTAACTCCTTCCTGCATGCACACAGCTCCTCTTGTAGAGTCTGCATCTGCCTCTTGACCTGAAGATAGACATAAACACATCGAAAACATTACGTGTTGTCCTCAGACCTCTGGGCTTGGGCCCAATTTCCAACACTATTAATGAACTCACAAATTTCCTAAAGGAAGACCAAACAAAATACTTTAAGGTGTAACATGCATACAGTGACAGGATATGTTAACGAACAGCAATTATAACCAACAAAGACTCTTTCACACATTATTTATAATAATTTACCGAGACTACAGCAAATATCAGACATCAGAATTATTCCCAGTAAATGTTCTTTTTAAAATTAAAGTAGCAACAGTAGAATAGATGTACTGCAGGTAATATAAGATATGGCTTTAACTGATCAAGCCAACCTCCAAAAAAAAAAAAAAAGAATTTAAACCTGAAATTCGCCCTAATAACTATATAGGGCACTATATAGCGTTACACCATTTTAAATGAGGGTCCAAAGTTCTAGTGGATAAAAAAGTAGTGGACTCAAAATTTCCCACAATGCAAATTGAAAAGTACTGATCAGCCATGGCCACTAGATGGGCATATATATCCTGGATTGTTTTGCGAGAGCTCTACTTGCAAAGCATCATGGGATTTGTTAGGACAGCGGCCCGCTGTTGGGTAGTGATGTCCGCTGAGCTGTTTCTGCCAACCATTGCTAATTTCTGGACGGAAGTTGTCTGGACAGCCATGTGTTTTGTTGGTATGAGAGAGTTGGGGACATCTTACTTCTCTATTAGGGGAAGGGCAAGGCTTTTCATGACCTGATTGTGGTCCCAGGTGTCACGTCCTTGGATAAGGCTGACCTATTGGTTTGTCATGATGTGTCTGAGTTGCCGGCCTGCAGCATGAGCCACTATCCTTTATCAAGTGACTATTGAAGATTTGTTGGTCTTAGAAGGATGTCATTGTCATGATTTATCAGGATTTCTAGCCCAAGATGCAGAGCTCCCAGAACAGACACAGGCAGGATTAAAGTCCAATGTTTATTAGTGGCACAGGTCTCCCACCTGGGAGGCGGAGAATACAAAAACAGGTTAAACTCAGGGACAGATTAACTAGCTCAAACTCACTGGTTCGCTGGTTCAGACAGACTGGGTTTAACAGGCACAGATTAGCAGATTCAGGCAGAGAGGCACAGGTTTGCTTCCATGGCAAGGACAAGGAAAATGGCAACGGCAAGGCATGGCATGGCAACGATCCGGCTCAGAGAGAAGCTATAACTCAGCTTATATAGGGAGAGGTTAATCAGCAGAGCTGATGGGAATCAGCTGAGCGCAGAGAAGCAGCTCCCAGGAGAGGATCCACGGCGCCCTCTGGTGGGCAAACCTCTGGATCCCAACAGAAACAGAAGCCCACAGGAAGGGATCCACACAGCCCTCTGGAGGGCAAGCCCTTGGATCCCAACAGTACCCCCCCCTCAAGGGCGGATACCAGACGCCCAAAAACAAAAAACCAGAAAACAAAAACAACCCACCCAGGGCGGGCGGAGGGGGAAACAGGCATGAAGGGCCAGGCACAAAAAAACAGAACAGGGTCCAGAAATCAAAACAACCCACCCGGGGTGGGCGAGGACAGGAAAAGTCTCAGGTGGCCGGCCGAGGGACCGGCAGCAGGGCAGAGTCTCAGGTGGCCGGCCATGGGACCGGCAGCAGGGCAGAGTCTCAGGTGGCCGGCCGAGGGACCGGCAGCAGGGCAGAGTCTCAGGTGGCCGGCCGAGGGACCGGCAGCAGGGCAGAGTCTCAGGTGGCCGGCCGAGGGGCCGGCGTCTCAGAAGCTGCAGGGGCCTTGGAGGAGGACGCCTTCTCTGCTGCTGCAGCTCAGCAACAGGCTCAGTCAGAGCCACCCACTGTCGCTCCGAATCAGGAACTGAGGAGGCCGCCGATTGTGGCTCAGCGCTGACTGCGGCTCCGAATCAGAAGCACCGGAAACCACCGACTGTGGTTTCGAATAAGGAGCACCAGAGGCCGCCGACTGCGGCTCCGAATCTGGAGCAGAGGAGACCACCGACCGTGGCTCCACAGGCACACAGGAGGCCGCCGATTGCGGCTCCGTAACAGGAACTGAAGAGGCCGCCCATTGCAGCTTTGCATCAGGAGCAGAGAAGATTTCCGGTTGTGGCTCCACTGGAACACAGGAGACCGCCGATTGCGGCTCCGGATCTGGAGCAGAGGAGATTTCCGGTTGTGGCTCCACTGGAACACAGGAGGCCGCCGATTGCGGCTCCATAACAGGAACTGAAGAGGCCGCCCATTGCGGCTTCTCATCAGGAACTGAGGAGGCCGTTGATTGCGGCTCCGCATCAGGAACACCGTAAGCCACCGACAGTGGCTCCGAATCAGGAGGACCGGAAGCCGCCGACTGCGGTTCCGAAACAGGAACAGAGGTCCTTGGACGGCTCCAGATCTCCTGCCATCGACGATTCCACTCCTCATCACGTCGATGCCGCTCCTCTTCTTGTCGACGCCGCTCCATCTCCAACTCACGATCCAACTCCCCACAACGCCGGCGCCCCTCCACCAGCCAGGGTGGGGGCGGACGACTCAGAGCGGGCTCAGGGGTCTCCAGACGGCTCAGAGCGGGCTCAGGGGCTAAGAAGGCTACTATCTCATCATAGTGTCGAAGCAGCGCCTCCCACCTGGGAGGCAGCGGACGGCGCTGAGCGGGCCTCACCAGGTGAGCGTGGAAGGAGTCTGCTGGGCTAGTCTGTTGGCCGGATCGTTCTGTCATGATTTATCAGGATTTCTAGCCCCAGATGCAGAGCTCCCAGAACAGACACAGGCAGGATTAAAGTCCAATGTTTATTAGTGGCACAGGTCTCCCACCTGGGAGGCAGAGAATACAAAAACAGGTTAAACTCAGGGACAGATTAACTAGCTCAAACTCACTGGTTCGCTGGTTCAGACAGACTGGGTTTAACAGGCACAGATTAGCCGATTCAGGCAGGCAGAGAGGCTCAGGTTTGCTTCCATGGCAAGGAAAAGGAAAATGACCATGGCATGGCAATGGCATGGCATGGCATGGCAACGATCCGGCTCAGAGAGAAGCTATCACTCAGCTTATATAGGGAGAGGTTAATCAGCAGAGCTGATGGGAATCAGCTAAGCGCAGAGAACCAGCTCCCAGGAGAGGATCCACGGCGCCCTCTGGTGGGCAAACCCCTGGATCCCAACAGAAACAGAAGCCCACAGGAAGGGATCCACACAGCCCTCTGGAGGGCAAGCCCTTGGATCCCAACAGTCATATGTTAGTCTGATGGTGAATCTAAGATGCTTTGCTTTCAGGCCTCCTTCGCACTGATCCTTCAGCTCTTCAGGGCCATCATGACCACTCGCCCTGCTTGGTAAGTGAGCCTGCCTTGCTGACTTCTACTAACAGTACATATCTTCAAGTGCCATGTTCATGTTCTTTGTTACTATGGCTGAATTCCAGGTTGGCTGCCTGGCTATTAGTCCAAATCCTTCCCTTCCTTGCTTTATTACATCAACCAGTATATTGGTTTCTGTTTGCCACCAAAGTTGGTGCAATACTGATCACTGCTACATTCAGAGTTTGCTATCCTTTGTGTGAATTTTGAGGGGGAGTTTCAGAATGCCAAAACCCTAAAGACCTTCCTGGCAAAGTCTGCAAGGTTTCTCTCCATTTTCTCAGCTTTCAAGATAAGGACCTTAGTGATTGTAAATGGCCACATTTACTTTTGTGAGTAATAAAGCAAGTAAATTAGGGAGTAAACTACATACCACATTATATGACCAACATTTTCATTACAAAACCTTTCAGTGTTTGGGTTTTGGTTTTCATCTGTGCTTTGTTTATTTTTTGCTGTGTATTAATGCAGTTTATTTCTCTGTATTCATAATTTTTTTAACCTAAGTTCTTACTTATTTCTCTTATTCTCTTCTCTGTTTACTCCTGGCCCCCTGTTTGCACTTCTTTCTCTAGTTAAATCCAACTCTGTTCAGTATTGACTTTCCCTTGGGGTTATGTTCACAAAGCCGGACTTGATGCTCAATTCAGTCTTTTTTTCCTAAGATCAGATATTTTTGGATTGGCCTTTCATAGTGCTGAATAAATGTGAACAGTATCAGATGTTTGAACTTGCGATGTGATTGTCACACGGTTTATAGAAGTAATAATGGATATGATTCTCACTAGAAGTTCTTAATACTGCTTTATAAATAAACAAAACAAAGAAAGATAATAAATGTTAGTGTTTCTGTGTTATTATTGAGAAATTAAAGTATCATGACAACATCATAAAAAAAGGAGGGTAAAATATGGCTTCACAATGCAAACCTATTGGATTTGGTCCCACACATAAAATGGTTTAAATTAGATTTTTGTTGTCCCTTTTTTGGTTGAAAAAAGATCCAAATTGGGCAGTTCAGATTGCTGTTAAAAAGTCAGATATGAAAAATAGGATACGAATATGCCTTCTATATGTAATGAAGCATTACTATGTTTACGCATTGGGCAAGTTGTAGCTCCTAGCACTTGTTTCATCATGTTTGATGGGGTAAACCGTAAGAACACTATCCAGGGAAGTTTTTAATTCCTTTGAATTGCTCTGCAGAATCTGAAAAATCTTCAGATGACATTATAGTACAGACTTGCAAATGGATGATATGATTCTAATCTAACAGTCCTCCAGAGAAGAACTAAAAAAAAATGTAGCAAACAGCTGAATGTGTCACACAGAGTACATGTGCAATGAATCACTGTGAACCAAGGAAAAGTTTGAACTACGTGTGGAAAAACATGGTAAACAAGTGACAGATCTTACCAGTGAGGATTTCATATAAAATTCTACAGACATCTTGTGATTTCACCCATAAATATCACTAAAATCAACAGATTGTTAAAAACTCTTGGAAAGAAGTGACTGTCATTTTTGGATGACTTGAGTAGGCTAAAAAGCTGGAACCGACTTTGTTTTCTACTTCCTCACAGCGTATGGTGTTTAGGCTTGTACCTAATATGCCAGCTGGCTCCAGGGGAGCCTGTACAGCTCAAACTACAAGTGGAAAAGCTGCAGTATAAAAATCTGCAGATTTGTGTCCACACATTTTCCGTGTTGAACATACATGCAAGAAGCATAAATCAAGCTTTACCATCCCCTTTGCAGTTGATTTAAACTCAACTGATTGGTTTACCTGAATCCAATGTCATTCTCCTTGCCTGTTTTCCATTGCTAAGTTCTGGTTCCTCCCACTAACTTCTCATTCCTTTATGCCATATCTTTCTCATTTAAGTTATAAAAATTTTTTATTTTCATTAATAAAACTTTTAGCAAGGTCAAAGATTATTCAAGATGGGTTTTGCGCAATCTAACATCTGTCCACAGTGCACAGGCAATCGACTTGATAATTATTTTCACGCGCTATGGTTATGCACGCCGGTTCAGAGATTCTGGGTACAGGTATGTAAGGATCTATCACTGTGCCTGGGTTGTAAAATCCTAATTTCCCCTTCAGTTTGCTTGCTGGGTGACTTTGAGGGAAGCTCTATGGGAAAAAAATCGGTTTGCTTGGCATTCACTGCATTATGTATCGCAAAGAAAACTATCCTCATGAATTGGAAGAGTAAGGATAAACTCAACATCAATCAGTACAGAGATCTGTTGTTGGATCATATTAATCTTGAGACAGCATCTGCATCCCCATCAGACCGATCTCTCTGGGCTCCCTTGATCGGCTCCATCACTTAGTGTAGTGGGGGGCTATGGGGTGCGTCTTGTGGGGCGCGGGGGCTAGTTCGGGGGTCCTTGGGTCCTGGGGGCTCGGGGGGGTGCTCGGAGCGGGGTGCCTGGCGGGTCTGGCCCGGGGGACTGTTGCCCCCGTCGGGGCGGGGTCTGGGGCGCCGCGGGGGGGTCCTGCGGCGGCCGCGTGCGGTGCTCTTGGGGGGTTCCGTGGTGGCGGACGTGGGCTACTGGGCTGGTGGCTGTGCTGCTGCTGGGTGGGGCTGGGCGCCGGGCATCGGTTCTTTTGTGGTGCTGGCCGGGGTGCTTCTGCTCTGCGGGGCGTCGGGGCGTGCCTCGTCTTCCGGTGCCGGGTTTCGGTGGTTGGCCGTGGTGCTTGCCGTGGTTGCGTCGTCCGGGGGGGGCGTGGGTGGTCGCGCCTGTGGCCGGGGTTCGTGTGTGTCTGTTGTGGGCGGGTTGCGGGCGTCGGGGGTCCCTTTGGAGTGCCCCCGGGTCGGGTGTGGCTTCGCTCTGTTGGGGCGGGTGCCGGTGACGCGTGGTGCGGTGCATCGTGCGCGGCTTGGGAGTGGAGGGTTGCTCGGTGTTTGGCGGCGGGGGGGGGGACGGGCCGTGGCCGGCGTGGCCGTCCTCCTCTCGGCGGCCTGTGGGCGGTGCAGGGCCGGAGCGGGGTGGGTCGTGCTGCTTTCGCGCCGGGCGCGGCGGGGGTGGTGGGGTCGCGTCTGCTGCTTTCTTTTTGCTGCTTGTGCCGGCTTCTGGCGGCTGGGGCGGCCTTGCTGCTCTGGCTCTCTGGCGTGCGCCGGGTGGGGCTGCTCTGTCCTTTGCTTTGCCTTACGGCTGTGTTTGCTGTGGTCGGTGGGGGCGGGGTGGTTTCGTTGTGTTTTTGGGTGGGGGAGTCCGCCTGGGGGCTTGGTTGGTGCCGTCGGTTCGTCCTTGTCGGCCTTCCGGTGTTGTTTCTGTTGGGGCTGCTCGGGCCCCCGCATGCCGGCGGTGCGCTGCCGGGGGGATTCCTGTTCGGCGGGCTTGCCTGTCTCCTGGGAGGGCAGGCATGTTGACTTTTCTGGGGAGGAGCATCTGGGTGGAGGGGTCCTCGTGGTGTGGCGGTGGGTGTTCGGCACTGGCTTGTTTGCGGCCGTTCTTCTCCGGTGAGGGGGAGAATATTATAATTTTTTTGTTTTTGTTTGTTTTTTGTGTGGGAGGGGGTGTGTGGGCGGGGGGATCGGGGCTTGGAGTGGGGCTCGGGATTTGCGCTTAGCTGTGTTGTGTGGCTTTCTTCTTCTTCGGATTGGTGCTGTGGGACCGGTGTTGGGGGGAGTCGTTCGGGGGCCGGGGTCGGGGTGGGGGTGCTGGCGCCGGTGCCGGGGGTTTTTGGGCATTGCCCGGCCCTACTGCGGGGTGGGTCTGGGGTGGCTCCTTGGGCCTGGGATCCCTGGGGCGCATTGCCCTTGGGCGGGATCCCCGGTGGGGGTTCGGGGGTTCGGGTTCTGTGGGGAGTGCTGCTTGGGTTCTGGGCCGGTGTACGCCTGGCTGTCTGTCCCTGCTGCCACGGCCTCTGGTGTGCCGGGGTGCCTCGGGGCCTGCTGGGCTGGGGGGGGCATGGACATTAACACCTATGGCAAGTGCTTACCCCCTCACGGGTTTGCACTCTGTAAGTGGGGGAAGGGGAGGGAGGGGGAGTAGGTATGATCTCGGCCTGGATGTCTTCTGTCGCTTGTGTGGTGAGTAGCTTGATTGTTATTGTAGGGGAGGGATTACATCTCCGGAGGGGGGGTGGGGGGTGGAGATAGAGGGAAGAAGATCTTTGAAGGGCTTTGGGTCTGGCTCCCTGTCTTGGTCCTGGTCCGTGCTGCCCCCTGGTGGGGCTTCGTCCGGGGTGGGGGCTCTGCGTGTTGCGCGTTGGCTGGCCGGCTGGGATTGTCCCTTCCCTTATTCATTTATTTATTTATTATTATTATTTTTTTTCTTATCTTCCTTTTATATTTATTTATTTATTTATTTATTTATTTTTTATTTATTTATTTATTTTTTATGATTATTATTATTTTTTTTTATTTAATTTATTTATTTATTTATTTTTTTTAATTTTATTTATTTATCTACTTATTTATTTATTTATTTTTTTTATTATTATTATTTTTTTGGATGGACAGGACGGGGGGGGGGTGGTGGGGTCGGCTCCGTGCCCGGCTGGCTGGTGGGTCCTGCTGCCGGTCCCGTGCCCCCGGGCTATGGTGGTGAAACTGGTGGGGCCCCCTTCTCTGGGGGGGCTCTCGGGGAACGGGGGTGCCTATTGGAGTCAGCGGGGGAGCTGGCTCCCTGGGAGTGCAGCAGGCACCCCAGTCCTTTGCTCCCCATCCCCGAAATCCTCCCTCTGCCTGCTCCATCACTCGGCCACACATGTAGGTTTTTGGGGAGGGGGTCGTTACTGGAGGGCCACACCTTCTGATGACGTCCCTCACCCCAATTTTATTTTGCATTTTAGACACTTCCATCTACATCATTTTCACAACACACATCTATGTAGGGCATTTTCGGGGGGTGGGGGTCAGGGCCACCGGGGGGGGGCTTATTTTATGGGCCTCACCACGGTCGGCCTCCTCCATCCCCTCTCGCATCTAGACATTGAGGGTTGAGGGTTGTCGAAGGGGGAGGGTGTGCTGGCACTGTCTATCTCCTGGAGGGGGGGTGGAGTGTGCCGGACACCCCCTCTTGGTAATCCCAGTTTTAATTGCATCTGAGAGCAACACGCAACAACACCACATTCGAGCGGGCGCAGTGAGGATCGGGGTCTTCTCACACCCCTGTTCTCCGGCTGCCGCCTGGAGTCTGGGGCCTGGAGGAAGAGCGGGCCACCTGGTCCGTGGTTTTGGCTGGGGCTGGCTGCGGGGCCTAGGTGGCCTGCTGGTGGCGGGGCTGTCACCTCTGCTCTCCCCAAAGAAGGTTGGATGGAGGGGTATGAAGTGCCTGGTTGAAGGTTTTTTTTTTTTTTTTTTTTTTTTTTTTTTTTTCGGGGGGGGGGGGGGCGGTTCTGGTTGGGTGGCCGGCGCGGGATGGGTGGGCCCCGGTCCCGGGGGGGGCTCTTGCGGGGGGTGGTCCGGTCCGTGTGCGGGGTGGGGGGCCGGGCTTGAAGCAGGAAAGAGATGGGTTGGTGTGGCGGTGTCGCCGCTCCCCTCCCCTCACATCCGGATTTTAGGTTCACTTATGGGGTCATCCGATAGTCCCGGGACCGACCACCGGTGTCACCGGGTTTTTGGTCTAGGTATTATTGGATGTGAGTGTTATGTGTGAATGTGTGTCTGCGTTGTTATTTTCTTTATTTATTATTATTATTATTTTATTCAATTTTTTTTTTTTTTCCTGTGGTACGAGTGGGGGCACTAGGGAGGGAAGGCATGATTGAGATGGTGTGTTTTTTTTTTTTTGTTTTTTTTGTTTTGTTTTTTTTTTTCTTTCCCAGGTTGGGGTCTCAACCGCACCCTCTCCCAAATACATCTCAAGTCTCCGCTAAGTGCGGAGCCCATTCCCCCCGTCCTGCTCTCCCTCCGCTGGCTGGCGTCGGGGCTCACCGGTGCACTGGTGGAGCTGGGGGTGGATGCCCGGGGGACTGCTGGCTCATTCCTGGCGGCCTCTCCACTGGCCCCGGCCGGCCGGGGCTTTGCTGGGGCTCCTGTCTGGGGGTGGGGTGCCCTTGGGGCCTCGGATCCCTGGGGCCTGGGACTGGATCCGCTTCGGGGTGGGGCTGGGTGTTGTTCGGGGATTTTCGGGGTCGGTGCCGGTGCCTTCGCTACGATACCGGTTCCTGGGCGGTGTTTCTTTCCTATGCCGGTTCTGTGGTATCGGTTCGGGGAGGGGGGGAGCTGCGCGGCATGGTGGGGTGCGGGTCTTGGGTCCTGTTTTGGGCTCCGGTTTTTCCGCTCGCACTTCTCCTCTTGCCTATTTATTTTAATTGTAATTATTAATTAATTTATTTATTTACCTATTTATTTGTTATTTTTTATTTTTTTTTTTCTCTTCCTCGGTGGGGGGGAGTGGTTGCGGGCGGGTCGGTGTCTGGTGTCCGCTGTCGCATTGTGGGGGCCCCTTTTTTTTTTTTTTTTTCTCTTTTTTTCTTTGGGGGGTTTGGCATGTCTGTTTTCTCGGGGGGCAGGCGGGCCTGCTGGGTGGGGGTCCTGCTGGCGGCGCGCCGCTGGTGTGTGGGGGTCCGGGCGGCTCCGGCGGGGGTAGTGTTGGGGGGCCGGTCTGGGCGGGCTGGCTGCGCTGGCTGGGTATTCGGGTGGGTTTTCCCTCCTGGAGGCATGGCGGGGCTGCTCTGTTCCCACTGATCGCGGCGGGTGGGGCTGCGGGGCGGGTGGTGGCCTGGGGTGGCTATGACCGGCGCGTGGTGGGGGGCCGGGGCGGCGGAGCTGCTCTGGCCGCGTGTCGGGGCCTGGTGCGGGCTGCGGGGGGGGGTGGCGGACGTGGCTGGGCTGCTTTGGCATCGTCCGGTGGGGGGGCGGCGCGGTTCGCTCCGCTCTGGCTTTGTGCTGCCCCTCGGGCTGCTGGGGGGGGGTGGTTGCGCCGGCTGCGGTCTGCTCCTCTTGCGGTTTTGCGCCGGGCGGCTTTTCTGCTCTCGGGCTGATTCTGTGCGCGGTGTGTTTCGTTGCGCGCTGTTGGCATCGGTCTTGGTGGGGTGGGGCTGCGGTTTTGGCCGGGGGGGCGTTTTGGGGGGGTCCCGCGGCGCTCGTGGCCGGTTCGCGGCGGATGCGCATGGGCCCCGGCCGGGGGCGGGGCCGCCTTAGTGTTTTCCTGGGTGGTGCGGTCGCGGTGGGTGTTGCGGCCGGTCGCCGGGGCTTGGTGCGGGGGGGCGGGGCGTGTTTCGGTGCTCTGTGGGGCTGGGGCGTTTCGGTCGGCGCCGTGGGGGGGCTGGTGTTCGGCGCCCGGCCCTACTTCGGGGTGGCCGGCTGCCGGCGGGGCCCGCGGACTCGTCCCCGCGGCTCCCCGGGGCGCCGGCATGGCGGTGGCTGGGGGGCTTCCTCGTGGCTGTCTCTCCTCCTGCCTTGGTGGGGTCTGATTTCCGGGGCTGGCCCCGCCTTGGTGCCTTCGCTTCTGGGGTCCCCTTGGGCGCCTGGGGCTTTGGGTCTCCCGGCGCTGGACTCAGTGCTCTGGGGGGTGTGCCTCTCCGGCTCTCCACAACCACTATTGAGCATTTTTTTCTATGGTTAAAACTTTACATGCACAAGTTCACCCTCACAAACAACTACAGGTGCTAGGCTTCAGGTACTTAGAGATTCACTTCCAAACAGAAACCCCACATTCATATCTTCAGGTAACACAGAGTACATGTCAGACTTAATAATATTACTTTAGTGATAGTTTCAAGGTGTTTGCTTTATTGTATATCTCGTACCATGTTTTTTGGTTGTGCTGTTCTTTTTTTGTTTTTTTTTTTTTGTTTTTTTTCTCCATCTCATTACAGGTGTTGAAGCAGACTGAAAATGTTTTGTCATTGTCTCCTTCCTATCTCCTCTTTCTTTCATCTTTTGTCCTGTTTTTTTCTTTTTCTTTTTCCTTCTTCTTCTTCTGTTTTTCTGCTCTACTTACATTGCAGTGTCCATATGAACTGTAAAACTCCCTGCATAATTATAATAAAGCAATTTATATACATGAAACAAGTGGAGCGGTATGGCAATTGCGATACCGCTACACTTGTGAAAGTAAAATCTGTTGGGCTCCTTTTGGCATCAAGACAATTATTCTTATTGCCACCTTGCCAGACAGGACACTGTAAAAAAAATAAAAATAAAAAAAAATAAAAAAAAAAATAAAAAAAAAAACTTTTAGCAAGCTTATTTAAAGCTACAGTGTGGAATTTTCAGCGACATCTAACATCCAGACTGCAGACCGCAGCAACATGAACATCTCCCCCCCACCGCTTCTCCCCCCCAACAGTACGGCGAGCGTTACGGGACAAAATGTCTTCCACGACGTCCGCAACACCTACCTTCTCAAGTGATGAGGTTTGTTTACATAGATAATTTTACAGATAGTATTTCATTAGTACGGAGCCCCTCTGATGACATGGTAAAAAAAAATTTTTAATTGTGGCCACGAAGTAGTATTTCGCGGCCACACAATAAGTAAAACGTGCGCACGAAATACTACTTCGTGGCCACGCAATAAGTTTAACGTGCGCACGAAATACTATTTCGTGGCCACGCGATAAGTTTAACGTGCGCACGAAATACTTATTAATAATATCAATAAATCCGCCCCTGTTTTCAGGCTTATGTTAACTGTAATGACTTATCTTGGACAGGCTGCTATGTAAACGGCCCTTTAGTCCTTCGTTTAGCTATGCTGCGGTTGTTTACACTACGCCTTTTCCACCTAAAATAGCGTCTTAGCAACAAATGTCACGTGACTGGCGGAGACCGCCTGGGTAAGCAAATCGAGCGCGCCTTAGACCTTAGAGAAGGCGCGCTCGATTTGCTTACCCAGTTGTCCAGGAATGATATTAATATTATTAATAAGTATTTCGTGCGCACGATAAACTTATTTTGTGGCCACGAAGTAGTATTTCGTGCGCATGTTATACTTATTGCGTGGCCACGAAATACTACTTCATGCGCACGAAATACTACTTGGTGGCCACAATAAAAATTTTTTTTTGACCATGTCATCAGAGGGGCTCCGTACATTAGTCTGTGTAGGGTATAGATTTCATGTAGACTTAAGATAATAGATATACCCGTTATTTTTTCTACATCGTTGTGACGTTTTGGTGAGCTGCTTTGCATGGTGATATAAACTGACGAAGTAATTGTAGTCATTAGTTTAACAGCGAGATTGTGTTCGCTGGAAGAATATATATTCCCCGTTTACAGAGTCCAAGTCTTGTTTGTGGCACGGGGGTTACAAGGCGAGGAAGAGGGAGAGGGCGAGGAAGAGGGCAGAGAGGCCGGGGTGGGCGTGCAGCCAGGGCCAGGCGAGGGAGAGGTGCCAGCGGGGTGACTAGAGCAGAGGAGGAAAGGCTTGAAGATCTCCAAAGGAGCCGGAGAGAAGTAACCGAGGTATATATCCAGAAAATTATTTTTACAGAAAATTACTGAATCATTACCTGTGAAACGTCAGGGACATTGCTGAATAAGTATACTGGAGAGTAACAGCATCATCAATAACAGCATGTTATTGTAACGGGCGATCTCGCAATCGCTAGTTTGTTGGCTCTGCGCTGCCGTAGCGCAAAGATGTCTGCCTCCATGGTTGCGAGAACCGCTCCTATGTAATTATAAATAACGAATTCTAAGGCAACGCAAATATTAAGGTTAAGAGGCTGAGCTCGTAGATGATGATAAATAACATAGTTATGTATAATATATTACATTTCTGACTGTATATCCCTGTAATTATTACACACTGTAGCTTTAATGCTTGTGCCTCTGTTTTGGTCCTACTTTCAATCTATTAAACATGTACCATTACACATAATCAGTGTTGGGCACGTTACTTGGAAAAAGTAATTAGTTAGAGTTACTAGTTACATCTCCCAAAAAATAACTGAGTTAGTAACTGAGTTACTCCACAATAAAAGTAACTAGCTACTAGTAAAAGTAAGTTTTGCGTTACTTTTGCGTTTCTCGCCCCCGTAACCCTCACCACCCGGCCCCCACCTTCTCGCTATGTGTTTCCAAAGCCAGCTGAATAGAGCGGACGACAAAGACAAGAACCTGCAGAGAGTTTTGCATTTATTGCAAATCAACATAAAGGACATCGGGGGGAACGCTATCTGACGGGCGTATAAACCCCGTCAGATAGTGTTCCCCTCTTCTTAACATTGGGGGAACGGTATCTGATGCGGTGTAAATATCATCAGGCTGCATTACCTCTACTTATGGGTGTGAAGTTTTTTAACAGGGCGGTCAGATCCGGTAAGTGTATGAAATTAATAACTGACAGACGGAATCTTACTATACGTCAGCCAATCTCATCCTCCCCTCTCTCATGACGAGGCTCGCACGAGTCCTATCATGAAAAAAAGGTTAATTGTGCGACCTGAGTAACGCCCAGTAACGGGGTGTCAGCAATGGTAACTGCGTTATAGTTACAGTCAAAGTAATTAGTTAGATTACTCGTTACTAAAAAAGGTAACGGCGTTACTAACGCCGTTACTTTCAACGGCATTACCCCCATCACTGCACATAATGATTAGCAATCAATGTGTAATCTTTAATCCATTCAACATAAACTCATCTGAAGACTGGACAGGCATGGATTATTTTTGTCTTTTTGCTCTAAGCGTTTTACCCAAGACAGCAGCTGGGCTGGACAGGGCATTCAATCATCCCAGTGACGGTATGCTTCCCCCCACCTGCCCGGTAAGTCCCCAGCTGGCTCACCACTCGTGTCCGCTGGGGTTCCCGGACCAGCCACTCGTGTCCGCTAGGGTTCCCGGACCAGACCCGGAGCTCACAGCTCGGTTCAAATGCCCGCTGTGTTTCGACTACATGCTGCACTATAGTCGACCAAAATTTCGGATAATTTAGGAATTCCCCTCAGACATTTTTTTTAGTTATGAAAAGTAGGACATGCCTGGGAAAAAAAGAGGACGTCTGGTCACCCTACCATATCAACAATTAGATGTTTCAGTGAGTGCTTGTTGCTATGATGCGTCTTTAATCAGCAGCTTTGCTCGTTGTAAACCAACCAATCAGCGCACAGCTCATCCAAATATTCATCAGCATACCATAAAAATAAGAAAACCTGTCGTTTTATTTCAGGGCTTATGACCAGGCTTGCATTAGGGCTCATAGAACAGCAAATATGCCATTTTCAGCCCAACCAATGTTACACACCCTATTCAGAGACCTTAAGGACCAGCACCAAATACCCTATAGAATCATTCTATCACCCCTTTAATTTCATTATATTTAACAATTAGAATAAGAAGGTGTTTAATTGCTAAGGAGTGTGTCACACAAAGGAGACATTTATTCTAGCGATGAGGTGCTGCACACATGCTACACACAGCTACTTATCGCAAATGTATTTCTAATTAGCTGGAAAGAATATCTCATTTTAGGGATATGAGTTACCGTTTATTTTCATGACTGTTCCCTTTTGATGATCAAGCTTTGGGTTCTGGGATTTTTCTCAAAGATTTTCCAGAGACAGTATGCTTCTAGAACAGATTATGACTTTATTTAAAGGCTTTGGATAAATCTTCTTTGCCTGTACTGTAAGTATGTTTTGTTAACAACATAGGGGAAGAAATAAGAGCTTCTGCTTTTTGACAGAGGCAATATGAGAATAAATATTTTTGATTCGTTATATAGCTTCTGAATACATGGTTAGCTACATGTGGCGGGTGGAACTTGCTCTAAAGAAGGCCATTTGCTGTAAAGTTGGTTTTCTGATTGCATGATTGATTTTTATAAATAAAGACTGGATCCATTATCTAAGTCATGAAACCACATTGAAGTCATAAAAACCTGTGTTTATATGACCTTCATCCATTTAGATGATGGGGGTTATTTGTGTGTCGGCACACCGACACACAAATAACCCCCAGGCGCAAGACTGCCCAGCACCAGGCAGGGGTAACCTCCCAGGGCCTTCGACACACCAGCAAACATCAGCACTAGTCGTGATAGGTCAAAGGATGGGAGGCTAAGAGGCCCTGGAGCCCACAGCTGGCCCCACTAATCTCCGGGAGCTCATCACTCCGGGATATGGCCCAAGAATCAGGTTTGTTATGGTTAATAAAAATTAGCAAAAAGAAAAAAGTAAACGTAATTGTAGAAACATTTTATTTTTCTAAAATAAATAAAACTGTAATTGAAGGGAAACAGACTAGAACCTAAAGTTCATATATTGTTTTTAATCAAACTAAAACAAAGTAAAATTACATACATACTACTCATTTTCCATGTTTATATACATTTATAACCCCATCAAATGAAAGTGAGAGGTTTATTCATACTCTTCTGTTTACTTCATGTTATTGAACTGTTGAAATTGTATCTTGTGTTGAGTCCTTACAACATTTAAACATAGTTATTAATAATTAATAATAACAATTGAACCTTTATAGATCTCACATTGGAGAAATTTACCTCTGCAGTTAACCCTTCAAATTAGGGAGCAGTAGGCTGCTATTGTGGTGCACCCGGGGAGCAGTGTGGGGTTAAAGGAATAGTACACCCAAAACATGATTAGCCTTCATTTTCTACTCACCCCCATGCTGAACAACACTCTGGAGTACTTTTTTGATATCTCAAATGCATCTGGAGATCTGGGAGGCTTCTTGCTGTCTGCTGACATTCAAATAATGGAGGTCTATGGTGACCGAGACAGAAAGGTCCATAAAAGTCCACAAAAAACGTGTCAATATTTCTCCATACTGCTCGTCCAATGTATTCCAAGTGTCCTGAGTGGGTAGCGTCCATAATTTACTCGAAACGAAGTCATTTAGAATGTTTTTAGAGCCTAAACAGTAGTGTATAGGATTTCCTAAAAGCGCGTTCACGAGTCTACGGAAACCGCGGCAGACCAAACCAGATGAAAGTGCGCATTCAGCTCGGCAAAGAACTCATGCTCTTCCTCAACACTGAAGTCCTCACACATTTTTCTTTCGTTGTTTCTTTCTTTGCACAGGTAAACAGCACATTTCTTCTTCTACGCTTGCATTATTGGCAGAGCAGACGCTGAATGCGCACTTTCATCTGGTTTGGTCTGCCGCGGTTTCCGTAGACTCGTGAACGCGCTTTTAGGAAATCCTATACACTACTGTTTAGGCTCTAAAAACATTCTCCATAGACCTCCATTATTTGAATGTCAGCAGACAGCAAGAAGCCTCCCAGATCTCCAGATGCATTTGAAATATCAAAAAAGTACTCCAGATTGTTGTTCAGCATGGGGGTGAGTAGAAAATGAAGGCTAATCATGTTTTGGGTGTACTATTCCTTTAAGGGTCTTGTTCAGAGACCCAGAGTGGCAGTCTGTGGGAGTGGGGCTCGAACTCAGAACCACAGAATTCCAAGCCTAATCACTAGACTGCCACGCACCCCTAAAAATATTACTGCAACTAGCAATTAACCAAAGTATGAAAAAATAAAAATCAGCACAAGAACTAATGAAATGTAACTAAAACTAATCCTTAATAAATAGATAGACATAAAACAAGCAGACCTACTTTAAAAACTGAATAAAAAGGAACTAAATTAGAGAAAAAATTGTAATAAACATAGCTAGAATGTAAAAAGCTGAACTATTATAATTATTATGGTTCATCAATACAAACAACAGCAGAAGTTGCCCCTTCTGCCCTTCCCAGAAACCTCCATGCCCACCCTCACAGATCCCCACTCAACCCCAGGCTCACCAGGACAAGAACATGAGGACAACTTAATTTGTCTACAACACGATGTTTAAAGTTCGTAGGGAAACGGCCGTTCCAACCGACTCTACACGAGTGAATAAAGTGAATGTGATTGGTCGTTTATCAAGAGGTTCGCAAGCAAGTTTGGTTGTGGCCGGTTTGTCGGAAGCATCTTGCTAACCATTTAGAAACTTTCCCAATGAGAAATTCCATTGGGACCAAGTAGCACTAAATTGATGACTTAGAAACGACACGGTCAAGGAACGCTATGGACAGTGGAAACATGCAAGAGGAGGAGAGTTTTGTGTTGGAGGTCATGGATGAGTCTCCTGCTTCATACAGGAGGAAAGCGGGAACGAAGATGTTGTGGAAGAGGACGTCAGGGCAGCAGAAGCTTGGTTTGGTGTAGAAGGCTTACAGCCGTACATGTTTGAGCCCTTGCCTCGCAACACCGCCAGTTTTGTTAGCTCTACGCCTGCTGAAGACACAGACGTCCATCCCCATGAAAACTGGGACGGAACTCAATGGTGAAGTAAATGATTCTTATTTTAACCGTTGCGTATTTTAGCTGCAACATATGAATCAAGATGCTATGACCAAAAAAATCTGATTGACTGATGGCCGTTGATATATGATTGGCCGAATTTAGGTTTTCATGCTGACATATAACTAACTGGCCTGCATAAGATAACGTGGGAAAAAACAGATTGTAAGACAGGATTTATAAAAAAAAAATAGAATTTTTCTAAATTTTGGGACAATGTGGTCTGATAAAGAGTAGATTTATATACAGAGGCGCACCTTGTCAACAGGCAAACCAAGCAACTGCTTGGAGCCCCGAGCCGCTGGGGGGCCCCCGAGAGCCAGCTACTGTACACCCGGTAGATAAACAGCAACAGGCGAGCATGAAGTGGCAACGCTATAGTAACTGAGGAGATGCACAACTGCATATAAAAATTCAGATTGGATGGAATGTTGATTGACATTGGCTTTGCCCAGTCAAAATCCAGCCCAGCCCAGGTGGATGACTTCCCTTAATGAAAATGAACGTAGCCTAGCGAATGGGTGACGTTGTAGGCCTATCGTTCAGTAAATTGGAAAACAATTATGTAACTAAGCTGAAGGAAAATTATTCATTTTCCATGTCTCAAGAGAGACTTTCAGGACTGGCGGTTATTTCCATAGAGTATAGTGTGCGAAGGTCTTTGGATCTGGAGGACTTATGTCTGCATTTGCACAAGCCAAGGCCCGTAAGCAGCAATTCTGGAAGCAGTATAGGACCCCAATAATTTCACTACACTTCCTTTATATTTTGTACAAAGTTTATATTGGGTTTTTAAAGTAATTTACTGTTTTTTTTATTTTATTATACATTTATTTTAATTAATTAGTTTATTCTTTACTTTTATTCTTTTATATTTTCCAAAATAACAAGGTTGTTCATGTTTAGAACATTTAGAATAAGAAAAAGGTTTTATTTAATACATTTTTCATTGGTGTCAGATTATTTATAGCCTAACATAATGGTGATGAACACTGGTCAGTAGGGCCCCCTAGGATTTTTTGCTTGGGGCCCCCACAGACTCTAGAATCGCCTCTGTTTATATAGATGTTTAAGCCAGAATGATTTGACATTTAAATATGATTTCCTTACAACTTTAATATATACAGGTATGTTTTCTTTATCATTATTAAAAAACTTTCCGCTAAGATTAAAAAACATGAAAGATTTTTTCAGTTGGGCACCTTGTATTTATAGTAGTTATGTTTAGAACAATGAAGAATGCTTGATATGCAACATTCATTAAAAATGTATTTTTAAAACAAAATGAACTCAAATGAACCAAATATTATCACTATCTTTTTCTTATCATCTTCTAAAGTAAATATGAGGAGGATGAATTACATGTCATGGATGTGAGCAGCACACGGTAAGGGGATGAAACATAAGCATGGTACTCAAGAGGCCACACAGGGCTTGTTTTATTTAAGGTTGATTTATTTTTCACAGATAGGTTTCCTAAAAATGTTTGGATGGAATTTGTCAGTTTGTTTAAGTTTGTTAAACTCTAACTGGGATCAACAGAAATAGGTATTACGTTTAGAACAGATAATAAATCAGTGAGGAATTCTTTTCATTCTTTGCAGGACGAAACAGGGAGATCTGTTTCCGAAGAATGGGAATACTTTAGGTGTTAATTTATTGGTGCTTTCAGTAGACCTCAGCTGGGTATTAAATGTCTCTCTATTTATCTTTTTTCATTTCGCATTTGTTCCTGAATATCCTGTGCTTGTAACGTCCCAAGTTACCCATAAAACCTTCCAGAAAAGTCCTGAAAAACTCTACAAACCTTGAAGGAAAAAAAAGAAAAAGCATGGCAGCTGTATTTATGACCTCCTATGTGTTTTAATGTAACAAAAACAAGCTCTAGGATTGTGACGAAAGCTGTTAATAACCTAAGCATCGTCCTCCCAGGCGGTGGAAGTGAGGAGGGCTGTGAAATGACCAACGATTTCTGACCTCTGATTGCTTCTCCAGGGCCTCGGCTCTCTCCCTGTGCAGGAGGCTCAGTTCTGCTTCGAGCTTCTGGCAGAGATATTGCAGCTGAACGTGGGAGCTTTCAAAGGCTTGTTTTTCAGCGAGCAAGTTCATCATCTCCTTTTGTGCCCGTGCTGCGTCCTCCCTGGCTGCTGCTCGCTTCCCTTCGGCTTCACATCTACGTTCACTGAGCTCCGTTTTCTCACCTTCTGTCTGAAAGAGAAACAGACATGTTTATTTTAGTGTACTCTGCTACTCATGGATACTTTTGAAAATCCACAGATTCTGACCTGAAGTACAATGCGGTTGAGCTCCACTTTGTCTTTGGCTAAACCTTCACTTAGGGCAGCCATTTTAATGAGGGAATCTCTGAGGGTAGCATGCTGACTCTGCAGTTTGATGAGAAGAGTGTCCCGTGCAGCGCTATGACGCTCCATCTGTGGAGTTGATCATTACAATCCTGTCAACTACCAACACATATACCTCTGGTAGAGAGTTGGATTCACACTGGCACAACATTTTACCTTATCTAGAGCCAAAGAAAGGCTAGCTTTGTCATCCTCCAGCATCTCTTTCTGCAGAGTGATTTGATCCAGAGATTCCTTCACTGTTATAAGTTCCCTCCGCAGATCAGAGCACTTTCGTCCAAGTTCCTGTAAATCCTTTTCTCTAAAATGTAAAACATACCACATGTGTAAACACTGTTTCTTTGTCTCGCATCATCGTCTTCTTTCAGCTGCTGCATTCAGGGATCTCCCAGCGGATCATCCATCCCCATCTCATTCATCATTAAATGTTCGCCTCTGTCACACCAAACTTCTGTCTGTCCTTTTTTATGTCCACCTCTCTGTGTTTTCCTCTTTTATCCTTGCTGTTCCATATTTCGCCTCCTTTATCTCATATATCTACCAGGGATGTGTGTTATTGATTACTGAATTATTCAAAAGTTGATTAATCTTATTGATCAACTAAAAGTTTTGATCAACTAGGGGGAGTGGTGGCCTAGTGGTTAGGGCATTGCACTTGGATTCCAGAGGTTCTGAGTTTAAGCCCCACTCTCACAGACTGCCACTCTGGGTCCCTGAGCAAGATCCTTAACCCACACACTGCTCCCCGGGTGCCGCACAATGGCAGCCAACTGCTCCCTAAGGGGATGGGTTAAATGCAGAGAGTGAATTTCGTTGCTTTGTACTTCTGATAATTGTATTGACAATGAAGTTTAATTCTATTCTATTCTATCCTTTCCATTCTAACTAAGAGTATTCTCTTGTATCAAGACTGTCTTTCCATGACATAAAGGGTGTTATCATTTTATAAAAAAATAAAAAAGAAGCATATTATTATATTTAACAATTCAATACATTGACTGTATTAAATGCTGAATGAATAAACATAACAGATTCCCTTTGTGTCAATGAAGTGGGCGATAACTGGGATTTATGGCGCTTTCTGTTTGCCCCCGAATATCAAAATTTCCAACTTTGGTTTGAAAATTTAAATCTCACCAAGATGGTTGTTATTCTCATCAATAGAAGTGAAAATGTCTTGCTTTGACCATTTGCACCAATTCATTAGTATGTATATAGCAATAGATCAGTGGCTATTACCTACTTTTAAGTGTTAAAAGACAATATGTGTCAACTATGGATTTCCTGATATAAAATGTTCTATACAATTCTGATTGTATTGTATTGTATGTAGTTTTGCCTGAAACCAGCCTGATAGACTATCAGCATGAATCCTACACGTTACGTGTTACTTCTTTAACAGAGTGGAATGTTAAAAAAGCCTGGTCTAGTAATATTAATCAGAGAACCTACTATCTTTCCTAAATACATGGTCAACTCATCGTGGCCATCTTTTTTCTTCACTGTTTGTTGGGATCCTCAAACACACTATGCGACCCCATGAGCACTTCCTACTGTATGTTTTTAAACTAGCTTCAACAACTCTCTTTATTTTCCTCATGGTATCCTGTCAGCTTTATCCCTCTGCACTTACCATAGCTCTGCACATTACCATCATTATAAAAATCCGGATGCCCTCTGGCTTAGGCATCTTAATACCTTAATTGCTAAGTTATCCAGAGATTTCTGCACTTTTGTTGTTTTCAGAACCTTTCTTGCTTTGTCTTTACTAATTCTATCTGCCCTATTTTTCACTAGGTTTTCTCAATCTGTCCTCATTTTCCTTCATTTATCAGTCTCTGAATGCACTCCTCCCATCTTCTCAACACTTTCCTCACCTCTTAATACATTTCTATCACCATCCTTAATCAATCTAACCTGCTGCATGTCATTTCCAGCTCAGTCTCTCATCCTAACATATTGACACCAATCTTCTCCTCCTTCCTTTGTTTACAGCCTCCCAAAATCCCAAAACCCTTACATAGTTCAACCTGAAAAAATGAGAAATGTGAAACTCTTGATTTTATTTTGCTTGATTACATGTCTTTAGACAACCTAAAATGTTTAAAGTAATCACAAAAATGAGAGATAAAGTACTTTTTAAGGGAAGTCTTTTTGTTTAACATCATGTCTATTTGACATGTGTTAGTGATCTATGTTTTAAAAACATGGTCCTTCAAATCGATTGGGCTTGACAGGATGTTTGTTATGCAACGGTCACTGTTTGAACTCAAATGTACCCTCTGCTGGCTTCCGTGTGCTGGCGTGACAGCTGCACTTCCAAGCCCTCCTTCTGCTGCCTCAGGAGGTCTCGCTGTCTCTGGAGGTCCAGTGACGAACTTCTCAGTACATCCAGCTCAGCTCGCTGGGAGTCCACCTCCTGCTGGAGCCCAGACAGCAGCTTCTCCAGGCTCCCTTTCTCACTATGGGACATACAGGAAGAAGGAGGCAAAGGAAAACAAAGGAATGAAGTAATTCAGGGTCAACGCGAACAAGACTAAGATAGACTAAGGTTTCACAGTGCTGTATAATGACAGTTTTAACCGGGATTCTTCCACATACCCATGTTTTTATATAGGAAAACAAAAGGTTTACTTAGAGATGAGCTCCAGCGTGCAGCGACTTCTGCTGTTTTCTTCCAGGCTTTCCTCCAAAGCTTTCTGAACCTCCTGGTGCTCTCTCTGCATTTCCTGGATCTTCTGCTCCAACTTTGCCCTCTGGGCATTCTGCTCATGAAGCTGATCTTTAAATGCATCCACTTGCTCCAGAGCAGCCTTCAAACGACCATGAATCTCCTGTTTTTTTAATGAGAATGAATCATTAATATGGATTAATCCACCATTTTACTGAGTGATAATCGTTTGGCAATACCTGTGATTCTTTATCATGTTTGGACAGCACATTCTGCACAGCTATAAGGGTGCCGGTCTTTGATGGAAACTTGGCATGGAGAGGTGAGGCTGACATATTTTCAGTGGTCGATTTTTCATCCTCACTGCAAACCATCTGAAAGATAACTAAAAGAGTTTAGAATATTATAAAATAACAAAACAACACACAATCTAGGGGGATATAATTAGCATTAACCTCATGAATTTGGTATAGAATGGTTTGAAGGGTTTGGACTTCTCTCCGGAGAAGGACCACCTCCGTCATATCTTCTGCTCTCATCGTCTCCTAAGCAGGAAAGCATTCAGGTTGGATCAGTAACATGCATGAGGCAAGTCTGACATTCCCCAGATTGCAGCCCTCTAGACTAGGAAGTTGTGGAATTTATCAAGCCTACAGTCCAGACTAGAGCCAATTTAAGTCTGCTTTATAACCATCTATCTGCCACCTCCAACTGCTGACTCCAGGAGCCCTACCATCTCCTCCAGACTGATTTGCTTGGTGCTGAGGCTTGTGTCACTCTCACTGTTCTGTTTCTGGATGCAGTTCAAGGTGTCAGTCAGCTCCAAGATTCTAGTTACAAATGAGACACAGAGATAAAAAAAACACACACACACCCAAACATTTCCTCAGATACACCAACATTTCAAAGGTCGGCATGTAATCCTCCTGTAATACCATCAAGACTATCATATTCTGCACTTGAAATCATCACAAAGACTTTTGAAGATGGTGATAACATCAAAGGCAGCGTAGATCAAGGTACTGTCTCTTGTTTAAAATGTTCAGGAGGACAAAGGACTTAAAGACACATAAAAAGGTCAACATAAGACAGTATTGGTATTGAGGAATTCAATGAGGCTGAGTTACTCTTATGATTGATTGAATTGATATTTTAGATCCAGAAATGAATCTAAAATTTGAGGTTGGTAAAATACATTTATATTGTATCTGCCTCTGGTAAATATTAATTTTATTGCGAAATGTTTACATTTCTTAGCTTGCAAAAACAATAAAAACAGTAATACAAACAAACAAATGTAAAGATCAAGCCTTGTAACATTTTTGCAAATAATGCTATTACCATATACTGTATCTCATTTTGTACCTCTACTGATTTTACCATCCACAGAGAGAATTTTTTCCAATTCCTACTCAAAAATCTTCAAATAGATTCTTATTGTTAAAGATTCTTATTGTTCAAAATTCTAATTGTTCAAAAAAATGTCCAACATTTAGCTACATTCTTCCTCAGCATTCCCTCTGCATGCTACTGCCACTCCCATGCTTTATTGTTGGGCTGGTAGGTTCCGTAGGGACCAATACTTATAATTCAAGGTATAATGGATTTTTACAAATGTTCAAAAAAAGACCTGCCCTCTCCACTTAAAAAAAAAGCACATGCACAAATCTGTACTCGCTCCTGGGAGGAAATTCCTATTATATGCGTGCAAGAGCGTGCATGAGGCCGTTTCTCCTCATACATGCTCTGTTTATAAGTTGTTGTTTGCATCGCTCATACAAGCTTACTTTGCAAAAGAAGATTTGCAATTTTTCCACTATGTCAGACTCACCACCAAGGGCCCATCAAGGAAAGTGGGGAAATTCTGAATGGCCACTATGTATAATATTTTTTTTTGTAATTGTCACCTTCATCTCTATTTGTCATTTACTACCAACCTCAAACTGCTATTAGGACATGGAATGTACGTATTTAATAAGGCTGAACCGAACTTGTTTTCGAGTCTTATCCTTTGAGCAAGCAATCTTTATTTTTTTATTCAAGCAGTTTACCTCTTAATATATGGAATGATGGAAAAGCCCATGACATTTCAAATAAGACCCAAAACTTTAAGTCCTTTCACATCTCTGCTGTGTCCTCTTGCCTCATGACAAACTTCAAATGAGACTTCAACAATCGCTTTTTACTTTAGAAAGCCCAGATTCATGGAGCTCCTCATTGATAGCAATCCAAAAGCTATCCTGTCTGTGTCTGCTATGTCTTGGTAGGTTTGCAGCTGTGCCATCCTTTTCACATTGATGGCTGAATGGTTCTCTGTGAGCTATTTAAAGCTTTATATATTTAATTAAAGAAAAATTTCTCACAATGTCTTCCTGATCTGTTTTCCTTTGACTTTAGGGACACACCTCCAAGGCTTTTGACAACTAATAACAACTAATTAAAACTAAATGAAGTAAAACTAAATATAATTTTTGGTAGTTAAGCCTACATGTCAATGTATATAAAAAATTTAAAGGAGGAGCTCACACACTAGATCTATTAGAAGAAAGGCAAAAAACTTCCTAAATGATTTGGGTCGACCATTTATGATTTTGCCTGTTTTTCTAAACAAAAACAGGACATCGATTTCAAAAAGGCTTAATTTTTTCAGTAAAGTTTAAATAAGTGTTCATTAAAAGCTGTTTTTAAATAATGAATGTTTGTGGTCCTTTTTATTATGATATTGAGAAATTAGTAGAAAAAAAAAAAAACAGCAATATTAAAAGATAAATATTTAACTAGTAAGATCACAATCTGAAGATGGAAGAATTTCCCTTAAAGTTGTTATCGAGCAAAGATTATAGCAACTGCCTTCTCCTTATTGGCCCATGTTCCCTTGCTGGTTGTAAAAATCCCTCCAAGGATCTCAGACTGTAAGACTGAAGGTAATTAATAATTTTGATTAATATTTTTGATTTGATTAATAATTTGATTTAGTGGAATCTGAATACCAAGTTACATTTTGGATTCATTTCACTATTATGCATCAATTTGAATTTAACTTTTACATAAAATCGGTTTAGAATAAATTAAAGTTTTGGCTTGAAATATGATGAAATGTGCAAAAACTTTGAGTATAAAAACTGAAAAAACTCCACAGATACGTGGTACCTCATCACAGCCTAGGGGATGTTTCTTGGTACTGAAAGTAGAAATCCCCG
The DNA here is from genome assembly GCF_016077235.1 of Cyprinodon tularosa. Taxonomy (NCBI): domain Eukaryota; kingdom Metazoa; phylum Chordata; class Actinopteri; order Cyprinodontiformes; family Cyprinodontidae; genus Cyprinodon; species Cyprinodon tularosa. Next base: position 221,789 of record NW_024038624.1, read on the forward strand.
TATAATGTATAGAGGAGCAAAGAAAACCTGGCGTCCTGTGGTCAGAGAACTTACAGTATGTCTAATGTATTTTTTTTTTAGCACAAGAGACTTGGCTTTGTTTGTTTATAAAAGTTCAGATACGGGTACCCTCTTGAACAATAGTTTCAAAATCTATTTTGTGGTGTCCTGATCCAAAGATGAATGTTTGAAACAAATCCCTAAATACTCTCAAGCAGAAACATCTAAAACCTGAAGATCACATAGTTTTTAACTGTGGCTCCAAGCTCTGGCTGGGTGATACTAAGTTTTTCAAACATTACATTAAAGCTTTCAGTAACCTCATCACATCTTTGCAGGAATATTTTGTTAAACTGATTGCCCGGAGGATGCAAACAGCATGTAAATTACATGATTTCACAGCAAATTCAAAAGGTCCTGAAAACTCAAACATTAGATCAGCAAACATGAACATCACATGCAAAGAGAAAATGCTGCAATCATATAAATGATGCTTACAAACAAAACATACAAAAAGAAGCAGCAAGTTGTGCGCAAGTAAGGGAAAGCTACAAACTGAGGCTGCTTAACAGAAATGCTCCAAACCACTAGGGGGAGCTGACCATAATTAACTTATATTGGACCAGATCCTTAATGAATACCTGAACAGGATTCAAAGGGAGAGTGTTTATAAAATATTAAAATAAACCATTCCTTTCTTCCCTCCAGATGTCTCTTGGACAACATCCCATTTATGTTTTTGCTACCGGTCTGCTCCATTCATATTAAGTTCTAGCAATTTCTATGTTCGGGTACCGTATGAGTTGATGATTGACTCCCCTTAGTGATCAGGAACACTTCTGCTGAGCTAGTTTTTCAACTTTTCTTTACCTACAGTTGTTTTTGCTACTTGCTGTATGTTTTAGGTGTTTGCATCATTTTAGTGTTTGCAGCAGTTTCAATCTTGCTGTTCTCTATTTTCGCATCTCTTTGTAGCTTTTCTACTTTGCAGGATTTTTTTTCTTTGCCTATGTATCTTTTTTATATTAGTCTCCTTTTTGTGTTTGCAGGACCTTCTGAATTTGCTGTGAAATCATATACTGTATTTACAAAGTGTTCGTACCCCTTGGTCACAGTACTTATTAGTCCCGCCCTTCCTTGGAAAGACTTATATATAATTAGTATCTATTATGGATTTAAAAAAAGAAAACAAATGAACAAAGTACAGATTACGCTTTATTATTTTGAATTTTAGAGAATATTATAATTTCTGGGATATAGATATATATAGTGTTAGTGAACACAATGTAATCTGACTGCTTTGACGTCATATGGGTAGGTAAAAAGATTTTTCCACCTTGAGTTGAGTTCAGATTTCTCTCCATCCCAGAGAACCTGGAGCTCCATGGTCTCCTTCAGCTTCTTTTTCAGCTCCATCCCAAGCACTGATGTTTCCGACCCACAGCAACGGTTCTTTGCTGCTTCCCTGGTCTCTAAGCTCTTACATGCAACATGCAGCAGTTGACAAACAGCAGCACACTCACCTCGCATATCGGACAGAGTTCTGTAGAAAAAGTCATATGCATCAAGAAAGAAATATGGATAAGTTTACACAAAAAAAAAAAAAAAATCAAAGGCAAAATGTTATTTATGTGTTTGTGTGTGAAAAGAATGTGTTTCTTTACTCACTAATCTGAGTATAGGGGTTAACTTTGAACTGTAGTCAGTTCCAGCAAATGGTCTGATAAAACACAGCTACCATAATATGAACTATTATTAAAACTAAATACTTTCCAGTAAAGTTATTATAGTAGTTAAATGCCAATGAGTTTAAGAGTTCAGACTCTCCTCTGATTGATGAGTTTTACATTGAATAAGGACGCTTCTAGCCATCTGTTCCCATCAAGGAAAGAATAAGCAGGGGGAGCACTAACCCTGATGACCTGCTCCACTTTGATCCTTTGATCAGAGATGCTGTTGCAGTTGTGAGAGTCAGACAAAGTAGACCTGGGGGCTCTTCTTTTACACTAAATGGCTGGAGAGTTTCTGGCTCAGTGCTCCACTCACCTGTCAGTGAAAGTCTTTAGGTGGGTGAAAGTGCTCCGCAGGGAGGCGGCCTGGCGCCACAGTGCCCTGACGCGAGCCTGCTCACGATTCAACCGGGAGGCGTACGTCTGCAAACACCAGAACATGGTCCTGTTAAGCAAAAGCTGCAGTAATTGTTGCTTACAGCAACTTCTAATTTTATTGTCATCCCTAAACACTTGCATTGTTGGAACTCCTGGACTTGCCCTGGCACATTTACAACTAACTGGAATTCCCTGAGTTTACAGATGCAGCCCATTTACAGTGCCGACGCTGGATCGTTTGGTGCAAACGATCCTCCTCCTCAGCAGCTGGAATGTTTTCACAGGAAACAACAACTACAAAATGAACAGGGAATGAGAGTAAATTCAAGAAACTGGCTATGAATGGAATTCCAACCCCATATGAACTCAGCAGGATTTTAATTGCACATTTTTTTCTGCACTAAGGGGTGAACTTGAACTTTCCCTTTGCCTTCTGAGCTCAAGCCTTTCATCTAAGTAGTTGTTTCCTCCCCACCTCTTGCTCTCTGCGCAGGCGATTATCAACCCACTCAGCATCTTTGCGGGCCTTCCATAAGCTCTCTGTCAGGCCCTTATTGACAGTGTCGACCTGGTCCAGTTGTTCCCGCAGCAAAGAGTTCACTTGGCTTAGCCTGGCAGTCCTGTAAACAACATGTCATACCAAATAATGAAAGAAAAAAAAACTCTCCTGAAGCTCATTCAAGTAAAATGAACTTCAAACAGCAAGGATATCACTCACAGATTTATAGTTCTAGCCATGCTTGCCAACCATGCATTTAGAGGATGAACATGTGTGGCACTTTTGCAATGTTTGTGTAGGGTTACATTCAATATCGAGCAGATCTGATGGATTACAAAATCTTTAGACAGTTCTCTCCCACCCCACCCACGCTGATATATTAAAAGCATGCCATATAGTCACTCCTATATTTATCTGTCAAACAGACGGCCAAAATACACTGGGCTTTATAGGGCTTTATAGGATGATGCAGGATGTGGGATTAAGTTTCACTAGCGCATGTGTGTGTGAAAGATTCAAGATTTCAACCCCAACGGACACCACCTTGCAAAAGTGTCTCTTTTTGAACTTTGTTTCACCGAGTTGTGCATTAATCTAAATTTGATGGGAGACAGCAGCACAAATTAGGAGACAACTCTTTATGGTTTTCAACATTTTCTTTACAAACAACACATGGAGCAAGAATGCAGGCTGCTAAACTTAAAAACAATTGATATTTTTGGGCATTTGGATTAGGATCCACTGATTGTGCTGTAATGTTTATTTCATAATAAAGCCACTGATTTGCTTTAAACTTAGATAAGTTAAAACTGCTGTACATTTAACGCATGTTCTGGAGAAAAGCAACGCAGGTATTCATCCTTCGATTCGCTGAAAATTTGTATGCAACATCAAGTCTGGGAAGTCAGGTTCACACAGCTGCTGGGAATATCTCTGATTCACGAATTTCAAGTATTTTAGAGTGTTTATGGCTTTTCAGCAAGGAATGCCAAAACATTAATCCTTTGTCATTAACTACAGATTAGTCATTTTTTAGAATTTAGCAGGAATTTCCTACTCATCTGTTTAAAATCTTTCTTTAAAATCGTAGGGAAGCAGCTGTTCCAACCGTTGCAATTCCGAATTCTCCCGAGTGGTGCCCGATTTTACACGAGTGAATAAAATGAATGTGATTAGTCGTTTATCAAAGGGGCGGGATTGTTGTGGCTGAAGGTTCACAAGCAAGTCTGGTTGTGGCCGGTTTGTCGGAAGGATCTTGCTAACCAGTTAGCAAATTAGTGCTAGTAGGTTCCCAATGGGAAATTCCATTGGGACCAGGTAGCACTAAATTGGTGACTTAGAAACGACACTGTCAAGGAACGCTATAGACAGAGGAAACATGCAAGAGGAGAGTTTTGTGTCGGAGGTCTTGGATGAGTCTCCTCCGTCATACATATTTTCATTTAGAGGAGGAAAGTGGGGATGAAGATGTTGTGTTAGAGGACGCCAGGGCGGCAGAAGCTTGGTTTGGTGTAGAAGGCTTACAGCCGTACATGTTTGAGCCCTTGCCTCACAACGCTGCCAGTTCGGTTAGCCTTTCGCCTGCTGAAGACACAGACGTCCATCCCCGTGAACACGTTGCGTATATTAGCTGCGACATATGAATCAAGATGCTATGACCGAAAAAATCTGATTGACAGATGACCGTTGATATATGATTGGACAAATTTAGGTGAACAGGCTGACGTATAACTAACTGGCCTGCATAAAATAACGGAAAGAACCCCCACAGATTTTAAGACAGGATTTTTTTTAAATAAATATTTTCTAACTTTTGGGACAATGTCGTCGGATAAAGAGTACATTTATATACATGTTTAAGCCAATGATTTGACATTTAAATATAACTTCCCTACGACTTTAAATTGAATAACTTTAGAAAGCTGATGAATAGAGAAAGTTGATGAGCTTAAACAGCCAATTTAGGGTAAAGCAACAGCATCTCAATTTGATTAAAGTTTAATCTTTTAGGGTATCAGTAAGCTCCTGTTCATTTTTTTTTTATATATAATCTTTTTAGTTTAAGGTTCTGCTCTGTTCCTTTATAAATGGACCCTTTAAAGCAAAATAAAAGAACATAAAGGCAGCAAAATATTCCGCTATAAACAAAGCACAGAGAGCTCTGGATAGTCTCTCTCTCTCTCTCACCGGCTTCGCTCCTCCTGCAGCTGAGCAGAACGTTTCTGGATAGTGAGGTGAAGATCCTGATCCTCATTCTTCTGACGCTCAGCAGAGTCCAGGTCAGCCTGCAGGTGAAAACACAAGCTTTACCGCAGATATACTGACAACATTTAGCTGATAGGCAGCAGCTGTTTAATGACATTAATCGAAACAACAATGTCACCATAACTGGGTATTTCATAGATCTAAATCCAGAATTATGATTGCTATTGATGAAAAATTGATGTATGCATCAAATTATATTATTTAAGATACTTACCATTTATGACCTTTACATTTTATAGAAATCAGACTAAATTAATTTTCAATGATTGCTTTGGTCAGGGAAAACATTTATATGCTGAGGATTTTGTACTGTTTTGGTGCAAGTTGTTTTTCTTTTGTTTAATAGTAATCATGTAAAACATTTTAAATACTCTTGTCCCTCTCACAGTAGTATCTCTGATTCTCTCATGTCTCTTAAAATCCAACCTCTCAACCTAATACGCCCTCGGCTCCCTCTACACCACCCACTCTCTATGTTGGTGCCAGACACCCTGTCCTCGCTAATAGAAACCACATGGCCCTAGAGCACTACAACACCCTGCGTGCCTCCAAACTACCCTTGCTGACTCCTCGCGTATAAAGAGAGGAAGAGATTGAAAGAGTGGGAGACCCCTCCCCTTCAAAACACTCTAAACCACCATCTAAACCTTTCAAATCAATCCTGAGACCCCACCACTATCCTCTCTTCTCTACCTCACCCCTCCTCTGGATGCTTAATCTCTCCACCAGGCTCCAAGAGAGCCATTACAATGGTCTCACTGTTCAACACGGGACCCAACGACTTTGCCAACATTATTCTCACATTTTCATATGCCCCTTTCAGACATTTATGCTACAAATTACATTAAGTGCTATCACGCACTTGGCCCAAAGCTCTGCCGGTTTGTATGAGGACCCGGAGAGTATAAGAGCAGTGTTTACTGCTCGTCGTTGAGGTGACAGCCACGGGGAACGAGTCAGAAGGAACAACATGGGCGGCGTTTTAAATACACAGAAGTACAGCAGCTGGGGTTAAAAGGGACTCTTGGAAACAGCTGTGCATAAGAATCCCTGATTATGCATGTTTTGGAAAAACAGTAACAGCAACACCAACTGTGGAGCAAACATGTACTTTTCACATGAACCCTGAATATTTACACAAAGCTTAAGATTTACCATCTAATTCAACATCTGAAGCCTCAAAAAACAGACTTTGCACTACAAAGTTTTACAATAATCGAAACCTTAGTAATGAAGGGACTGAAAATACATCCATTTAGGATTGGCTTGTTGCCACAACAAAAGCAAATCAAGGTTTTATGCAGTTGAGGTTTCAAACCCCCTAAAAATTATCTGCTACTCCATTCCTGCTATTTAAGATCCCTTAGAAAAGACGTCATGTTTTGCTTTTGTTGATGGCCAAAACACAGGCAGAGTCATGCTGAGATGATTTAATAAAGAAATTTAATGCAAACTTACAACAGCAACACAGAGGAGGGGCTGGACGTCACTACAGGGTAACGACAGAAACAAGATCTAAGGGTTAAATGCTGAGCAGCTTTGATTACTGGGGTAAGGAAAAAGGTGAGGCTTAATTATCAGAATGTATTACAGCTGTGTGGGGAGCATGACCACACTGGCCTGCTAAAAAGTAACCCCCCCCCCCCAATGGGATTGAATTGGATTTGATTCATGAACAAAACATGCCTATATTTTTACATACATTATTGCATTACTTTGTTTATCATGAAGAACAACAAAAAAATATAAAAAAGCAGAAAACGTTTACCTGCCTGTTTATCTTTAAAGCACTGCAGTCTGGATTTAGCAGTCTGCTGCAGCTTAAAGTGTAACACGCCCCGTGTGAAAACCACAGCTACAGTACATAGGTAGGAGAGCTCTGACAACTCCATTGATGACAATGGCCAACATTTCAAAGAGCAATGGCAATGAACAGAGCTTCAATAGTTTTGTTTATACTGTAGATGCTGGAGATCGGCCTGTTTTTCAGTGTAGTCCTGTTTCTCTGACTGTGACTGTGACTGGTTGGATGTGCTCTCTTCATCCTCTGACATGGGAGCTGGCTTCTTTTAAGAGTAAGAATACTCATTCCATTGGCAAATCATCTTATTTACCTACTCAATTTAAGGGTAAATACACTTAATTTAAGAAATTGTTACTTATTTCTAGATTATTTTTCCAGTGTGAGGAGCAGGGCTTCTTGTGGGGACAAGCAGGAGGTATGGGTAACCTTCACTTGCTTAGCCCAACTTAGCTTAGCCTTTCTGAAGCATTGAGGGTTGACCAGGGGCATTGGTAGCTACACTAAGGATTGTTTTTATTTTTTTGTTTGTTTTTTGAGGGGACAGGATGTTTTTTTTACCCCCCAGATGCTAGTTGACGCATTGTAGAGCCCAGGGGGCGCTGACTTAGCAATGCCTGAAGCTGCTCCAGGCCTATGATGATGATTGTCTCTACCAGTCTGTGCCATTTACACCAACAGAGAAATTTAACTGCCATCTTTTTAACCAGTGAGAGAGGCACTATGACGGTTTAAGACAAATATTGCAGAACTGTACAAACTCACATGAAAAAGTGACAAAGTCAAACATTACATTACATTACAGCCACCCATGGGCCAGGTTTACACAGTGTATTTGCCAATAAAGTAAGTTTCAAAAATTATCTGTTTTACAACCATTTCAATGATCTTTTCCTTGACTTGGACAATTTTTCCGTTTCGCCAGCACTGTAACAATCCCCCACAGTTACATGCTGTAAACACCACGTTTCACTATGGGGGTGTCATGGGGTGGGGGGATGTGAAGGGGTTTGCACCCAATTAGCGTTATCCTCATTTTACCAGAGCGCCTTCCTCCATACATTGGGGAGTCGCCCAAACGCCTTTTGGTAAATTCAAAACATGCCTTTCTTATTTCAAACACCCAGTAATGGCTTTTTTTTTGCCGCTCTTTAATGAAGCCCAGCTCTGAGGAGTGTATAGATTATTGTGGTATATATTCAATCTCCTTACCCTATGAGTTCTGGTAGGCACCCTTCTTGTTAGTTTTGTTGTGGTACTGTGTGCTTTTCATTTGAAGATGACGGATTGGAGACAATCCAAGGGAGCTTTAAAGGTTTGGATATATTTCTATAATCACAACCTGCCTTGTACTTGAAGAGCTTCTTGGTCACCATGGGGTGATTCAATGAACCAAAAACAATCTAAACAGTCCACTGAGATCAAGAACACTAACTGAACATAGGAAACACCATAAGCAGGACCAAAATCTAGTAAACACTGACAATATGTAAGCTGAACGACGTATGGAAATATGAGATGCTTAAAAAACAAATGACAGATTTATTGAGGCATACTGCCTCTATAGCAATTGTTGCTGCTCTGCTGGTTGGCTTTGCTCCACTTTCCTTTTCTTACATGCAATTGACTGCTTGAATTTTTTTAATGGAGGAAAAACATGGCTAGTCAACTAAAGGAGCAGCACTCATTACTCTCATTAAGTACAAAAAATAAAAAATAACAATTACTTCATCTAGCAAGCATCATTTCCATCAAGCAGTTGCTGTTGCTACCTGACTGGATAGTCTGACTACCAGGTATTAAACCCTTTTTCCATTTTATACTCTAGCAAGGTCGCTACAAATAAATACATTTAACATTACTCCATGTCAGAGAAGCTGGTTAAAACATTATGATATACCTAAATCAGAAAAGGCGTATGAGCAATGTAAGGCCCTTCTGTATATTACTTTAGGCAAAGAGTTTTTATTGATTTTGCTTTAAAAAACACACATCTTTTTATCATTTTGTTCTTTTAAATCTTTGTTGAATCATGATGAAACGGTATAATACCATACGACCCTGGCTTTTTCACTCTTGGTTACAATGAAAAAATTCAAAAATGAGTGATTTTCTCTTAATTGCAGCTGGTAAATAAGGTGATCTGCCAATAGAATGAGAATGTTTGACCCTAAAATAAGGTACTATTAACTTTAAACAAGAAATTTACATTTAAAATTTAAATAATCTCATGAACTCTCTACCTTCTCAAAGAAGTGAAAATACACTGACAAAAAAGAATTGACTTCTTTCAGTGTATCATACTGTGAGCATCTCATACTGACCCACACCTAATAAAACCATTCCATTGCAATTGAACACTATTTATTCATTACCAAAATGCTAAAAAATATAAGCATGTTTTTCTTGGAGTAGCAAAAAAACCTGAGGAAAGTGAAGCATCTGCAGGACAGGGACATTTTAAATCTTAATGAATAGAAGTGTAGCATGAAAGAAAAATGCAATTTAACAAATATTTTTTTTTAACAGACCTAGAGTCAAAATCGACATGTTACAAGATGAAACATTACAAAATAACCTTAATATTTTTTATTCCTTGTACTTTTCAGCCTGGACGCCTAAAAATTTCAACGGATGCTAAAGTGGGTGTAGGTCATGCAGTGCATATTGTCAGGAGATTTTTTAAAATATAGAGCATAAAGAAAGTTTTGTGCACTCGGTGACCAGGTATCCTTGGCAACTCATAAAGGTCTCCACCCAAACTTAATGTGGAGGGTTGTTTGTCCTTTTTTCATGCACAGCAGCACCAGCGTGTGAGCTTCTTGCCAGAGCCTCGCCCCAATTCCACACACCACAGAGATGACGCTTTTTTATGGTTTCTCCCCCCTCAGCAGTAAAGCGTGAGGCCTGGGCTGCTGCAGATTAGCCCCGCTCTGTGCAGGGAGCTCCCAAGGGGGGCGCCAAAACAATCTCCCTTGGAGACCATCTTTTCACTTGATTGTCTTGCATCACAAAATCACATCACTACATGAGTGTGATCTCACTGTTTCTCACAACAAACAGATGAAATGACGACTGTAAAAGCAAAAGAGAGAAACCAATAATCTTAGCTTTCCATCTGCCTTGACTCAGGGGGGCTTACATGGCTTAGTGGGGGCCCAGAAGTGTGCTTACTGAGCCCTAAGCTATTTATGATCCGCTTCGGGGTAGAATTAGTCTTCGGCAGCCTCTATGGCTCCCAAAGTTAGCTGAGCCCAATCCCATGAGGTCACCAAGTGCCATTCTGCAATAATGTTCAAAACACAATTCATACAGAAACAGCCCTTGTGTCATGGCAGGTTTTATGTCCCCATATGTTAGCTATGGCTCCTTTTCTTCTTTCATACTCATGCATCAGTTTCTTGAGTGCAAGGGACTTTAGGCCGTTAAAATGTGGTTTGTATTAGGTTTTTATACGTCTTGATATTTATGATTTGTGCCACTCCTTGTATTGTCTCTTTTGATAAATATTTCAAACAACATCAAGGGATAATCTTGCTTTGATTCAGCTGCCAACAAGCAACAAGATAATCATTTTAAAGGCCCTTATGAAAGCTTTGGTGCTTGGGCCAAAACGTTCTGCCCTACCGACAAGGAAGATAGGAGAGAATAAAAAGAATCCATCCAATTATGAGGATCTGGAGAGCTTTTCTAATTTTCTCCTGTCCTCACCGAAAACAAATGGACATTTTTTACTGATTCTTCCGTTCAAAAACTCATCAACAACCTCGGTTCTCTTTCTTTCCATCTCCAAGGGTGACATCTGGCCAGGCTTGCGGTCGGCATGTGAAGGGTTACAGCTGCAGCGGTTTGCTCTGGCTTGGCCTCAGCCCAGAGGCTTAATAAAGGGAATTAATGGAGTGCACTATCTGTCAGATTCCTAAACACAGCTGGAGCGGATGTTCATCGCCCCTAAGCAGCCAAAAGCGCTTACTATCCTACTTGAACAACATACCCCTCCTCCTCCCAACATGTTGTCCCCGGTGTGCTGACTCCGTAAAAGAGCCCCAGCTGATTGTGAAAGCTGTTTATGTATCATCACTGACTGTAATTACACAATATGGGACAATAAACAGAGAGAGTGGAATGAAAAACGGGGGGAAACTGCTATGAGCATGTTAAGAAACGGTAAACTTTTTTTGTTTGTGCTTAGGAACATGATGAATAAGTCATACAATGAAGTATATAAAACATGACAAGCTGTAAACAAACATGTATGCATCCACTCAAGACTTTATATGTTTTTTGATGTGTTTAACTAACTAAACATTATACTAAGTGATATGCTTTAAAATCAGGTAATGTAAAATGTTTTAGCTGACTGCTTTTTTTTTTTTTACAAATTGAGTATTCACTAAAGCTGTAAAGCCTTCTCTCGGAGGAAAAGTTTTTTCATTTTTAGAGTGTCCATTAACTGTCAGATGTTTTGGACCCGTTCCAGTTAAGCTGCAGCGTAAATGAACCGGAGTGATTAAGAAAACATGTGGAAATAGACAGTAGAAGCATGATAAAAGGGAACGGAAAAGCTCATAGGCCTGACTTTATGTAATCCAACTGTGTTTGACAGGGCTCCTATGAAGAGAAAATTGGGTAAAAAGATTGAAGAGCGCCTTGGCAAATGGCAATCGGTGACCCCTATATTGACCCTAATACTGCAGTATTTTGCAGGCAGCTGCTAAGTGTTCAGGCAGTAGGGTATGAGCGCCTATGTATAAAAAAAAACCCACTATGGCAGTCTTCCAAAAGCAACACGTAGGGTACAGAAACATCAGGCGACGCAACACACAAACTAGGTCAAAGTTTATCCTGGTTCAGCAGCAATTTTCTGGGGTCACCAGGTTTCGCAAAGAGTGACTTACCAGGCCCACTGGAATGCTTTCAGAGCTCAGGTTTGAGCTTATAGCAGTATTGTGGTAATAGTCCTCTGACAGCTCAAAGATTAGGAAAAAGCAGGGATTTGGTATGATATATGTCTCTCAATGGTAGATCGTTCTCTGCCAACACTGTCCTTCAAAACTCACCGTTTTCCTTAGAATAACATGTATCATATTTTCATTTATTTTCAGTTTTTTTCAACAAAAAAAACGGGGGAAATTATGTTTCTTTAGCATTTTCGTGTAAGTTGAATGTGAATCTACGGATCTTTTACGATGCCTTACTAAAATTATGAGTACATTTTCTTAAAATTGGAATTTTATGTGAAGGATAAACATAGATTGGTGCATTATTAAGAAGTTTGGGGCAAATGATGCAAAATCTTCAAGTCCTTTGATCAATAAGGTCTGATAAATGTTTGACATGCCATTGTATTCCGACCATTACTCAGACACCCTAAATAAAATCAAGTGTAACCTACTACCTTAAAGCTACAGTGTGTATTTTTTAGCGACATCTAACGTCCAGACTGCAGACCGCAGCAACATGAACATCTCCCCCCCACCGCTTCTCCCCCCCAACAGTACGGCGAGCGTTACGGGACAAAATGTCTTCCACGACGTCCGCATCACCTACCTTCTCAAGTGATGAGGTTTGTTTACATAGATGATTTTACAGATAGTATTCTCAGGCATAATACTGCCATCTATTGTTCAGTACCGTCTCAGTTCATCTCTCTCAACTTGCCGTAGTTACTTTCGAGCGTAATGGGCGATCTCGCAATCGCTAGTTTGTTGGCTCTGCGCTGCCGTAGCGCAAAGATGTCTGCCTCCATGGCTGCGAGACCCGCTCCTATGTAATTATAAATAACGAATTCTAAGGCAACACAAGTATTAAGGTTAAGAGGCTGAGCTCGTAGATGATGATAAATAACATAGTTATGTATAATATATTACATTTCTGACTTTATATCCCTGTAATTATTACATACTGTAGAACTGATTTATATCAATGTGAAGTACTTCTCAGGGTTCTATAGAACTTCCTATGTACTACATGTTAATAGGCACAAAGTAAGGGAGCACTCAGGTTCTCTGGGGAGGAAGTCGGTGTTTTTCCATTGATAAGCTGAATAAAGGAGTGTTTATTAAGAGCTGTGAGTCGCTACTTAAACAAGGTCATCCTGTTTTATTTAATCCAGCTGTTAGTAGAATGCTTCAGAGTAGGGATTTGTTAGTAAAATGTGTTTGCAATGTAATTACAATTTTACAAAATGTTATTTTCAAATTGCAGAGGCACTACATTTTTTGTCACATTACATTTTCTAGAGTAAGACACTGACTTTTTCATACCAGCGGTTTAGGTGGCTATAACACAGATGGGAAGAGAGCGTTGTAGCTAGTTCTTGGATCCATGCATGCGAGTAGAATTAAACACCTTTCCACACAAAGTAACGGTAAAGTCGTGCACCAATGAACTCAAGCTTTTAAGATCAACATCTGCACCACTACTAATTCAAAAAATTGATGCAGTTCTTCTGTTAAACACGAGGATCATGCCAAACAGAGGGTTTTTTTTTTTACATAAAAGCAGGACTGCAACAAATATGCAGTAAAATTGTGAAAATAATGCACTGGTCAAGACAGCACTGTAAGACATCCATGTTTAAGGTTAACGAGCAAAAGAAAAAAGAAGCAATTCTAGGGTGAGTTGGCCTTTTACGATGTTCCTCATGTTATGATAAAAAAAACATTTAAACATAAGAAAAAAGCCCAAACAATGGGCAGTGAGTCCATTTGTAACCCTCTACTTTGTGTGTTGGCCATTGCTATACAGAACACTAAAATCTGCAGCAACATTTAAACCCGGAGAGGCTCTTATTGCACTGGATATTGCAGGGTAGCATAGAATCATGAATATTTTGAAATGTAAGGGGTAAATTATGCAGAAAAAACTTTAGTATATGTAGAATATTAACTATTTTGGGTGTTTCTCATATAAGCCCAAAAAAAAGCAAAATGAACAAAGAAAACTTAAAATAAAGGGTAATAAATAAACATTGTCAAAGTCAAGGAAGCAGGTTTGACACTTTGGCATGGACTCTCCAATATCATCACCAAAATGCACATTTTGAAATATAACCATATTTCATTCTGAGACAAAAAGAAAATAAGAACTGATTTATATCAATGTGAAGTACTTCTCAGGGTTCTATAGAACTTCCTATGTACTACATGTTAATAGGCACAAAGTAAGGGAGCACTCAGGTTCTCTGGGGAAGAAGTCGGTGTTTTTCCATTGATAAGCTGAATAAAGGAGTGTTTATTAAGAGCTGTGAGTCGCTACTTGTTCTTGGATGTCAGAAAACTTTGCAGACACTAAATCAGATTGACAATTTAGCTTCATCAACAAACATAAAACACTTGGTTTTCTTTTTTTATGTAGTGTTGTTTTAAGCATCTATAAATACCAACAATAAAGATGTACAGATTTAGATCTACCAACTGCAGCAACAGAATGAGGGTAGTGTTGTCACAAAATAGGGGCTTATTCCCAAAGAAAAATGTTCTTTTTTTAACTCAAGGCTCTCCAGGGAAAAGGCAAGCGACCTTCATAATTTGCTTCCTAAACAGTTGCGACTACATGAAGCAGCGACCTTGGGAGGCAATGAACGGAGACGCTGAATGTCAGGAATAAGGGGGGGTCGGAGTCTACCTGAGCAGACCACAAGGAGACCCTTCATAACCCACCTCTCTTACTTGTACCAACAAACACATGTATGATGACCTGATGATGATGATGACATACTGTCAACACACAAGTAGTATCTCTACCACAACAAAAAGATGGAATACATTTTTGAAATGCCCTCATTTGCACAATGTATGAATCTGTTCTGACTGAATTACTTCTTAAAACTTCTTACTGGTACCAAAAAACTACCTTTAATCTTTTTTATATTTGCTTATTTAGTGAAAAAAAGGCTGTCCCAGTTAGAGAGAGATGCTGATGTTTGCTGTTATCGTATTTCTTTCCAAATGCATTAATCTCATCTCTATCAGGACACATGGACAATTACCATAAAGTTAACAATATTTCAGAAAGCAGCCCTAAATGTGTAATATATATATATATATATATATATATATATATATATATATATATATATATATATATATATATATATATATATATATATATATATATATATATATTTTGCAACATTTAGCCAAAACAAGCACGGGTACAATAAACAATAAAAATGCAAATAACATTCCATGATTTAACCTTGGCATAAAAAACCTTGCTGCCCAACAGAATGTTGCTCCTACCCTCTCTGTGAGACTGGTTTGTTTGACCAGCAGCTGATCGCCGTCCTTCTGGCTGGGAGAAGAATGCTCCCTTAGGGCACCGCTTCCCTCCAGCTTGCTAACCTCGAGGCTCTCACCTGGGTTTGAGAAACAGATGAGGAATACAGAGGTTTCAGTCTTTGCATGTGATCATGCTTGATACAGTAGTAGTCAGTGCTTTTGTCTAGGAAATGAGGAGCAGAGCTTTTGTTCCTACCAGCTGGCTGCTCGGTTAGGTTGCGAGTGATGATCTGACAAATTCGAGTGGAGATGGGAAGGAGAGTAGCTCTGGATCCTTCTTCATCGCCTTGAAGTGCCAGGCTAACCTCTGCTGAGCTGCCGTCTGAGTGAAGCAGAGTCTCCTCCAACCTCTACAATCAAACCGTGTAACATATCGCTTTAATGAACGTGAAAAGTCAATTCAATGCAGTTATGCTGGTTAGCAGAGCTGTTGCATGTAAGGATTATTCTAAAACACAGAGCAGTACTTACAGGCAAGTGCTAAACTTAAAGGAAATATAAGGCTGCGCACTAAAGCCTAAACTTTTTTTACATTACAATGTCTGATAAATGATTTCCTGTTAAAAGAGGAGTTTGTTTCTGAAAAGGAATTAGACAGGAATCTCATAAAGCATAATAAATGTTCTACAACTAAGACGAAAATAAAAGATGTTAATTTAAGAGAGACTTTGTAACCTCTTTTAAGTAATTAATGCCTTAATGTTATCACAGCAGTCAAGGCCTTGTTTTAGTTGTTCATCTTCGCTTTTAGAATGATTCCTCTGGTAATCTGAGGTTTCATCTGCTAAGATTCAAGTCTTAAAAGGTTGGAAGGCCGCCTCACCATAGTCCTGATTTTTAGTTTTGATAAGGATGGAGCCATGGATGTCTCCTCATCTGCAAACGTGTATGATGTAAAATATGATGATGCGGCAGATGGGAGTTGTATAAAATACTTCTTTAATTGTTAATCATGGCCACTTCCCAAGAGGTGAGCCTGGTTGATAAGCAGCAGCCATTTTGTATCCCTAAACAACTTCTCTGATCAGAGTAAGACTATAATTTCTATCAAAATCTTTTGTCATGTCTCCTGGTTATTTAATACATAGAAGTTATGAAGTGTTATTTAAAGTTTGTTCTGAGTTCAGTGAGCTTTCGGTTCTCAGGCCACCAGAAAGTATGCCACAAAATATTGTCTTTTTTTTTTTTTTTACTTCTGAGAAAATGTGTTGTCCCACATGGACATGCATGGAATACCCAAAACCTTAACCTTAAAGATTCAACATTGAAATGGGAAAAAGTTCTGACATGCAAAAGGCAGCTAATATTAAGGTGTAATAAACTCACACATCATCAATGATAATTATATATATATATATATATATATATATATATATATATATATATATATATATATATATATATATATATATATATATACAAATAATCTTGACAGAAAAAAAAAAGTCCTACATTTAGCTACATTCATCCTCGGCATTCCCTCTGCATGCTACTGCCACCACCATGCTTTATTGTTCCGTATGGACAAATACTTATAATTCCAGGTATAGTGGAGGATTTTCACAAAATTTTTAAAAAATACCTGCCCTCTCCACTTTAACAAAAATGCACACGCACAACTCTGCAAGAGTGTGCATGAGCCCATTTCTCCTCGTGCACACTCTGTTTAAAAGTAGCTGTCAGACTCATTACCGGTGAGTGGGAACGAGCACGTAGGAGGGCCTTACCTTAACATATCACCACAATGATTGACAATGAGCAGGACCACTTATTTTGATGATCCACCTGGAAAGATAACCTCCTCCACTGTAATTATGTTTTATAACATTTATTTATTTATTTATTTATATAGCACAGTTGTAAGTACCTGATACATTGAGTTATTTAATGGCACATTTATTTATTTCATTATGTCCCCTTTAACCCCTCATAGGTTGCAGACACCTGTGATCAATTATAGATGGTCAATTTAATCTTTGGATTCTTATCTAATAAAAAGTTGGGATAAAATCAAACCTTCTGTTTCAGAGGCAAAACAAAAGATTCAGAGGATTGTAATCCGTTTAGTTTGAGCTGAGCATGTCAGAGGATGACTGCTTTCATAACAGATGTGAAGCAGGAACACAAAATAGATCTTTTTCCCATATTTTTGCTTTGCAGACGAACACTTTTAACTTTACAAACGTTTAATTATGAATATTACGAAAAACAAGTTATGAACTAAATCAAAAATAAGTTAGGTTCATGTTTAGGGAACGAAATGGTTCTTTAAATGACCTGATTATTCACAACTCCGCCTCTTCGACCCGCATTTGATTCTACGGAGCTTTGCTAAAAATAATTCGGTAGCTTGAAGTGTTCAGTTACCGACCTGAATCACAGCCTCCAGTCTCGGTGAGAGTCCAGCTTGTTCCTGTGGAGAACTCATCATTAACCTTCCCAGCTGTAAACATTAAATAAAGCTTCTTTGACTTGTCTGCGTCAAGGTTACAGTAGCTAGCTCTTTGCTGGAAAAAAAGACCTTCAAAACTTTTTGACAATCCCGTTCACAAGAAAAAAAAAAAAGCTAACATTTAAATGACCCCGTATAGCATGACGTCATGTTAAAATCATAAATAATAAAACAAAGACTTGAAAATAAAGGGGAAAACAACTGGCTACGAAGTTAAAAAACTTTAGAATCAACTGCAGCTGCTGCAAATCCCTTCTAGTAGCAAACAAGTCACCATGGAAACCACGCGCCTGAACAAAGTTGCCTAGGTGACAAAATGCAATGGAGGCACTAAAGCCAATGGAGGCAAACCACTGGGTTTCAGTGGGTTAATAATCAAACAACACATTGTTATGTTTTTAAAGGGACATTTAATAAAATATATATATATTTTTTATTAATTTCTTATTTTTTTTAAGTTACATGAACAAATAGAAGCAGGCTAATGATAACTCAAAACAGGAGTCTTCAACGTTTTCTAGCCCAAGGACCCCAAACTGATGGCAAGATGGAGAGGGGACCCTCTAATTATATATATATATATATATATAGTATGAAATTGTGTTATATAAAACTGGTCCTACAGTCACTCTATTACAGATGAAGTAATGTAACTAAAGTAATTTCTCCCTGGGATTATTAAAGTATTTCTGATTCTGATTCCTGGTTGAAGGGACAGGTGTTGTGAAGGAAACGGTGCCCAGCTTGAAAGAGCTCCTGTGTGTCGCTGAATGTGTGCATTGATGACTAAAATACATTTTCTGCGTCCATTTATCGGTAAACTAAAGTGTGTTGAATTCATGTTAATGTGTATTTAAAGACATTTCAATTAGTGGAAAAAATTGTAGGAGGGAATATAAAAAAAAGTCTAATCAACCAAAACTTTCACGACCCTCATGCAGTAAATCCAAGGACCCCCTAGGGGTCACGGACCCCTGTTGAAGACGTCCGATTTATAATAATGCTAAAAAACATAACTTAAAACAATTTCTGCAAATATTTTAAAACAAAAGCCTCTGAAACACACCATACGAAGAATGAACACCTGTTGAGCACTCAACATGTGTTAATGCTTTAAGAATAATCGAGGATCATGTAACAAACTATTTTTGGCACAAATGACATCCTGGGATTGACATAATGTTTGCACTCTAAATATAGACACGAGTGTAATATGTCTCTGAACTCATTGACTCCAAAAGTGAAACAATTAATCCTTGATGGGAATTTATGTGGACTCCAAAGGTGGAAGCTCAGGCCACTGGGATGGATCCAGATATATGGTGCATACGCCGCTGTAGAACCATAGTCTTGGGAGGAAACACTCCAAATCCCAGGTGTTGGAGGCTCGGTTGTAAACCTCCACTTCCACCCCGTAGTCTCCCTCCATTCCTTTCCAGTGGCCGCCTGTGACATACAGCTTTCCATCCAGGGATACTAGGCCGCCGTTTTCATGGAGCATGTGAAGAAGCTGGACCTGTGTAAATGAAAAACCAGTAGCTTTGATTCAAGGATTTCAAAAAGAGGTGCTGCTCAAGTTTTTTTTAAATTTTTTATCCTTCTTTATTTCCAAATCCCACCTTCTGCCACATGTTTGCCTCTGGATCATATGAGTAAACTTTCTTTGTGTTATCAGCCACCAGGTATATAATCCCATCCATGCAGACTGAACGGGGTGAAGACAAATACTTAGGGATAAAGGGTGATCCTATACTAATCCAAGCATCTATAAACAAAATAGAGAAACATGAATTATCAGATTTCATGTACTGAATATTTCCTACTTGTTGTCACTTTTTTCATTGTATGATTTGGTTTGACGATTTTGCAAAAGAAGTGAATGAATTGTGACAAGCAGCATGAATGAAAATTACCTATGACAGGGTTGTAACACTGCATGGTCAGGGCGTTGTACTTCACTGCACACGATCCAATAACATAAAGCTTTCCAAAACAAGCTGTGGCCGTAAAGTTTGTCACATATTTTAAAGCAGGACACGTCAAAGCCCAGGTGTCAGTGTAAGGGTCATAATGCTCGACCTCAACTTGTGCCGAGGTTGTACCTAAAAGATAAAAGCATAATTCATTGAATTTCTTTTATTAAGTAATGCATGATGGATAATAGTATGAAAAATAGTTTTAGTCTAACATTCACAGGGCTTGATTTTTTCCCCCTACATTCATAAAGTGATAACCCAAAACATTGATGTATCTTACTGGATTTATGTGCAACAAAGGAATACAGTACCATAAGAACATAGTAGCACAAGACATGAAGTGGAAACAAACTAATGCATCGTTTTAAAACTATTTTATTTCTTGGACTCACCTACATGTCAAATCTCATATAAAAAAAAACACCTTTAAAGTCTAATCATTTTTTTTCTTCTTTATTTTACTATGTAACATAATTCATTATTGCTGTCGATACATTTAAAGAAGAAAAATTCTGAAAATGGTTAATTTTTTGAGTTAATTTCTCCCAGCTACACCGACCCTCCTGCCGTGCACATATTTGAGACGTATTTTCTGTCAACTTATTTCTGAAAAACACCTAAATCTCAGGTAATTCGAATGAAGAGGGCCTAAAAACGTATCTCTTGGGTTAGGGTTAAAAACATTTGAGGACTGGACATTGGATCTTTCCAATAAAACCTCTCCAATTTCAAGTCATTGTAGCTCTGGGGCCTGTTTCAAAAAGAAGGTTCACTAAAAACTCTTAAGTTTTTTAAACCTGCATAACAGGAATCAACTGCACAGTCAGTCAACCTCTTTACTATGAAATGGAAGACAGAAATAAAATAAAGAGGAACCCCATGAGATGATGCACAGGTCCTGTTACCATGACCATTACGTTCCATTACTGATGCAAGCAAATAACACGTTTTGTAAATGTATATTTGAAAAAATGCAATCTAGAAATTTAACTTCTTCTTAGTTAAAAATGATTTGAGACTTACTTTACTGTTTATTTATTTGATGTACATTTTTTCTCGAATTTCTCTTTTTAAATTTCTCCTCGATAGATTGAGTTTTATAAATTGCATTAAATTGCTTTTTAAAGATCACTCTTTGCTACTGGGGGCAGGCTTCCTTTGGAGTGAGGAGCGAAGAAGCATTTCTATTGGTCTGTATGGATGTTAGCAACATCATTGTATTGGTCAAGTTATATTAGGCTTTAAGAGAAGAAAATGCGAACACATGAAAACACAATTTGAAAAGAATTGCTTTGTAAAACTCAATCTGAATAAAATAAATTGGGAAAATGTTGAAAAGATAAAATCTATTAAAAAAATGGGAACAAATAACGTTTGAACTTTTTTATTTAATATAAATAATAAAAAAATATTTAAAAATATACAAACTGAGAAAACAGCAATGTTACTTTCAAAGTTACTTTTTTTTACTTTTCTTTTCAAGTAGCTATTTTTAAAGTTTCAAAGTTTATTTCTTGATTGTATTTTTTTTTATCAATCTGTGTTTTTTGCTTGCAAAATAATGGAACAAAATTCACTCCATATTTCAACCCTAATTAAAGGCCCAACATCTCGAAAATGTTGGGTAATGTTCTCAGTGCTATTCCCTCACAAGAAAACCTAATACTACACACTAAAGTGTTTTTCTAATCTAAACAAAATAGAAATATTAAGTCATATAGACATATTTTGCAGGGCTAGAGAAATACAAGTAAGTTCTTATCTATCTCTATACCGATATACTATATCTCTCCAGAGAATCAGGGATAATGAACTATGAAGAAAAGGAAGTCAAATAGTGTTTGAAGGTGTTAATTTTGCCTTAAAACTGTGAAATGTGTATTTTTAACTCTCTTACCTCCAATTACATAAAGCTCGCCATTAAGCGTTGCCGATGTGTGGTTTGTCCGAGGCCGTAGCATCGGTGCCACAGTCACCCATCTCCCTTCTCTAGTGATGTACTTCCAGGTCTCTGTGGTCGACCACGAGTTGGTGTTTGAACCTCGCGAGCCCCCTTACCAGACAAACAGGCGCACATTGTCAAAAGTCTGATTTATTATTGCATTCCTAGAGAGAGGACCTCAAGAAATGCAAACATACGGGTCATAAGTTAAACATGTATTTTCAGCTGTGTTTGTCTTTTGTTGTAACAGGTGGTGTTGAACTGACCTGTAACATAAACATCGTTGTTTAGAGACACCATGGCATAGCCCCACTTGTTGGGATTAGGAAAGTTAGGCAGCTCATGCCACTTTTCTGTAGAGAAAAAGAGAACATTACTGCAGAGGTGCAATCAGTGAGGTACACTGGGTGAAAACAGCCATAAATAAAGTAAAACATATTGGAATAATGTCTAAAAGCATGAGAGAAAGTAGGCAAAAATGAAAAAAAAGATACGTTTTTTTTTTAAAAACCATTAAGTGGTCGTTACTTTGCAGTCTGCAATGAAACATAATTTTTTTTTTTGGCAATGCTGTCCATTTGTGGCCGGTGTCGTTTTGCCTTGGTCGTGGAACCAGAAGTCTTTAAATGGGATGCGGCAATCGTTTTCCTTAAAAATCCCAAGAGGAAAATACAACATGCCTTCCATCAAAATGTGCAATAAAACACTCATTTACGGATTTGAGAGGATGATCCAATTTAGTCACATCCAGAACTCAGTTCTCCAAAAGTCGTTTTCCTGTCAACAGTACAGTTAATGACCTATTATATCTGCGAAACAGTTTAAGGAATCCGACAGACGGTTGCCAGCAAATTCTAAAGTGTTGTTATAATTTAAAAGCAAGTTAGTGTGAGATGGAGAAATAGCTGCATATCCTACTTGTCTTTGTGTTGTAGAAGGCACAGTTTTTGGAGGGCAACCTCTGAAGTCTTGGATCCGTGTCTTCATCCTCGTCTGACTCATCGTCATCCTCATCCTCAAGTGAACGTCCTCCCATCACAAACAGTACTTCTTGTAAGTTTGGTTGAGGACTGTGAAGACTTGGTCTTTCAGAATATTCTTGAGTTAAATCTTGCTTCTAAAGAGATTAAAGTAACAAGTCTTTTTATAAATAAAATAACACGTTCAGAAAACAGTTTAAGAAATGACTACATATGCTCACTAACCTCTCTGCAAACTTTTTCAACTGCTTCCCTGCAGCTTGGAGAGGCCTGGATGAGGCTGTCTTTCAGCAGGGTGTCAGTCAGGTAGTTCAGGCTCAGCAGGGACGAATGCGACAGGTTGAAAAGTTCAGGTAAGTGGCACAGTCGAGAGTCTCTCTGATGCCCGACCCATTTCAGGATGGCCTCCACACGTGCGCACTCAGAGCGGATTTTTAGTCCATCATCAGACAAGCAGGAGATCAGCCGATCTTTTCCCAAAAATAAGAACTCCTCACCCTGTTGCACGGCCTCAAAGTTCTCCAGGAGGAAGGCCCACGCTTTGGCCATGACTTCAGGGCAGCCGTGGATCTCTCCAAACTCCAGGATTCCCAGGCAGTTGGTCGCATCCATCTGATGCTGGAGGTATCGGCTGCACACAGCTCGCACCGTCTGGAACTGCAGTTGGCTGGAGGTGCAAATCAAGCCCTCCACGTTGCTCTGGTTTATTGTCAGTTTTCCAGTGTAGGCAAAGTCCAGCAAGCAGCTGAGGATGTTGGGATCAACATCCTGAAGCTCCACGCGAGCAGCTATGCTCTCCACAAAGTCCCCCGAGAACATAGAGCGGAAGTACATGCTGCAGAGTGCCAGAACCCCTCGGTGGCAGGGGAAATCCCTTCCTCCTGCACTCAGTGTCACATCCACCAGTTTGGGGTGCGAGCAGAGCGAACGCAAGCCTTCCAGGATGCTCTGAGGGTGGGAGGACAGGCAGAAGTCCAGATCATCCACATTACGCACCATGATCCACCTTATTTCAAAATGGAAATGTAATTTCTTCAGCCAGCAGGTCAGCACTTACCTAAAAACATGAAAGAAAAATAACAAAATTCGGAAAAAAATACAAAATCAGCAAAATAGTGCAGTAGAATTTGCTGTTTTGGCCGAATTTTTCAGAATACTTAGACAACAACTGATCAATTTAATTTCTTTGTTCTGGTTAAAACTAGACAACTTAACATTCCAAGCCAATAATAGTTAAAAAACATTTGAGTGAAGCTCTCTTGTTTGTTTGTCGTCCCAACACAAAATAAAGGAAAGTCTACCATAATTTACCAGGGTTATAAAGTCAAAAGATGATATCAGTAATGAAAAACTTACCCAAGATGGACTAAAGGTAAAAGAGGGATCATCTTTAAGTCGAAAAGAAAGTATGGTTCCTGAGGCTTAGATCAACATGGAGTGGGCAACATGGCAAATGTTTGCTAAGTCACTGGGGAGGACAGCCTGTTGGTCTGCTCCGTCTGTTATTTTTAGGACTAACAGTGACGCTCTGCTGAAGTCAGATTGCAAACAACAAGTCTGAGACCTACAGCTGCTGCCAAGGGTACAAGTTCTTATAGAACAGGAGGCTAAAGAGGAAATACAGGAAGAAGCTCTGATATTTGGGACTATCTCAGCTAAATCATAATGTGAAATTAAAGCTCTTTTGTATCAGAGCTTAGCAGATGTTAGTTTCACAACTAGAAAATATGATTAAAAGGTTAAAACTCTTAAAATTGTCTTTTAATTTCCAAGCACAGTGCAATAAAACAGTATAAAAACATACAAATGAACATTTATATCAGACACAACTGATAAAATTCAAGCAAACATTTGAAATGTTTAAAAGAAAAGGAAAGAAGGTGTTTCCTATGTTTCACAACTCATAATTGACTATAAAGCATAAAAAAACTATTCAAAATCAAAGATCTCCGCCTCTTTCTCTTTCCAAAAAGCAAAACTGCGATCAATGTATTGACATATTTCTTCATTGCTGAAACTGGAAATATCAGTTCCACCACAGAGCATGTTCTCATCGGGCGTAGGTGTCTGAATGATGACTTTAGGAACCTGCCTAACCTCTGGCAGGCTGTGTTTCACCACATTGGATGCATCTTCAGGCTCGCTCACAGTGTTTCCAAAGAATTTTACTTTAATGTCCTCAAAGCCATCCTTCCACTCACGGTTTCCAGCCTCAATGTCCTGAACAACAGCCTTGTGAAACTCTCTGATTGTCTCCCAGGGGAACTTCCCCACACGGTCGAATACCTCGAAACACAGCAAGTGCCTCATTTTCCTTTCATCCACGGAGAGATCCAACTCCAAGATGTGAAAGTAACCCAGCATGAAGAGATCCAGGGTCAGGCTGTCGTAGTCAACCGGCACGCCGTCCAGACGAGGTAAGAACTGTTCTGGGGAGAGGAGGGCCTTCTGTCTGTGCAGCCTGTGGAAAACATCACATGATTATTAGAGATTAGCTGATGGAAAAAATGTTAAGATCGTTTATATATAAGATTAGACATCCTCTATATGTTTGCTTTGAAGCATGTGGTCAGGAAGGAAGTCTGGAGAGCATACAAAAGGATTCCTATTTTGTATAAGTCAGTTCAACCTGTACTACAGTTGAGGAGATACTACACAGATTATCCTCTAATCTTGGAACTCTTTGCTCCAAGTTAAAAGACCTGTGATCTCTACAAGACAGGTGTCTGTCATTACTCTTTTATTAAGATGAATATTGAAATTTCAAGGACCTTTGACATCGCCATAATAAGTTGAGGATAATATATATCAGTGTTTTTAAGGAGGTTTATTTGTTTCCTGAAAGTAAAAGGCATGCTAGAGTAATTTTTTATATTGCTAACATGCAAAACACATTAACTCCAATTCAAATTCCTTGTAAGTGCAAGCCAGGAAGAAAGAAAACGGTGAAACTAATCGTGTGATTGAATTTCCCAAACTCACTGCACCAGGTTTGCGGTTGTGGTCGCTGTGGAAACTGAGCCCTTTTACAAGCCGGGACATCTTAATCTGCTATCTTGACCTAAGGGTTTTCATGCTCCCAAAGCTTCTTATTTCTCGCTACTCTTTTTCTTCTAGCTAGCAGGGCTAGGGCTGCCACCTCACCAACACCATGCAAAGGCAACGAAGTGTGTTCTGTCTGAAAGGGCCATCATCGGTTCAAGACACTTACTTCAAGATACCGACTCATATGAGCACATGAGGGATTCAGTCTGAGTGAGTTGCTTTCACATCCAAACATGCACTATGATGAACAATGATTGTACCTCTGACAAAAGCAACCAATAGGACATTTCAACTGCAATAGCCATAGTTTAACTATTTGGGGCAGCACTAAAATAAATTCCCAGTAACAATAAAATGGCACCATATAGACCTGGTTAATACAGCTTAAATGTAAAAAGTGATTTTTTTTTGGGGTGAGTTACAGTTTAATTTCTATATTTGTCTAGTTCTATTATGTCTAGAGACCCATCTCGTCCTCCAGATGCACCAAACTATTAAAAGCAAAAACACAAAAACAAACTTAGCAGCTCAGAGAACTGTACAGCATTAACATTCCACCCTGTGTTACATCTGCTTGAGTCTTTTTTTAAACTAGTTCTACTTTAACTCTGCCAAATTCCCAACATAACTGCTCCCATTTGCACGTTATTTTTATTTTTTTTTGCTGTCATCAGACAGTAAAACAAATCGGAAATGATGACTGGACAGCAGCCCATAAAGACTACATATCAAATACTTCTTCACCCCAAAAATGCCCATTTTATATCCCACTAACACGTTCTAATGAAATCCATCTACTTCTAGGTTGAAGATAACAAGCAAGTCATAGTTTTAACGCTCAGCCCTTTCCTTCTGGTTAACAAACCGCTAGATGTTGGCACACATGCAGCTCATTCATGCCGATGTCAACTGCTGTGTAGTCAAATGGATGTTCTGATCTAAATTAAGACCACACATGACAGAACTGGCAACTACATTGAAAATGAGATGAGGGAAGCTGTGTTGCTTTTTGTTTTGTTTTTGTAAAGTTGCTGATATACGCTTATAGCATGGCGCTACACACAGAAAGTTTCACAAAGTTTAATGTTGCTAAATACTGGCTGGTTTTTCCCAAAATTCATTTTAATGTCGTCTTTTTTCCTGTTTAACCATGTATTTTAGGGTGGTTTTTACATGATGGATGAGCAGAAGGAAATTAACTGAAATTTAGATGTTTTTCTTCTTTAAAAAAAAAATCGGAGAGCGATGTGAAATTTAATTCAGTTCCCTTTACTGTTATAATCCTGAACAGCCGTCCAGTGCAAGGCAAATTGTTTCTGCGTTCATAGAAAGAAAACCTCAGAGATTCTTCAGAGAACGTTAGTGAACAAACAGGATGATGAATATCTTAAAAACAGGCTTAGGTTATAAAACAATATTGAAAGCGTTTATAAAAATCTGTTCAACAGCAGATAGCAGTAGACTATTAATTACAGAAGCAGCCAAGAGACTCATAGGTACTTTGGAGGAGCTGCAGTTTACTGGGAAAATCTGTTGTCTGGATAACAACTACTTTGGGATTTGTCCACTTCTGTGGTCTAGTATTTGGAGATGCTTTTACGCTGAACTTCACTTCTTTATCTTGAGTGGCTGTCAGGATTCCTGTCTGTGTATGTGTTTTTTCTGTGTTTGTCTCCCTTCCTCCACCAGGAGGCGCCTGGTTCTGGTCCGCCTCTCTACACACCTGATGTGAGTTATCTCATTAACGGAGCGCTCTTAAGCTGCTGACTGCCACTACCTTGACGCCAGAGTGTTTGCCAGTTTTGGGTACTCTAGCCAAGCTGAGTTTCTCTAGTCAAACCGAGTTCTTGTCAACCTGAGTTTTAATTGTTTTTGTCTTTGCCTCTCGGCAGGAAGTCATCCTGCAAACTGGATATTTCGGACCTTCTCTCCCTGGAAGGATCATCTGAGCATCAAACTGAGTTGAGGATTCAAACTGGAGGTTTGAACCCACTTTCCTTCAAGAGATCATTTGAGCTTCACACTGAGTAAGGGATTCATCTCCACTACGACCCGTTCAAGTACCGCAGGAAATCTGAGTGGCAGTCAGCTTCTTCGTTGGCCTACTAACAACTGCATTCTGGGTAAACCCTGTCCGCCCTCCACCAAATCAGACAAACTGAAACTTCCGCCACAGACTGGAGTCTAAGAGTCAGCAACTTCTCTGGAAACGTGAGTTATCTACCAAATTCTCCTCTTCAAGTTTGAGAATCAAAATTCTTACTGAGCCTGTGCTAACCGCAGTGTCTTCCCCTCACCTTTCAGTTCCGGTTAAGCAGTGTTCAGAGCAACACTGGATTCATCACAAACTCCTAAATAAACCTGTTAAACTTTTCCCCTGGTCTCTCTGGTTTGGTCTCTCTGCATGTGGGTCCGAGCTCTTGATAAAATCATGACAGTGGCAACCATTACTTATACATTGGATTCTGTTAGAATTTTTATTTTAGTCAAGGCTTAGCTGGAGAGGCAGATTATCGTGAGCTCATGGTGAGCATAAGTCATTCTTTAATGGATGGAAACGGGGGGTGGTGGAGAATTGGAACACATTGTTCCTCTAAGTGCAAACAAAACTCACCTAACAATAGGTACAGGTAAATAAGAAACATCTGTTGTTAGTAGAAAAAAACCCTTTGTGGCAAAGGCTGTTTTCTTTTTATTGATTCTCTAAGGCAGTGTTTCCTAACCTTTTTTGACTTGTTTACCCCTTTGGGTGTTTTGATTGCTGTCCAAAAGTAGAATGTATAAGAACTAGTTATAGAATAAATGGTGTTTTATTTAATATTTTTACCTTTAGCATTTAATTCTTTGGTATTTTATTATTTCCAAGTCATATAAAAAAATCTACATAAATATGTTGCCCAGAAATCAAATTACATACACAATAAAATCAAACTATAAATTTGCCTTTATAAAACTTGAGCTCCTCTGAGTTACTCCCCTATAATTTTATTTAAACTTAAGGAATTGGAAACAAAATACTGAACAAAAATTATAGTCAGACTGATTCAATTTATTTTATTTTCATCACCTCACACAGGTGAGGAAAAAAACAGTGGCTCTAAGGATGTACTAACCATCTGATAGCCCTGGCAGGAAGCTAGTTTTAAAGCTCTGATGTTTAAATGTGGATAAAGTTTAGGTGAATGAAGAGTATAAAAACTATTACAATTCACACAGTATTTATTTTTGATTCCACTGGAGCATTTGCCATAACTAATGACTAGTAGGAACAAAAAGACATTAACAATCAATCAAACATAAGATGTCACTGTTGCATTTATAGAGGTTTTGGAATGGCAGTGTTTAAAATAAACTAACATAATTTTGCTAAACACTGACTCTTCCAATACATTACAGTATTACTAGCCCTTAGTATCACTCAGCAAAAATAAATTAGCTCTCAGCTTCAAAATAGTTGGTGACCTGCTTTAGAGCAACCAGAGGGATTAGATTGAGATGAAAAAAAGATAGAAATGATAAATATATAAAAAAATAAATACATAAATAAGATTTTAAAAAATAAAAATATAACTGAATGTTCACTAATTTAATCCTTTGCTTTAAAAATAATCAGTGAAGATCAATGAGACAAATAATTGGTTACAAAGTTGCAGACATAAATCCCAGATTTAGTTTGTCAAGCTACTCTGGTAAAAAAAAAAAAAAAAAACAGGAATTCAAAATGACCAAACAAAAAAAGAAACTGTCATTTTCATTTGACAGCACATTTATGCATTATAATGATTGACATTTGTGGTTTTAATTTGACAAAATATGAAAAAAAATTGTCAGGTTGGATGGATAGATAATCGAAAATCTTTTTTGCTAAGGCTCTGTTTGTTGGGATTGTTTTCTTTTTTTTTTTGTCTGTTCCACTTTTGTCTGGAGAAACTAGATAAGATGTTAAATCTCAGTGAATGTTTTAAAAAGTACCATTTAATTAAATGAAAAATAAAACCAAGAGTATACATCTTTATGTATTACTGCAGCATAAAGATTCTGCCCTTTTCTGGACTTTTTGGTTCTGAGCTTTTCAGTTTCACTTTGATTTATGTCATTCTGTGTTTTCTGGGTCTTTGGTTTCATTTTCATTTTGTGTCATTCTAGTTGTTCTCTGGTTTTATTTGAGCTCTTATGTGTTTCTTGTTTACTCTTTCTTGCCCCCCTGTGTCAGTCTCCTTTCCCCTAGCTCCCTTCTAGATCCTTCTGTCCACAGCTGCTCCCAATCAGTTTATTACACCATTCATTATTCTGTTTGAGACTGTTGTTATTTCATATATTAATTTATCCCGTTTACTCACTATAAAAGTTTTCACTCAGTCTCTTTCACCTGCAAGGCCACACCATTCTAGCGTGAGGATGTTTCTAGTGTTTCCTAGTTTTCTTCCCATAAGAAACCAGATTCTTTCTCAAGGCTTATTCATAACATATAATTTGTTTTGACTCTGACTACTTTCCGTTGTTGTAAGTAAGGGGAAACGAACGCTGTTCAGGCAGAACAGGGCTGAATGCTGTGCCATAAGGGCTGTATGATGAACTGTTCTTTCTTTGCAAAGATATGAATAAAGTGCCAACTGAGTAAAATCCATCAATCTCCGTTTATTTAACTAGAGTGAATAGTTGAATACTTTTTTTCCCACTACAGCATATATACTCAATTCCTCCTCTGCAGTTACTCTTTGCTGGACTCTCTTCATTCCTCATTCCTTCTGTTTATTCCTCCCTAGTGTTTCCTAGTTTTTGGGTCCTGAGTTTCTTGTCGATCGGTTCTGGAGTATGGCTTCTGTATTTTTACCTCATTAAATTTAGCAAGAGATCATCTCTGGCTCTTCAGCTCTGCATTTGGTTCCTCAACGATTATCCACTAATCCTGACAGCTGGTGCAACTAGCACAGACTGAAAAGCCTTTGCATGAAGAAAACCCGGTTAACAGAATCAATTTGTGACGCCATCATCATTGGTAAAGATTACAGGGGCTGTGGTTAATTTTACAATTGAGGCACTGTTGTCTTTATCGGTACTTTTTGATTTGGATCTACAACCACAGATCTTTGTCTGGACGTTCAGAATTTGTTTAAACGCAACACTAAGCTCGACGTGACTCAGAACAAAAATGACGCTAACATTATCAAAGACACGGAGCAGTGGATCATCTGTGTAAATAAAAAAAATCCTCATGCTTCCTAAAAAAATAAGATGTCATACAAATCCTGTGGATTTACACATTCTTCTGTTTATTTTAGATGGTTTTAAGAAAAATCCAAAAGATTTCTAAGCGATTATACAGCATGCCTCACTTCTGGATTGGCTACCAAAAAACAGCGGCCGTATCCTGAAATAAGAAAAACAGATTCGGCACAAAAAATCGATGTGAATGTTGATCTGAGAAATGACTCAGGAAAAACAGTGTAGTTTCTTTACACTGAGCCTTTGCGCTCCTAAGGTTTCAAAGGTTTCACAGCTTTGATGAGGGAACTTCCGATCTCACACTGTGCCAGCTGCTGATTAGTTCAGATCATACCGTTTATTTCAGTGAAGGAACGGAGCCCAACAGGATCAAAGAAGATGTTACTCTGTGATGAAATATTGAGTCTGTCAGTAAAACTGGACAGGATAAAAATCAAATGTATAAAATGCTGAACACGTTGAAACTAACTGCTGTAAAAGCCAAAGTTATTAACATGGCCTCTGTGAAAATTAGAAACTGTGAGTGTGGGTGTCATTAAAATGATAACATGGTAAATATTAGAGTTAAAAAAAATCTAGTTTTCTGTTTTTTATTTACTGGCTTTTTTTAGTGCCTTCACTTTCAGCACTTAAATTCTATCGTTCATGGCGTCCACAGAGTGATGTCTTCAACTTCTAGACGATGGCAATGTGGCAGCAGCAGCCGAGCTAATCCAGCAATGGTGGACTAAGAATGCAGAAACTGTGAATAAAAAGTAATACACTTTCTGTGACTAAAAGTAAACGTCAAAGATGTTTTGGTGCCTGCAAATTTGCAGCCTCATCTTGTAAAATTATCACCAGAATGATCGATGATTAGGAGGACCACTTATTTTGATCATGCACCCGTAAAAAGAAAATCCTCCACTATACCTTTAAAGAATATCAGCTGATTGATTTTATGATTCTTTAGGTGTTTTTGGTTTAGCTGTCAGCCCTCCAAGTAATTTCCACTTCCTCTCCCTCAAAAGGCACCTGATTCGTTCAGAGGTCTAATCCTGAAGGCTCATGATCATTAATAGTGTTTTTCAGTCCCATAGAATGGCTTTAGATTGTGCCTGTAGGCTCATTAGGTTGTTATTACCGAGTGATTCCTTATCCTAACCCTAAAGTCATTCCTTTCCCCCAGCGGATTTTTTTATCAATTTATGTGTAATCTGAAAATCATTGTGCTGTAAAAATAAATAAATAAATATAAAATGATCTGCATCTTGCTCATATTAAACAAACTAAGAGCAAATAAATCTTATATCCTGTCCACTGGGTTGTAGAATGCTTTCCCTATAAATATTTAATTATTATATTATATTTCATAATTTAATTCTCTGTGAAAAAATGCTGATCATTCTTTAATAACATCCTCCTCATCTTGTAACGATCTCAGTTCTGTTGGTTTTCTCTAAGTTTTCAGTTTAAAGTTCATCCATGTTTTTCTTTGTTTTCTAGCTTTATTGGTTTGTTCTGGATTTATTTAAGTTTCTTAGGTTTTTCTTTGCTTGTCCTCTGTTGTCCCCTCTTGTTTTCTTCTTTCTCTCGTCAGCTCTACTTACACCTGCCCCTTAGCTCGTTAGTCCTGCCTTTGTTCAGTCAGCCATAAATACACTCCCTGTGCAGTCCCTCATTGCTGGTTCCTCGTCTTACTTCCTCTTACCCTGGCGTCTTGTGATTGTTTTCCCCCGATGTCTCCATGGTTCTGGTTTGTGTTTAATTTTTATGTTGGATTATTGGATTCCTGTTTTGCCCTCTGTGTTAAATCTGCAAGAACTCACCTCAGTCTCCCTGCCTCTGCATTTGGGTACTCACACAAACCTCCAACACAATCGTGACACATCTAATGGACATGCAATGTTTGTTTTTAAACCTAATGTGTGTAACAAACCCAGTGAATGATTTTTTTTTTATGTTGTTTTATGCACAAACTACAACAAAAACCTGACTACATCACAAAATAAAACCGTGTGCTTGGATATAAGGAGAGTGGAGACGGAGGAAACTCTATGTAACGTGTATTACTAAGGGTATGCTGGCCTGACCCGGTATGCTGAGCTGACAGAACACTGGAGCGGAGCAAATAGTTATCATACGTGGATTGCTTTCTTGTGATTGGCTTATAGAAGGGAGCTCTGTGATTGGTTGCAAACCATCCCGTATAAAAAAAATGCATTTGTGTATCGAGGCAAGTCAGGAGAGTCTCAAAAATCCACACACCAATGCAGTGAAGTTTAAAGACCACCGATACCTTGTAATTTATTTTTTAACTGTTTATGTACCAGAAATACTTTGCCGAATCATGTGCTGTGCATGTGTGAATCTTGTATGCTTGCGTAAATCATGCTGTGTTTGTGGAGCTAGTCCTGTGCATGTTTGAATCACATATGTGTATTTGTCAAAATTGAGACCGATTTAGCTCCATAGCGTACAGCTACTTACTACAAAAACTAGTACTTCTGTTATACTAATATTGATCAATCATCAGGGAAACTTTGTTTGCTGAAGAAAGAGCTTCCCTCATCTTTTAATCTGATTCAGCAAAGGTTTAAACAGGTACTGCCCTGTATGTAAGAATAAATAGATTGTGATGTCTGGTACCATTATAAAAGTTTTGCTCATCCAGTCTTACCTGTGTATCTGTCTGGAGGGGACGCTGGAGATCATCTTCCTCCAGTTTCCCAGCATCTTGTTGACGGCGCTCCTCTGTTTAAAGAAATGTCCCAGTGAGCTGTTCATCATCACCGACTCGTCGCCTTCCGCGCTGTCCGCTGCACCAGAACCATACTCTGCATGGGCCCCAGTGCTGCTGTTGCTCATCGTCCTTTTGACCGCATCCCTGCTCTTCAGTGTCACCGAGTAGGCAGACTTTTTCCAGTGACCTAAAAACAGGACTACTATGCGCTCCTTCCTGAGGCTGGTGGTTTCCTGGACATCTGCCACGTTTTCATCGTTATCAATCCCAGAATCACTGTTCTGGTCTGTTTCAGCTGCCGGCTGCAACTCCTTCAACTGTCTATCTTCAAGCAGAGAGGAAGGACAGAACGTAAGGCCTTCCTCTGGATGGTCTGGTAAAGATGTGCCCTGATTCTCAAAGTTTGACCTCAAAGTCCTCACAGACACTCCGAAATGATGGATTTCATCCTCAATGCTCTCCCTGCGCACCCTATTGGTGATCTGTCTGTCCGGGGCCTGGGAAAACACGGTGATGAGTTCAGTGTTGGGCATCTTACAGTAGGGCTGGTCTGTCAGGTTGGTCATGAGGAGAGACATGCTTTTGACGATGCCTGAGATCCGGCCACACCAAACAGGTAGGGGAACCTGGCTCTTGAAGTTCCTGAACTGGGTGTTGACAGTGATGTTGACGATGGGAGCTGGGAGGATGTGCCTGAGCTCCTCAGCCAGACGAGCCAGCTCCAGCTCGTAACCTGCACAGTTCCTCTGCAGAGAGACGTTGGCAATCTGCTGCTCCAGATAGATGAGGTCATCCTCAGTCAGCAGCTCACCGGAGGGTCCCAGGATGGCATTGTGGGCTTGGGAGTACCTCCAGCTGACTTTGGCATATCTGTTCCCATTTTCCTGTAAATAATACAGTCGGATGAATATACAGGATGTCATTATAACGTCCGTCAAGCGTCTTAAATGTGATGGAAAACAGTAATGATACAGTAAAACTGCAACACAGCTCCCGTCCAAACCTCAAGAAATATGACTCGGCTCACAAAGCGCTATGTGTGAATGATTTGTTATGAGCAATTAAAAGTAAATGGTGACTTTAAACGTAGATGTAATGTAGATTTAAAATGACATTACAGAGTCACAGTACATTTGGTGCTTTTCTCATCACAGCCTCAATGGCTTATTTGTTTGGGAGAAGCAACGATGACAGAAAAATCAAACGGTGTTAATAAAAGTCATGAAATTGTAAAACACATGAAGTATTAATAGGAGCCTTTTCTGTTGGGGACTATTTTATTTTAGAATAACGGATCTATATGAAGTGAAAGCATTTAGGTTTGGACTGAACGAGCAAAACAGTTTACTGGCAAATGTCAAATTTCTCATGCAGTTTACTGACAGAACATGTTGCAGGATTTTTCAACTCTGGAAAGAATGGAGGTGCACTTTATATTTTCTCCCTGATTTAGATAGATTGAATTAGGTTCCCATAAAATAGGTTAATTCTGTCTACTTCTGAGCCAATGATTTAGTCTTGGTTATAATGTTTATGGACATCGACTCCCAAAGTAGTGACTCCCAAAAATAATAGTGACCCCGAAAAACACATTAAATTATTTCATGCTATATTTCCAAACAAATATAAATACATAAATTAATTTTTTACTTACATTCATGAATAATTTAAGCAATGCTGTTTTTATTTTTTTTATTAATCAACTGTGCATTTTATTATTTAATTGTATATTTAGTATTGGAATCAATATAAGTAAGATTTACATCAACATAGGTTCATATGGATATCGAGCTGTCCATAGATATCCAATTAGATTTTTGAGCAATATGGCTTAAAAATTGAATTTACATTTTTTTTTTCACACCAAATCTGATTTATTGTTAAAATTTTATTTTTATAAACAAAAGAAATATATTACTTTCAAAAACTAGCTTTTCTTTATGTCCTCTCTCTGGGTGTTGATCTTCATTTAAAGGGCAACAACATCTTAGATAACGATAAAAATAAAACACACTAAAAGTTTGCAGCTGAGCTAGAATATCAGTTCTTAGTGGACATTTAAGAATGAAAACTGATGAAGTGACGTCCCCCTGAACTGTAAAAATGCAAAAAGTGAAATGTTCGGAAAAACAGTTTGTCTGCCTGCCCGCCCGCCCGCCCGCCCGCCCGCCCGAACCTACCTACCTACCTACCTACCTACCTACCTACCTACCTACCTATGGATGGTTTGGAAGGAGAAAAAACTTTTCCAATGGGTAATCTTGTAACAAAAAAAAGAAAAGAAAATGTTTTATAAATAGCTGATTGAATAATTGTTCTCAAATGTGACAAATTTGCTTTTTTTCCTCCAACATTACCGCTGTCAGAGGAGGCCATTGCAATATACAGGTGGGTTTATTTTAAGGCTGTTGCCAAAAAAATCCACGGGGTGCCAATTAATTGATCCAGCTCAATTGGAACAGCTGGAAACACTTGTTGCTTTTATATCTTATTAGACTTAATTGAGGCATTTTTAAACACATTTAGTACATGTGTAGGGGATATTTAGTTCCATATACAGATGTTATCAACATAAACTAGCGCTAAAATGAAGGATATGAGGCTGCTTTCCTTAAGACTTCTCTATTTTTTCCTGTTTTTAATTCATGGACAAAATGAATCCAAGTTACACGCTGTGAATTTTCTGAACATTTACTCTAAGGTTCTTCTCTGACCTTCTGTTGCAACAACACGTTTAAACATTTCCAGTTACTACTGAGCAGTTCTGTCCATGAGGTTTGCCAAAGTTCAGCCCACTCCAACGATCATGACAACTCTAGCTAGGACATACTGAGACACATTTCTCAAGAGACACATGCAGTAGCTTTACTCCTGGTGAAAACATGTAAATGCAGATTTCTAAGGGTTTGAAAAAGTGCTGAATAACCTAGCGGCATGAATGCTACACTGTGATGGATTCAGTAACCCACATCTTGAATGGACAATGTTTCCCTCCAATAGCAAGTGAAAGTTCTCCAAATCCACCCACTAATTAGCTCGTCTCTTGTCCTCATAGCCCTTTTTGTGCGACTCCAAAGATTTAACTCTGGACTCCAGTGACGTAACTCCACAGCAAACTTTAGCTCTGCTAATTTTGTGGATTTTGTCGTTGCTTCAACTAAAAATCATGCTGAAAATAATCTCCTTTTCATGCTTAAGCCTGTGTCTCTAATCTGATTCTTCATCATTTTATCTGTTTTGAAGAAAAGTTTATCCTAGATCATGAAAGGGGACACTATCAGGTGTTGGTGCTGATATAATGTTCTTATGTTCATGTCTCTGTGTGCATTAAGGGCTGGGGATTTATTTCTTCTCTTCTCCAGACAGATACATTTATAAAAGGTGATCTTTTAAACCTCTCTGCAAAGTATACTGCAAAAATGATCTAGAAATAAACAAAAAGGTCTTAAATTAAGCATATTTGGCCTTAATTCGAACAGGTAAATAAGATAATTTGCCAATGGAATTAGTTTTTTTTACTCTAAAAATGATATTATTAGACAATATGCACTTGAAATAAGCTATTTTTGACAATTGTTTTTATTTATTTTAAATGTAGATTGTCTTGTTCCATTGGCAAAGTATGTCACTTACCTCCTCAATTCCAGATAAAAGGCACTTATTTTAAGAGAAATTACTTATTCAGATTAAAAATTTTTGCAGTGGAAATCTTTAGATAAAAAGGTGCAGCTCTGATCTACGATACTATAGGATGTCAAAATGTCTTTGAAAACATTTTACTTTAAAAGTCCAAAATTGTAATTTGTATTATTGTAAAGTCAACTCCAGGTGTGTATATTATGAATATTACCTCTGTTACCAGAGAGTATTATTTTGTAGAGATTATTGTTCATTTTGGTGCTATTTGCTATCCAACCTTGAAACAAGACATTTGGTGGGTACCGCCCCTTTTATGACATCACTCTAAGAACACTGTAACATTTAAGGATGTTTTGAAAACTAAAACACAAGCATTAAACAATGTGCTATAATACAGATATGTGAATAAGTCAATTCTACTGCAAGAGTTTAGCAAGTGAT
Organism: Cyprinodon tularosa; assembly: GCF_016077235.1. Taxonomy (NCBI): domain Eukaryota; kingdom Metazoa; phylum Chordata; class Actinopteri; order Cyprinodontiformes; family Cyprinodontidae; genus Cyprinodon; species Cyprinodon tularosa. Next base: position 259,170 of record NW_024038624.1, read on the forward strand.
TTTATTCACTCACAGCTCTAAACTCTACATCAGGTGTTTTCATTGTAGGAATCAGGATTGTTTTGCTAATCCACTTTGGTATCAACTCTGTACAAGTCGAGGTTCACCAAGCAGTCATGGCATGCTTATTCATATTGCCCACTATAAAGTGCCCTACATGAGAATTTAAGTAATCAATTCTACTAAAGATGAACACATAAATTAGTTTATCAAGATCCTGCTGAGACATTAGTCCTTTAGTCATGAATATTTTTTTAGGTGAGAGAAGGCCGATTTTCAATTGTCTTTATGTTCGTCTGAAGGTTCAGGTCTGAGTCCATCACTACTCCCAGATTAAAAACCTGATTGGTGGTTTCCAGCTGGATTAACTGAAACTGTGTGCTAAATTGTAAATGCTCTTATTTGGTCAAAAAAAGTACTTCAGTTTTGTTTTTATTCAGCTGAAGATGATTTTGTTACATTCAGGCATTGGTTTCTTCTCTGTATTTACCCAGAGTTTGGATGGGTTAATGGTCACCTGGTGACAATGTAATGTACAGCTGTGTCCCTTCTGCAACACATCATAAAGTTTGTTACTTCTGTTGTGTATTAAGATCTGAGTTAGAGGGAGCATAAAGATAATGAATAAGAGGGACCCTAAGATGGAGCCTTGGGGAACGCCACATGTGAGTTTTGACGTCTTTAAATTAAAGTTACCTACTGGATTTAAACCAGTCCAGTGCTGGACCAGAAAGGCTGACCCAGTTTTCCAGGCGCTCAAAAAAAACAAACAGAGTAATTAAAAATGCTTAATGCTGCACTAATATCCAATAATAATTGGACTGTTGTTCTTGTGCATTTATAAAGATTTCAATGAACTCCTTGACAAGGGCAGTCTTTGCTGTGGTGAGCAGAGAAGTCTGATTGGAAGACGCTGAAGCAACTTAACATTGTTAGGAAGTCGTTTAGTTGTTGAAACACAGCTTTTTCAATAGATCTACTGATGAAGGGGAAGTTTGAGATTATTGGTGAAGAAACTGCCAAAGACAAACACAAACTCCCAGGTTTGTAAAACCCAACCGCTTATAGTGATTAGGCTCTTCTTTTTGAAGACTGAACAAAGTCAACCAAAAAACACACCTTAGTTCCTTGACATTAGCTAAAAAGAACAGTTGCTGTCACTGTACAGATTAGCTGCTAAAAGAGCTACTTTGTTTTAGGTTTGAGCAGAAATGGGAATGTTGATTATTGTGCAGGCGAGCTCAGTCAAGGTGGTTTGTCCTGGAGTAGGTAGGTAAAAACAGCTGAGACCAGGGTACCATTAATTTTCCAGGACTGGGAGGTCCATGAGAGCAGAATTCACCAATAATTTCTCATACATGCATGAATCAAGAAAAATACCAATTTGGAAATTATTTTTAATGAGGGAATAACAATATAAGACTTTTAAAAGCTAAACAAAAAATATATATATATTCTACATGATATAGGAGCTTAAAAGTTGTTCACAGGAAGGCTGTTTCTGCATTAATTTTTTAAAAGGGGCGCTTTTAAAAGCCAATTTAATTAATGATACTTAGAGGTCCAAGCTGGTCCAACTCTTGTTTTTTTCCCTAATACGTTTTTTTGTTTTTTTTTCTAGGACTGGCAAAAACCATAGAGATACGAGATTTCTGACAACTCCATTGAAGACAATGGGAAACAGCAATGGTGACACGCATGTTAGCTATTTACATGAGCATTAGACTTTATTAAGCCATAATAAACTAGAGGAAAATAGACAACAGATCTTAAATATCACATCATGCTCTCTGCTTCTATCTGATGTTCAATTATAATAATAAAGAATATGTTTGAGATGGATAAAACAGTTTATTAGTTATGTTTATACTAACCAAGTACAAATACTAAAAAGGAATTTGTAAAACTGCATCCACTCATACTTAACACCCATTATTTTAAGTAGAGTCAGGAATAGGCCTAAGAATAAAAAAACAAAAAAAGAAAAAAACACATTTCACACTGCTAACAACAGAAGTATAATAAGGGGTACAACCTCTCAACCAGTGAGTTTTTTCCCTTATGGCTGTGTATTTTGTGAAATAATTACTAAAAGTCACATATCTGCCTGTGTTTTGATTGAGCTAAAATATTGGACTCCCTAGCAACCTAACTTTCTTGGTTTTCCGCTAGCCCAACTTTTATCTCTATGGCTCTGAGTAAACTGTTCTGACATACGTAACTCAACCATTGATGTTGCTAAGAGAATAACTTTTTTAATGTTTAACTTTAAGCAGCCAAATGTAAACCGAAATCTTAAGAGTTCATTCATCTTGTCTGTATCGTTCGAGGAATCCCATTGAAAGCGGTAACTCTCCTGTTCTTTTTTTAACACACTTTCCTTCCAGATATTTTACTTTCGGAATAAAATATAAAGATATGTAAGTAAGACGACACTCTTATGGATCTAACTAATGACTTTACCTTCCTCCTCTGATCCTCCTCATCCAGCAGCCTGGCCTGCAGTTGCCTCACCATGACTTGCCTCTTCCACTCAGCTATGGGGTGACCTTTCTCATCGTGGGTGGGCACCAGATAGTCGATGTCTGACAGGTTAGCCTCCTCAGTTGGCAGGACCACCATCTTGCTCTGGAAAGAAGCAAAATGAAAAATAAAAATAAGTAGGATGTAGTGTATGAGTGTATAAACACCCCGATAAAACGGTAATTCCTTCATAGGAGCCAGATTCCTGTGAGCCTTTGATAGGGGTTGCGCTCACTTCAAATTCAATCTGTGAGGAAATCCAAAAATAGTGAATTGACGGACAAAAAAGTTGTGTTTTTGCATAACAAGATGATTTTTAAAACTTGTTAATCGAAGCAGGCAATGCAATGTGTTCTTATAACAATCCAGACTGAAGAGAAAACAGGTTTTAAAATATTAACTGTATACATTTATAAAATTCTGAAAAGTTCTTTCATTATTTGTAGTGTAACAAGGCGGCAGACGTACTGCTTGTCCAGCAAAGACTCCTGACATCCCTGACTCCTTCAGCGATTTAATGTTCTTCATGTCACCCAGGAGTTTCCTCTCAGCCAGGAGGTTTGTATCAGGAAATACTGTATTATCAGCAGAGGCGCTTCTCTCACTCCCAGCTGCCATGGACTGATTAAAACCTTTAATAACTGCAAAATAAATCAAATACGGTTTATGCCCCACTCATCTTCATCACAGATTAAACATAGCAACTGCTAAACAGTACAATTTGTTTCCTTACTTTGCTAAAAGAGTTATCAAACAAGATAAAGAGAAATGTTTGTCTCACCCGATGCGGCAATCTGGACCTGCTCTATTCTCCTTGCTGCGGTTCTTCCTGAAGCAGAGGGTGGTGGAGGTGCAGGGGCGGCCTGAGGGTATCTAGCCTGTGGTGGCTCCTCACACTCAGGTTGCTTCAAAGAGGGATTCTTTTTTGTTATTTAAAACTAGAAAGAATGAAACAAATATGGAAATACCTTTAAATCTGATTACCTTCAAGCTATCCATGTGTTTGTTACAGCTTTGACTGTCTCTGCACTCCTCACTCAGCCTCCCGTAGTAGTCCTCTTTGCTGCGAGGAAACAACATAGTCTGCTTCACCTCCACGTCCTCCTCTACCGGAGTCAGAACCTGGATGGATCTGTCTGCACACAATGCCTGCAAATAATAAACCATCAGAAAACTGGTGGCTCAGATCATACCATTAGAGATGCTTTAATTATGATTATGCTGATCATTATCATAATTTAACTGCTTTGTTTTTAAAACATATACAAATAAAAAATATAACCATGGATGTCTGGGGGACTGTGATTTGCCTACATGTTATGAATGCTGGTGTACCATAAAGAATAAATTATGAACAGTTTAGTTTGTGCCTTAAACTCGTTGCCCATAGGAAGACATTACTTGGATATAACCGGAATATCCTCAGAACGGCTACAAATGACACAAAACTCATATGGGTGAGTAGAACATGATGTAATAACGTAAAATCAAGGGGCCAATGTAAAAACATTGCCGTTCCTCTTTAAAGCTTTGGGTGACATTAAATAATTAGTTGTCATCCTAATTGGCCAACCAATCAATTAAGATGACAGGTTGGTCTAATACTTTCAGGAAGTATCAGCTCAGCTGTTAGTCAGCTGGCTAATTCTGCATATAATGAGGTAAAGTCAGGTTTTCACATTCCTACAAGTGTTAGATATATCTCTCCACAACAAGCCTGAATCAAATGAATGACACATGACCAGGCCTCTGCAGAGCTGAAAGATCAGCTAATGAAGGAATTCAGCTATTTGATTCAGGTAGACTATAGCAGGAATGCATCCTAATCTTTTACGATGACAGCTCTTGAGGACTTGGGCATCCCTCGCATAAGCTGAATCTTTCCTTTCAAATTTTAGCAAGTTACTGATAGCCCCAATGCTGTGTTACATATGCCTGACGGCGAGGTTGGCTTCCCCGCAAACTCTCTACATCAGTCCCACTGAGGGTACTATTTGAGGCTGGAAAATATGGATCCCCCTTTGTTACTGTCCGTTCAGCAGCAAAGGAGTTGGCGGCTATTTTGGCTAGAAATAAAACAAGTAAAGATGATTAAACTGAGGCAAACGGGCTGAATTATTTTCAGCAGTGACCCGGTCATCTGTTTTCTAATCAATTGCCTGAATGATTCAAATCAATTGTAAGAGACAATTAATCCACCGTCCTCCTTATTTTGACCTCTACTGTTCTTTTATAGAGAAACTTGATCATTTCATTTATTTGCAGTGGCTAACAGCTCACTGGTTTTCAAAAACAATGAAAATACCGATAATCTGTTATGGCCTTAGCAGAAATAATCCTATACTCTCAGATGTAGCTCATACATAATTGAAGTAGGTAAACAGTTGGTAAAAACACTCAAAATATACAGAATAAACTAAGAAATATTTAGTATTGATAATCTCTTTGAAATAATTTAAATAATATTAATGCATTAATAATCTGCATCGCTCGATTTTCCATCAGAAACAAGGCCTCCAATGGATTAAGTTTCAGGAATTGGGATATAGCCCAGAGGTTTCCAAATTTTTCAGCTTCTGACATGGCTGCTGGAAGGCATTTTTAACAGGAGATGCTGTGAAAATTTTGTTGTTGTTTTTTTGTTAAAAGACCTATGAGCCTATAGGCCTATTTAAAATACAATAAGAATGAATACATAAATAGATTGAGATTCACTACTTTATTGTCATGTAGCCTTCAGTGCACGCAACCAGGTTTTGTAACAGACAGGCATCAGCAGTTCTCAGGTGAATATATGTGCTATTAATTAAACTTCTCAATAACACTATAACAACGTAGATTTGGTCTGCTTGCATGAACCTGAGTCACTGTGTATATGTCACATGTGACTCTATTAGCTGAAAAATCTATTTATGCAAACCACAAGGAAATAATTATATTATTATACTATTTAAACTTTATTGAACAGTTCTGCATTACACTAAAAACTAAAAATCAAAATAACACTCAAAATTACTATGGCTACGTTAAACTGCATGAACAATGCACAAATGTGCGCGGCGTTGTGCTCTTACTCTGAGCCACAGGCAGGGTGGCCTGGCTGGTTACAGGTGTCCTATTGCTCAGGTGCGCTCTGAAATCGTGGAGATAAAGTCTCTCATGAGCGGACGAATCGAAAACATTTTTCTGTGCCATATTTCCTTCTCGTTTCTGTCATTAGACTATATTTACTAGTCTGCTGCCACCAGCGGGATACCACACTCTAGCTTGCTTGCCTTTGCCGAGAACGTAACTTCCATGAACCTTGTATTGATTAGGCCTCAAAATAATACAATTAAATTCATTAAATTAAAATTCAAACCCACGTAATAGTAAAATAAAAAAGCCAAAATCATTTCCCAAAACATTATATGCAAAGTGTTTAGACCTGCTGTATGGAGAGCCATTTCAGCCAAAATTAAATAAATAAATAAATGGGTGAAATAAATAAAAAATGAGTTAAAAAAAAATCAAAAATGAAGAAAATGAGTGAAATAAATAAAAAATTTGTTAAATAATTTAGCTTTTTCATTAAACCAATTTTTAATTTATTTATCTTTCATATTATCAATTTCCCAATTTCTCTTTTTCATTTATCTCTTTATCATTTATCCCTTTATCCATTTACCCATTTTTCATTAATCTAATTTTCATTTAACCACTTTTCAATTTCCCTTTTTCATTAAGCCATTTTTTTTTTCAGATTATCTATTTCTCAATTTCTGTTTTATCTATTTTTCATTTATCTATTTTTCATTTGTCCATTTTTCATTTATCCCTTTATTTATTTACCCATTTTTCATTAATCTATTTTTTAATTTAACCATTTTTCAATTTCCTTTTTCCATTAAACCGATTTTCTATTTCCCAGTTTCATTAATCAATTTCTCATATATCCCTTTTTTTACATACCCATTTTCTTTTATCTATTTTTCATTTACCCATTTTTCATTAATCTCTTTATCTATTTAACCATTTTTCATTAATCTATCTTTTAATTTAACCACTGTTCAATTTCCTTTTTCCATTAACCCGATTTCCTATTTACCGGTTTCATTAATCAATTTCTCATATATCCCTTTTTTATTTACCAATTTTTCTTTTATCTATTTTTCATTTACCTTTTGTTTGAAAAATTTTAAATTTTCCCATTTTCTAATTTCCCTTATTCATTAAGTATTTCCTTATCTTTTAATTTATCACATTCTATTTTCCCCTCTTCGCTTCTGCTTTAATATGATAATGAGGGGCGGTGTCTTCAGGCTACAATGGCAGCCTATTGGTTGGTTAGATGCAGCTGCAACGCTCAGTTTCTGTGGACTTTCCCTCCGAAAAGCAGTCTAGAAATGGCGAACACATTAAGAACCGATACAGAACGTGCTGCACCCTCTGTGTTCGCCATTTCTAGACTGCTTTTCGGAGGGAAAGTCCACAGGAACTGAGCGCTGCAGTTGCATCTAACCAACCAATAGGCTTCTTGCAGAATAGCTTCATACGGGCATCTTCTCATTGTCACAGTTCTCACTGTTACCTTCAAACACGCTTTGGTCCCATTGGAGCTGATGATTGGCTGAGTCTTTTCCATTTAAGCTAGTCTTTGATCCGTTTAAAAAGCAGCCTTTTGTTTTTTTCCTTGTCTCTCTGGTTTTGCTTTCCAACGTAAAGCGTTGGAGATAATCTCAAGCAAACAGCCTATCACTTTCTCTACTGCTTTAAATGTTTCCCCCTCTCCGATACACTTTTTACTCAAAGTGAACTGTTCTTCTCAGCACCCACCCATTTCTGTCCCGTTTTTAAGGACAAACGAGTACATTCTGTGGTGACTCATTACAGGACAAATAACCCTAGAATTCTCTTATTTATGATAAAGAGTGAACTTATATGTCTTATAGTGCTTTTTGTTTTGCCAACTTATTGCCCATTTGTTGCAAACCAGATTTTGTGTCTAAAACCATCTGTTTGCCCCCCCATGTTTAATGACCAATTTAAACAACAACTGATTTAAATCAGAGATGGCGGTAGCTCTACAGCAAAAAGATTCGGCCACCCCAGACCCAAGTAGCCTCTAAAAGCAATGAGAAATTTCATCTCTACATCCCAATATCATCCCTTTGATTGCTGTCCATGCCGCTGTCTATCCATCAGTCAATCACAGCTGGTCTGCCAACCCTGCTGCTTTTCCATGAGATGCATTATTTACATATTAGATGTAGAGAGAAAAAAAAGACTCCATAAGCGGGCTGAGATGTTCTTTAAATAAGGGCCACCTGATTGTCACCTGTTTCATCACAGAATAATTGATTTCTGAAACTGAACTACACATCTTTTAATGAGTTATTTAATTAAAAAGACTCAAAAGCATGAATGTAAAAAACAAAAAAATCTGTTTCTTGGTTTTTATGAATCTACTTCACTTACTAATAAAATAAATCCTATATTGCAAAGTGATTTACACCGAAACACGGTTTTAATCTGATTGATTCGTTGGTCGGCCGTAATTTTGAAGACATCTGGTGACATCATGGTTTCCTCCACTGTCTTTCTGCTCCTTGATTGGATTGATGAAGTGAAGCGATCAGTTAGGTATCTCCTCATTAAACCTCTTTGATTCGTTACTGCATATCCTCACATAATTGTTGCAAGACAAAATCTGTTATTGGGAGGATCTAATAAACAGTTCCAATTGTAACAAGGAAATAGGAGACTATCAAGGAGCGTAAACAAGGAACAAAAGAACCAAGACAGATTGGTCCCGGCAGTCAGTCGAGATTTGTTTGGATTGTTCTCTAACAAAGTAAAAAGAACATTTGTATCGGAGATATGAAGGGAAAAAGTTACCATCTAAAGAGCTTGGATGCTGTTTAACTAAAACAAAGACCAAAAGGAGAGAAAAAAATTATCAGGTAAAATAAACTTTAAAGCATCACAAGTGAAGGTAATATTAAGCCTGCAGACATCCTCTGTAAAAGAAAAAGAACAAAAGCAGTGTAATAAACGAGCGTGAATAAGTGGCGGCACTTCACACCGCTTGGGGAGGATGTAGGATATATGGAAACGTTTAGGCTCCCTTTAATGAACCTGTATTGTCTTAATGCGCTCCATACACAATGCATATCAAATTCAGCTCTCAAAGGACATTATTAGCAACCGAAACATCAAAGGCCGACCCTAATACGCCGCTGCGTGCTGTTGTGCTTTATGTCCACGAGGTGGTCCTCCCATTTCCTCTCACCCGGCACTTTGATGTTGAGCTACATGAAATATTCTGTGACACCAATCAGCCGGAGAAACATACTTCCCAGAAGTTGTGCAATCCATAAATAGATAAACAACTCGAGCTGGGAAAAAGTAAGGGTGTGGGGAGAGGGGGCCTTCTGACCCTTCTCGTAACAGTTCAACGTCCCGAAAGCACAGATGAACCTTGTGTGTGCTTTTAATTGGACTCTCTGGCCAGAAAACATTTGGTTTTCATCAGGACTCCGTCACACAGTTGCCACGCAGCTACAGATAGCCTGCGTTTGGCTCCCAGCCACTCTCCCTGGGCCCGAAAGACAAGAGAGACGCCGATCTCCACAGATTAGCAGCCAAGAGTTAGGAAACAGCTATAACACACAGTGCTGTCCCATTGTGCAGCATGAGGCATCAGTGATGTTCAGTCCCAACAGAGAGGAGCAACAAGTGAGCCTTAAGCTTTTCACAGCAGCGGGTGGACTTAAAAAACACCAGATGTGATGCTGCGCTGGATTTAATCTACAAAATCACCCGCTTCTGTGTAAAGCAGGCCTATTACAGGTGCGAAATAGCAAGCTGGAAATGTATACACCCGGGTTTGCGTTATACACAGAATACTATAGTGTAAATACATTTCCACCCACATGGCTACATACACTCAGGTTTCCCCCACAGAGGGCTAAAAACACTTGGATTAACTTTATTCACATTTGTCAGTTAAATTAATGGGAAATAAATGTATTTCATTACTACATTGAAAGAATAATGCAACCGTTTCTGGCATCTACTTAACCATATTTAGCTACTTTAACACCAAAGTCCTACCATGTTAATAAGAATAAATTGTATACATAGGTAAATATGATTAAGTAAATGCCAAAAACAGTTGCATTGTTTTTTACTAACTAAAAAGTCTTAAAAAGTTACAAGATTAAAAAGAAAAGATAATGTCCACTTTGAGAGTGTCAGCAATCATAAAATAAAGGAGAGTAATAGGCTTGGTGCATTAGTCCTTCCTTTCACTGTAAGAGGCAATGAACCGATCAGAAAACAGGTAAAAGTGCAGCCAAAACATCTGCCAGCTGGGAAGGTTTGGACCGAGCGTGCAAAAAGTTTGTTTCGCTTCAGAAAAAAAAAAAAATTACTCAGCCTGGTTAGTCATTTCCCACTGCTCAGAGAAAATGAGGGGAAATAAGACAGAAAAGCCAAACAGAAGCGGGAAGAGGCAGCTCGCAGCTTTGATGATCTACCTGGAGCCCACTAACCTGACGCAGCGTTCCCACCAGAGACACAAACTCAAGCAGCCCGGATATACGAGGGGGGCGATCCCGGGCACTGCTTCATGATCTCGGACCATTTGTCTAAAGCCCTCTGCAGCGTCTCCACCAGTGGGCTGAGAGCTTTCAGGGCAATAAACAACAAACTGATGGGAGAATGTTGTTAATAATTAAGAGAAGGGATAGGGTGGCTGGTAATGTCACTAATGCATGGACAAACAAATGGCCGTGTTGTAGCACGAAGGGAAGTATCAGCGGAAGAGCAGCTGGAAAATAAGACATTTTATCCTGCTGCTCTCAGGTGATGTTTTTTTCCAACAGCTGTTGGTGAATAGAACAGAAATAAACTACATTAAAATTGTAAAATCATTTATTTTTCATCCTATATATCAACTGCATTATACCAGGAATAACTGATGATCTATTCTATGGTTTCGTAGTGAGTTATTTTCTCTGTGCGTTGGTTTTTAACCAGCTGCACCTTAAATCGCAATAAAGCAAATAACTTCAACATATCTTATATGCTTTTTATTGTAAAAAAAAAACAGACACAAATTAGTGTGATAATATAAGAAAACATCACTGAGAGAATCGAAATAAAAGTCAGTTTATAATGAGATAAATATTTTTTTGTATTGAGGTAGAAGATACTCGTATGTCAATGGAATAAGATGGTTTATAATCTGAAGTCAACAGATTCAATATTTATGCATTAATTACATGGATGTGTAAAACTACAACTAATACCTTACAAAACAGCATAAATAAAGGCTTTTTATAAATGTCGGTAGTTTTATCAGGAGTCACATATAAAGCAGTGGTAACCAACCTTTTAAAGGGCCTATGTTAGTCCAAATCAACTTTTTGAGCTTTTAAACTGTTTCAATTCTTCTGGGAAGGCTGGCCACAAGTGTTAGGAGTGAGTTTAAAGGACATTTTTTGACCGTTCTTCCATATCAGCATTAGTGAAGTCACACGCTGATGTTGGACAAGAAGGCCTGACTCTCAGTCTCCACTCTAATTCATCCTGTAGATGTTTAATCGGGTGGGATCAGGACTTTGTGCAGGCCAGTCAAGTTCCTCCACACCAGACTCTGCCATCCTTGCCTTTATGGATCTTGCTTTGTACTCTGGTCCACTGCCATGTTGGGAGAAAAGGGGCCAGCTCTAAACTGTTCTCACAATGTTTGGAGCAAAGAACGGTCCAGAATGTCCTGGTTTGCTGAAGCATTAAGAGTCCCTTTAACTGGACCAACCCCACACCATAACACCCCCTCCACCAATTTTTATACTTGGCACAATACAATCAGACAATAATCGTTCTCCTGGCAACCAGTTGCTTTTGTTTCCACTCTCCCATTTTCTTACTATGCAGCTGACAGTCGGCTGCAGAATATTTAGTAGCGAGGAATTTTTTAGGACTGGATTTGTTGCACAGGTGGCATCTTATCACACTTCCACTATGGAGTTCACTGAGATCCTGATAGCGACCCATTCTTTCAGATATGTTTGTAACAACCGTCTGTATGCCTCGCTGCTTGATTGGAACATCTGATTCCAATAATTTTAATGGGTAAGCAAATATGTGTGAATTGAGTAATATTTTGTTCTATTCATGTCTAATCCTCATGAGTTCTTCTCTCTGAGCTGCATAACCCTGATTCCTGGTTGATGGGACAGGTGTTGTGAATGAAACGGTGCCCAGATCGAAAGAGCTCCTGTGTGTCGCTGACTGTGTGCATTGATGATTGAAAGACATCCTCTGCCTCCATTTATCGTTTTACTACAGTACCGGTATATTGAATTCATTTTAATGTGTATTTAAAGACATTTCAATAGGTGGAAAAAATTGCAGGGGGTAATATAAAAAAAAAGGTTAATCAACCAAAACTTTCGCGACCCACATGCAGTACCTCTATTGACCCCCTGTTGAAGACCTTCGGTCTAGATAGTAAAAAAAAATCTGTTTTTTGGCCTCAAGAGGTCTCAGACTTTGTTTAGGCTTTAAAAGTGGCAGGATAAGGCAATGTCATGATGAAATGGGCGGCATCCAAACAGGGAGAGATGGTAAGTGGATTTCCTTGTGAAGTATATACTTATTCCACAAGTGAATACCCGTGTATTGGTAAAGAGTGTGAGCAGTGTGAGCAGGTAGATCGCATGAGAGTGTCGTGCTGCACATACATCAGCTGTGAGATCATACTGTATGACTAAACCATGCGGTTTAGTCATACAGTGTGAGCCGTAGCTGCATGCAACGATTGAAAAAAACGGTACAGTGTACGCCCGGCTTTACCGGCTTGTTTTGTTTGTATGACAGCCATTGTGGAAAACGACTTGTGAAGATTGACCAGCTAGAAGAGCGAGGTGCGCGTGAACACTGGGACCAACTGGATTTTCCAACTGGATCCCCGCTCTTTTTGGCCCTAATGTCCCTCCGTTGGTGGACAAACTTGCCTGTTGCGTTTTTCCACTTCCTCACTGCCTCGATCGTATCTAGACCAACAGCTAGTTTGTGATTGTCCCCCTTGCGTTGTGGCGTGGAATAACATAGCGCAGACCACGCTTCAAAACTGGGCATAAATCAAAGATTTCCGCATCATACCTGACACAAGCTCAATGCAACACACTGCTGCGGGAGTATAACCAGCACTTAAATAGGAGATGATAATGCTGTCTTTGTTATGAGAAAACCGAGCCACAATTGAACCGTGCCTAGCCCTGCTGTTAAACTAGTACTAGATTTAGCGCAGTTCAGTTGAGCCTGGCACGGTCCAGTTCAGTCGCGTTCCATTTGCACTCAACAGTTGTCTTGGTTTCCATGCTCAGACCGTTCTCAGCACGGTTTCAAAAGGGTAGTGTGAATGGGGCTTATGTTTGGTTTGTAAAAGGCACACTCTCCCAAGACTCTTTGATGCAACTAAAGAGGAACTGTGATGCTTCAACATTCGATTTTAAGTCAGATGGCCTTTTTTCTCCTGACAACCATTTTAAGCAAATCAAACTTGGGGAAACTTTTTTATGACTAGAAGGTCTATAAGGTCTGAGAACAATGATTCTAGAGAGCCTGAAAGGCAGGCAGAACCATTTTGTTCTTCTTCCTCCTTCAAGCGTTTGCTGATGTCTTTCTGCTGACACACACAGCTGAATACTGCAGCGCAGCAAACTGCCAAACCCTCTGATTCCATACATGTGCTCACGATTGGTGACGATATGAGGAAGTGCATTTGATTCACGGCACCTGGCTGCTATTGACCCCCATATGGAAGCAGTAAGGGTGTGCTTGTGCATCTAGAGTTAGATTTTGTAAACGTTCATAACTACATGATGTAGCATGCTGTGCGTGGCCGTCTTAGATCGCTTGATTACATTCAGAATTCAAAGACCTGATGAGAAGCAGAAGAATTTGAAATCTGTCCCGATAGGTTTAGCTGAGGCTGAGGATTTGTTCTTTTGTGGGGTCGTTTTTTTGTACATAAAACAAGGAAAGTTGTACAGAAGCGTTTTCTGTTCTGATCCATACGTTTAAACTGTATGCAAAGGAGCTCTATGGTAAACTAAAGAAAATTAAGGGTATAAAAGTATTAATAGGCTTTGAGTTTTATTTTCAGATCTCAGTGTATTTCACCTGGTTTTCTATGTTTCATCAACACAGATCAGCGCATGAATAAAAAAGCAGAGATAGATGGATACATGGGCTGTAATCGTGTGTTTTCCTTTGATCAGTTTTAGCCAATATGTGTATAAGTTTGCCAATTCATTGGTCTGTTTAGCAGCCATGTCTTGAGATCAGGTGAAACTCGTGTTAATGTTTAGTTTGATTAATTAATGAATATTAATTTCTGTTCAATTCAGTCTTAAGAATTGTTATCAGTTTGTCATTTTTGCAATGTAAATGGCCCAATAATTGGGTGTATTATAGTGATTTGACCTGGGATTGTTAGATTGATGTCAAACTTATCTGTGTCAGCAGATAAAAATCAGGAGGAAACAAACTTTCTTTTCTCAGAGACCTTTTTTGTTAGTGTTTCATAGCTATACAGTGAAAGATTCCTCCACCTGGGCGTGGTTTGGTGGCGCACGCAACCCATGAACAGAGGCCTTAGACACAGCTGACCTGGGTTTGAATCCGACCTGTGGTCCTTTGCTGCATGTCTCTCCCCCTCCTCATACTCCCTTTCCTGTCAGCCTACAGTAAAAAAAAAAAAACTGTCCACTAGTGCTGTAAACAAAAAAATAATAATAATAATTCTTCCACCTGAGCTCTAGATTTCTACAGCTTATTCAGAGTTAAAACCTGCCTAACTGTGCTTTAAATGTCTCCACACTTCCCCTCCCCAAATTATCTGCTCTGCACCTTGGTCTTCATGATTTTTATCCCCTTAAATTTCTCCACCTGACCTGCTTTTTATTTATAGGTAGGGAAGTAAACGTGGTCGACAACATTAGCTTTAAAACGTTAACATTTTAAACAATATATAATTTTCTTCCCAGTCTGCAATGATCCACCGCCTTGTGCTGGTCTGGTTAAATACAATCCCAGCGAAATACAGAAGAGTCTGTGTTTAATGTATATGAAAAAGATCAGTGGGTAATGCTTTTTAAAGAGAAGGCAACTAGGTTAAAGATGTCTAACAATTCAGTTCAATTCAGTTTATTTCTATAGCGCCAATTCACAACATGTCATCTCAAGGCACTTTACAGTTCACCAGAACATACAGTCAAATTGATTCAGTTTTCTATCTAAGAAAAACCAGTTGATTGCCTCGACTCATTGACTCAAATGCAATCTCTCACCCTAAGCATGCTTGTAGCGACAGTGGAGAGGAAAAACTCCCTTTTAACAGAAAGGAACCTCCAGCAGAACCAGGCTCAGTGTGAGCGGCCATCTGTTGAGGCCGACTGGGGTTCAAGGAGAAAGAAGCAGAGATACAGAAAGAAACAGAAATACAAAAAGCAGCTGTATGAGGCCGCCACATCCAGGAAACACAAAGCCAGGCGGACGAGCTCAGAGCCACCTCCCGCTTCACAGGATGAAGAGAGCAAATCCAGCCAGTAACAGTCAGAGAAACAGGACTAAACTGGAAAACAGAACGATCTCGAACATCTGACAATGGGTTTGGCCTCAGTGCTCTGAATATGGGTGAAAGGGTTGTGAAGAGAAGCTCACACAGCTTCAGCTGTTTATTGGATTGCAGCTGTTGTGGAGATGTGAACTGACAGAAAGGAGTTTGAACTTATGAGCAATCCCATCACAAACAAAAGCCAGCACTCAGCTACAACACCGCTACCAGAATTATGATTAAACTCTCCTCTTTTTGGGAAGTTCATGTTTGGCACTGCAGGTTTCTAAAGAACGGCAGAGGTCCGATCCCTTAATAACCCCAGGATTTGAAAGCAGCTTACTATTACTTAAGATCCACAGTCAAGATGACCTCTTTGTGCACGTCAAGCCTTTCTAACCACGGCCAAGAAACACGATAGGCCGTTTTCTTTCAACCAACAGCACACAGCCCCCGCAGGTGACAATCATAACGCTTCCAAGTCACTGGAAAAAAAAAAAAACAACAAAAACACGACACACACAATCAGACAAGCTTTTGAAGCTGATGGCATCCTGCTCTCCTGGTACTCTGAGGGATTGAGTTGCTGGTTCCAGGCATCAGAGCGGTGAAAACACTGAAACATAAGCCTGTGGATCCCATATCGGGCTCGGCCCCTGGGCCCTCCATCTGAGCCGCAGGAGAGTTGTAACTGATAGCCCCGCAGGTAGCGGCGGCTCAGGCCGCCTCTGACGCCGCAGCGGCCCCTGTGCTAATTAGCTCCCATTGTTTATGAGGAGATTGTTTCTGATGGGGAGCTTGGCAGCCACGCCTCACTGATTCCCCATCATCATCATCATCCCCTTCATGTAAGAGTGCTGACCTTCTCAGCTGACTTATTTATGGATTCTTTTGCTGTGCAGCTGTGCTTACTCTGTGTGCGTATCCCACAACATTCAGTGTTTTTACCTTCCATCACATTACAGCAAAAACCTGCATTTTATTGTGATTTTATGTCCTAGACCAACACAATGTGGGGAATACCTGCAATATAGACAATGAAGCATGGGTTTAAGTAATCTAAATCTGACTTTCACTGATGTGTGGGAAAGAAAGAAAGCCATAAGGTGGTGTGTCAGCACAGCAAATGGACAGTAAATTTGAGAAGGAATGCAAACACAAATATAGGACCAGCACACTAAACACAACCTGACACAAAAGAAATGCTGTAATCACAGAAGACTGAGAGAAGTACAACTGAACTGCATTTCAATCTGAAAAACTCACAGAAAGAAAAGACAATTGGAAGAGTTTCATTGATACAATTATTTAAGCATGTGTCATTAGCACAGAATTTGGTTTGATACGTAGAAACAGGAGTAAATAATAGGACTGTTATTAGGCCTGAAAATGGTGTCAAAGTGGAGAGGATGAAGTTGGTCAGTTCATGACTGCTGACTGGTGAGATGGAGTGCTTGAGCTGTATGAAGAAATCCGGTGGGCTGCTTGAGGTGATACTAGTGCATCACTCTGGGACCTGGAAGATGGAAGTCCAGCTTGGATAACACAGGTTGAGTAAACCTGTCCATGATGAGCAAGCATGAAGCAACAGTGGAGAAGAAAAACTCCCCTTTGGGAAGAAATCTCTGGCAGAACCAGGCTCAACATGGCGGTTTTCTGCCAGACCGGTTGAAATGAAAAAGAGAAAGCAGTAGGAATCTGGGAGGAATGAAACTCTGATGAAGCTTTAGGTAAGGTGGTGAAGGAGGGGCTGGAGGTGGGTTGAAACAGGGTCATCTGAATAGAAGTCCGACATAGCGCGGCCGCTTCCTGCACTTTAGGCACCTTCTTTGAGATGTAGATTGGAGTCCCTATTTGAGATGAACTATGGCTGCTGATCGGCCCGTGACGGAGGCGAATAGTAATTGTTTCTTCAGTTGAACTTCCGCCTTGGCTCCACAAAACAAAATGATGCTAACACAGAAAACACGTGTAAAAGGAGAATGAGCCAAGTAGCAAAAATAATCTCAAGTTAAGAAAAGCTCCGTAGCAGAAGTGCTCCAGACCAGTAGGGGGAGACGATTACAAACTCATATGGGACCAGATCCTTAGTAAAAACATTAACTGGAAGCTCAGAGAGATTCATCTTTTATTTCTACAGAAGCTACGTACTGTAAGGACACAGCAGGCAAGTGGAGGAAGGTTTTAGCTGAGACAAAAAAGTAGCTATTTGGCCTGTAGGCACAATGTAACTAGATTTTTGTGTTTTTGCTAAACATTAAAAAACACAAAAATATCGATAACCGAGAGTGTTGCTACTCAAAAACTGTATACAATACTAATTTACTGACACTAAAGTCAAGTGTTTTTGCACATTTTTGCAGTTGTTCAGTTTAGATCTCTGGATTATTTGCACATTTAAATGATATTACCTAAAAAAAAAAAAAAAAACTTTTACCCTTTAAAGCCTGATCCAAGAATAAAACAAAACAGAAAATTCCTTTTTTTTTTTGTTTGAAGTCCTTATTTGCTCTTTTAACAAAATATGTAAAAAGAAAAAACAGAAATACATCTTTGGTATTAATAATTCATTACTATGCGATAAGTCAAGATTATTTTTTGTGTAGTCTTCTACTGGCTGTTATCAGGTATATGTGATTGTGTACAATAGGATTTTGAGCAAAGTTTTTACCATTAAATTATGCAAAAAGTGTCAGACGCAAAACATTTTAGAAACCGTATGTATCAAATATGTGGCATTATAGGGTTAAATATTGTCAAACTGTGTTATATTAAGGTTATTTGTTTTGCATTTATTTACATTGGTATTGAAATGTATCGAGTATAAAAAATATTCCCTGATATTGACTTTACAATTTTAGTACCATGACAATCGTTGCCTGAATACAGAGACCAGACTATAAAACATGGTGATGGCAGTATCATACTGAGATGTGATTGGAAATAGTGTAACTTCCCTTCCTCTACAGTCATGCAGCATGGCATTGGTCAACCCATGTTTAAACTCTTGAAGTGAGGAAAAGAGAATAAGTCTCCCCAGATCTTAATATTTTTGGACGGCACCCCAATGTTTCTGAGGTGTACAGCTGAGAGGATTTAAGGTTCAACGCCACTCTCGGAACAATGCCCACAGGTTTTCAAAGTCAACCAAACCTGTTTCCAATTTCAAATCAACCCACTTAGCCAAAACTTTTGATGTCATAAGCAGTTGTAATCCTTTGCACTATTATATCATCAGCGTTTAGAGAGAAACACAAATGCTACAGCTCATCTCATGTCAAGCTGTTACCACTAAAATATTCATCTCATTATCAAGCCTTGCGCTTCCCGCACACCAGAGCTAATCCCATAAAGCCCTCTGAGGCAAACTGAGAGGGATGGATCTCCTCCTGGACACACGCCATTGTGGCCCGTAATGCCTTATTAAACACAAAAGCATTCATCCTTCGTTCTCACAGACCTCTTAAACCAAGAGCGGCGCAATCAAGCTGAGTGGAAGGGAGCAGTTTGGGAGATGGACAGGCCTGACCCGAATTAAATGCATGTTAGAAATCAAGACAATCATTCAAAGAGGCTTCAAGACTTTCCAGATGTTTGCTTTTGACCGCCCAACCCCTCCTTCTTTTCGAGCTTTGATTCCTCATGTCGAGGCAAACAGCTGTGGTGGGACTCAGGTGAAGGACAGAAAGCAGAAACATGTTGTATTTACTGAGCATTTCAGCAAGAGGAGGGGCTGTCCTGATTATTTCTATGGAATCCTGGGTGGGATATCGGTAATGGCTAAATACATAAATACATTTTTCTAACGACGTAATAATAATAATCTCTGTGATATCTAATTTGAAGTCTTCAAACTGGTTTTAATCAGAACCAAACCATCCACTAAACTGACACTTTAAAGTCTGCTCTGATGCTGAACAGATTCTGATCCTTGGACATAAAAGCATCGTGCAGCTCCTGCAAATATGTCGGCTTAATGTTGGCCAGGGGAATCTCCAGTTCAGATACATCAAAAATCTGCTGTTTTGAGATCTGACGACTCTGGGAGCCACCGGAGTAGTCACCGGAGTAGTGAATTTGCCGCCATTTTTTTTGGGATGCATGACTCTTGTTGAGGAAACCTTCAAGGGATGGGTCCTCTGTGGTCAAAAGGGATCAGACTGGTCAGCCATTACTTCGACACCGCTGATATCAGGACTCATTGTACAAGGCAATGTCTTTTAATCCTTTATCCTCCTTTATTTTTACTCACCTGCTTCAGGACTGCACTTGTCCTCTGAGACGCTACGTTCCAACTTATTTAATCTTATATTAGCATCTATCACCTGTCTGCTGTGACCTCTGACATCAGCAAAGTATTTCTGTCAGGACCGATGCCCCATGTGTCAGATAGCACTCTCTGAGTCAGATAAATGTCCCTTTCACAGTCTTTAAATCCCTCCTAGCACTAAAACACTGACTTGCATCAAACCAACGAGTTCACAAAAGGTTGCATGAATAAGAATGTAAACTAGAATTCTATATATATACATAAGTACTGAGAGGGCGGGGCTTAAAGTCAGAGTAATATGGATGTCATTGTCCACCTGTAGACATGTTCTGCATGTTTAGACAACTTTTAACATTGAAAAGCCAGACTCACTCAAAAAGGTTGTTGCAAAAGGGAGAAGGCATTTCAGTGGCTTGTCAGTCAAGGTGACTGTTCTTTTCTTACAAAGATAAGATAAGATAACATAGCTTAGCTAATTTTCATAGTTCCTACCGGCGACCTTTAAGTGATATAAATGACAGGATAAAGGAAAGGAGTGTAAAGCATAAAGATACGAATGAGAAAGCAAACATACGTTTTTCTCTATGGCACGAAGATATCTGGCACATTCAGAGTGCCCGTTGTACTCTGCCAAGTCTGCTGCTGTGAATCCATCAATATCATCATCTGTAGGGTTTGCTCCATTGGCCAACAGGATTTTACAGCACTGAGAAATCAATTGGGAAAATAAGGTAATAATAACAATATATCTGAAACTGTATTTAATTTATATAGGAAATAAACTTGATGCTAAATTAATGAATAAATGAATACTTTAATCTAACCTCCAGCTCTCCATTCTCTGCAGCATCATGAAGAGGAGTCCCTCCCCAGAAATCTTTGATGACTTTAGAACCCATGTAAAGCAGCAGCTCCAAGATGCAATAATGCCCCCTGCTGGCAGCAAAATGCATAGCTGTTGCTCCTTCTCTGTCTTGGCAGGACAAATCCACGTCGGTGCAGGTCACCTAGGGTTCAGGAAACACATCAGTTTAGACAGCAGCTACCAGGACGAGCCCCTTCAGAAAAATAGGTCAGATAAATTCATGGTACTGACCAGCCAACCCACCACAGCCTGATGCCCCATGTGAGCAGCAGCATGAAGGCAGGACATGCCGTCGTGGGCTCTCAGGTGAACGTCCGCCTCACAGTCTTTTACGAGATACTGGACAACGGGCAGGTGCCCCTCCTGGCAAGCCAGGTACAGGGGGGTGGCTCCCAAACCCGTCTGCTGGTTCAAACACCTGAACAGGCAAGCAAGGAGACAAGAGATGCAGATGATAATCTGAATAAAAACAAAATGTTTACTGCAGCAACAGGAACTGATAAGAATGTTGATACTTTTCAGGACAGCTTAATGAGCACATTTGGCACGTGGAAGAGCGTACACACTCTAAATCCATGGATCTCTCTTTAGTATATCCTGATTACTGTTCTTTAGAGATCGACCATCGGTCTGCTACGGTGAACTCTGCTGATCTTTAAAGGCCTTTTAATAATCTCACAGGCAACCAGCTGATTGTAACATTGCTGTAAAACAGCACAGACGACTTTATTAGTAACCCTGATTTACCTCCTCCGGACAAGACCCGGCTGTACATCTACAACTTATGGATAAATTACATTCTTTTCAGAACCAGAATGTTCACATGTTGGACAAAGAAGACAGATGGTTTGAAAGGGGTGTGAAGGAAGCTAAGAAAGAAAAACCAACCTTAAACAGAGGGGGTGGACTCAGGTTTCAGCTCTCAAAAACCTACAATTCAGCGATAGAGTTAATTCCTTCCCTCTATAATCTCAACCCCAACCCCTATACAGGCGACAAAACCATCTCGCCTGGTCAGCCAGACCAACAACTGCCCCTAACAACCCCCCTTTCAGAGGCATAGACCAGTATCGGGCATTGCAGGCTAACAAAGAACCCAAATGACTCCCTATTCCCTGGGGATGGACCCCTTTTTCTGGTTCAATTTGCATGTTTTCTAAGCTAAAACAAGATTTTGGGGAACTATATAAATCTTCAAACTCAATGCTAATTCTGAGTTCAGAATCCTGTTGCAGAATTCCTATCCAGGAAGCGGAACGTCTTCAAACATGGAAACAAAATCCAGAAGATTGTTTTTTAACCTTTTTGGAATGACTACGACCTGGATGAATGAGAATCTTCACCAGCATATAACCCTAATTTAGATTGATTAAAAGCACAGTGTGTAGTACTGTACTGGGAGTTACAGCCTGCAGCTGGAGTGAGCGGTGGAGTTATAGGCCTGTGCAAAAAAAAACAAAACACTAAATCTTGATAAAATAAGGTAATACACACCAAGAGTCCACGGATAATGTTCTAATTGTCTTTTTTAAGCCTGAATAGAATTTCAGCATTGGGTGCAGTGAGGATCAGAGGAGCCTGTGGCTTCAGTGAGTGGCGGAGTGGAATGAGAGAAGGTACCAGCTGGTCCATGTCTGTGCTGGAGGTAGGATACGAAACAGTCTTTCTGGGGCTAAATTAAAAACAATTGATGCTGCGATTTAATGTAGGTAAAGTGATGTCGCAGAAGCGATTTTCTACAATGACGGACTCCATACCGTTAGAGGGGGTGGGGTGGTTCATGTCGCTCCCATCTGACCGTTTGATGTCACTGAAAATTACACATTGAAGCTTTAAAGGACTTAAAACAAAGTCTTCTTTTATAAAAGTAGCAGAATCACATAACGAAACATGTATTAATATCCAATCAAAGGTCACAGTTAATAAAAAAAAAACAGAGTAAAAATGCAGAATAAAAATATAAATTGTATTCGGAAAAATATAGTGTATAATTATGTTATACATTTTGACGGGTTCAACATGTATAAATATTAACTTCTGGTTAGGATGCTATGGTGGATGTGAAAGGATTCAGCACCAATAGGAATAGCAGGTTGAAGCCACATTAGACGGAGGTGTTGCCAGATCCTAGTAGCTCTGGGGTAGAGCTGAAAAGTGCCTTTTTCTCAGCGTTCTATTTTTCAAGCCAAAAAAGCAACAAAAAAAAAAGAAGAAAATAGTCAAAACTAGGGTGAAACAGGGCCTTGGTGTCGACCAACTGAAGCAAAGGGACTCAGGAGCCACATGGAGTTTGCAGCTTTTCTTCTGAGCAGCTCATTTAAGTTTTCAAATGCTGACCAAAGATTAGCATTAGCAGACCTGACAACCATACATTATGGAACACGGGACAGAGTTCACCACTTTCTGGCTTGGAGGAACTAAACTTTTAGATATCTCCTTTATTTCAGTGCTAAAAAAGAAAAAGCAACATTTACTTTAGAAAATCACCGATACATCAACAGTTTGTGCTCCTAAATATAGCATAACTTTGTCATGGAACTTTAAATCCTGCTTTTCTGGGGTAGGAATCTGTCACTGTGCTCATCTCCCATATTTAGGTTGCCAACAGACACAATGAGCAGGAAAGTGACGAAAGGTTAACGACCTGCAAATCTTAATTGCATCAGAGCATCACAATGTGTTTTAAAGCTCTATTAGGAGAAGCAGCCCATTAATGCTAACTGTTACGTATGGTGGAGGATGTAGCATACTGTGGGCCTTAGTCCCTTCTAAAGTCTTTGGCTATCTGGATCAAGTGAATCAGAACTCCTGGAAACATTATGACATTAAAGGGCCCACATGATGCAAAATCTACTTTATTTTGTCTCACAACTATGTTATAATGCCTATCCATCATAAAAATCATGTCCAAAGTGGTATTATGCTTGATTTATGCATGTCTGAGTTATCCTAATAAATGCTGTTTTCTAATCAGTAGCCCCTCCCTGTCCTAAAAAAACCCATGGGCATGATAGGTCTACATGGAGCTGTGAATACCAGTAAATCTAACACAACATGCCAACCTTGTCTGATCAGTGAGCTGTGATGTGAGGCAGAGTGTGATCATTTCTGCTCAAAGTTAAGATAAAGTAGAACTTTACTCTTTTAGCTAATGTTTAACTTGTAAAAATTTATTTTTTAGTCTCTAGGGCGATGTCAGAATGGACAGAAACCAAACTGGGATGGGTGGTGTCGCAGAGAAGGCAAGTGATCTTTCTTTAGGTTGGTAGAATCGCACTAGAAAATAACTGATTCTTTATAATAATTTAATTCTGTATTGTGCAAAAGGGATATTTCATGCTTATAGATCAATGTAGGAAGGCTTAAAGGTGCAAAGTCAAGACTGGGAGCAGTGAGCTAAAATAAGCAGACATGATAGTACCACATAAGTACCTGAATGCCAGATGGTGAAAGGTTTGCCTATGCTACATATTAGAACCCAAACGTCCTGCATTGCCTCATGGGGAAGCAATAGCTCGGTCAAAGACCAGCCAGCCAGAATCAAATAAATCCGATTTACAGCAACTCCAGTTAGTCCTCCTAAGAACCCAAACATAACATCAGAGGAAAAAGAAAAGTCCTCTTCCTGACAAACTCAAACAGGGAGAATTTCATGGTAGGAAATATTTAATTCAAATGAGAAAAAAAGTTACAGGTTAAAACCTTTTCAATAGCAAATTAAACTAATTAAAATTATACTTATCTGTGAAATGAGTCTAATTTAGTCTTCTGAATCCACGCTAGCTGTCACTGGCATTAGTATCACTAAGTTTGTAATACTAAAACTGGATCTTTTCACATCTTCACTGAGGTGCTAACTGGCTTAGCCACTTTACTTTCTTGTTATCTCCCTGCGCACAAATGCAGTATCATACCTCCGGTTCCTTGGTGCTGAAAAATTGAGCTAAAACAAAGTATAAAACACAAAAATAATTAACAACACGCCAGCAGGACGCTGTCATTCCTAAGAAGAACTGTTTACACAACTGGAGGGAGCTACTGAATATATGTATAGATTTAAAAAAGGTCAACATGAAAACAACTGGATATTGGTTTTAATAAAATACGTGCAGTCTACTCTCCAAGTTTGGATGATTTGAACAAATTATTAAGTGCTCAAAAGACAAAAATCAATCTCTCGTCAGCGCCACCTGAGTCCAAAAACGTAATCTCTACTGAAAACCAATAGGCTGAGTGTAACAACAGAGAGGAGTCAGAAGTCTAGATCAGGGATCTGCAACCTTTCATATCCAAAGAGCCGTTTTGCCCAGAGTACCGTACTACCGAATAAAAGTTGTTTAGAGGCGCAAAATATACCATGACTTTTTCTAGAAAACCTTTTTTTTTTTTTTTTATCTTGTATAGGAAATTAGTTGTTGCCATCTCAAACAATCAATTCATATATTTTTAATGTTAAAACGTATCATTTTCAAGCTAATTCATAGAAAAATGTCTCTTAAAACATATTTCTGGTTCTTTTAATCTCATTTCTTTTCCATCTTATAAAAAAAAGCTAAAGCTATTGATACCGGTATATATTATAGTAAATGAATTAGCTCTTTATATACATTTTAGCCGCTATTAAGAGACGCTGGAGAGGGTCCAAAGAGCCATATGTGGCTCTGGAGCCGCAGGTTGCAGACCCCTGGTCTAGATGTTTTAGAGGGATTATACAAAGAGAATTGCTTCAATAAAGGAAATGTTCTAATTCTACTAAATGTTAAAGGGGAAATTGGGGGGTTTCATAGCAGAGGTACTAATTATTGTATCACAGCTGATTTTCTAGAAAGAAATCTCACTTTAACAATTAGTTTTCCGCAACTCGGATAATAGGAATATATTTTCTAAATTTTTAGGTGTGAGGTGGAACTACAGCAACAAGGGATAAATTCATCTGAAAGCTTTTTGACTCCTCTTTGTTCAGGTGTCACCAAACGAGGCTGGAAGTGCTAAATTATTCATCAATAAAACCAAAAGGATATTTGGCACAAGGAAAGGAAAATAAAGCATCAAGTTTGTGATGCCGACTGAACTTAACTCTGTTCACAGGAGGATTTGCAGGATGAAGCTGATGTAAGAGTTTTTGGCTTAATTGTAAAAAAAGAAAAGGGAAAGTTGACCTCCGACACACCAACTCACAGCAGCCTGTCACCGTTCTGCAGCCTGAAACGTGCAGCGCTCCTTTCACTTCATTAGTTTCACCTGACAACAGGCTATCCATCACCTGCTGGGGTCAGCGGGAGGTGAAGTGAAACTGAACCACAGTTACAGGGCTACACTGCTCTTCCTTCCTTCTGAAACAGCAGCAGCAATGCTCCAAAAAAAGCAATGGAAAAACAGAGTGCTTAAAGTGATCACCGGAGGAATAAATCAGGCTCAATAAATAGGATATTTAGCTAAAGCTGGTACGATTCCCTAAATGTATGAGGCTTTATTTCCTCAAACACCATTTCAGAATACAAGAATAATAACAATTAGGGAGTTAAATATGATTTAAAAAAAAAGCTGTGGGCTGAAATGACGTGTTGGTTGTATAAAAGTTAACATTTATAAATCCAACCCACACCTGAAGGAAAATCAAAATAAGATTGACTTTTATAAACTTTACTTTATGCAAAATCATTTATTTGTTCCAGGACTCGTTTCCACTGTGACGGTGTTGGAGACGGGAGTTTCAGAACCACGCCTGATCTAAGAGGGACATGAGGTCAAAAGTAGCAAAGAAACAGACTTTTTGATTTAGATCTCTGACTGTGAACAGATTTAATGCTTATAAATTTAGATTTCTTTTTTAATCTTTTGGCCACCGAAATAAGGAAATATACTTCTTCTTCCAGTGTTTTATTCTCATTTATCGGGTAAAATTGTTTCTCCCACGTGGACAAAAGGCAGTTATAAATTCTTTTAGATATCCATTCATCTATCAATTAATGGATCGATTTAAAAGAAAATCATTTCAGTAAAATGGAATATTAAAAAAGCTTTTATTGCACATTTTATAATTGTTGTCTTGCCACGGTAAGATGCTTATTCTTTTAGCAAGTGTCATGTTTAAAGTCTTTGCACCAGAGCTCATGATTCGCCTGAATTACCAAATAGTTGACAATCATTAATTAATCACGATAAACTGCTTCAGCTAATGTGGATGAAAATCACCTCCTCCAGAACCAGCAGTTCCCCTCTAAACCAGAGGGTGGCAGCAGTGATGCTCTCAAATTAAAAGTCCTAATTCAACATTTTGATTGTTGTTAGAAATGCAGTAAAAATTTATTCACATCAATGTTTTACCATTAAAGATGAGAAAAACAGAATCCATGCTTTTCTCAGTACCTTTGCAGGTCATCTATGAGTCTTTTAAAGCACAACCGCTCCACACATTTATTATGCAGAACCATATATGATTCATTTAGACCGTATAGATGTGAATGTGTGTGTAGATTTGTTGGCAAGACCTTTAAGAAAATCTAGTCTGTTTTAAGTTATTTATTTGGAGAATATTTTCCTGTAGACCGACCGAGTTTTCTGCCACCCCTCTTTAGTCCCTGCATGGCCACCCAATTGAAAACGTCTGAGCTCCGCCTCTGCCCCCAAACCTTTATGGACTCCTGAAGCTTGTAGAGGAATCCTGAATCTCTGGGAATCCTTTAGCGCCCCTAAAAGCCCGACTATCAGCTCACCTAGGGGCCTCCTGGAGGAGAAGTTTTAAGCAGGTGAGCCCCCCGTTGGCTGCAGCATAGTGGGCCGGTACCGCTCCACAGTTGGTCGCCACATTGGCCTCCCCTCCGACAGACAGCAGCCACTGGGTCACCTCCACACAGTCGAAGCGAGCTGCTAGGTGAAGAGCCGTGGCTCCTGCTGCATCCTGATCCTAGAAAGTATTCACAGGGAAAACATCGCTAACTACACCCTAATATCAGCTAAACGTTATAATAAAGGATGATGGATCTTTCCAAAACTTCCACACAAAATGCTTTGCCCATTAATAACCTCATAATGGGCTATTTATTTCAGTCATGAAGTCCAGTTGGTGGAGGGAACAAAAAATTAGAGAAACAAACAAAGCCTTAACTGTGCAGTCATTAAAGTACATTTAGGAGATGGCTTTGCACCCAACATCTGGAAATCATTTCTACTTGCTACTGCTGAAAGTGGATCCACTAGAACTCCACACATATTGCATAATCAGCTAGTAATACATCATAAAAAAGCACATGAACAGCACTGATTACAACCTGCAGCAAAGAAAATGCTCTTTAGACTCTTGGTAACAGTATGGATACAAATACTAATATAAAAGTAACAGTGTGATGTTTGAAAAAAATTTACACGTTTTTAGGAGCTTTAATCACAAACTTCAACATATCCTGTTGGATTTGCATGTGAACGACTAAAATCCTGCTAATTGGAAGGTAAAGGGACACATGTGAGTGGTTCATACTCTGCACCAGTTGATTTAGGGTCTATTTCAACCAGCTTTACTAAATACAATCTTAATCAATCAATTGGAATATCTTCCAAAGAGACTCATTTGTAATATTAGAAGCACCTTTTATAAATTAGCTATAAGCCTGTGTTAAAGCATCGTTTCAATTAAACCCCCAGTTCTCTATTAAAGAAGTTATAAATAGGTAGATAAAATAATCTGATTATAAATGTCCTGTTTCCTTTAGCGGTTAGCAAACACATCATCATAATTAACAGGAATAATATCTTTTAAAAAACTTCAGCCTGTTGGGAAATTAACGCATTTTTCTTAAGGAATTTACCAAATTAGTCGACTTTTTAATAATATTCCTAATTGTTGTGATGATAACCAGCTCTACATTTGTGCTCGCTGTCATGATTTCTCCCACATCGGTCTCCGTCTGTCTTTCTATCAAGAGCAGCTTTTCTTTTTCCCACACCATGATGCGACCACCACCGTGCTTTACAATGGAGACAGCGTTTTTAGGTAGTTTTGCCACATTAGTCATCCAACCTGGACACTTTTCTTTCACAGATTTCTTGCTCTCCTACATTGACAAACTGCAAACATAATTCTTCTTTTTTTTGGCTTTCATTTTTATTATCCCTCCTATAAGATGGTATCACTAATAGAGGTCTTGGAGATCATGCTCTTTTGATCATATGATGGATTGACAGGGACTCATTTTTCTGTGATCAAATTACACCCAAGGACTTGACCTAAGGATAAATGACAATGGCACATACTGGGTTTATTTATTGAGATCGGAGTTGGGCTGAACGCAAACTAACGCCACACTCTTCAGGAATGCTGCCTTTGCAGGTCTGTTTATATTTACACATAAAATACTGCAGTGTTGTAAAATCTGACATAAAAATGTTCTGTCAGGCTGAATCGATATCGGAGAATAAAAGGAGGATCTGTTAAGATTTTGAAATTAAACATGTAGCTGTAGATATTAGTAATCGTTCATTTAGTGATAGAATATGATAGTAAACATGTTAACAAACTGGCTGTTAAGTTGCTGCTCATTCCCTGTTCATAAAGCTGTATAAACAAAATTTTGTTTGTATACACTGTTTGTATTTAAAATGACAAAAAAGTTTGTCTAAGTCAAACCCCTGGGCTTTTAGGGGTAAGCAGGTTTTCTGTAGTCCCGCTTTATTCATAGAACTCTTTA
Source organism: Cyprinodon tularosa (assembly GCF_016077235.1). Classification (NCBI taxonomy): domain Eukaryota; kingdom Metazoa; phylum Chordata; class Actinopteri; order Cyprinodontiformes; family Cyprinodontidae; genus Cyprinodon; species Cyprinodon tularosa. Next base: position 288,122 of record NW_024038624.1, read on the forward strand.
TTGAAACAAACAGATCACATCTTAGCTCAAAATATGTTTTTAGGCCTTTTGACTCTGTGAATAAACAAACCTGGATGCTGCAGCCTCCTTGGTCCACGAGCCACTTCAGCTCCCGGATGTTACCAGTAGCTGCTGCATCATGTGCTGCCGTGGCTCCGTTTAAAGCTCGAGAGTCTGCCGGCAGCCCGAGGTCACGCACCAGGAACTGCAGGCAGTCCAGGCGCCCACACCGGGCTGCGTGGTGCACAGGCCCTGCACCCTGGGCATCGCTGATAGCAGCAGAGAGTTGGCCGGAGGATGCTAGATTCTTCAGAGCTGCCAGGTCTGCATCCCGAGCTGCCTGGATGGCACGATGAAGCACCATCCTCAGCTTCTAAGAGCGGATTACGGAAACTTCCCTGAAGCACCATGAATCCCAGTGAGTTGCCATCACAATCAAAAAAGCCTTTTCATGCCGTCCTCACCGCCTCCCGAGCCAGGAAAGTGACACCCTGACAGCAGCCAGCTGGACAGCAGGGCTGAGCTAGAGATGGGGAGGGGGGGTCCGAGCCAGCGAGATAGAGGAGTAATGAAAGACGGGTGGAGGCGCGGCGCTTGTGGCCTTCTGCTCCAGCCTTTGTGTGGCGGCGACCATATGCTTCAGTGGAGATGGGGGGAAACTTGAGTAACGGGAGAAGTGAGGAGAAGCCAGGGATCGGTGGGTTGAAAGGAGTTTTTTAAGGGTTATTTTACAAATTCATTACAGAGCTGGGCTAATTAACAGATGATACAACTGGAATATGAAATACTGCAAAGTCTGTGGCTTTAAGGGAGACAACATTTACATGTGGAGTCCATTCAGCTAATCAGCAGCTCATATGGCACAGTGGAAGCGGATTCATCTTTCCATAACATCACCCATGAACTTGAGCCAAGTTCTCCCGCTTTATTATTTATATAAATATCTCATAATCTTTCAGGATCAGTGTAACAGCAAAGGTGATGCGTGTCGTGTGTTATTGCACATCCTAACCTGTCCCAAAGACGAACTCTTCTAGTGCAAAAGAAAGAGAAAAAAAAGGGCTCAGTTCATTTTTTCTAAGAGCTGCACCGTCTCCCTGAGGTCCTCCACGACCAAGTCCACGTCTTCTTTGGTCGTCCCTCTGCCGACGCTCAGCCTCAAGGCATTAGCCGCCACCTCCGTGGGGACGCCGCAGCTCAGAAGGATATGGGAAGGCCTGGCAGACGTGTGCATCGTACAATATGTGCGTTAATGAGGGGAGATACCAAAAAAAAAAGGAAAAACAAAAAATAAAGGTGGGTAAAAAGCAGGGGTTGTTGTACCTGTGTCCGCTGGAGGAGTGGCAGGCGGCTCCCACGCTGGCCAGCAGCCTCCTGCAGTTCGCTAACACCCTCCAGCCTAAAACAGGGGAGACATTAATCATTCAGAGGCTGGCTGGTTTACAAATAGCTCAGAGCGGGTCGTGAACCGGCTCTGATGATCATCAGCGTAGGGTTAGAGGGCAGTGTTTGGACTTTCACACCACAACAGACATAGGGACAGAGGAGGAGTGACATCACCTTGTAACGCTGGGCCCAGGATGGACACGTTACACGTGTTAGGGAGGATATCAGAGCCCGGATAATGACTGTTGAAGCGGATCCTGTCTCTGAAGACAGCCTGAGACGGAAACAGATTGGGTTGAAGTTTGTGACACAACAAGCTTTAGTGTTTTCACTTCATTCTTACTACTGAGAAAAATGGTCAAATCTGTTTATATTTACTTTGACTTTTACTTCAGTGGAGACAAACTGAACCCAAATTTCAAAATTCTAAGAGGAAAAATGCCTGAAGTCAGGAATGAAAAACCATCCAGGCCTGCAGCGGATGATGAAACATCAGGGTTAGGGACTGGTTATACTACCACAGCAGTGTGTCGCAGTGAGCTTGTCGCAAATATTTTTGATTTCTGCCCGATATTGAAGCGTGGTCTGCGCTATGTTATTCCACGCCACAACGCAAGAGGGACAATCAGGAACTAGCTGTGGGTCTAGATACGCCCGAGGCGGTGAGGAAGTGGGGGCAAGTTTTAAGGGTGAAAAAGAGCGGGGATCCAGGTGGAAAAAGGGTTCCAGCTTTCAAACGCACCTCACTCTTCTACCATCATTACGAGTCGTTTTCCACAATGGTTGTCATACAAACAAAACAAGCCGGTAAGCTACCAAACGTTACGCATTGTGTAGAGCGGCTGTTGATTTGACCAATCAGAGGCCTCCTGTCTGCAATCACTTACAATTTTGGAGAGGTGCAGCAGAGTGTCTATGGAAGGGGCGGGGGCACATTTGCGTTAACTGCGACACACATGCAGATGCCCTGGTTTCTGAGTATAAATCAGCCTTTACTGTTTCTAGAAAGGTCTTAAGGGCAGAATATCACTCCAAAATCTTAACTGTTCTCTTCAATACTCTGCTTTTCCTATATAACTACAATTATGTTGCACAGGACTACAACACTTTTTTGAATCATTAAAGCAACACTGTGTACATTTTTACCACTAGGGGCACTAGACCTGTAACTTCCAGGTTCAGCTCCACTGAGAGCAACTGACAGCACAACACTGTCACAATGTTAAACAGTCTTCCTCTGTGTTTTGGAATCTGCTAGCAGACTAATCTGGACCAGCAGATTAAAAAGTCATGGAGCTCCTGGTAAATTCAAGCCTACATTCAGCCCTCTAGAATAAATCCCACATCAGTGAACCAAAGGTAAGGGTCACGCTAGCATAATCACAAAATGACACTTTAAACTTGTGTATACCACTTTTCAAGCAATGTGCAATCCCAGCTGCCAACCCTGACATAACCGTACGGATACGTACATTTCGAAGACAGGGGGGGAAATTGGCGAAACAGATGGTGACTGAGGAGAACCAAAGCCATATTTGTTTCTGAAATTTAATTTCACTGCATATCAAACTTTAATTATTGATCAAATTCATCAGATCTGAAACTGCAGTGTGACGTATGCACACAAAAAATTAAGTTAAAAAAAAACTGCTTACATTCAAAATCCAAGTCTACACATATTTAATGTTTCCTCCTCATCACATTTATTATTCTCGTTATCAGTGGGTTGAGTCGTACCACAGATTTGTTTGCAATGGTAGCGATGGATGAATTAACCTTGCTGGAGAGTGCGATTGCAGAACTTCTGCATAAATTAAAGGAGAGCAAAGATAAATTTAAGAAGTGGATTGCTATGTGACATTTGCTGCAGAATACACCTTTAATCATGAATGCTTATTATATATTTAAGCCCACCTAGTCCTTTTTTATATTGGGCTAATACACTTAGAGCCCATCTTACCATACGAGGCTTATAAAAGACTTTTACATTTATGCGGCTCCAAAAAGATTTGTTTTTTTGGTCTTATATGGCTCTTTGAACAGTTTGGGTTGCAGACTCCTGCTACAGAGCATTAATCTCAGACACCGATCTTTTAAAAAAGACTCAGTATCAGCAGGTCGAAGCTTCAACCCCTAAATTAATCAGATTATGTTATCACTGTCTAACATACATTCCCTCCTGTTTCTATTATTTCTCTGATTCAAGAGAAATTAAGGTCCTTATTGTTTTGTTTTTTAATAAGAATTCTTCAAAATCCCCAAATAAGCCTTGCTCAACATTTTTGTGCATCATCTGGGAACTTTAAATCCCAGGAGATGAAACAGGAAGGAACTCAGGGTTCATATCATCCCCAGAAAAGTCCAAGTCAAAGGAAACAAGCCTTATACTAAACCGTCTGCAGGAGGGGAAACAAACTCACTTGCAGTCGTTCTTCCAGATACACTCTTATATTTAGCATGTGACTCTGATAGCGGGAAAGATTAGCGGTCACCAGCTCTGCAGCCTGTCACAGACAGAGAGATCCTGTTACAAACACTGCTTCAGAGGCGCAGTTGGTTCACTCAGTAATCTGCTACAAGGAACATACTTTTCCCAGACCAGCTATCATTGGTGTGTTCTCTGTTCTGTTTCATTGAGGAAAAAAGATAAAAACATTTTGTTAGATCTGAAGAAATCTGAATTTTTTGGTTGATAACAAATCGTCTCTACTGTAGAGACGGCTTTGCTCGGCATCATACCCCGGTCTGAAATTCCTCTCCTGTCCTCCTCCAAATATCATCGGATACAGCGGCGTCTTTGTTCCAGAGCCGTTTACGTACAAAGCGCCGGCCCGAGGAGCGTAGAACTGAAACAGTTAGATGATAGAATGACAGATCTTATATAGACGTGAGGGCAGTTGTTGAGGTCTCCTTTAAGAAGTTGGAAAAGCAAATTTCTGACCTTGTGTCCAACTATGGTGAGGAAATCCACGCCCAGTTCCTGGACATCCACAGGGATTTTGCCCAGCGCCTGGGCAGCGTCGGTGTGAAGCAGGATCCTGAGTCGATCGTGCTGCTTGTTGAGGGATTTAACTCTTTGGCAGATTTCTTGGATTGGCTGAAAAGAAGGAATGTTAGCGTACAGGAATGGGTTTTATTGTATTCCAAAGTTAAATTGTTTTTACAACTGGAAAACAATTAGCAGATGGAAAACGGTCAGCACTGGAAAAACGATCTAGAAATAAGTAAAAAAAAAATATTCTTAAATTAAGTGTATTTAGCCTTATTTGAGTAGGTAAATGAGATAGTTTGCCAATGGAATGAGCATTTTTGCTCTTAAAATAAGATAATTATATAAAATGCACTTGAAATAAGATAATGCAGTTGTGTTTTGTTATTTGAAATGTAAATTGTCTTGTTCCGTTGGCAAAATGTCTCTTTTATCTCTCAATCCAAGAACAAATTCACTTATTTTAAGAAAAATCTAGATTCTGATTTTTTTTTCCAGTGAGGCTAAGTGGCTTTCAAGCCTCTTTGTTTTACCATGATGACTCCTGTCTCATTGTTGGCCATCATGACAGAGATGAGACAAGTGTTGGGACGCACGGCAGCGATAATATCCTCCACATCTACACGAGCGTTCACCTTAGAAACGGGCACACATGTTACATCTAGGGTGGAAATAACAGGAAGCAGGTTTATCTCAGTGGTTAAAGGACAACAGTCAAAACCAAAGCAACCATCAATGTGGAAAGAAGATCACCCACCTGCCTTCCCAACCGACTGCAGGTGCTTGGCCGTGAGTCTGATGGAGTCATGCTCCACGTTGGAGGTGATGATGTGCGGCAGGCCGGAGCAGCCGTTTTGCAGTCCTTCGCCGTGCTCTGCGGCGCTGCGGCTCTTCCTGAAGTGCTCCACGGCGGTGTGCAGCACCAGGTTGTTGGCCTATGAGATGATTCATTCACTCTGAACCAGAACTGACTGCAGATAACTATTGCTCTGAACTAAAGCCGGTCAACAATCAGGATCTGCATCCAATTGGATCATCTTGTAACATTAGCCAGGAAAGCAGCTTTTACCTCTGTTCCACCTGAGGTGAAAATAATGTCCTCCGCTTTGCCTCCAACCATTCTAGCCACATTCTCTCTGGACCGGCTGATGATCGCTTTGGCCATGGCTCCTGGAAAACAACATTTCCAAGTGTCTGTAGTAAAAATGCTTCATAAAACATTTTATTTAGCTTTGGTTTGATTTAAAATAAATATATTTCACACCTGCTATATAGTTGCTACTAGGGTTTCCCCAGGCTTCATGGAGAGCTTCAGTTATAACCTGAATCACCTCTGGCTCCATCGGGGTAGTAGCATTATAATCCATGTAGATCCTGCGTGGTATAAATAAATGTTATATAGCTTTAAACCATTGAGTTGTTTTACCGTTTATAAGGTTTCATACAGTTAACAAAATAGGTTGTGCATTTGTGGGAAGAGGAAGAAAAAATATGTACATAAAGGAAAAGAATCTGAAAAGTGTGGCCCACGAAAGTTCCTTCTGCATCATTATGGTTCCCTATAGCACAACAGATGGGGCCTTTTTGCTTATATCATGTTTAAAAGTCCAGAGGATAAGAAGGCCATCGCAAGGAAACGGCTGAAACCAGATTCACCCACTATCGATGAATGGATTGAATTTTTTTTTTAACCAGATTTATGTTATGGAAAGGATATCTTTTTCCCTCCAAGTCGAAAAATAAACATTTTATAAGATCTGGAAATAGACTGAGTATATAAAACCAATTAGATCTGACTTCATTTGATTTCTCTTGTGAAATCTGTGTCTTGCCCTCTTATGTCTTTGTGGTTTTCATTGCTCGAGGTGGTACAATCCCCATTATTCTTCAATTCTGTTCATTTTTGTTATCGTTTACAACTAATTTAGTGATATTCTGTAAAAAATAACAGAAAGGCAACATGGATAAACTCACTTGGACTTCCTGTTTATACCCTCAGATACGATCTTAAATGGATAAAGCTGTAATCACTGAATGTGATGTGATGAAAATCTGTGTTTCCAAATAAATTCTTTTTTTTAAACGTCCAGAGAAGCCAATTTCTATTCGTAGTCAGCTAATCAGTTGATGGTGTACATTGAAGGTATCTCTGTGGAGGCCTCAAAATTAGTTTAAATATAAACAAAATAAAATATCTAATAAATAAAATAGAGAACCTGCATAGATCATCACAGCTCAGGTGGGAGATTAAACCAGATTTCTGGTAAGCTGATGAGCCTACTTTTAATGATTACTTTACAAATAAAAACAAGCTGTAAAAAAAATGTTTTCTTAAAGGTGCTTAATGGGAGAAAAGTTTAACACACTGCAGCGGCAGGGCACCTTTTTTTTTTTTACAATTAATGCTGGAAATTCAGACCAGAGGTCGATCCCAGCTGGAATTTAATGAAATTACCAATGTTAGGATTAGGTTTTGGCAAAACTTTATTGGCTAAAACATAGAAGATCAAGTAAACAAAAATAAAATGTGTTTAAACATACCTACAAACAGCAGTTATGGCTAATTTATGTTAAAACAAAAACAAATTAGAGTATAAAGCAAAACTTTACATTTCTTTTAGGAAAAATAAAAAAAGAAATTTAGTGATAAGCATTTAATGGTGTGCTTCGGTGGCGCAGTGGTTAGCGCACACGACCCAGGTTCGAATCTCTCCCCTTCTCTCATACCCCCTTTCCTGTCAGCCTACTGTCTACAAAACGAGCCACTAGTGCTGTAAAAACAAAACAAAAAAAACCCAATAAACATAAAAAAACTGTCCGAATTAATCAATTATTTTCGCTGAATTTGAACCAGGTGACACTAAAACTACACCACTAGAGGAGTCCTGGAAGAAACATCTTTACAGAAAATAGATTTTTTTTTCATTTTTTTAATACAAAATGTAGATATCTGGTACAGTTTGGACTCATTTACTGATCTTGCAGCAAATGGCATGTGTTCGAGTTTACTTTTTGCCAAATATTTCGATAACCTATTACACAATTTGATGAAGTGCTTTAGACATACAGCCTAAAAATCTGGGTTTTATGGCAAATAAGTCAAGTAGGGAACAGAGCATTAAAGTGGAAGAAGATAATTTCATGTAAAACATGTAAAAGGCTGTTACTAGAAGAAAATAAAAATTTTTTACTTCCTAGAACACATTGTCCAGAGTCTTAACACAGTGGGTGACCCTATCCTGCTCTCATATTTGGAATATTTTTCTACATAAGGAACAGAGAAACTGGATAGTGATACCTGGGAAATAGAAATAGCAGAGCTAGATGAGACCTCAGACGGAGGCAGAGTTTCATCCTTTCTGCTCTCAGCTGACGTTGGAAGCCTTACCTTCTTCAAATCAAAACATTTTCGTTTGTGCTTCACTTTTTTCCAAAGCTGTTAATAAAAAGTTCAAACCTTTCTACTAGGGATGGATGATTAATCGATAAAATTATTTCATTGAATTTTCTGTTTAAACAGATTTAATTTTTGGAAAACCTGGATTCTATTTTTTCACCAATCTTTTCTTTGGGCTTCCATAACTCCGAGTGACATCAGCTTATCGCTTTTTGTACTTAGATGTGTATTTATAACTGATAAACTAGCTGAATGTGTAACCCACCACTAGCTACAAACGTTTGTTATATTTTCATTGTTTGGTTTGAAATATTGTTTAAAATGCATTTTTAAAGCTTGAATTACATCTCCCATTAAATCTAGGTCACCTTCAAAAGGGTGTGATTGAAATAAAAGCTAGGTTTTAAAAGTAATCTCTGTTATTTTTCATATATATTAAGAAGAGGGGGAAAAAATTCATTAATCCGATTAGGTATTAGTTAAAAATTTTGATATTTTTTTACCCATGTTGCTTACCGGTAGTTACATCAACCTTTAAACTTTCATCAGTTAATCAAAAGGATAACGGCACAAACAAAATTTTTTGAGGCAACGTCACTCGGGTTAAAGGTATAATTGAGAATGTTCTTTTTCCGGGTGGATCATCAAAATAAGTGGTCCACCTAATTGTCAATCAGTCTGGTAATATGTTTACGTAAGGCCGTCCTACATGCTTATTTCCATTCAGACATAGTGGAAAAATTGCAAATCTTCTTTTAGAAAGTAAGCTTGTATGAGCGATGCAAACAGCAACTTTTAAACAGAGCGTGCACACGGAGAAACAGGCATGTGGATGCTCTTGCACACGAATAATAGGCGTTCCCTCTCAGGAGCAGGTACAGAGTTGTGCATGTGCATTCTTTAATTATTCCTCCAGTATACCTTTCACCTCATTAGACTTACACTGGAAAAAAATCAAAATCTAGATAAGTCATTTTTTTCTTAAAATAAGTGCATTTGTTCTTGGATTGAATTGAGAAGCTAAAAGAGACATTTTACAATGGGACAAGACAATTTACATTCAAAATAAGAAAGCACAATTGCATTGTCTTATTTCAAGTGCAATTTATCTAAATATTTTATTTAAACAGTAAAAATATTAATTCCATTGGCAAATCATCTCATTTACCTATTCAAATTAAAGGTAAATACACTTAATTTAAGAAATTTTTACTCATTTCTAGATTGTTTTTCCAGTGTAGATCCAGAGCAGCTATGGTAGGGTTCACATATATGTGAATAATTGAAATAATTGAGTCAATAATTGACTTTAGAATGGCCTAGTCAAAGCCCAGACCTTAATTGTATTTAGATATCCAGCTCAAGGTATTTCATTAAAAACAAAGATCAAGAATTTGAGTCTGTACATGTTTAAAGCTCGTTGTTCAGGTTTTTATTTGTAAAAAGTTTGGGGAAAAAACACAAATAATTTTCCTTCCATTTCAACCACCATGTTTAACCCCTCAAAGCCAAGTGTATCATATTAGATACATGATTTTTTGAGATTTCTGCATAATCAGTGTGATGTTTTAGTTCTTGAAACACTGATTTAAACTTTTAAATAAATGTAGTGAACATAACATATACAACATTAAACAGAAATGCCTAATGTATCAAATGTGATGCAAATAAATGATCTAAATTAACCTATACATCATTTTTCAGAAGGTTCAAGACATTCTAATATTGAAAAACTCAAATGTTCTGGCAATTCTTACATGGTTCAGGCTTTAAAGGGGTTAATTAGACACTGAAGCACAGAGCATCAAACAGCAGGTCTGAGTCCTCCTCACCTTTCTATATTCAGGTCTGTGAAGTGATGCAGGTTGTGGTCGTGGTGGGTGTGACCCACTACCAGGGTTAGATGAGGGGCTTTCTCGGCCATGCTGCAACTGGGATCAAACCAAACAGAAATACATGAACCCACAGAGAGCAGCAGCTGCTTCTGCACAGAGCTGGACAGCTAACTTTGAGCTAACATTAACGTTATTAGTTTTAATTGAGGCTAATCCTAGCAGCGCGTGAGCATAAAGCAGCGGTGGATCGTTAGCATGTCCGTCCAATAGTTCTTATCCAGATAGTCCGCTGCTTTCTGCTCCCATATTGACACCTCTTCCACGACAGAGAAGCTCTAATATAACTTTTTTTTTAACATGACAAGCCTGGTATCTAATATGTTTGATAACTTAGAGCTTATAAACAACCGGTGGAAAAAAAACAACGGACTGAGATCAACTTTAGCTAGCTAGTTTTAGCTAACTTTATGTAGTCAGAGTTAACCGCTGAGAGTCCGGCCTTTAAACTGAGAAAAATGTGGATATTAATAACCGAGACAGAAGTCTGAGAGGTTTGACTTTGTGTCTGACCTTGTAAAATGTGCCGAAGATGTCCCGGATAGATTTTACTGTCGCCTTTATGAATCATTAGCTAGCTAGCTGGGTTAGTCAGGCTGCTGCATCTTAAAGCTGTATTACACCGTCATCCAGTAGTAACAGCTGCTGGTTCCCTCTAAACGTCATGTGACCGCCATGTTTAGCTGTCCACACGTCCTAACCTTTATTTATGATCGATTATTGATTTTAGAACTCCGACAAACGTTTACCTGGGCTCCGCTGCTGACTTGGAGGTCCGAAGAAATTTAGAGAGGAAGATTTCTGACCACGTCACCTGATTTTTGTGACGTGTGGATGAAGGAAATGATATCGACTGGATTAGATTAGGGAATAAAACACAAATTATGGATAGGTGTTTTACGGAAGAGGATTAGGGACACTGAAAAAAAAGAAAAGTTGACTGATTTTAAAATTTTATCTCAGTTTAATATGGGGAAAAAGTCAGAATTCTGACTTTAATCTCATAATTCTGACTTTAATCTCTCAGGATTCTGACTTTTTTTTCTCAGCATCCTGACTTTAATCTCAGAATTCTGACTTAAATCTCAGAATTCCGACTTTAATCTCATAATTCCGACTTTAATCTCATAATTCTGACTTTAATCTCAGCATTCTGACTTTTTTTCTCAGCATTCTAACTTTTTTTCTCAGCATTCTGACTTTTTTTCTCAGTATTCGGACTTTAATCAAGTCTGACTTTATTCTCACAATTCTGACTTTAATCTCGGAATTCTGATTTTAATCTCTGAAACCTGACTTTAATCTCAGAATTCTGACTTTAATCTCAGAATTATGACTTTTATCTCAGAATCCTGACCTAATCAAGTCTGACTTTAATCTCAGAATTCTGACTTTTTTCTCAGAATTCTGACTTTTTTCTCTGAATTCTGACTTAAATCTCAGAATTTTGGATCTTAATGTAAATGGGCATCATGAAGGGAGAGATGTGGGAGCACTCAGCTTCACTGACAAAGGTGTGAGTTGTTTAGGAAGGCCAGTAACACATTCGTAGAAAATGACGGAATTGGGTGACTTTTTGCGTACCCCAGGGGTCCGCAAAAAGATAACCGCATTATTGGTTATCTTCCAATAATGATAATAGATCATTATTGGAAGAACAGAAGGTGATTAAAACAAGAGCTAGTTTAGTCTCTAAAACAGACATGGCTACAGCTTGATGCTAACATGTTTGTTATCTGTCAGAATACTCATCACACTGATAACGACAAACAAAATACTGCATATTTTCACCACATATATTAATGCTCTAAACTTCCATATCAATGTGTTTTTGCACCATGTTTTTTTTCTCCCACACTGTTTACATTTATCGCTGCTACACTTTATGGAATGGAAATGTTCTGAAAGCTGTACAAAACTAAATTTTGTTTTGGATACACAATACACTCTGTATACAAAATTACAATAAAAGTTGTCTGAGTCATTACAGGTTCATACCTAACCCTAATCCTAACCTAAACTCAATTCACACCTTAGTTGTAAACCTAACTCTTAAGCCTAATAAAGCATTTGTACCCGTAGGGACCAGATATCGGTCCCCTCTAGAGCACTAAATGTGCTAAGATTTTTGGAAAATGGTCCCCATCATGTAAGAAATATGCACAACACACACACACCGCTTTGTTTTCAGGACATATGGACATTTCAGGGATTTACATTCATTTTATATGGCCTAACCCAGCCCCTAACCTAACCCTAACTATCACCAACATTTACCTAACACTAAGCTAACCTGAACTCAAAGAACAGAACTTTACCTTATGGGGACCAGTTTAATGGCCCCATATGCGCATTGTTTAGTAAATGAAGTGAGCACCAAAGCCAAGGTTGAGGACCTCTGATCAAACAGAGGAATTCTATGATAGTTTCTCAATATGGCTGAAGCTTAAAGTTTACGATAAATTCTAATTAATTTTTAAGGTGAATTCAATAGGCAAAACATTAAATCAGTCCAAGGGATGAATTGGTTACATTCTCCTCAGTAATCTCCTTTCATCATGAATTAGTATTACAATGCAAAAAAAAAAAAAGCTCTGACAAGAGAGCTGCTATTTTAACAAGTACAATATAAAAAAAAGGAGGCAGCAGAAGAAATATATAGCTCAGTCATGAAAAAAATCAGCCATGTTAATTGTTGTTTGTTGTACTCTTAAGATAATGCACCTTTAAGAGAAGAAATTGAAGAAAACAATAGTTTTTTTTCTTCCCACGACTATGTATGTTTCTATCTTGGTCATATGCAATTTATTAGAAATATATCAATATCAGTAAAACATATTGGAATACGCTATTACTCTATCTGATCACTTACTTAGTAGTTGTACTTTAATTTAAATGCAGGCTAAAAAAATATTCTGAGAAAATAATTAAACTAATTTTAGCGGCTAAAATTAAATATGATACTAAATATGTTGTTTCCAACTGGGAGCATTAATGGCAGTTTCAAATGTTTTAATGGCAGTTTTACAGCAATTTGGTAATTTAGAGTTTTTATATATATATATATATATATATATATATATATATATATATATATATATATATATATATATATATATATATATATATATATATATATAATATATATACATATATAAATAAAGTTGGCTTGAGTTGCTTGGAGGCAGAATGAATGTTGTTCTTCTACCAAAGCAGTTTTTCGCTTTATTTTTGCTTCCATATTCTCCTTCAGTGCAGTGGTTTCTTAAAAAATAAAAATGATCAGCTATCAGCTTATTTTCTACATTCTTGTTGGGTTTAGATCCCCGTTCATGTATCAAATAACAATAGATGTATAACTATACAAATAAAAGCCAAGTCATTCCTTTGTGTTGCATCACTTTCATGTTTATTTCATATATGACAATGTGTTCAGTGTACACAAACATCTGACAGGAACCTCAAACACTCAGACACCGACTGAACTACTGCTCATTAGGGAGTTTGTTAATGGGTGCAACTGTATAATACACCGTTCACAGCAACAATGTTTATATACAATGCAAAAAAAACCTTTGAAGAACAACCAAATTTAGAGGTGCAAAAAATAGATATGGAAGCACAAAAACTGTGAGATTACATCACAGGGCAAGGATTAAGAAATAAAAATGAAGAATAGGTGGATTTAGTGTGAAGGCTGCTGCTGCAGTACGGTGCTGATGCTGACAGAAGGAAAGTGACAATAAAAGCAACCCAGAGCACTACTTTTTACAAGATGTAAAGTTTAACTAGGCCACAGTGAACCATGATCGTCCCACACACAAGCAGACAGATTATTAACAGGTGGGTCCCGGGGCCTCCATTTACATCCCTGCTAATAACCGTCCTACAATCAGTGAGGAACTGAAAGGTTCATTAAAAACATCCAAGCTGAAGAAGCATTTCTATTATATCCTTGTACATTCAGAGTGAACTTTTATGTGAGTGCACCAACTAAACTTTGGTTTCTTTAACTGTAATGGATGAAAGGAAAAACAAAAGAATCAAGGTGTGTTTTAGGAATGTTTGCAGAGGTATGCGTTTATAGTAAAGTACGGAGCAGAAGGTCTAATGAGACTGAAACTTTCTCCAACTCTGACATTTTTGATTGAATATAACAAACGAGATCCCTCCAAACAAAAAAACAAAACAAAAACTGGTTCACTTTTAACATAGCGGATATTTTATGGATCACATCTACAGAAAGCACACAAAGAAAAATAAAAGGTATCTGTTAAAATCCAACTTGTGGTTGCTTTCACTGGGCTGGCTGACCCAAGGCAAGCTAATCCACACCTCATCACTATTAACAATTAAACTGGAAATAAAAACATTAAACACAGCAAAGCAGAAATAAACAATTAAAGCTATATGTTGCATACATTTTAAAACACCTTGCATGTCCACAGAGTATTGAGAAAAAGAGCCCTATGCTATCCGACACTCCTGAGATATATTTCAGCCTGCTCTCACAAATGCATCTGATTGTGACAAAGAAAAGCAAAGCGATATTTTGCCCCGAACATGATCCAAGCAGCATGAAGGGTGTAATTCCAAAGAAATCGGTGCAGAGGAAAACTGTGCAGAGTGTTAGAAAAGAGAGGCACTACACTTAATATACACAGATCATTCAGAAAGCCAGTTCACATTGTGCGCTGCAGAGAACAGCTCGTTTTTTTTTTGTGTGTATTTTTTTTTTTTTACACGGGATGACAAGATCAAAATCTTAAAGTGAATATAAGTTAAGTCGAAAGTTAAGCTAACCTAAACATTAAAGGAGAGGAAAGAAAATGTATTCATTTACCTTAAGAGCAAAGCTTAGGGACAAGATTTTATTATTCAAATATTTCATGAACTCATTAAAAAGTGCCATGTGCAGAAATTGCACTGAGTACTACTTTAGAAATATAAACGTCTTTGTAAATAAATACATGCAGAAATAAATAATTAGGCTGTTAAAAAATCTAAATATAATCACATAAAAATAAAAACAAAATAATAAAAACAAAGAGAGAGATAAAGGATTATACTTGGATTAATAAGGGGATGTTTGATTTTAGTTTTCATGTAAATGTCAATCCTACAAGTAGATGGAATGATATGGATCCGCACACTGGAGTAAATGAGATATAGTGTTGTTTAGATGCCAGGCTGCGTGTGCTTAAGTTTGGAATAGTTTAATGGAACAAGGGAAGCAGGTCAGATTCCCTCTGCTGTCTTTTATTATCATTTTCAAGCTTGTATTTTCTGACTTCAAGGCAAAGAAGAATAAAGCATGTAAGAACCTACATGTTTTGTTTCTATTTAATGATGCAAATGTAGAGATATGATCCTGGCTAGTTGAACGGCGGCTTCGTTTATTGACACGTCTGTTTTCTAAGTTATTAATGCTTGATGCGTCAATGACAAAATATGCGGCACAGTATCATACAAATCTCCTGAGGCCGGAGAGACCTTTGCTGTTCCCTTCGTTTTTCTCCAGTGGTACCAATTAAAGCCGGTACATTACAGGGACTGATTTATGTGTTTTATATTTTTTTTGTTTCTTCACTTTGGAAAAAAAAATCACACGTGGCTAAAGCCTGACGGACGCTTAGGATGCGTGAGGAATGCACGGCGGAAAGGTGGCTGTCGGTGACGGTAGAAACGAGGCTCAGCACGATGGGAATGATAAGAACAGGGATATATGTACATCGCAGTCTTTGCATTTTTTTTGTTTCCTTCAAATCCTCATCTGTCCGGCTCGTCTTCTCGACAGCTTCGACCTGAGAGGTAAGACCAGACAACTAGTGGTTAATACTTTTGTTTTCGTCCACTTTAAAAAAAGGTCTTTCACATACCCCATATTATATACAACTCGTGATTTTATGTAGTAGACCATCACAGAGTAGTGCATAACTGAAGCGAAACAAAGACTTTTTTTTGCCTTTTAGAGTTTTTTACACAACAAATGGTTCTTATTGCAGCCAAATAGACACCAGGGTAACTATATGTAGATATAGGATTTTGAATTAGATTTCATTTTTTTAATATACAGTATCAAAACTTTTTTGGATAAAGATGTATATTTTAAATGTGGAAAAAAAAATTTAATGTGAAGAAAGTGTGCTAAAAATCGGAAATCTGACATTTTTAGGCAAAATGTTTATATTTTGTTCCCCATAGATGTCATCTTAGTAAAATACAGCTGCAGAATATTAGTAGGCTAGTCATGATAACTAAGAAATAACGTTGGGCTTCTACTGGATAGAGCAGATTATCACCTTGGTAAAACATGGTGATGGCAGTATAATGATGTGGGGCGCTTTTTTCCTGAGCAGGGAAAGATACCCGTTTATAGACGGGTTACAGTGAAACTAACGTCGCTGCAGAGCCTGACATAAACCCACATAATATTTGGAGATGTAACATGGCAGAGAATGCATGGGGGCTGTGTGTGGCGTTATCTTTGATTGACAGAGGCACACTGGCACTTACAGCGACAAACACGGCAAGCTGAGCACTATCATATTTGCACCACTAGCTTGTTTGCACATGGGCATCCAGAAATGCATCAAGATTGCCATTGATTGAGCTTTGTGAAAAATAACTGATTTGACTAATTTCCATCACTAATATATAAGTGTACTAAACTAAATCCTGTAAAACAGTAATAATAAGGCACAAATGCCTTAACGTTCTTTTTGTTATATCACTCGTCTGTATCTGATCCGTCCCAAACCAATCCAAAAGTGCATTTTTCAGTTTTGAATTTGTGAATAAGTGCATTTCATCGTACCTGTTTAGCTTAAAGAATAGAATCTAAAGAACAGCACAAGTAAAATACTGCTAAACAATTTTGCAGCACTGCTCTGAGCATGTCCGATGACAACGTCAGATAAGCAATATAATGGAAAAAATTGTAAATTGTAATGGATCCATTCTCCCAGAAAACACGTTATTTATTTCACTCAGTGTATTTCAGTATAATTTAATGATCTAATTATAGAAAATATAACTTTTGGTACTGTAACTACATTAATCAATGGCAACCTGAGTTGTTTTCTGGTTATACATATACAATCCAGATGAGCTGATGGTAAGGACCATGCTTCAGATACTGATTTTAAGAACTATTAATTTTATTGTATAGCAAATTCCAATACACTGATTTATTATTAAATAAACCTTACATGATTCATATTCATTAATTTAATAAAGCTTATTTAACTAAACTACATAACTGTCAGGTTTGTGTATTTTGAATTAATAAAGTATAATTGATGAAAATGAAAACTAATGAGCAGTGGCGGCTTGTGGAGTTTTCTCCAGGGAGAATATAAATTCAAAATAGACGTTTACCAAAAACCAGTCAAACGTATAGCAACAAAAAAACATTATAAAAACACTTAATAAAAACAAAAAATATTTTTATGTAAAGGTTTTCTTTTTGTACGTAAATTTTGCCCTTCTAAGGCTTTGTGAAGGTAAATCTTTGTTTTACATGGTTCAACATTGTATCCCAGATTGTTCATTCTTCTTTGCCTTTTCTAAAAAGTGCTTTAAATCAGTCCTACCCGTCTTTTTCCATGCTGGGTCAGACCCTGACATTTGAAAAAGGACTCGTCGGCATAATCTCCACCTCACTGCCTGACAGAGTACTAGCTACATCACCTATATCACTGTAGCAGGGGCAAACATTCCAGGAACCCCAAAGCCATTAATGTTGGCGATGCTGATTAGCCAAATATCTATTAATTTTCCCTAGCAGCTTTATACAATTGGTGATTTCACTACACTTCAGGGGCGCTTTGAAGGTAAATGATACGTTCTGTTGGTGGAAATTAACAGTTAAATGAGAGTCAATTGGTAGAAGTGTTGTTTTACTAATTTATACTACATGTAGCCACATACTATTAAGTAAAACTGACATTGATATACTTTTAAAATCTATATATATTATGACTTTCCCCCTCCACATCTAGGGAGTGCAGTGCCTGAACTCCCCCTATGGGCCAGCCGCCACTTGATGCATTTATTCTTACTTTGTATTTTTCTGATTTTTTTTTTTGCTGTGGTGCTGCTATGATTATGTTAATTAAAATTAGGTTCTGATGTTTTTTTTTAATTATTTGTTCAAATAAATGTTAAAAAATTTATTTATTTCTAGTAGAAAATTCAAATACAGATGTCAAATTACAAGGTAAACTCAAATATTTCCAGATTGTTTTTTGTAAAAAAATAAATTAAAAACTGTCCAGTTTCCAGCTTTGCACCACCTTGTGTTGGACTTTCAAACAGAATTATTAAAAGTATGTTTGTAAAAATCCTCAATCAGCAACAACTTGCCTGATAGTTCCAGCAAGAAGAGGGTTGAATGCATATAACCAGTCATGCATCTCTTTGTCATTAGTGGCTTGTAGTAATATTCCTCGATGTTCTGTGCACACAGCGAAAGTATTTGGAGTCTGTGGAGAAAGAGAAACAGAGAGAGCTTCTAAACATAGCAGTGGAGAACGTGTTTTTGAGGCTGTAGGTGTTTTTTTCTCTCCCTGACCTTCAGCATTGCCTGCTGGTCTTCACTGTACTCCACCTGGGCGGAGGAGAGGTTCAGAATAGCCCTCTCCACCGTGTCTCGCTCAGAGTTGTAGATGTAAACGTACGGCCTTCGCACGACGACGTAGCGCTTCACCCATCCGTTGGTGTGAGGCTCCAAGAAATGTATGTATCCCTTTTTCGATACGATTGGGCTGACAAAACACAACAAACCGTTACCTAATGAATGCCGCGTTACACAGCAAAAACCTTAAATAACAGACACTGACCTGACTCTGATCTCCTGGATATCGGGGACAGATCTTCGAGTCCGAGGTTTGACGTCTGAACCGGCGTTCACGGCCTTTCTGTCAGCTGCTTCCTGCTGCGTCTCAGGGCTGGGGCTGACAGCATGGGAACGAGGGGCAGGGGGTCTGTGGAACAAAGGAAGCAGGTTTTAGAGCCTGAAATACAGAAAACTAGACACAGGATGCTGTTAGGACTAACTTGAGCTCAGTGTTGTTATAGCAACCCTCAACCAGTGAGGGACACGTCGAGGAGGGTATGATGGTGTTCAGAGCAGATAAGGAGGAGTCGTCTCTGGGCAACGTGACAGACATCTCAGAGATCTGGAAGGAGACACAGTGACACTTTTCATTGGCTGTTTAGGACCAATCAATGATCAGGATTTTAACAATCGATACCTTGCTTTCACTGGCGCTGATGCACACGTGGCTGTACTCTCGGTTGAAGGAGTGAGTGAGCAGCCGCAAACACTGACAAACAAAACACAGAATGTAAAGAAAACATCCTTTAAAGACACATGAAAATCACTAAGTTAATACAGCTTTTTGTTGGTAACAAAAAGGGGCTTTCTAGTTTAAAGTGAACAGAACTGCAGCTGACCCTGGCAGCCAGCTCCCTCTGCCTCTCGGTGGTTATCTCAGAGCCACAGGCCGCCTCCCGCTCTGCCTCGGCGACTTCAGAGGACTCGCTGAGGTCCTCTGTGAGGCAGGACTGAAGGGACTGCTGACCGGCAACCAGGGTGGACTGGAGTTTCTCCTTCAGCAGGAGGAAATGTTTGGTCTTCTCCACCTGAAAGTCAGAGAAGCAAAAAAAAAAATTTCAACTGCCTTTAAAATTATGATTTCACCAGAGAGTCTGAGGTTCTATTAACGTCATAGGGAAGCGGCTGTTCCAACCGTTGCAGTTCCAAATTCTCCCGAGTGGTGCACGACTTTACACGAGTGAATAAAGTGAATGTGATTGGTCGTTTATCAAAGGGGCTGGGTTGTTGTGGCGTAAGGTTTGCAAGCAAGTTAGGTTGTGGCCCGTTTGTCGGAAGGATCTTGCTAACCAGTTAGCAATTTAGTGCTAGTAGGTTCCCAATGGGACCAAATTGGTGACTTAGAAACGACACTGTCAAGGAACGCTACTGACAATAGAAACATGCAAGAGGAGGAGAGTTTTTTGTTGGAGGTCGTGGATGAGTCTCCTCAATCATACATTTTTTATTTAGAGGAGAAAGCGGGGACGAAGATGTTGTGGAAGAGGACGCCAGGGCAGCAGAAGCTTGGTTTGGTGTAGAAGTCTTACAGCCGTACATGTTTGAGCCCTTGCCTCACAACGCTGCCAGTTCTGTTAGCTCTACGCCTGCTGAAGACACAGACGTCCATCCCTGTGAACACTGGGACGCAACTCAATAGGAAAGGAAATGATTCTTATTTCTTATTTCAACCGTTGCGTATATTAGCTGCAACATATGAATTAAGATGCTATGACTGAAACAATCTGATTGACAGATGACCGTTGGTAAAAGATTGGCCGAATTTAGGTGTACAGGCCGACGTATAACTAACAGGCCTGCATGAGATAACAAAAAAAAAAAACTATTTTTAAAGACAGGATTTTTTTTTTTATAGAAAATTTCTAACTTATGGGACAATATAGTCTGATAAAGAGCACATTTATATACATGATTAAGCCAGAATGATTTGACATTTAAATATGACTTCCCTACAACTTTAACACTTTATAGCTCCTTTAAAAGCGTCTTTTATAGATATATAAAAAAAGATCTATATGAAATTTGCAAGGATACAAAAAAAAAAATTTAAGGTGACTTTACACATGATTTAGTCAATATTGCCACTATTTGACTTTGACTAGTCCGTTCACACAAATGGTTGTCTTTTCGCTATTCCACTGTTGTCCAGCTGGAGGGTGAACCCTGAAGGTAAAAAGGAAGGTGTGGCTTTTCCAAAAGTATGTTGCTGCCGCCCTCGTGCCTTAAGGACAGAAGTTCAGAGGGTACGTGTTCGTTTTTCACCATATACTCTCATTCCACCACTGTAAACAGGACTTCTCATGACTCCGGTTTCTCTGATTTATGCTCTAGTTGCCATTGGTCCAGCATCAGCAGGTTTGCGGCTCTTCTCTCTGTGTTTTACTGTGATGGGTTGGATGTTCCTCAATGACTTGCTCAAAGCTTGGGATATTGTTATACTAACTAACCCTGATGTAAACTCTGCTCCCTGCTCTTTATGACGCCAAACCTCTAAGCCAAACCTCTGAGACAAGGAAAAGCTGCTTTATATTGATTTTATCACACCTTCGTCTGTATTTACTAATTATGTGACTAAGTCTATTAAGGCATATATAATACTTTTGCAAGCCAAACTTTTTAGATTACTTTTTATCATCTGAAAGAAATCTTTTGATCGCTTTTTGCTTGTATTACATAACAATTTGAGCCAGTCTACCATTAAAAACAATTCAATAAAATACATAAAAATGTGTGGTTCTAATGTAATAAAATGTGATCTGAGTTTTAAAAAAAAGTTTCTTATTTTTGGTGAAAGGTTATATTATGAAGAGTAAGATTTGGACTTGCATCCTGGAGGAGGCTGAGTTTCTCCAGCTCCCACTGGTGCTCCAAAATAAGGCTGTCACTACGTGGCCTCCACCCTGCCAGGTTCTCCTCTCCACGGACGTAGGCCACAGAGGTGTCCAGCACTCGCCTGCGTCTCCTCTGCATTCCTGATGTGAGGAATTTGTAATTACTGTCTGAACTGTGACAGGAACATGCTC
The DNA here is from genome assembly GCF_016077235.1 of Cyprinodon tularosa. Taxonomy (NCBI): domain Eukaryota; kingdom Metazoa; phylum Chordata; class Actinopteri; order Cyprinodontiformes; family Cyprinodontidae; genus Cyprinodon; species Cyprinodon tularosa. Next base: position 309,429 of record NW_024038624.1, read on the forward strand.
GTTTTTCTCTGAGCCTCACCTGGACTTCCAGTGTCTGCGAGATTGCATAAGCTAACTTCATAAACTCCAGTTACTCGGTTTCTAGAAAAGCAAGACAAAGACAGAGGAGCTCTTAGAGACAATTACTTTACTGCTCGGCTGTATCTGAATGAGGTAAATACAAAAAAACTCCATGGTTGTTTAATAGTTTGAATCTCACCCATCAGCCGCTCTTAGGCTTCCCGTACCAAAAAGATTACGGATTGAACGAGAGGCTGAAAGCTTTGTGTCCCGAGAGTAAAAGACCATGCAGATATCTTTGGTGATGACTGCGGGCTGTGTGCAGTTCTCCATCTGCAGTTGATAGAAACGGGAGCTTTTCAGTCTTTTTTTTTTCACATCAGATACGGCTGTGTTACATCAGCCTCGTATCAATGCAGGCTCTGTGCCGTACCTCCAAGTAGGCTGAAAGGGTCATGTAGATCTTCTCTCCGTATGGTGTAACTCGGTTTAGGAGCAGAGAGTTGTGCATTGAGCTGTCCCAGGCAGCCTCAAAGCGGTAGAAAGTCCTGATATGGTCCAGAAGAAAGGAAACCAAGAAACGGTGTGAGTAGTGAGGACTGACATTTCTATGCACGTAAAGAAGGAGGCAGACATGCACCGATCAGGCTGTAGCGACGTTTAGGCTACCAATTACATATCACCAATCATTGAAAAGCTCACCATGTTGACACTGATTATTTTTTTTAAAACTGACATTTTGAGTTCTTATAAGACCACAACACTCCTTCAAAGATTACATTTTATTTAATTGAAAAACTTTAACAGAAAAATCCCTAAAAACTGCACAAACTACCAAAATATAACAGTGTACCAGACTGATGACCTAAAATAAATAAAATCATCTCTATATTTAGATAAAAATATAATAAAGTATTTATACTCATTTTATGAGAAATATTTTTCTTTTAAACTTGCATGCTATTTCCCAGTTTCACTATATATTTTTTCACATTTAATGGGACATTTAATTATGTTGTATGTTATAATTGTACGGTATATTTATTGTAGTATTTGGATTAATATGAATAAAATGTACAATCTCAAATAAAATATCTACGTGTATCATGGTACTTTTACTTATTTGATGGGAATTTGTTCTCCATATATCTCAAGTATCCAAAACCCCCATTTAGTGTTTCTGCCGCTGGTTTTAGGTTTTAAATATAAATGAATAAAAAAAAATATATATATTGGTCAAACCAGAGAAAAGGTTTGGACAAAGGTTTTGAAGTAAAAGTATTTTTTAAACTGAAGAGAAAATGTTTCAAACTGACAAGAAATGCTCAAAACTACTTTTCAGATTCAAGTTTTTTTACATTTCAGAAGGTTTTCTGTTTCAAAAACACTTCTGTCCCAAATGCTCTTTCTTTTCCAGTTTAAAAACTATCTTCTTTTTAAAAATGTTTTTGAGCAAATGTTAAAGCCCAAATTCAGCTAAATAGAAGGTAACTGTTTTTAATTCAACAGAAAATCAAGGAATTACAGGATCCATTGAAAGCATAAAAAAACTCCTTAACTTTTATCTGGTTTATATAAAATTTAAAAAAGCACATAAAAATACATACTGCTGGTTTATTACTTTATAGGTATAAAATCTCACAGGTTCTTCGCTTTGATGCATATGCTTAATAGGGGAGAAAAACAAATCTCTTCACGAATGAGCTGATTTTATATTAGCTGATTCCTCGCCGTTTCCGACTGATCGTTGCATCTCAACAAACATGTTTACTAAAATGTCTTTCTGTTAAAAAGTAAACTAATATGGAAAAAGGAAACATATTTCAGTAACAAAAGCATTTTATATGGAAAAATATGCACGAAATTACCTGAAAACATAAAAGTATCTTCTAAAGTTATTAAAGGCGTAAAGTCATAAAAATGTGTATATGATTTTCAGTTTAGCATGCAACACAATCAGATGGCTTACTTTGAACACAGCACCACAGAAAAGCAATTAAAAGCATCAATGGGTTGGATAATTCAAAAGAAAAGGAGGAATGAGAGAAGGACAGAGAAAATATATGGGACAGGGCAGTGAAATACCTATGGTCAACTCCCAAGGAAATGCTGTGAGAAAGAAGAAATCAGCAAAAGAATAGAAAGTAAGAGTCAGAGAGTATGACGTGGCTTTGCAGTTGTGTGGCTGGGATGGTGTTTGTCTTTGCTCACATTGATTTCTCATCATAAAAACAGTGCTAAACGGATAGAGGAGAAGCTGATCCACTGTAAACGACAACAAGGCTGCTTTTCTGCTGCCCCAGTGATTTACTCCATGTAAACAATTTCAGCCGTCTCCCTGAGTGGAAAATAATCAGCCAGTGAAAGCTGTTGCTCCTCAGGCCTGTGGTCCAGTGGCTGCCTTAAATCTTAAAGAGATTATCCAAGCGAAAATTTGTATAAGGAAACCAGTGTTTCTGTGGGCCATAAAATCGCAGTGAATGGGCTCTTCATGATGTTCAGATGTTCAGCCTACCACTCCTGGACTGAAATGACCTCCTGTTAAAGTGAACAATGTGTCACCTAGAAGACGGTGAACAGACACGCCCTGTTTCAGGATTGCAGAGATGACCTTTCTCTCGTCATTAATCAACAAGTTCATTCGATTCAAACATCGTACTTATGTAACCTAATAACTACTATATTCCAAATAGTAGAAAGCTGTTGGCCAATACTGGAAGCAGAGCAATTTCCTCCATCATGTGCCTCTCCGCCTTTTACTGCCTACTAAAAACGCTGGGAGCCAGCTCTGAAGTCATGCTGCTGGCAGGACATTTGAAGTAGCATTTGTTTCTGCTGTTTGGCAAAGCTTACCCTGAGGTAACAGGGAAGGTTTAAATATATCCACAACATCGCAGCGATCTAAAAGGGCAAAGACCTACTGCTGAGCTAGCGGTTAAAGTAGAACGGCTAAATATTAATGTCATGCCATAGCGGGGTAATGTACAGTAAATGATCAACCTTACACCTTGTGCTTGGTTTGGACATACTTGTAAAAGAAAATAACTATCTCAATGGAATTTCTTTCCTGGAAAAAATGGGGAGGTGTTGGACTACTGTAGGTCAAAATATTTTTCTGGATTTTTCTTTACAAAACTGTAAAGATTAACAGGATAAAAAAAACGTAATAATAATACTAAATAAGGCACTGCTACTAAGAGTGTTTAAAATGCACCCCTTCTCACCCTAGATGTGATATCAGGGTTCTCGCCAGTGTATTCCAGCCTTTCTATGAGCGTATCGGCCCTTTGACATCTGAGCTCCCTCCATCAGGGTTAAGTCCAGTGCATGTCACCGTAACACATAACGACCATAGAAACAGTTTTCCTTAAAACTGTGTTTTTAAACACAGTTTCCTCCATATTTGCACATATATGTGAAAAAGCGCCATAAAAACACAAACCTTAAGACTTTGTTACCGACCATTGCTGGCAATTAGGTGAACATATGCTCTTCTTATTATTATCTTATTATTAAAACTGCACACATGGATGTCTTATAGTGCTGATGTCCCATTTTACAGCACATTTCTTGCATATTGGCTTCTGTTTCTAACACTAGTAAGATTGAGAGACTCTTAGAAGAAACATGTCAGCAAAACTAATAGATGCCTTTACACCTACCCTCCCGGGGGCTAAGAGTAATTTGGAGATAAATGTTTACACCAATTAACACTGCTAGATGTGGCAGAGGTGCATAAGTGTCCTAGTGCACCTTCACTATGACTTGGGTCATGCCAGCATTATTGTGGCATAGCAGTGTACTTGTAGGCTTTAAATAGAAAACTGAACCTGTGAAGTGGTGATTTGTTCAGTGCTAACTGTATCTGGTGTGTTTGCTCTTTATCTAATTTCTATCTAAATGAGTACAAATATTTCTTATTTTTATTTCTTTTATTTTATTCAATACTTATATTGATTATGGCTGTTTAACAACTGTATGAGTATATATTTTTTATTACAAAAAAGTCAAGAGAACGGAATCCAAAGTCTGCACTTGAAGTCTTCCACTTGTAAACCAGACAAGATCCACTTCTTTTTTCCATCAACTGACAGCAATCAGTTTGGAACACGCCTCATCTTTAGACTTAGACTTAGACTTCTTTATTTGTCATTTTGTATGCACAGGGTGCATACAGAACGAAATTGCGTTACATACAGCTTATGAACGTTGCATTGATATTTCAAATGGCACGAGTTATAGAAAAATACAAAAAGTGCAGCAGTGGTCAAAGTGTGAACAGTGCAGAGGATAGAGACAGTGTGCAAGTTGCAGTGGTTCAGTGCAAAATGGCATTTGTGCAAAAAATGCGTTATTGAAAAATACAATGAGATGAACACTTTAAAGGGCTAAAAGTTAAAAGTTCAGCAGCATTTGATGCCCGATAATGTGCAATAGGTGCAGAGTTCGGATTGTGGATCAAAGGTTCAACAGTCTGATGGCAGTGGGGAAGAAGCTGTTGCACAACCTGGTGGATCTGCAGCGGATGCTTTTAACCAGTTTACGGCAATTTAATTTGGAATCATTAGTGGTGTCAGCTCCAAATGTATTGTGACGTGGCGCTATAAAAGCAATTTTTCTATTGATTTTTTAGATCAAAATTTATTAGCTTAGCATTCGGTTAGAGTATTTACTGAGGCATTAATTCACTGTCAGTCCCTCTCCTTTTAAGTTAGATGCGAGAGGTGTGCACTTTAAAAAAGAAAATGTTGCCCCGACTTAGAGGATTAGCTTTAATTGGTAATAATCAAATTGAACCAACTTAATGTATTAAATTTATAAGTTGAAAACTTAAATTCAATTGGGCGATTAACCATCAACTGAAGCAATACATGTAAGTTAGAGCAGCATTTTCTTGTTAGTGTAGAAGTCTGATATGGGGGGGAGAAGGTCTTAAGTACATAAAAAATTCAGCTTAGGCAGAAAAGGTCACCTCATTCATTTCAAAATCATCACAGAGTGGATTTTTTTTTTTTTTCAAATATAGAAAGGAGAAAATGGTTAACAAATAAATTACACACAGAATAATACATTTTAAGAAATTATTTTTGTTGATTTTGATAGTATGGCTTAGAGCTAATCATATAATGCCTAAGAGCTAAAAAATGGGCTTTACACGTACAAATTAATGTACAATAAGCCACAAAATGCCACAGCTAAGCTGGATCTGTCATTACATGCATGGATCCATGCATAGTAAAGACAACTTTTAAATAGCTTTACTATGAGTTAGTTTTGGGTTTTCCCTGATGTTTAGTTTGCTGGTTTTAAAGATAAACAGGATTGCAAAAACCTTGACATGCTGATACTAATTAATTTTTAATACATTTTACTTTTAAAGAAGCAACAATGACAATACTTATAAAATCACAACAAACAACATTTTCTATGAATCAAACTGAATTGAAAGTTAAGTGGAAGAAAAAATAAACCCTTGGGAGAACTGCAAAGCAAAGAGCATTCAGGAGTTCAGGCTTGAGCTATCAAGCTTTATAGAGATGCTGATTTTTTTCCCAGAAAGAGCTTTAAGGCCGTGTTGTGACTCAGTTTGAACAGCCTGACCTAAAGAGGGTGCAGTAGTTTTGATTTACATTCTTAGTAATAAACCAAAATCATAGATTTATCCAGAAATAAAGGCTAGAAATAGAACTCTGTGTGCAATCAATCTACGCATTAATCCATTGAGAGATGCTCCTGTGAACAAGTATTTCTATTCAGATTAATATACCATCTAATAAGGTAAAATAACATGTTTACAACAACTGAACAGGTCTACTTTCTGTCCAAAGCTCCCCGATGGACTCTATGCTGTCAGAGGCATCCTGCAGCAGTAATACTGGGTCCATGTCGCCTCCAGCAGAGACAATGGTCAGCCGACGTTCAGCAAAGCAGAGCCATGCAGACCTCATCTTTCCCTAACGGCAGGCTAGTAACAGCCCAAACACGCATCCAGCACAGCAAGAGCAAGAGCACCGGGGACATGCAGGAGCAGACCCTTCACTCCTCTATGAGGAGGAGAAACAGAAAAGGGAACAGGGAAATAACTGGAAGTCATGACAGAGACAGAGAGAGAGAGAGAAGGTGAGTGAGGAATCAAATCACTGAAGGTCGAGTAGAGATGGTAGGATGTTCAGAGGGTTAGAAAGATGTGGTGTTTGTGTAGCTGAAGATCACGGATAACAGGCAGATAATATACCTAGGCATGTCCGAATCAAGAAACTGTCTGCAGAGCAAAAACAAAACAAAAGATCAACATTCTGTTAGTGGAGTCAGGGTAGAATAAGTTAGCATAATCGGTTTTTCTTTAGAATAGCAAAAAAGAACAGCTTTAAGGAACATGAACTCTAAAAACAGATAAAAGGATATAAAATGAGAAATGGTTCGATGAGCTTCGATAGAAATTTTGGAAGCTGAGATTTTAAAAGTCTTAAAACGGACATTTATTTAAAAATATTTGGTGAAAAAAGTATAAATTGTTTGGGAAAATAAAAAGGCATCAATATTCACTGAAATATATCCCCACTACATACATCAAACTACCTCTAATATGTCCTGATTTTAATATTACATAAAATATGTATATATTATATAATCTGCTGGAGAACAAAGTGGAATAAGAGACACGTGTATTTTTAAAGATATATATATATATAAGAGGACTGAATTTTTAAAAAAAAGTTGTATTAGGCAAAGAAAACTGGAATTAAAGGACACAGTTGGGAAGAACAGAGAAAAAAATATCTGAAATGTGAACAACCTAAATACATTTAATTTGTGACAGAAATGTTAAAATACTTACAGGGTAATGGGCTTTAGGAATGGTGTTGCTAGAATCCTTATTATAAGTAAGCATTTTTAAAAGTTTGAATGCTGACTTTTTATTTGTTTTACTGAATGATATAGAACAGGAAAATGCAACTAAAGAGGACAGATTTTACAAACCTCTACTCCCCTCTTGTGGCTGTAAGTCACATTTCTTGCTTGTTATGTTAAAGTTAGATTTTAAAAATAATAATTTAATGACTTTTAATGATTTTTAATGAGCCGTTTTATATATATATTACTATACATGCCGTACAATTTCCTGACATGTAAAATGAGTGTTTCATTATTACCACAGTGGGCTCTAAAGGCTTCATTAGTTGCATGGGAGTGACTTTGCTCGCTCTAGTTCCACCTGGCTGCTTTGATGAGAGAACAGGGGAAGCCTGATCACAAAGGTCAAGCCTCAAACCCCATCAGACTCCAAACAACAGCAAGAAAATACAACGTTTGTGTGATGAAAAGAGATAAACTGGGGTCTAATCAGAGATGGCATTAAACAAAAGTAAATGTTAGGGAAGATTCCAACAAGGACATTTTCCGTTGCTAAAAATATGTAATGGCCCACTCAAAATCATTCTAATATAATATTCTTACCATATTACTTAACATCTCTAAACCAAGTGTGCAGTGGCAGTGATTGAGTTGTTTTTTTTCTTTTCTCCCAAGCATTGCATAACATGGTTGTCGTTTCAGATTGTTGCCAGAGGGGGGCACACATCTGCAAAAACTTTTTTTTTTTTTAGGAACAACATTAATCTTATAAGCTAAATAATCAGTTTCTTTATCAGAAAATATATGATCAGAGGGAACAAATAATTGCTGATCTAATTCCTCAAATACCAGGAGTTACAAATAAGGAAGGAATGCTTCTATTACTGAATAACATCCCTGGAAGTCTGGTGAGACATGCTTTGAATTTTAGAGCTTAATTTAAAGGTTAATTACACTGTGCTGGATTTACATGAAAAGCATTGGAATAAAAATTCATTTTGGTTATAAATTACAGGTAAAGATGCTTGGTTAAGTATATATGGAGTCAATTTTGATCCATTATTGCTGCAAAAAACATATTTTCTTAAATGAAATTTGAACCAAAAAATCCAACCCCCAAAATCTTGAAATAAAGTACATAAAAAATAAAAAATAAATAAAAAAACGTTTTTAAATGTAACCTTGCTAATTAAACAAATTGGATTTTTAATAAATGATTCTCCCTTATTCTGATTTTTTTAACACAATTTTTATTATATCTTTTTTTATAACTTCTCTGTATCAAACTAACTATAAAGCATTTTTCAAATCACATGCCCTTCACCTCTGGGGGTGGGCTTTCCTCCGGACATTACTGGTCAATGTGCTCATTAAGAGCGAGCGTTTGTATTTTACTTTAGGTGAAAAGAATGTGAACTGTAAAGCTTAAATTGAAAAAAAAAACCTATTTGTAAAACTGAAAAAAAAAATGAAAATATAAAATGTGAAAAAAGAATTAAAAAAAAAAGAAAAAATAACAGAGAAAACAGTGAAGTTGCCCTATATATTTTATTAAGATTTAAAGCTTTATTTCTAGAATGCTTCTTTTATTTCCAGTTCTTCACTTATAATTATGTAGCAAAATTCCCTCCATACTTTGTTAATCAGATAAGAAGCCACACATCGCCCTAACTGTGGGGGTTGGAATCAGGTTTATAGATATATGGTTGAGGCAGGATGAAGGACACGGAGATATGCTACATGTAGGTGTGATGATAAGGAACAAACTAACACTGAGGAGGGCCCTGAAGCCAGATCCTTTTTTTCACTGCATCCTCTGAGGTGTTTAATACACTATTCTGATCACTCTGGAGGTGTGAAAGAAAAAATAACTCATGCAGACGGAATGAGAAAGTTTTACATTTGTTATTTTGGGCTAGGTGCAGCTTGGTCACATGCAAGGCTCTTTGGCTTGTTGCAGTGCATGAGCAGCGAAATAGAAGATAAAACTGTGACACAAAGTTTCATAATGCAAATGTTTCCAATTTCAGCCACAATGCCATCACATATCAAGCCGATTATCTATTATCGAGCTTGAAAAGTCTGAAGCGATACGCACCTGTCATCCTGCAAGGGCTTGACGTACCCGGCCGATAAGATGTTGAGGGAGAGTATATTTGGGTCGATGATGGTCTCGTCAGCTTCCTGGGTGTTTCGCAAACGCCCTGAGAAAGAATAAGTGTAATAGTAAGGAGTGTTGTTGGAGATTTATGATGAGCTGCTTCAAGTTAAAGGAAGCTGAAATGTCAACACACCCACAACGAGTTCCCGGACGTCGTTCCACTCTATGTCTCCAGCAGATTCATGCACGATTGTGATGGCAATCCTCCTCTGGAGGCCCTGGATCGGAGCAAAGGAGATGCTGGTTTTGTTTGAAGGATTTTATTTATTTGAACATTTTTATATTTTCCTCACTGCTTGTCCTCACCTGATGCAGCAGGAATGTACCCTGGCATGGCAGGCCTCCTCTGTGGTCTACAACAGCAGGGATGTAACTGGCACAAACAAAGTAAAAACAACCCCTTCATGGAACCGGTTCTTATATGTTGTGAGTAGACCAGCGGGTTTAAAATGGCTACTCACTCTCCGTTGGCCTCAAGCTCGCAGATCTCAAAGAACACCATCAGATCGTGTTTACAGTGGCAGGGCCCCGCCTGTGGACGTGTCATGGCCTTCAGCTTGGTGGCAGGCACTGGGTACAAAATGGTTTAACTGTGTTACACAAGAAAACACAAGCTGGGAGAAGAGCTGCTATACAGCTAGCCGGAAGAAGAAAGGGAAGATAAGAGGAATTTAGTGATGCAGGAATAAAAGGAAACTCTCTTTGTAGAGGGAGAAACCTTTCAATTTTTCCAGACCATAACCTCAACTGCTGCTTTTTGTATTTTTTTAGTGCTTCTGAGAATTTTAATAAAAAAAACAAAAAAAGGATTTAAGTGCAACTTTGCTTTTTCACATTTAATTTTATTCTAGTATTTTTATTTGTATTTTATTTTTTCAAATTTTAATTTTTAATTTTTTTATTTTGCTTTTTCAAATAAAATTTTACAAATAGTGTCCGATCCCACTCCCTTTTCTTCTGGGGCGGTGCTTGCTCTGGAAAGAGGAGCATTTCTATTGGCCTGCATGGGCGTTAGCAAAAATATTTTTATTGGTCTAAAGTGAGCTTTAGTACTGGGATGGAAGTGAAGAGAAGATGATCTGTGAAAAGAATACAAGTAGTAAAATTTCATCTGAAAAAGAGAAATATAAAAAAAAAAATGGAGCTGGTTGATAGATATACATCCAGGTCGACCTTGATTTTATTTAGTTAAAAAGTCTTAAATGTTGTTTCCCCCCAAAAAAATAGTAAACATACTAAAATATAATGTGTTAAAGGTAAATGATGTATTTCCTGAGAAAATACATGCCTTAAAATCCCTTCTGTTTTATCACTCCTCTCTGCACACGAAATGGGATCGTACGCTACTTCCGGTCGCTAACTTGTTCGGCTTTGGGTTTAAACATAAATCTAGTCTTTTTGAGTTTTATGTTTTCGTTTCATTTTAACCTTATACCATATAGTGCGTAATCTAAAGAAAGAAACAACTAAAATGCAGACAAACATGGTTTAATCATATTTTGCCGGACTGCTCGGAGCATGTCCCATGATGACATCAGAGAAGCAGTTTAACGAAGAAAATGTAAAAAGCATCAAAATTGTCTTACAAAAGTCATAAAAGATTTTTAAAGATGTGTATTAGCATTCTTTAGTGAGTTAAGGATAGAATTAAGTAATTTTAGTGCCATAATTACATTATTTATGGACACCCGGATTTACACTACCGTTCAAAAGTTTGGGGTCACTTTAGAGGCCCATTTCCAGCAACTATCACTCCAGTGTTCTAATGGTACAGTGTGTTTGCTCATTGGCTCAGAAGGCTAATTGATGATTAGAAAACCCTTGTGCAATCATGTTCACACATCTGAAAACAGTTTAGCTCGTTACAGAAGCTACAAAACTGACCTTCCTTTGAGCAGATTGAGTTCTGGAGCATCACATTTGCGGGGTCAATTAAACGTTCAAAAAGGCCAGAAAAAGAGAACTTTCATCTGAAACTCGACAGTTTATTCTTGTTCTTAGAAATGAAGGCTATTCCATGCGAGAAATTGCTAAGAAATTGAAGATTTATTACAATGGTGTGTACTACTCCCTTCAGAGGACAGCAAAAACAGGTTACTCCGGGTACTATTTAATGAAGATGCCAGTTGGGGACCTGTGAGGCGTCTGTTTTCTCAAACTAGGGACTCTACTATACTTATCTTCTTGCTCAGTTGTGCAACGCGACCTCCAACTTCTTTTTCTACTCTGGTTAGAGCCTGTTTGTGCTGTCCTTTGAAGGGAGTAGTACACACGGTTGTAGGAAATCTTAAATTTCTTAGCAATTTCTCGCATGGAATAGCTTTTATTTCTAAGAACAAGAATAGCCTGTCCAGTGTCAGATGAAAGTTAAAAAATCTTTGGCCATTTTGAGCATTTAATTGACCCCACAAATGTGATGCTCCAGAAACTCAATCTGCTCAAAGGAAGATCAGTTTTGTAGCTTCTGTAACAAGCTAAACTGTTTTCAGATGTGTGAACATGATTGCACAGGGGTTTTCTAATCATCAATTAGCCTTCTGAGTCAATGAGCAAACAAATGGTACCATTAGAACACTGGAGTGATAGTTGCTGGAAATGGGCTTCTATACACCTATGTAGATATTGCACCAAAAACCAGACATTTGCAGCTAGAATAGTCATTTACCACATTAGCAATGTATAGAGTGTATTTCTTTAAAGTTAAGACTAGTTTAAAGTTATCTTATTTGAAAAGTACAGTGCTTTTCCATAAAAAATAAATTTCAATGTGACCCCAAACTTTTGAACGGTAGTGTATATCTGTTCGTGCATGCACAAGACGGATCATGCTTCCGGGACGGATCGGATAGTGACAAGTACAGCTAACAAACAAAAAACTGAAAAGTGTGGTGTGCCCATGTATTATATAATTATCGCTTTACAGATATACCACAAAATAAAATCAGTAAGTCTACAGAAAAACCTTAAGTCTGGGTTGTTGTTTGACACAAACACTTCAGGTCGTACAGCAAACATGTGGAGGGAGGTTTTTCTGGACAGATGAGATTAAAACTAAACAAACTCAAACATGGATGGAGCTAAATAAAGGAACAGAAGGGAAACCTGCTATATATGACTTAAGAATGAGGAGGAGTTTAAGTGACTCTGAGACATAAAAACAGATGTTTACAGTTGTTTTTCATCTCATATAACTGAGCTTAAACCTTGAATGAAAAGTGTCCCCCTCTATGTGCAAAGCAGGTAAACACAAAGACCTACAGCTCTAAGAACTACAGAAATACGACACTTCTCAGACTTCTGTTTGTAAATATTTTTTTAAAAACCACATACATTTTTACACAAATTCCCAGATTAAAAAACTGCAATATGAAACACCTGAAAGGGAATCAAATCTTCTGGGAGTATGAAGGAATATAATTACCCTGCTGCATATTTTTTTTACTTAACTTGCAATACTATTCGTGTAATCCTTGATTTCACCTAGTTATGATTTTTTTTTTTCTACACAGGAACCTTAAGTCCTACTTTATGAATGGAAAGCAGAGCGAAACAGGAACCGCCGTCCTGGAGGACAGTATTTGTCACGACTTTGATTGATTTCAAGAGAAGCTCAGAGGAGGAACAGGAAGGATTCACCACAGAGGTCGACAGTAAACACACAAAGCACCAGAGAGCCGATCCAGCTGCAGAATCCTGAAGCAGGAACTCTTTTTTTATATCAAGCCCCTTCATGTTTACCAACAGTATTTATGTATGGTGGTTATTACTATTTAATGTGGTTATAAAAACTAGTAACTGTTTCTATTATGAAAGGAATATATCTGAATCCTACATAGGTTTGAATGTAGAGCTATGAGCAATAGATTCAGAAATGAGATGTCCAAAAGAGGCTGTATTTCCTTCACTGAAAGTTTTTTCTCCAATTATATAGATAAGAAGTAATGATGGCGTGATAAAGAAGTTGTTGAGATATTTTCATAAGCAGCTGATATAAGGAAAGGCTTCCAGCTGCAGGAGTCTCCTGGATCGGCTAACATCAACCAACCGGGCTTCTGAGCTTTAATGACTGAACAGATAGAGATGGGCGGAGCCGGTAGCTGAGCTCGCTCGTTTGCTTCCAGCAGGAAGGAAGCAGCCAAGCCAGCAGCAGACAGAGCGTGGCCTGACAGCGAGTCCACAAGCGGCCCGTTAAACACATCCGGGACCAAGTATCGGATCAGTTCCAGCGACTTCTCCTGGTTCGACGGGTCGTCAGAGTCCACTGCTCACACCCAACAACACGAAGCTGAGATGACATGACTTGCAAAACGGTGCAAAAAAACAAAAAAAACAAAAACAAAACAAGCAATGCGGCGTAAATAGATGAAGCATGGAGTTTCTTACCTGGTTTGGAAAGAGGCATCACCTGTGGGAACTGCCTCTTACACGGGCGCAGAGGACTGGATGTAACAACAAAGCTACATGTTAACACCTCATCTTCCCTATGCCTGCTTAACTTATGGAGCACAGGTCTCACCTGCTGACATCTTTACAGAGCGGAAGAAAAGGTTGTTTCTGGTAGTGTCCAAACACCTCAAAGATGATCGGCTGAGTCCCGATGTAGTCCACAAAGGATTTGGTCACCTCAACAGCAATCTGCAAAAAACAGACGGTGATAAAGAGGGACAGATTCCTGTTTGGGTCATGTCACCAACTAATGCGTCTCACATTCTGCACATGGTAGAAGCCAAGAGGAGGGCCGCGGGCCGTGTTCTTCAGCGGTTCGGTAGAAAAGGCCTCATCATGCCGATGGATGAAGCTGAAATAAAAACACAAAATGCAAAAGAATCAAATAAACCAAGAAGAGTAAATAGAGACGATCCAGGATCTCTTTCCTCTGATGGATGCCCGCTTACTTGAACTGACAGAAGATGTCTGCGTATTCTGCAGAAATGCTGGAGGCCTGCAGGACGGTCACCCTAAATGTGAAGATGTTTCCAATCTTCAGGTGTTCCAGAGCTGCATCGATACCGGCCTTCTCTGGGTTCTCCAACTCATCTGAACCAGCTGATACCAAAAAAAAAAAAAGAAAAATGACGCCGCTTTTCACCTCTTGTCCGTATATAATCGTGATGTTTGTTTTTTCATTTGAAACCAAACATGAAAAACACATTAGCATTTTTTGTTTTTTTTATTTATTGAACCAACCAAAACCAAAACGGATAAAGGGACAACAAACCATTATTCCATTGCTTTATGCAGAACAAAAATGGTAAAAAACAAATAACTGGCTGTAGATTGCTTTTTTTTTCTCCATGAGACAAGTAGCCTAACCCTGGAAACCTGTCTTGGCCAAGAAAATCAAAGGAGAGAATAAACATTTTGTACAAGAGAGCTTCATTTTATTCTAATGGAGGAAATAGAGGGTTAACTTTGAGAGCAAAGGATCTAGGAACCGAAAGCTGAGTTGGCGCTCGCTGCAAGAGCCAAGGAGCCCCAATTCAGCCCCACCCGCTTCCTTTTCACCCACCCCAATCCCCAAAAAACAGCAACATTCTGCAGGCTTGACAACAGTTGCCATGGAGATCAGGTTGAAACAACTGTTGGGATCCTCAGGCTTGCCCACCAGAGGGCGCCGAGGATCCTCTTCTGCTCTTTGTCTTTCCTTAGGTTCTGGAGATTACCCTCTGCCTCCAGCAGAGTGCGCCGTGGGTCCTCCTGAGCTGAGCCTCTCACACACCTGTGGCTGATCTACTCATCAGGAGGACCACAGTATTTAAGCTGCCTTCAGACCTAGATTCCACGCCGCAGTGTTGATCTTAGTTGGTTAGCTTCCTGAGCCTTCAGTTTCAGATTGAGTCTTGGTTGTCTCTAGGTTGAGATCACATTCTAATCTCTCCTTTATCTGTGCCTCACAGGATTCCTGTCCCTTCTTGAATCTCTGGATGAGCTTAACCTCCTGTCTCCTCGTGAAGCTCTGGATGAGCTTAACCTCCTGTCTCCTCGTAAGCTCAGGAAGAGCAACTTCACTGGAACCCTGTCTCTGGTCTGCAGCTCAGGGAGAGCAGCATCCCAGGAAACCAGTCTCAAGCCTGAAGCTCTTGGAAGGTCTAACCGGCTAATCTGCCCTGGTGAGCCAACCCGAAGATTTCTACGTGGATGAAACCTGACGACTTCTCTGAGGAGTTTCCCTAGAGGTTCCCATGTGGATTTCCCCTGTTGTTCCCTACGGTGAGCTGGAAGCTCAGCCTGAAAGACCCTCCGTGTTTTCCCCTGTTGTTCTCTGCAGTGAGCTGGAAGCTCCAAACCCAGGACTGCCAGACTAACCCTAAGCTAGATGCTTAGCCACACCTGAACTCAGCTACCAGCCTTCTTCCCTTCCTTGCACAGTCCCCAGTGAACCAGCCCCCTGCCTGAACTGTTCCGGTTTCATTATTCATGTGTTTTGTGCTACAATAAACTTTTTTGGACTTTTTACCCAGTGTCTCCGTGTGTGTTCTGCATCTTGGGCTTTACTCTCTGAAACCCCATCATGACAACAACTTACTTCCCGTTTCAGCAAACTGGCCATCAGGATGATTAGACCCAAATTTCTGGGAATCAAAATCTAATACAAAAGAATATCTGAATATAAGTTTTCCTGAGAGTATAAATAAAAAACATTTTACGCCATTTTGGACCCGTGTACAACACATGGCATATGTGGGGAAGAGAGAATTCACAGATTAGGGTTTAAAAATATGGTGAAAAAAGTCAAGCGTTCATTATTTGTCATTTCCATTTTCAGCAAAAAATTCAGAAATTAGATTTTTTTTAAATAACTTTTCTTGTTCTGGGCTCAAACAAAAATACTGGTGGGTTTTCGTGATTTTCATTGTTGGTTTCAAACGAACAAAGAACTGCTTGAATATACACAGACCGCTTTTACACAAAATCCAGGGAAATTATTTTAAGTTTGTAAACTTTCTTATGGATTGATTTCTCTAATCAATGCCCATAAGTCATATGCAGACCAGTGCCATACATCCATATATATATAAACTATCACTCAGAAGATATGGTTACCCGCACATGTGTTGTTGTTGACTTCATCAGCTGATGGGCTGATTTCATTGTTTTGGCCTTCTCCCTCCACAACGCGAAGTTCCTCCTGAGAGATCCCTGTGCGGGACAGTCCCACTCCAACAGAACAGGACTCAGACTGGAACTGGACATTTAGGATCCAAAATAGACTGAATAGTAAAAACCTCCTCCTTAAACATCTCCAGATGTGAATACTTCCAACGTTTTTTTCTCCTCTACCTTCTCGTACTGCTGATCCTCAAATGAGATCTTAGCGGTGCCGGATTGTCTCACGCCTGAGCCGTAGTCGGGGGCTTCCTCATCAGCTGGAGGGAAACACAGAGCACCTTCACTTCATTCCCTTCAGAAGTCGCACCCAGCCTGTATCTTTTAGACGCTTCATGCACTGCCGATAGCATCAGCGCTGAGTGTAGAGGATCAGAGCCTTACCTGATATGGCCTGTACCGCCACGCGCAGGAAGCCCTTCACCTCTCCTTTCTCGCTGACGACGGCCACGCGGTGCACAAGAGGAACCGGGTACAGCAGGTTGCTGAGATAAACAAAGGCCCTGTGCAGAAAAACGTTGAAACGTTTAACATGAAACCATAAGGAGAGAGCAGGGGACGGGGAGGCGGCTCACATTTAATACATTATCGTCGGGCAGGACAACAGAACACAGAGCTGCAAAGCAACCAAACAGAAGCTGGGACTGCTCTAGCGATGGCCATGGTTGCCCTTTACTATTGCTTTATAAAGCCTTTTCTTTTGGTTCCAATTAGCTAATATGTTATGACATTTAACATGCATTGTCCCTGTTGCACCAATGAAGCCTTGGTGAGGCTGAGGAGCATGTGTGTAAGGCCTAACTTTACACACTGGGAAAAATTTCCTTAGGGGGCAAACTTCCCAGATTTAATGTTGTTTTTGTGCAGCTAACCACTAAAATAATCTCAGATTTAAAATTTAAATGCCTTGCAAAAGTATTCATACCCCAAACCTTTTCATATCTTGACGCGACAAGCTTTAGAGTGTTTTATTTGGATTTTATGCAACAAACAAAACATGAACATGAAATTGTTTAAAAAAAATAGTATTAGCAAACAAAGTATGTAAGGCTAAATAAAAAAAAAACTCATGTATTCATAACAGAATCCTTGTTCTGTATTAATTCAGAGGTTTTTCTGAGGCTCTCAGAGGTTTGCTGAACCAACAGCATCAGGCCGAACAAACACAGCAGTCAGGTCTGATTCAAGGTGGTTTAGGGCAGAGCGTGAAACCCTGCTAAACAAACCATGATTAACCGCTAATGTTGCTAATGCTACATCCACAGGATCGCACATACAAACAGGTCAAATTCTCCTGTGGATCCTTGCAAGAGAAAAAAAGGGTATCAAATGGGCCTGAATGAGATTTATTTTTTTTCTCCTTAAAATTGCTAAACATGAATAGACAATTTGAGATTAAAATATCAGCCTATGACTCCTTTAATTAATATGAAATGCTTTTCAGATTTTTATCATTATGAAAATGTGACTTTGAAAAAATGTCATATTTTTTTAACTTTATATTTGCACATCAGTTTGACTTGATCTGTCACATTAAATCTCAATAAAATGCCCTGATTTTCTTCTTTGTAGTGTAACAAAATTAAAAAAAAATTTTAATAGGTATGAATACTTTCCAAAGGTTCTGTAAGTTATAGTTAGATACTAGCAGGATACTAGAGATAAAGTTAAAATTAGGAAAGTATAAATGTTGCCATCTTGTTTTTAAAGCTGCAATATAAAATCCAGGAGTCAAAGATCACATTTACAACAAGCCAGGGGGTGGGGGGTAGACATGTAACGGGTGGAGACTCATGACAAGATTGGTGAGGTGCAAATAAGGCATGATCAGGACAAAAAAGGTCAATACAAAGGGCTTTCCACTGGTCGACTCAAAGGAACCAAAAGCAAATGGGACAGAAACCATCATACGGAACATGACTCAGCTTGAATAAAAACTGCCAACAGCTTGGTAAATAGAGGGACTACACCAAAAAAAAAAAAAAAATGAATGACATCCAAAATCAAAACACTCCACCTGGATCAAAGTGTTATTTGTTACAAAATAGGAGTTCATCATTAGATCTGTTCAAGTCAACCAAAAAATATGAAAAAGAAAAGTTCAAAATGAGAAGACGGTGCTCTGGCATGCCTAAAAGAGACAGCTGCAGTAGAAACCAGCTCTTTCATCTTGAGAATTTGAGTTTTCTTTAACATGACTTTCCTCTCGTTACTACCCACAATTTGTTATAGTTATTGTAGTTTAACAGCAGGAAAAGAACAATTTCTCCGAAGGCTTGTTTGTTATGCTAGACAGATCCCTGTATCAGACCTCAGTATTCCCCATGGCTGAGCGCCTCACTAAGGGATTCAGATTCATGTGTTTCACATAAACCTTAACTTAGCCGCATAGAGCTTAAATATTTATTCAGTCAAGAAAACATATTTTAAGACAAAGGTACTCCTAAATTAATGCAAAAATCAGTTTTCAAATTGGGATTTGAGTTATTGAGTGGCAAAAAAACAAAACCATTTTGGTCTGTTGTTAAAACATAAAAAGCTTCATAGTTTAACCAAATTAACAGTCCAGATTTAAGAAATGTGTGCTTAGTTTGACCAGTGGTGTGGAGAATTTTTGACCCAGGGGCCAAAACACACACACACACACACACACACACACACACACACACACACACACACACACACACACACACACACACAAAGTACTTAGAAGTAAAGTACCGGTACATAGAAAGTCCATCATCATCCAACCGCAAAGGTGGCGGTGGTGGAGTCTTTGCTGAACAATAAATATGTGTTTTATCAGAGAATAATGCTAATGAAGCAGATCAACAGTCTTTAACACACCTGTAGCTGTTCCTAAAATAAAAATACGGTATCTGAGGGCTTTGAAACTACAGTTTCTTACGTAAACTCTGTATGCGGTAAATTACTTTTTCATATTAGTCAAGCTGGTTTGGATTAATTTGAAAACCTTTTTTCAGGTTATCTTCTGGTTTTAAATTGATCTTAATGAGTAAAAAAGGATATAAAATGTTAATGATGCGATACTGATTTCATGTGGTTTTGCATTAAGATCATGCAGCAGGGCATACCAAGTGTTTCTGAGTTATTATTAATCAAACTGTTTATTTTTAACACAAATATCCTACATTTAGTAGCACCACAGCCGCACTCTGATTTATAGCTACTTAAAATCAATCCCTGTGAGCTGACGTCAGATGGAGAACACTTTTGAAGGTAGCTCAACATTCTACAATGGAGCTGGATGAATGTGATGAATGTTCCAGAACAACTAATCTGGAACTGGTCTGCGTCACTGAACCATCAGCCAGTTCAATTTCAGATAGGGACGTTGAGAAATACAGAAACATCACAGCTTACAGGTCAGAACCATCCACATTGGACCTCTAGCCTACAGAGTCAGACTCTGAGCCGGATGGTGTAAGCTAATATGACCGCAGCAGCCCCAGTTGAAAATCTCTGGTACAAATAGTATATCCAGTTATTTCTTTATAAAATATTAATAATATTCATAATACCATACTTTAAATGTACATGACTTTCAAATGAGTCCTCCTAAATTCATAAAGATATAGCTAGCAACCCCACCTGTCCTTCACTGCCAGGGTTGTCAAATCTGCCTGTTTCCAGCTTAAAAGCACTACACCCACCTCAACAAAAAACACAACATAAATTCATCTGAACCATCTGTTGAAACCACAGACCTAGAACACACCTAATACCGAACAGACAGTCATGTTATTACTAAAAAGTTCGCCTGTGACTGTGGTATGATCTAAGTTCCGAATCTGCCTCCAGTTTCTTTCTATTTAAAAAAAATCATCTTGTTTCGGATATGGCATTAGAAGTGAAGTGCTGGGAGCAACATCGGCAGGTTCTCAATAACAATCCGTCTTGTGTCAGAGTCCCCCAGGGGGAACGCTGTGTGTACGACTGTTAGCAGCTGCTCACGGTAGTTTTTCACTGAACGAGAAACGAGTCTTTTAATGTGGGAACAAGACGAAAAACACCTTCTGAAAATGTTCCAAGCACAGAATAGACACCATGGAGTGCTTCAACTTCTCCCGATCTCATCCGACCTGCTTCATCTGATTTTGAAGGCAGCTCATGGTCCTTAGGGAACTTAAATAAGCTGACGACATCCTTATGGGGGTTGAAGGAAAAAGCTGCAACACATCGCAAAGGCAGAGCTGTACCTGAATCCCTTAAAAACCTCCCAGCTGTCGATAAGAATACCACTGTTCCAACTCTCATTCATTCTATCGTCACTCCTAAGTCACTGAGCAGCGCTGGGGTCCTCCGAAAGGCAAATGTTTTTTTATTAAAAAACAATTTTATGCCGGTGCCTATGAAATTATTACATTGATCATCGGTATTAATGTTTTGGTCAATAAAAAATACTAGAGAACGTCAATATCGTGTCATCATCACTTTAAAACCAAAAAAACCCCGAAAAGATCTAAAAGCACAACTACACTAGAAACAAGGATATGATTTTTAAAAACCTATTTTACAGAAGTAAAGCAACCATTTTAATGACATTTTATTTAAAAAAGAAAAAAACTGGAAAGATGATAATAAAAAGCATAAAAAACAATGAAACCAGGAACTATCTAGCCATTCAGAAGTGGAGTGATAGTAAACAGTGGGGTGGGGGTATTTATGACTCTTTGTGTTGGGATGAAAACAACAAGAACAACAAAAGTCCAAAATAAAGACGGCAATAAAATACAAAAATAATCAGAGTTGTGTTTGCCTTTGAATCTTAAATAACCAAGAAGTTACAAAAAAAGAGAAAACAAAGCAAAAAATACCGCAGTCCAATGTGTAACCTCCATCTTTATGTCAAAGATGCAGCTTTTTCTATCGTACCTGGAAAGTGAAACTACAACATCTGCAATCAGACAAGCTTTAATTTAGACTAATGAAATGAAATATATCCGTATTGAAATATTTCCGCATACATATTACTCTCTTCATGTGTTCTGGTCTGATGTTTGTGTTGCAAACTGATGTTTTATCTATTGAAAAAACACAATCCTGCTTCTCAGTGTGAAAGAGCTAGTTTCCTCCACCAGCATGCTCCTAAAACCTAAAACCTCACCAACCTTCCCACTACACTGAATAATGGAGAGCGGTCGTAAAAGGGATCCTGGCCTTTGCTGGAGCCTCGGCAGAGCTCTCCAACATCATCATCATCATCATCATCATCATCATCTTCTGCCCCGAGCTCCAAGCACGGGTCATCCAAAAAGATATCATCATCCAGGTCTTCCAATTCCTCCAACTCCTCCTCCTCCCCTCGACCCTCCCTCTGCGAGTCAGCCAGCTCAGTAATTTCAGAGGTGGAAAGGGTCGGGGACGGGGTAGGGTCACTCATGCGCTCGCTCATGCACGTGTTGAAAATGGGATTTCTGGTGCAGCCAGAAACATGGGAACTAAGTTAGTACAGTTGGATAGAAAGCATTTTGGAGATAAACGGACTGGAGCACAGGAAGACACTTTTTACTGATCAAATGGAGAGAAGAGAACATACAGCTGAAACACAGAGAGGTCTGAGAGGAAAAAGGAAGCGTCCGGCTGTGAAGCAGAGAATCACCTCACTGACATTGTTTTCTATAACTTCTTGATGGGTAACAGAATGTTGCTGCTTAACTTAACCTGTTTATAAAAAGGCAAAGATGTCCTGCAACAAGTAGTCTACAACCTGATATAAGCAGTTCCAACATTTCCAGGTAGAAATGTAAAAGTCCACACTTGTTCTTGGTCCTTTTTAAAATTTAGAATAGAAAAGCTTGTATAGACATGAAGACAGGAAAGACAGAAGGATGGAGAGAAAAGGAAGGGAAATGATATGCATGGAATGAAGGGAGGAGTCCCCAGTGAGTGGTGGATGGAAAGTAGGGAAGACACCAAGGACAGAATGTTAGGAAGACACGGGAAAGGACAAAGTAAACGAAAAGAAGAAGAAGGACATGAGAAAAGCACAAGGAAAAGAAGACAGGAAAGAGAAAAGGAACCAATTGAGGTACCGCATAAGGAGGGAAGTAAAATATGACAAATGCAAGAGAGAAAAGACAAGAAGCAAAGGAAGCAAAGGCAGGAGGGAGAGAAAACATGATAGCACAATAGAGAGGAAGAGAGAAGGAGGGAAGATTGAAGAGGGAAGGACAGAAATACGAAAGATAGGAAGGAAAGAGGGAAAGGCAAAGAAAGGACAGAGGAAAGGAAACAGAAAGGAAGATTGGGCAGAAGTACTTAAACGAAAGCAAGGACACAATAGAGGAAGGAAAAGGGGCAGGAGATGAGCAGGAAATATAAACAGGATATTAGGAAGGAGGAGATTTTTTAAAACTAAATATGGAAGGAAATTTCCCCTTTGAAGTATTTTTTTCTACAGCTTATCTTTATATGTCTTTCTATAAATTTTTATAGTTACCTGTACAAGCAAAAAGCTTATATGTTTATTTGTGCATCATAAGAATAATCACATAAAGCTAATTTAATTAAAAGACAAAAACTGAGCAAAGCATCAGTAAAATTTACAATCATCTGTGGGCATGAATATTTCTCACCTCATTCCTGCTTATTTTAACCAAATCATAAAAAAAAATGAAAGAAATAATCCAATTCCCCTCAGAAATGAGACAGAATGAAGCTAGCCCTTAGTATCCATTGGTCTGACGAGTTGGGACCAACTTTTGTGACAAGATGTTAAGTGTTTAGTGGAGGATGCTCAGTATTTACCTGCCAACCAGCCTGAACCATGGGAAGCGATCATAAAAAGGGTCGCCTCTTGTCATGACATTTTCACCTTCATCTGTGGCATTGTTGGGTACATCAGCAGCACGGTCGTACATCTCCCGCATGAGCTCCAGCCTTTGCCTGCAGGAAGTTGACATGGGTAACGATTATAACAACTTCTCTGCTGTAAAACAAAGCAACTAGTAAGAGACATAGCATTCTGTTTTTAGTTTAACGGTTTTCTAACCAAATATGGCATTTAACTTTGTGAAAAGATGCATATACTACAGTAACTGAGCGGTGCAAATGCACTGCATATACATAAACACGCAGCAAATAGAAAGTACTGGAAGCATGAAAATACAATGGGGCAAAATGCAAATGACCTGCGAACAGAGAACTGGCCACAGACACAGGAACGATGTAAACACACAGAACAAAATGGAAAGAAAAAAGGCTGCAAGTAGAAAAAAAAACAAACTGCAAGTTAAGAAAAGCTGCAAACTAGCTCTGTATTGTGAATGTGCTCCTGACCACTAGGGGGAGACGGTCTTCGATTCACATGGAAACAAATGCTTAGTAAAGACAAAATAATTTTTTTCGCGTCTTAAAAAAAATCAAAGGAACCATGCTAGCAACCAATAAAGCTAGAACATTTCAATCTATTTTTTATGGATGGATGCATGAATGGATGGCTGGATGGATAAAACCTTTTTTTTTTTTCCAATGAAGTCGGACCTAAATTAAACCGAGTAGTTATTTATCGTCTCAACCTATTATTTAATTTTTAATTCTCCATTGTTGCTTGAGCTTGTCCAATCCACTTTGACTCGCATTGAATCATGGAAACTTATGGAGCATTAAGGATACTCCACAACCATCCTTCAGATCGGAACATTTGTTTGCTGCATATGAAGGAGTTTTTAGGAGGATTTGTGGATTGGGATAGTGCCTGTCATAAGTCTGCAAATGCAGCAATCGCAGAAGGTAGTCCCTGGATTGCGACAAACCAAACAAAACATAGGCTGTGTCCGAACATCTGCCCTAATACCTATATAAGGCACTATATAGTGGTTACGCCATTTTAGATAAATGTTCACACCTCTAGAGCAAAGGTAAGTAAAAATCATTGGGATCTGAATGAATAAAGTCAACAACATGAAAAGGTCCTTAGACATTTTTAATTATAATCTGTTAATTTAAACAGCATATAACAGTAAATAAAATGCAGGTGTTTATGTATCCAAGTTATACATTGATTTTTTTTAAAGAAAAAATTTTTTTTTTTAAATAGAATGTTTTTCAATTTTAAAATCTGAATTGTTTTTGAAGTAGAGAACAACAATCTTTCAGTTTGGTATACAGATAATTTCTTGACTCAATATTTTTATAAAACTTGAACTGCCTGTTTTTTTTTTCTTTCTTTCTTTTTAATGGCTTAAAGAGAGCAGTGGGCTTTATGCTGCCCTCCAATGCTTTAAACCTTGATTGATACTTATTTTGATTCTGTTCATGGTGGAGAATCCTGCTTCACAGCAGCAGGTTGAGCCAAACATACTCAAAATGTGCAGGGTCATCTTTCAGCATACCATTGCACTTTTTTTTCACTAGTTCACAACGCTTCTTCCAGCAGTCCACACTTTCTCAGCTCTCTTTTTCTCATCGTCTTCTCCTTCTTTCCCATCACCCGGCTTGACACAGGTTTGCCTGCTGTTACCAAAAGTAGCAGCAGCAGTAACCCTGACTGACAGCAGCTTATTGGCTAATTTGACATTGGCTAATTTGTATCACGTGCAGCGTGGTGCCGGACACTCGGGAGAGCTTTACCATGTTATCAGGAGAAGCGGCGCAAGTGAAGTTAGTCATCAGACAACATGCAGTAATTTATATGATTAGCAAGCAGGTGGGTCTGGATCCATATCCCAATATGCTAATCCGTGACCTCTGGTCTAGAGCATGAAAAAGTAGTAGACTTGAGATTTCCCACAATGCACCGTGAAAAGAACTTTGCAACCATTAAGTCCACTATATAGTCCCAGTTCTATATAGTGATTGAGGGATTTAGGAGTTAGGGGGGACAATGCTATAGTAATGGACAATATTAGCTTACAATTGACTCCCTCTAGTGGTCTGGAGCACTTCTATTTCAAGGAGCTGGTTTGCAGCTTAACAGGCTGTAGTTTTGCGTTTTGTTTGTAAGTATCATTTCCGTATTTGCAGCGTCTTTGCATTATGGTGCTTACTATTTTTACATGAATGCATTAATTTGTATTCAATTTTAAGCACTTTTTTTCTTTGCATTCATTTTGCATGTTTGTGTATCAGTCTAACTGCTGCATTTACAAGTCTTATTTTTGTGTTTTTGTTAGGAATCCAGTTTGTGTGGGTTGTGTTTTTGTGTCTTTCTCTCCCTCCACCACCAGGTGGTGCCCTGTCCTTGTTGGTCCTCTCACACACCTGTGGCTGGTTAACTCATCACTGAGGACTATTTGAGCCATGGACTGTCACTACCTCGACGCCAGAGCGTTTGCCAGTTTTGGGTACTCTAGCCAAGCTGAGTTTTGCTGAGTCTAACTTAGTCTTTGTTTTTTCGCTGAGCCTAACCTACTTTTTGTCTTTGTCTTTTCGACAGGAACTCTTCGTGCAAGCTGGATGTTTGGCCTTCTCCCCCTGGAAGGATTGTTTGAGTCTCACACTGAGCAGGGGATAAACCTCCACAAGTTCCGTTCAAGTCCTCCTGGATTCGCAAGTGAAAGTCCACTCAATAGCTCGTCTGGGTCTAACCAAGTCTATACCTGTCCGCCCTCCAACGAGTCTCAACCTCTGGAAAAACCCACACCGACTGGATACTGAGAGGAAAGTTTTCTCCACTAACGTGAGTCCCGTTTTCTCTGTCTCTCCAAGTCATCGTTCAAAGTTCCTACAGATCCTGAACTAACCACTGATACTTCCCTTCCCTCTTCCAGTTCCGGTTCACCAGTTCACTGTGTTTCCTGAATCCAACCCCGCTGGTTTCATCAATAAACCTGTTCAAACTTTTACCCTGGTTCTCTGAGTGGTTTACTGCATGTGGTATTTGCAGCTCATTTGTACCTATAAGCCATAGTAATATACAGTTAAAATATATTTTAGTGGGTTGTGAAGGTTCTGTTTCATTTGAACAAATACAGCCTACCTTAATTTCTCTAATGTCCAGAAGTGAGTTGCTCCATTTTTTTGATCCTGGACTTCCACAGCCACAATAGTGCGAGGAAAATGTCTGTTTTCTCTGTCTTGAGTCGCCTCAGGGGGCAACAAGTCAGGAGGAAGTGGAGAGTAGAGGGTGTCTGTGAGTAACACAAACTGGAACTGGACCTGCAGGGAACACAAAGCCTCTGTTAGCTCTGATCCATGACCCAAACTATTGGCTGGGATACAAACATTTAATAAATCAATTAATCAATATATTACAAATACAAACAGGATCCACTACTAATGTGTTTGGTTTTGTCTATTTCTAAGTGAATTTTTACAGACCCTCAAGGCCCTGTACTTATTCATCACCGCCCAAATTTGGGAATCAACATATAAGCAAACACTGAGCTCAAAGGAGGAAGAAAACAGGATTATGCTGTATAGATATATATATATACCCTATATATACCTTTTTTTTGAGTTCGACACTGATGGCATTGGCCTCTTTGAGAAAAATGGCGTTTCCCCATAACAGGTCCCTGAGTGAGGTGAACTGGTAGCACCTCCACTTCCTGAAGCCCCACAGAGCCAGCTCCCTCTCCCTCTCTGTCCACTGAACTGTAAAACATTCAGGAAAGAAATAACCCTCATGTGAAAAAGAAATGTGTTAGTCACAGAAGTAATTATTAGGTCCACAAGTCATCCTGACCTTCTTCTTCAGGTTCCTCCTCTTCTTCAGTGATTTCTGGGTAACAACGGTCCACCTGCCTCTGCAGAGCTTCAAGCTTGCTTTCATAGTCCTACACAAAGAAAAATCTCATGATATCTCCATCACCTATTTAAAGATGAATTTCAAAAGATATGAGTCAGTGTGGTTTATGAAAAGGAAATAATAATCCCTGAAATAAAGCACATTTAAATCAATTTAAAATCTGTAAAAGGTGATGGTTTGAATTTCAGACACCTTAGGTGTAGGATATCGGAACTTTCAATAGAAATAAGTTTAAAAAAAAAACTACATTATACTCCTAAAAACACTCCCTCTACAGTGGTAGGTGACAACTACTCTACCAGTCTCTGCTGCTCTAGAAGATTGTTGGCCTCTTCTCTTTCTTTGCGGTACTGCTCCTCCAACTCCTGAAGCCTAAAAGAAGCACAAGACAGCGGTCAAAATAGATGTGATACAGGCAATACATCCACCCAGACTAATTCATCTTTACTTTTTCCCCACCTTTTGGCATTTTTCTAAAGCACCCATTCATTGTTTTGTCACGTTACAATCACAAACCTCTCTGTGCTTTATTTGTATTTTAATGCAACAGATAAGCATGAAGCTGTCTGTAATTGTGGAGTGAAAAGGGAAAAAAAATGTTGGTTAGAACCCTTTTTTTTGGAGAGGATTCATCAGAGAAGCTGCCAAAGAAAATGGTTCTCTAGTGAGGCTGCAGATCTACAGCTACGAGACAAGACAGTTTTTAGTGTCACTTCACAAATTACGCTTTTATAGAAGTGTTGCAAAAAGAAAGCCACAGTTTAAAGAAAGCCCTCCATGTGGAAGAAGGACCTCTGATTAG
The DNA here is from genome assembly GCF_016077235.1 of Cyprinodon tularosa. Taxonomy (NCBI): domain Eukaryota; kingdom Metazoa; phylum Chordata; class Actinopteri; order Cyprinodontiformes; family Cyprinodontidae; genus Cyprinodon; species Cyprinodon tularosa. Next base: position 337,068 of record NW_024038624.1, read on the forward strand.
TCTGGAATGAACCTTTTTTTGCTAATGGCAGTATCACGCCTTGGGGAAGCCCCACTAAAGAGTCATAGAAATATGATGGTAAGATGGTCTATGTTAAATACAAGGTAATTCTAGCAGGAAACCTTATTAAATCTATAAAAGATTTTGGACTTAATTGGAGTTTTATCCTCCAGAGCGAAAACAACCCTTGACAAGCAGCTACAACAAGAATGGAAATGATTGTCAAGCCCTTGTCACACCTTGACAATTTAGACAGTGAATGCCTGACGTAGGGGAACATCTGGCAAAAACGCTGGGATACATTGGATAAGTTATGAGTACATCTTGGTCTAAGTTATGAGCATGCTTAAACACGTTGGCACATGTCGATATGTGGAGAATAGCGTATGCCAAACGTGGGCCATAAGTGACAGCTAAGTTATCTGATCGTTGACATACGTTAAGTGTAAGTTACTCACAAGTCATGGTGTCTAGCTTATGCAGAACTTATGCGTAACCTATTAAGAATTTATCACCATATCAACATATTTGACATATTCCAGACGACTGATGAACGTGTTTCGAAGTTAGCTACTGTTTAATGGTGCATTGGCAGGAAACCGTTCTCCTCCAGCCTGCATTCGCATCATAGGGTGAGCGAGAAGGTGAGTGTGATGGATCCTCCCTGCGTCCACACTTGTTCTTGGTCCTTTTTAAAATTTAGAATAGAAAAGCTTGTATAGACATGAAGACAGGAAAGACAGAGGGATGGAGAGAAAAGGAAGGGAGATGATATGCATGGAATGAAGGGAGGAGTCCCCAGTGAGTGGTGGATGGAAAGTAGGGAAGACACGAAGGACAGAATGTTAGGAAGACATGGGAAAGGACAAAGTAAACGAAAAGAAGAAGAAGAGCATGAGAAAAGCGCAAGGAAAAGAAGACAGGAAAGACAAAAGGAACCAATTGAGGTACCACATAAGGAGGGAAGTAAAATATGACAAATGCAAGAGAGAAAAAACAAGAAGCAAAGGAAGCGAAGGCAGGAGGGAGAGAAAACATGATAGCAAAATAGAGAGGAAGATAGAGGGAGGGAAGACTGAAGAGGGAAGGACAGAAATAAGAAAGATAGGAAGGAAGGAGGGAAAGGTGAGTGTGATGGATCCTCCCTGCGTTCACACCCACGACCACGACCAACAAACTTCCTAGCAGACATGACGCTGAATCTGCTGCGACTGCAAACCCTCTTTCTCTCTTTTTCCTTTTTCTTTTTATTTCTTCTTTTTTTGGGCGGGCGGGTGGTAAACAGCAGCTATGTGAATACCGCGATCAAATAAATCTTCTTATACAGGCCGGGCACCACAAGGACACTGGCTTGTGCTTCATTTCATGGGCATTACGATGCCGTGCGTAAGGCTCAAGTTAGGCTGTCATTTGACGTATGATCTGGACTTGTTATGAATACACTATGCATACATCCAAAATTGAAAAAATACATAGAAAATTCAGCGTTTTAGGAGATTCTGGGACGTCTGGCATACGCTGGCTAAACCGTCAAGGTGTGACAGGGCCCTCATCAGAGCAGATTTTCATTTTGGAATGACTCAGTTAAAGTCTGGCTAAAACTCAATTAAAAATCTGCAGCATAACTAAAGAAAGATATGCAGACATCAACTCTGAGTGACTTTCAGCTATTTTTTAAAGAGGAGGAGTTTGAAATATCAGACCGGTGTTGACTTGCAGCTGTTATTGCAGCAAATAGAACCTCTGCCCTGTGAGGATAATCGGGTATATCCTATCCTATACCTTAAACCAATGCTTAGTGTTTTCTTTCTGCGTCACATTTATGCACTTCTCTGTGTGGAAGAATATCACATAAAAGCCCAGCATCATAGATTAAAGTCTGTAATTGTAACTTGAAAGGAGTTAAATACTTCCAAGAGGCATTTGTCTAATACATCTGCTGTTTGTGGTACCTCTGTTCCATTTCCTGTTTCATGTCAATGCCCTGCTTGTCCAACAGCTCTCTCTGTGCAAACGCCCAGTCGACGGGCTCAGCAGGGGTTTCTGCGCAGGGAGTCCTTTCCCTTTCAGCCCTGGCCTGCTCAGGGTGGTTAAACCGGAACACATGGCTTTTCCCCAGGATTATGCGGTTTCCTTTTATGGTAATACACATCAGTAAAATTAAGCAAAATCATATCTTACGACAGAAGAGGCAGTAGGACACAGTCAGCCTGTATTCTGACCTGACTTCAGCACTGTTGGCTCCGTCACTCTCTTCCCATTGACGTAGGTCTCAGCTCCCTCACATGGATCTAGGACAACTGCTGCTCAGTAACACGGAGAGAGATTTGATGTTACAGCAGTTATGAACTCTTAAGAATAAGCTATTTAAACCCAGAATGATATACTGACTTTCCCCCGATGGACCAGAAGATCTTGTAAAGGTGCAGTGCTCATCATTGATGAAATGACCGCTGAGGACAATGTCTTGACGGCTGCTGGCGTCCAAACGGCCCACCCTGGATGCCAAATAAAACAAAAAGTTATCCCTACTTTTTCCAAAAAAAAAAAAAAATCGTATTTAACTGAATGAGGTTATCTGACCTGGTGATTCCTTCTTTAATGTAGTACAGCAAGCACTCAGACATTAAGGGGTCCTCATTCAGATTCACCAAATGAGGCGTCTGACAAAGAAAAAGAACAAACTTATTGATTGGAAGCTGGTGTTAAACCATTTAGTTTCCATATGGTAGGCTAAAAAAATCAATACCAGCTCAAAGCCAACAGTTGACCTCACTCCCAAGTGTTTACTGTGGATTTTTAGATATTGACTCCAGACAAACTGTTCAGAAAACACTAAAATGGGGATATAACCATTATCTTTCCCACCATCTTTACACCCATCCTCCTCATCATCAGCATCATCGGTGAGGAAAGTGTTTAAGGTATAATCCCTAATATCATCTGACATGCCAATACCCTCGGCTTATAGAGACCCTCACAGCACTCAGAAGGGAGACACACCACAGAGCAACAAACCTCATTAGGAGAGAACAGACCAACTGTGTCAATAAACACAGGCTGGGGCTTTCTGGTGCAATCAGAGGGCTTGGGGGTAAATAAGTAAGCATTTAACTGATTAATTTAAAAGAGAAATGCTTTGTTATGAAAAAAGGGTCTGGAGATGTGTTACATGATTATGCGTTTACCTTCTTAGGAGAGAATACCCCAACAGTGCCACCATCTTCACGTATTGCAACACCCATTTCTGCTAGTAGCGCCTCTCTGTGGGAACAATAAGAGGATTGAAACAATCTGCTAAATATTTTCACTGTTTTTTACAGCTAAAAAGCTACAAACTGTGTCAAATTTTGTGCTCAACCTCAACCAGTAGAGGGAGCTCTTCTGAGGTGCAGGTCCACATTTTAAAGATGAAGGACAATTAGAACTGGAAAAAAATTCTTCACTGCCCAAGGTGGAATCAGCAGAAGTATATATATTTATTAGGGTTGCACCGATTTGTAGGTTGGCCGATAAATCAGCCTCTATTTCCTTAATTTTAGTGTTGCTGATTGGCTGATGCCTCTGCAAGGGGCTGAAAATCAGCCACAGTTAATGCTTTAAATTTTTCATATACATTTAAAAAAATTATTGTGTGCATTTATAAGAACTTTATATTGTTTCACATGTATTGAATTTTCAATTCTTTTTTTTTACAGTGATCTTATAAAAACTGATAAAGAGAAAATATCAGCATCTGCCAAAATCAGGATCGCTGAGTCCCTTTTCAAATATCAGTCATGGGTGAATGGTCAGGAAACTGCAATCAGTACATTCTTAATATTAACATATACATATGTAGAGATATACAGGTGCTGGTCATAAAATTAGAATATCATGAAAAAGTAGATTGATTTCAGTAATTCCATTTAAAAAGTGAAACTTGTATATTATATTCATACATTACATACAAACTCATATATTTCAGATGTTTATTTTGTTTAATTTTGATGATTACAAATGACAACAAATGAAAATCTCAAATTCATCATATCAGAAAATTAGAATATTACTGAAGACCAATAAAAACAAAGGATTTATAGAAATGTTGGCCAACTGAAAAGTATGAGCATGTACAGCACGCAGTATTTAGTTGGGCCTCCTTTGGCCTGTATTACTGCAGCAATGCGGCGTGGCATGGAGTCGATCAGTCTGTGGCACTGCTCTGGTGTTATGATAGCCCAGGTTGCTCTAATAGTGGCTTTTAGCTCTTCTGAATTGTTGGGTCTGGTGTATTGCATCTTCTTCTTCACAATACCCCATAGATTTTCTATGGGGTTAAGGTCAGGAGAGTTTGCTGGCCAATTAAGAACAGGGATACCATGGTCCTTCAACCAGGTACTGGTAGCTTTGGCACTGTGTGCAGGTGCCAAGTCCTGTTGGAAAATGAAATCTGCATCTCCAAAAAGTTGGTCAGCTGCAGGAAGCATGAAGTGCTCTAAAACTTCCTGGTATGTGGCTGCGTTGACCCTGGACCTCAGAAAACACAATGGACCAACACCAGCAGATGACATGGCACCCCAAACCATCACTGACTGTGGAAACTTTACACTGGACTTCAAGCAACGTGGATGAAGTGCCTCTCTTCTTTTCCTCCAGACTCTGGGACCTTGATTTCCAAAGGAAATGCAAAATTTACTTTCATCAGAGAACATGACTTTGGACCACTCACCAGCAGTCCAGTCCTGTTTCTCTTTAGCCCAGGCAAGACGCTTCTGACGCTGTCTGTGGTTCAAGAGTGGCTTGACACAAGGAATGCGACAGCAGAAACCCATGTCTTTCATACGTCTGTGTGTGGTGGTTCTTGAAGCACTCACTCCAGCTGCAGTCCACTCTTTGTGAATCTCCCCCACATTTTTGAATGGGTTTTGTTTCACAATCCTCTCCAGGGTGCGGTTATCTCTCTTGCTTGTACACTTTTTTCGACCACATCTTTTCCTTCCCTTCGCCTCTCTATTAATGTGCTTGGACACTGAGCTCTGTGAACAGCCAGCCTCTTTAGCGATGACCTTTTGTGTCTTGCCCTCCTTGTGCAAGGTGTCGATGGTCGTCTTTTGGACAACTGTCAAGTCAGCAGTCTTCCCCATGATTGTGTAGCCTATAGAACTAGACTGAAAGACCATTTAAAGGCTTTTGCAGGTGGTTTGAGTTAATTAGCTGATTAGAGTGTGGCACCAGGGGCCATCAATTTTGAACCTTTTCACAATATTCTAATTTTCTGATATGATGAATTTGAGATTTTCATTTGTTGTCATTTGTAATCATCAAAATTAAACAAAATAAACATCTGAAATATATGAGTTTGTATGTAATGTATGAATATAATATACAAGTTTCACTTTTTAAATGGAATTACTTAAATCAATCTACTTTTTCATGATATTCTAATTTTATGACCAGCACCTGTATTAGGGCTGCCATTTTTGCTGGTTTCTGCTAAGAACTTTGAAAGCATCTTGACGAGTGCTTGTTGGTGTGCGGGAGGGACGGTTTAATAGTTTGCACAATACGTAATTGATTGGTGCCAGCATGGATGCCGCATTTATTAAATTTAGTACTCCTAGTCAGCTAAGTGAATTTGACTGTAAATGTTATGAAAATATCACCTACATTTTTTCCACCTGAATTTTAAGCTAATTTTGAGTTTTACTCAAACGTTATAAAGCTAAGGATTTTCACAAGTCATGCAGAAAGCACACACATTATGAGGTTTGTGAGTTCTGCAACTTCATATTGCAGAAAATGTTAGGATGATCAATGGATATAAAGGTGTAATTACTAACAGTAGACACTTGCATGATGAAGTGATGTTTAAAAGGGCTCCAGCCTTTTCCATTTGTTTGTTAAATTAGCTCCAACTATCTTACCTTTCCATTCTAATGGCTTCCGTCCTGCGGAGCTTCTCTTCCCAGGTCTCATTCAGTTCAGCAATTATTTTCTCAGTTTCCTGACATTTAGAAACAAAAAGGGCAAATAAGAGGATTGTCAAGTAAATGTTGCCTTAATTTTTCTCCTCTGTTTGCATTAATATGTTGGTTATAAAAAGAACAAACAAATAAACTCTAACCATGGCTTTCTTATAACATCTGAAATAGGTCTACATATAACCAACTGAGTGCAACTTCCAGGTGTGCTCTCACCTTCAGCCTTTCGATGGCCTCCTCGCTGCCTGGGCTGAACATGATGCGGTCATGTAGACTGGCGATAGAGCCGGCACGGCTGGACAAGGCAGAGAGGGATGGCGATGGGCTCATCCCAGTCATGGCATTGGTCACTGTGAAAAAATCATCCCTTTGATTCACAGCTTGGCCTACATCGTTATTGTTCTTGTAATTGGATATGTCTGTCAGGGTTAGGACATTGGGGTTGGGATTGTCCATAACAGAAAGCAACAGAAAGAAGACGAGGAGAAATAAAAGGACGAGAAGAGAGGAAGAGCGGAAACGGAAGAAAATACATGGCTTCAAACACACATTACTTAGTGTGATAGGAAAAGTCTGAATAAAAGCGACGACAAGGAAGCTGCACACAGAACTTATCAACTTAAATAATGAAACAAACAGGCCAACCAGCCGCTGCAGAGCTAACAGAGAACATCGGATTTTACAAAGCTGTAAGCAGAACAACATTCAGAATGAAAAAAATGGTTCACCTTAACGTGCTTTTTAAATAAAGATACTATTATCTGGAATAAAGTATTTTTTTTATTAATAGTAGGAGTCAAATAATGCATTTAACTTGAAAGATGAAGCCCTTTACGATATGAGAACAAAATGTGAATCTGCATTATAATGGGAAAAATGTAACTCTCCTTTTTTGGCATAAAGGGTTAAGATTTCACCAATCATTATCTGTAAAAATCAGAGTGGAATAAACCCAACCAGGGATTTCTTTAGATTTATCCAACTCTAAGCTCCTAAAAATACAATGGAAGAAAAATCAATGCAAACACCTCTTTTTGTATTCTTCCAATAGATTAATCACTTCATAATTATTCCAAGCTGAGAAATATTTGTTAGTGTAAAATTATCCAGTAGATATTCAATGAGTCATAGCATTTTGAGTTTTTAACAGTAAATAATCAGACTGAATAGCGCTTTATAAGATTTAGAGGCTGTGATGCAAATGCTTACTTCACAGTAACAATTGCTAGGAGGCTATGCTACAATATTCAGTATCACCAGCAGTGTCGGGTGGCTAATAGGAGAAGCAAGAGAGCCGCCATTACCGTTCACTATTTTTCACATTCAAATAATCAACTATTACTGACAGTTCCTCGAACTCGACTTAAGAGGAAAGGAGATCGGGCCTTCTCTGTTGTTGTTGCTCCAATTCAGTGGAACCATTTGCCTCTTCAAATTAAATCTGCACACAGCCTGGATCATTTTTAATAACTTCTTAAAACTTATTTTTATTCTTCGGCTTTAATTGAAGCAGTGTTTCACATTCTGTTTTGTTAATTGGTGTTGTTGTCTTTCCTGTAAAGCACTTTGGTGCAGTTTTATACCTGTTTTTAAAGTGCTATATAAATAAATTTGACATTGACATTACTCTTAAAAAAAGACTAGTACTAGTACTAATAAAATTCTGAAATCAGACATTTTTAGCTGTGTTAGATAAATATTTTACTGTTATTTTGTTTGTCAAAAATATTAGATGGATGACGTATTTCCGCCTTGTGGCACTAAAATCGATAGACTCTTGTTAGAAATTGTACATGCGCAGTAATTCCTCTTCAGTACAAGCGATAGGATCATCCTGAGGGCAGCTCCTCTGCACTGAGCTGAAAGCAACTTGATTTACCACCACTTCCGCCATGGAGCCTTTATAAATTCAAGGGCCTAATAGTTTGATATTAAGCCTAAACTTTAACCTTGTTGAGATGAAAAAAAGTGATCTGAATAGTTGGTGAGGTCCAAAGTGTTAATTTTCAGGAACATGCAGTATTATTTTTGAAGGTTTGAATGTCATTAAAACAGAGGCACACAAAAAATACAACCTCTGCTGATGATCATTTTCCTTTAGTGTCTGAATACGTACTGGATAAGAGTAAATTGCTAATTGCTATTGCTAATACTGGTTTATGCTAGATAAAAGATGGAACATCACTTTCTGACTTGTTCAAACACACTTACACATGTCTGAATTCATTCATAGATCCAAGTTTAAACTTTAAATAAACATGAGTTGGAAAAGAAATGTTGAGCTGCAAATATATGGAAAACCAGAGTTTTTTTTTCTGTTAATTTTAAAATTTTCTAAAATTATCTATTTTGTGGATATTTGGATGGCTTGGCATGCTGTAGCACTATGGTGGGTGAACGCTAACAAAGTCTACAAAAACATGCTTTAGCTTCTTGCAGGGTGGGGGATATAGCGTAGCATAACACATACTGCTAAATTCACAGATTTGGCTCCAAGTGTGACTAAACTTTGTCTCAAACACCTTTTTTTAGACTTTCACAGACATCCAATCTGCCTCAAAAATGTAATGTATGCTGTTCATAACTTGCATATATTTTCTATAAGCGCCAAAACCTTTTAATATTTCAGGTTATTTTCTAGTAGTATGACTAGAAGTAGAAATATATGCAGAGCATCTACTCTGTAACTGCTGTCATGACAACAGAGTGCAACTAACTAAGTATATGACACCCATCCATCTGGACAGGCTTCAGTCTTCCAAGACCCATCAGATAATATTGTCTCTTCAGTCAATAAAGATGGGTGTTATGAAGAGAGCATACAGGATGAGATGAATACCGCAGAGGTCCAGAGAAATAAAGCTTCCCCTGACTGAATCATCATCATTTTACAGTAACTGCATTCCTCATTGTCACAGCTGTCAGGGGAGGTGGATTAAACCAGACAAACCCTGCCAGGAAATTGGTAAGCTGCATGTTTTATAGCATGGAGATTAATGACTCAGATTATATGTATCATATTGCTTTTCATATGCTTTTATATTGATAACACTAAAACTCTACCTCCTGAATGCCACCTTTATGAAGCAGTATGCAGATCTCTAAAGCGCCATTATAGCATAAATGTATCATCACCGTCAGCCTCTCCGTTTAAACACCAGCAAGCGAAATGTCGCTAAAGTATCATCGAAATAGAAAGCCTTGATTGGCTGATCATGCTGCTGCAGTGAACAATATAGCAAAAGCAACGGCCAAAATTAAGGTAAGATAATGACAAAAACACACATTTCAAACCCTCGATATCAACGCCAGTTGCTCGATAGGCTGGGAGAGGTTAAGGCAAGTTAATGGAGAGAGAGAGAGAGAGAGAGAGAGAGAGAGAAACAGGAGATAAAAATCTTCATATACATAAAAATAACCATTCAATTTAATCCTTAACCAGTCATTTCATGAAGACCGGATGTCAAATTAATGTATTTTCTTAGGTTATGATACAGTAAAATTTTCGTACAATTTATATTGTCACAACAAACCGTATTGTATTTTAGAGGGCTCTTTTAGTATTTATAGGGTTGTTTGGAGCATTTAGGAAGCTTTCTTCCAGAGTTTTCCTGTACTCGTCAATATCAATCAGACCATCAACCCTTACCTGCATTGAATTGACCAGCACTCAATTCAATGCAGGTAAAATAAATACAGTTTTACTAAATTAAATTCTATTCCATCCAATCCAATTCTTTTACATAGCACCAATTCACAACATTCCATCTGAAGGCTCTTTAGAGAGAAGATTCAATCAGATCATCCATTTTTTTCAAAGGAAAACCAGCTGACTGCATCCACTCATTGACTTTACAGGATTTGCTCCTCCAGGATGATGGCAACAGCAGATATTCCACTGCCATTTTTTATTTGAATAAAAGCATTATCCGTCAGCCACCAGTTGTTGAACGACACCTCGTTCCTTCTATTTAAAGTCTACTTTTACATGGCTTACAGGTAAGGGCAATAAAACAATATAAATGTACATCCAAATAGAAACCTGATCAATATTAAAGGAATAGTACACCCAAAACATGATTAGCCTTCATTTTCTACTCACCCCCCTGCTGAACAACACTCTGGAGTACTTTTTTGATATCTCAAATGCATCTGGAGATCTGGGAGGCTTCTTGCTGTCTGCTGACATTCAAATAATGGAGGTCTATGGTGCCCGAGGCAGAAAGGTCCATAAAAGTCCACAAAAAACGTTTCAATATTCCTCCATACTGCTCGTCCAATGTATTCCAAGTGTCCTGAGTGGGTAGCATCCAGAATTTACTCGAAACGAAGTCATTTAGAATGTTTTTAGAGCATAAACAGTAGTGTATAGGATTTCCTGAAAGCGCGCACCTGCGCGTTCATGACGCTACGGAAACCGGCAGACCAAACCAGATGAAAGTGCGCATTCAGCATCTGCTCTGCCAATAATGCAAGCGTAGAAGAAGAAATGTGCTGTTTACCTGTGCAAAGAAAGAAACAACGAAAGAAAAATGTCTGAGGACTTCAGTGTTGAGGAAGAGCATGAGTTCTTTGCCGAGCTGAATGCGCTGGTTTGGTCTGCCGGCTTCCGTAGCGTCGTGATCGCGCAGGTGCGCGGTTTCAGGAAATCCTATACACTACTGTTTATGCTCTAAAAACATTCTAAATGACTTCGTTTCGAGTAAATTCTGGACGCTACCCACTCAGGACACTTGGAATACATTGGACGAGCAGTATGGAGGAATATTGAAACGTTTTTTGTGGACTTTTATGGACCTTTCTGCCTCGGGCACCATAGACCTCCATTATTTGAATGTCAGCAGACAGCAAGAAGCCTCCCAGATCTCCAGATGCATTTGAGATATCAAAAAAGTACTCCAGAGTGTTGTTCAGCAGGGGGGTGAGTAGAAAATGAAGGCTAATCATGTTTTGGGTGTACTATTCCTTTAATGGAAAATCTGGGGTGACCACATTTAAAGGTTATATTTAAACAGGGTTCAGGCTACAATTTAAATGTAGCATTTTTTTCTACTATTTCAAACAAAAAAACTTATAAATAGTTATCATCTGATATAAAAGGCTTATATATAGTAGCTTTTTTGCCATGTCACATGGTCACATGGCTTTTTTCCAACAATGACTCTCTTCTTGACTCATACTGAGTTATAACACCAAAGTAGGGCACTTTTAAAAGTTGGTTCCCCTGGATTTGATTTGTGTTCCTGACTTCCTTTTAGCATCATCTTTCCTTATACCACCAACAAAACAGAAAAAAATCTGTTCTCTGTCTCCTCTGGCTGCCAGAAATAAATGAAATCTTGGAAGCGACCTATGATGGCTTCCCAGATGTTCTAAATATAAGTTCTTAAGATTTGACAAGTCTTGTTCTTGCACCTTTAAGAAAATAATAAATTTCATAGCCTGCAGCTTTTATTTGGTGCTTTTTTTTTTAAATTCAAGCTCTATTTTCCCAGCCTGTTAGTCTGGCTGGATGACCAAGTTGTGGTGAGTTTGCATAAGAGCTTTTAAAATGCAACACTAGGCAATGAGAGCTACAGTAAGAACATCAGTTGATCCAGCTTTTTAGGCAGCATCTACTTTATTCACAGGAGGTTTAATATTTGTTTAAGTATATATCGTGATGCATCCATCTATCCACCCATCTTCTTTAGCTTATCTGGGGTCGGGTCACAGGGATAGCAGCTTAAGTAGGGAGGCCCAGACGTCCCTCTCCCTAGCCACTTGGGCCAGCTCGCCAGCTCCTCCAGGGGAATCCAAAGGCGCTCCCAGGCCAGCCGAGAAACATATTCCCTCCAGCGTGTCCTGGGTCTCCCCCTGGGCCTCCTCCCGATAGGACGTGCCTGGAACACCTCACCAGGGATACTTCCAGGTGGCATCCTAATCAGAGGCCCGAGCCACCTCAACTTGCTCCTCTCGATGTGGAGGAGCAGCGGTTCTACTCTGAGTCCTCCCTGGATGACTGAGCTCCTCCCCCTATCTCTAAGGGAGAGCCCAGACACACTACGGAGAAAACTCATTTCAGACGCTTGTATCCGGGATCTCGTTCTATCAGTCATGACCCAAAGCTCATGACCATAGATGAGAGTAGGAACGTAGATCGACTGGTAAATCGAGAGCTTTGCTTTTTGGCTCAGCTCTCTCTTCACCACAACAGACCAGTACAGCGGACGCTTCACAGCAGACGCTTCACAGCAGACGCTGCACCAATCCGCCTATCAATCCCCCGCTCCATCTTCCCCTCATTCGTGAACAAGATACTTAAATCCTCCACTAGGGGCAGTACCTCCTCCCTAACCTTGAGAAGTGATGCACTTGGATCTAATTTGTAATTTATTATAAAATATTTTTTGAGTAATGTCAGATTTTATGGATCAAGTTTTTCACTTAATGTTTTGTTCCGATGAATGCTCAGTTTTTTTATGCCTTACCGTACGACTTTGAATCACACGAAGGTTTTAAATAAAATGATTGCTTCAGTTCAACCTGCGAGGCTCTGATGCCTCCACAGAACAGCTGGACTCTTTACTAATCTGGTAACTTCTGAAACCAGCCGGTTAAGATGGTTTCTATTTAGAGGTATCACATTACTACTAATTATTTTCACTCCTCTGTGCTGGCCATTATAGTATAAGCCATTTCATCGAAGCTAAATACAATACATTTAAATTTGAGGTAGTAATAGATCAAATGTAGAAAATTGCAGGGATTGCTTTTATTCTGCAGAACTTTAATCTGATTTAATTGGAAATAATACAGCTGTAGGTGTGCGACCAAGTCCTACTTATGTAAAGGTTTATCAGTGTTATTTTAAATTGTGAACAAAGCATAGGCTCACATTTGATAACTTTTTAATGTCGTACCAAAGGAAACAATACGCAATATTAGCTGAGGGTGTTTAAGACAGCAGGAAAGAACCTGTTACTACTAAAGGGTCTAAAATCATGATGACACCACAAGGACTTACTCTCAATGATGTCACCCAGTCCCTGGGCATACAGCAGGTCTTTCAGGCGAGACACCTCCTCTTTGAGCTCACGCACCAGTCGGTTATTCGGATCCTCATTGATGACGGCGTTACAGCGAATCTGTTTGGCACGGTCGGCATACCTGGGGATAAAAAAAAAATAAACAAACAAAATGAAAAACAAGGAAAACTAGAGAAAACTGACACAGGATGGCGGTAGAGAGCAAACAAACATACTTAGAGGCCCAATGCAACCTTCAGTGTGAATGAGACGTTTGTCCTTCAAAGCCATTTTCATCATCTTAAGCGGTCAGCTTACCTGAGTGTGCTGAGGGTTTCATCGTAGTTGATGTCAGCTGGACTCAGAGCAGCAACCATGGCAGTCCGAGAGTTTCCCCCTAACACAAAGGTTATGAAAAAAAAGATCTCAGAACTTGCTGGAAGCAATTTGACCTAATTTATTTTTAAAAACAGATGTTAAATATACCTAAATTCTCTCTCAGGAGCCAAGTTAACACTGAATCTCTGTAGGGAATAAAGCTTTCCACTTTTTTCTTCTTTTTGTTCTGTGTAACCAAAATAAAAGCTGATTTAAGTCCACCTATTCTCACATTCAACATCTCTTTAGAGTGAGGAAATTAAACCAATTACCTTATTCTGCCCAGAATCCTAAAATAAATTGGGAGAAAAAAATGTTTTGACAACTGAAAATATAGATTGACAAAAAAAAAATACAGCAAACAGAGTGATACTTACCACTTCGGCCAAAGCAGATATGACTTTTCCCAGTGTGGTCAAAGACTTGTTTATATTCGCTCCTTCCTGTGATTTAAGTATAATATGACCTAATTAGCTGGTTTTACATAAGTATACTGTGGACCATGACTTCCCTGAAGCCTTTTCACCTTAAGCCTGGTTCCTTTGGCTCCAGTAGAGTCAGCCCTCTCGCTGCCAGCCAGATCCACCAAGCTTATTTTGCTGACCTAGAGGAGAACATCATGAATATCATCTGCCAACCTAAAAACCTCCAGGCATACAAAATCCTTTCAGACACTGGCTTCATTAAAAAAGCATCTCCTCTGAATGGCTCTGCACTTTCCCTATGACCTTCTAGCCATCATTGATTTCTCCTTAACACCAGGATTTAGCCCCCAGCCATCAATCAGAGTTAGCGTAACCAGAAGCAATAGCCAAGTCCGCTGTGAGAAAAAAGTATTACCTTTTCAGAGGTGTTGTCAGTCTCTGCATCAAAGCGTTTCTGAGTAAATATGATGTTGAAAACTGCGTGTGAGCGACTGCTGGTCTCGTTCATGTTGGTGGCAGCCACAGTCCTACACAGAGAGCACAGTTCAATCAGTTCACACTGCCCTTATTTCTACCAGGAGACTCCAGACTGGGTGTAAAATAGAGATGCACCGATCCCATAATAATATCATCATCAGTCCTGATATTGATTATATTGATATTAAATTTAGATTAAAAAAAAAAAAAAGTACCCCTAAATGTTAATCTGTCTTTGATTTAATAAATATACCCGCCTTACAGCCGTCAGGATGAAATTTACCCTATTAACATGATTTACTGTTTCTATGTTTCCCATTCTGACCTTATATTAATCCTAAATTGACTTTTGGCCGCTTCTGACACCCGAGGGGGGGGTGAATTTAAGTGAATGGTAGAGAGGATGGGGGTGGGCAATTTATATATTCACAATATAATTCACAATAAACTTATAATTAACACAATATTAGAAATTCAAGATGCCTGATATTATCATAATGGGCAATGTTTGTTACTTTATAAACATTTTAGTGTTGGCCCCATAGGTTACAATGGGCAGATATTAACAGCTGATGTTCATTTCCATCTAGCTGCATTTCGCTTGGAATGGGGGAAAGAAATGGTCATGTGAAAGTGATTGTGGCCGTTTAGGAAGCAATGTCTGCACAGCAGATTCAACTAAACAAAACACTTTAAAAGTATCTATACTGGTCCATTTTAGATTTAGCTAAATTACAGAATACTAAAATAAATTTGGAACAGCCCTCTAATGATGTATTTTTGGACTATAAGTCACTGACTCAGAACAAAAGGGCGTTCAAGACCATGAAAACAATAAAACATTTAGGACAAACATGTACTTGCCTGTGGTAAGCAAAGAGAAAAAAACTAAATCTGTAATTCCAATTTTAGCTGGAAGAAGATATATATATAACAGCGTCCAAAAGATAGAAAAAAAGATAATATCAGTAAATATCTGTTATCAGCCATATTTGCAACCTAAAGTTTGGGTATTGAGCCAGATTATTATATCAGTGCATTTCTACTAGAATTCACCGAAGACATGTACTATATAGTCAATTAATCCTGAAACAAATATTTTGAACCCAGCCGATTAGGTTAATCACCTGGCCTTGTTGCCGGAGTCCATTAGATCCTGGATGTCATTGTATGAAGTTACAGCCAGTTTGGACAAGTCCTCAACATAGGGACCCATCAGAGGATGTTCTCTAACGCGGAGGTTCCCTTTGTTTTTAGGGTTCAACAGGTCCCGCACACGCTCACAGTAGATCTCCATGTAGCTAACCTGTTCAAAACACACATTTAGTTTGGACCTGCTGGCAACTTTGAGAATATAGGCCTTTACCAGCAGCCTCTTACCTCTACAGAGTAGGACAGGCTGTTGTCTGTATTATCATTGATCTTTGTGAAAAGATCTTCACAAAGCTAGAAGGAGAAAATAAATAAAGTTAATACTGAAAAAAGCAGCATGTAACTCCAGTTAAAAACCTTCACGGGTAACAATACCAGTGGAATGATTCCTTGCTGATCCTTGACGTCCTGCTTTCCCATCATTGTGTAGGATTTGCCCGCACCCGTCTGGCCATATGCAAAGATGCAGACGTTGTATCCTTCAAAGGCATGAAGCAACATCTCCTCTCCAATGTCTTGGTACACACGCATCTGGGAGGCATAATTGACATCCTCGGGCTGTGGATAGAGATCAATATGTCGTAAACCTGACAACACAACATGGAACAAGTCGCTCTAATGTAAATGTGTGTCCTCCTAGTGATGCATGGGGGCAGAATGAGTTACCGTTGTGTGCGACCAGTAGGAGTAATCAAAGTTGAAGCTCTTGTTGTCTTTGGCCTGCTTAGGGTTGATGATGGCTGAAAGACAGAATGAGAAACAGGGGTCAGATGGAGGGTGGGTGCTGAGTGAGTAAAACTGTATCTGTCCTGAGTCTGTCACATTATGTTAACAAAGCCTCTGTCCCGTCTCCTTTAATATGGTCACTAGAGCTGAAATAATCATTGTTTTAACCAAAATGAATCTATTAAAAGTTTAAATTTGGCAAATTAATTTGTTATCTGGAATATAGACTCTAAAATGTACCATTTGCTAAAATAATGACCCATTTAGTGCAGTAATTCAGCCAAAACTGCACAAAAAAGTTTTCCCGTTTTTTTTATTTAAAATGAAAGCTCCTGTTTGTCTGTAAATATGCTCTTTCCACAACACCTCAGCAGGAGCAGCTTGAAACTTCTTCCGATTTTGCAAACATTAAAAATCTTCTATTAGCACCATTTTCTACATAATTATCAATCCATTATTTCAATCCATATTTTTAAAGATTTGCCTTTTATAAATATATTTAAACTGTGCAATGAATCTGGATAGATTGGATTAGAAATACTTCCACACTAGATTTTCTTAGATTAAGCAAAATAATTATCCATAGAGGAATTGATTACTAAAATAATCAATATATACTGTCCTGATATTTAAAAATGGTGCTTCAACTAATCAAATCCCTTAAATTAAAGCATTGAATTGGCAACTCTGGACGTCCACATGGAAATATTTCCTGAGATTTAAGGGTTAGAATTGTTTGAAATACATTAAAACTTTTTCTTTAAGGTAAATTAAATACTCTTGAGATAAATAAAAGTTAATTCAAGTTCAAGTTAATTTTAGGCTCCACGTAGGCTTTGGTTTTTTCAAGCTTCCTGGTCACTTGTACAGGAAGACAGGTTGTGTCAGGCTGTTTGAAGGGGTGGCCTATAAGATGCCGGTTTAGAAATTAAGACAAGGCAGCTCAGCCAACCTCCAGCCTAATACATCCCACAATGTTTTGTTGTCTGCTATTTCGAGGGTAACGCAATTAATTATTCTCAGGTGTGAGGCCTATTACCTCTCGAAGTAATAGGCTGTTATCTTTTCCACCTTTTCCATGGCAACATGTCTCAATCGAGTTGTGATGAATATCTTACCTAATTCAAAGGCCAATTCGGAAGGTTAAGTACGAAACACTGGCCATTTCTCAATTCACAAGAACGTACTTGTGTTCTCGCCAAGTACATTCTTCAGACGAACACACGAAAGTATGGCCTCATGGAGAACGGGAGCATGCAGCATAAATATTGGTCAATTGGAACAGAAGTGTACTTATGACGTCATCACATGCTCAGCTCGTCTGGAGCTGTATTTCACCTCCTGTTATTTATAGTCTCTAGATAATAATAAATTCTTACTTTTTTCATTTAGTAGGGGAACAATAAATGTTGAGTCCACTGGGTTGCATCTCGGATATCTAATATAAAATGACCAATATCTGGTCCAGGTAATTAGTCAATATTAGAGCTGATCCAGGTATCATGTTCATGTTCATGCATCTCTACTGAAAGCTACATATACTTTTCCAAGACGTCTGCAGAAGCAGTCGTCACTTCTGAGTACTTGAATTTAAACCTTGGTTGCCATGGAAGTTATTTAAAAAACTGAATTTAAGGATCTAGAGGGGGTGGCAATATATGTACCCATATTTATCCTTTCTTGTTACAGCAATCTAATCAGACATCAAGTATACACAAAAAAACAGTGAATTTGCTTACAAATTTTAAGATTAGATCACCATAGAATATAGTAGGAATTAAAGCTTAAAGCAGAGGAACTATCCTCATGTTTTCTAGGCTTCACAGTATTAGAAAAAGATTAAGTTGTGATGCTTTTAAATGTTTTGAGGATAGTGCCTGTGATTACTCCATGTTCTCCAGCCGGTCCGGGTACATTCTAGCCTCTAAGCTACCATTGTACCGTCCTCCCTTCAAGCTGAATTCAGTTCAATTATTCAAGTCATTTAATGTACAACGGCCTTCCCCAAAGTATTGGACACAGCGTGATTCTTATTTCTGTTCTTTCTACTGTATTGTCCACCATACTTTGTAAAAATTCTTTCTCTACAGATCACTCCCTGAGGCTATTTTATTGCAAAGCAGCATGCCTGTTTAATTAAAATACAATCAAACTCTAAAATTATACTCAAGATAAAAAGCTATTTTGTATAAACCAAGTTATTTTGACTCATTTTAGAGAAGCTAAACCCCAGCCCGGCAGGTTCAGGCTCAGGTTCCTCTTCCTGCCGATGAATAATGCTCAGCTGTCCTTAAGGTTGGTTTTCGTTTGTTTGGCATCTAAAAAAAAGTGTCATTGTTAATGTGGTGTCTAGTTGCGTGGATTTAATGTCTTCCTTGGAGGACGCTCTTCCTGGGTTACAGTTCTTCCTTTAACACCATTATTTTAGACATTCTCATCTTCAAGGCACTTTAACTATAGATTTTTCTCCCCACATGCAACTGGATTAAAATCTTTCTGGCGGTCCGGAAATAAAAGATCATCCTCTATAGTACCTTACAAACAGCAAATAAGTATATTTGTAACAGTGTGGCATATGTGATCTATATGTGGAGAAGATGCAGGCATAGGACAAAGAGAAGAGAGAGGACCTTCTCCTTTATGAACAACTTTAAATGGAAGGAAAAATACTGAAAATACTTTAAACACTAAGACTTATAAACTAAGATGATTTAGAGCCTCAAAGTCCACAGAGTGACTTCTAGGTGAGGAGCTGAGTTTGATGAAACCTGAAGTCGTCAGAGGTTGTATCCATCTGCAGCAGCACTTTACGCAAGGCTTGTTGTGATGCGTCATTATGCTGATCTAGCTATGGATTTTTATCAGTGTGTTTCTGTTCCCTTCTCCTCTGTACTGTTACAGCTTATGACCTTTTTCTTCATCATTCACAGCAGCAGCGATCCCTGACCTGATCAGAGGTTGTTTTTCCTCCGTGTTACTTAGCTGCACAGGGAGCCTCAAAGCACTCGTTTTCTGTGAGCAGATGCTTTGTTTTTGGTTTGGATAAACTTATATAGACTCCATTCTGCTCTAAGGGTGAAGCCTATAGCCCAACCCCTTAAAGTTCTGGGCCTCACAGGTTTCTATGGTAATTTGAAAGATGATTCTCTTGTACCAGTGGTCAGAGAAACTGTTGTGGGTTAATCAGCAGGTGTTTGTGGAATAAAATGTAGTTTTTGCTACACTGCACTAAGGATGGACGTAGAGCAAAAAAAAGCATGATTTTAGACTCTAAAGAGCTTTTTAAAAATGGAATTAGAAAAAGGGAGGTAAGGCTAGACATCCAGATGTGTTTAACACGGCAAAAACACTCTTATCCTGGCCACAAAAAGTTTTCCTTGCATACGATTAGTATTAAGTGGGAACAAACCAATATTTTGTGCATGCAACTTAGTATTTCGTGGGAACAAGTAGGTATTTGGTGCGCACCTTATATTTTTTTCATGTTATATTTTCCATTGCATTTTTTTCATATTGAGTTTTACAGACCACATTCTCTTTGTCTAAAGCCCATTAGAAATGCTCACTCTAGATGTACAAATGGACCAATTAAAATGTTGTCTCTAACATCCATGCAGTGCAATAGAAATGAAATTGGAAAATCATGCAATTTGTAAAAATAAATGTGAAAGACAACCTTTAATGTTCCTTGTATCCCTCAATAACGTGACAATAAAATCTGTTCTATTCTATTCAAAGGTACTATCAGTCATTTCATCTGCCATCTTTTCACTCAAACACCTATATATATATATAAAGATATAGATCTATCTATATTTATATATATATATATATATTGCTGTATTAATTTTGCATACAGAACACACAGTTATGCATCTGTTGAAATTTAAGGGGTTAAAAATGATGATGATTTAAACTGGGATATCGCATCCAAACACAACCCACTGACTTTTTCCCTGATTTCCCGAGGTACATGAATGCATCTGTCCCCTTAACAAACCAAAGGGTGAGAACCACCTGAGGGTTTTGTAATAAAAAGAGGTGCAAATCACCAGATTTATCAGGGTACAATAACACTGCGGTTAGTTTGAAAGAAGATACAAAGGTTGCCGACACCACAAAGTCTGTCATGATACAATTTCAGTTTAGTTCACATGTCCACGATTGATATAATGCTATATCGTCTTGCAATTAAACTTGATTATTTAGCATAAATAAATAAAAAAGATATGATTTGACAATTACTTTTCTAAGATCATAAAGGCATCATCAGACATTTCAAATGAAAGCAGCATTTTTCTAGTTATGAAAAATGTTAGATCACCTACTAACTATTATCATTTTGCTGACTATTTTTATGCATCAATATAATTGGATCTTTTAATTGATGCATCAGTGTCAATGGTTACACTCCTATCAGGTTGATCAATGAATGAGTAGGTTTGAAAATGAAGGATTCTTTACTTTAAAGCTGCATTTACTGTACTAAATCACAATTAAATCTCTCAATGATCTATGACTGATTTTAACAACAGTTTAACATTCAAGGTAACTGTTTTCCTTTAAATCTGGAAAACGAGGGCAATCAATAAGATCCACTCTTAGTTATGGAGCTTTTTTCACAGCAGTTTGAATGCAGCATAAATTCCGTGGAGTTAAACTAACTCACAGTCCAATATTTATTTATTTTGTATTAGTAGTACTGCACCTATTGGTTGGCCTAACCAAGGGGAGTATGCAGGATGTAATTTAATAAAGTGATGCCAGGAAGGAAAATACTTCCTCTGAGCTCCCAGAGCAGAAGATCACTTTCTCTACTAATGTAGATATGGTCAATAACAAAGGAGGGTCCAGGGGCTAAGTCCATTCTCCAGAACTCACCCTATGATTCATTCTACAAAGATAACCTATTTCCAAGCTAGGAAATATAGGCTAGTGTGGCATGCTAAGGTTTCACATTTCAGCTCCACTCTTTACTATAACAAAGATGTTGGTGAACAACAAACCTCAATAATTCTAACATCAGTAATTCAGAAGTTATTTTAATATATATATATATATATATATATATATATATATATATATATATATATATATACACTATATTGCCAAAAGTATTTGCTCACCTGCCTTGACTCACATATGAGCTTAAGTGACATCCCGTTCCTAATCCATAGGGTTCAATATGACGTCGGTCCACCCTTTGCAGCTAGAACAGCTTCAACTCTTCTGGGAAGGCTGTCCACAAGGTTTAGGAGTGTGTTTATGGGAATTTTTGACCATTCTTCCAGAAGCGCATTTGTGAGGTCGCACACTGATGTTGGACGAGAAGGCCTGGCTCTCAGTCTCCGCTCTAATTCATCCCAAAGGTGTTCTAACGGGTTGAGGTCAGGACTCTGTGCAGGCCAGTCAAGTTCATCCACACCAGACTCTGTCATCCATGTCTTTATGGACCTTGCTTTGTGCACTGGTGCACAGTCATGTTGGAAGAGGAAGGGGCCAGCTCCAAACTGTTCCCACAAAGTTGGGAGCATGGAATTGTCCAAAATGTCTTGGTATGCTGAAGCATTCAGAGTTCCTTTCACTGGAACTAAGGGGCCAAGCCCAGCTCCTGAAAAACAACCCCACACCATAATCCCCCCTCCACCAAACTTTACACTTGGCACAATGCAGTCAGACAAGTACCGTTCTCCTGGCAACCGCCAAACCCAGACCCGTCCATCAGATTGCCAGATGGAGAAGCGCGATTCGTCACTCCAGAGAACGCGTCTCCACTGCTCTAGAGTCCAGTGGCGGCGTGCTTTACACCACCGCATCCGACGCTTTGCATTGCACTTGGTGATGTATGGCTTGGATGCAGCTGCTCGACCATGGAAACCCATTCCATGAAGCTCTCTGCGCACTGTTCTTGAGCTAATCTGAAGGCCACATGAAGTTTGGAGGTCTGTAGTGATTGACTCTGCAGAAAGTTGGCGACCTCTTCGCACTATGCGCGTCAGCATCCGCTGACCCCGCTCCGTCAGTTTACGTGGCCTACCACTTCGTGGCTGAGTTGCTGTCGTTCCCAAACACTTCCATTTTCTTATAATACAGCTGACAGTTGACTGTGGAATATTTAGGAGCGAGGAAATTTCACGACTGGATTTGTTGCACAGGTGGCATCCTATCACAGTTCCACGCTGGAATTCACTGAGCTCCTGAGAGCGACCCATTCTTTCACAAATGTTTGTAAAAACAGTCTGCATGCCTAGGTGCTTGAATTTATACACCTGTGGCCATGGAAGTGATTGGAACACCTGATTCCAATAATTTGGATGGGTGAGCAAATACTTTTGGCAATATAGTGTATATATATATATGCCACCATTATTGTGTTAATGTTTGTTTTGTTGCAATAAAACTTAGCTACTTAAACTGCATACAACTTGTTGCATCAGGTTTGTTTTAACATTTATATTCTATCTAACAGATAAAGCACTATATGCCTACATAAGGTTTACAATCACATAATCCCGTTATAGGAGCTCACTCTGTTTAACAATAACCTCCTTCTGTAGATGATTCAGATCTTCCCTAATAAATAACAAAAACTAAAACACATCGTGATCATCCAAGCATCCAGGATGAATCTCAGTAGTAAAAATATTCTCCTGACGCTGACTAATCCTGAACTTTGCTTTGATTTAAAGAAAATGAGCCCCTTGGCCCTTTAAAGATGGAAGCGGAAGCATTTTGCTCTCAGATAAGATAATGACTTTAGAGTGGCTGTGATCTGGGGGATATATGAAGGTTACCGAGAAACACAGAGACTGACCTATTCCAAATGCACTTAGTTAATCTGTAATCTAATCTCAATCAGGGAACAGACTATAGTTTTTTTTATCATGCAAGTCACAACAACACCCATCTTTGACATGTTCTGTTATACCACCTTTCGTCCTGAACAGTTTTAACCTCTCAGGCGACCCATTTTAAAGCGTTTACAGCTAATAATTCGGTAGCATAAAAATTATAACTGTGACATTTTTACCAATATAGACATGTTAGGCATCATTAAAAAGCTTAGATTCCCCACAATTCAACCAACAAGTTCACTTCATGGAAACAGCGAGCATCAAAACACAATTAACACAGATATTGCTGCAGCATGTCAAAATGTAAACATGACAAAGTAGCTATGACAACATACATTTGAAGGTGACCAGAAGCCGTTTTATAAATCCATTCTTCAGGTGTTTGTATTCCATTTGTCCATAAGGGTCCACGGATTAAAAGTAATCCGGAATATTCATAATATAAATATTTGATGATGTGAAAATGGCCACATAACGTCCGGTTTTTGAAACCGAAAAGTTAGCTGGTCATAGCTAATGCTTAGCATCTTGCTAATATTTACTTCCTTAAACTTATTTCCTCAGTTGTTTGCCAGCGATGTTTGGTATGGTTCTTCACATCGTCTGCTTAACTGAGAGACAAAAATGTCCGCATCTTATTTTTGACTGGATTTGCGTCAGGGACAGTAGCTAAAGCCTCAAAAGCGCTCCTTGCCTGTCAGCCAAAGATTCACTGAGTAGAGCAATAGTACACCGCATAGAGTCCTGCTGTTATTGGTTAAGACCATGTGGGCTGTTTGGCTTTGTGGCCAATAAAATAAGATTTCAAACAAGGCTAGACATTGCTGGGTTATATAAAGCAGAGCCGTGTTCCCGGCTTGAGTGTTCCCGGCTCGAGTGTTCCCGGCTTGAACAATTTTGTCAAATATATTTCAATAGATGATATAAGCATTGATTCCCCATGAGCCCTAATGTAGCTTAAATGTAAAACATATTTATAGGCAAACATTCATTTTATTGATATAGTTGTATACAACTATGAAACCTCCAGCCACTAGTTGGCAGCACACCACCTAAGAGCCTATTAGTTTACTGTTCCAGCCACAGCAGAGCACTACAATCTCGTAGAGTTCTTCAGAGCTATATTATAATAAAAATCAAAATATATTGTCTTTGCTATTACAATTACAGTTGCAATTACATTTTGAAATAAATCGTATCGTTACACATGTATCATGATACATAGAGTATTGCCAACCATTTCCAATTCACACCCCTGTATTTAATTAGAACTGAAAGCTTATTAAACATCAACAAGGATATGGGCTAATTTTGGGCTAAACTCAGGATAAGCTACTTTCATGAAATAGATATTGTGCTATCAAATTGTGGTGACTTTCTGAATTTTTAATGGCCCTTCACTTCCCAGATTCAGGTTTTCTTTTAGAGATTCTGTCTTTTGCAGGATGGTGTGATATAAACAACTTTACCTCCAAACACCTATAGAATTGGGGGAAAACAGACAGGGTATCTTTTCTCTGTTTAATTGATACAATGCATAAAAGAACTAGTTACAAGAAGCCAAACTATTCCTGATAAAGTTTATTAATAGCTTATAATGTGGCTTTACTAGTTGTCCTCACCGGAGGGCATCGGCAAGACTTAACAGTACAGATGATTCAGCTCTCTTTATTTCTTGATTGCTATGTGTGGTTCTTTACAGAAGAATAAAGATAAAAAGAAAAAATATCAGCCCTAATATTCAGTAACCATTAAGCAAAGTAATAACACAAGTTAGAAAAACCTTGAAAACCATGATGTCTGATTCACACCTGTAAACGAGTTAAACTCAACAATAAGAGAAATGGCGTGCTCTCAACCAAAAAACTAACATTTGAAGCGGTCCTAACCCTTCATTACACAAATATGAGACAGGCCGCGCTAAACCAGGGAAAAAAACACTATAGAAAAAAAGAAAGAGAACAATAAAAAGATACAACCAACTGAATGGTTGTACTCTGCAAAAAACATTACAGAGAAAATTAGCTTTGAAGATTCTCTAAAATCCCTCTGGAGTCAGCTGGCTGGTAATAAAAGCTGTTCATTTAAATACCTATGGCTACCTTTCCCCGCCTAGCAGTGCACTGAATTACAATATTTAGTTACATCTCTGCATTTCATAAACAAACATCTTTCAGATGTCCAAAAATAATTACAAAACAAACTTTAAACAGTTTAAACAGGTGAAAACCTGAAATCTAAGACTTGCAAAAAATGTTAACTGTTTAATTTTTTTAATCAGTGTAGATTTTTGGTGTCTGCAAGGTGTGACTGGGACATGGTCTAAAATTAACATATTAATATATTTTTTGAAAAATAAATTTTGGCAATCGATCATAAAATAGGAGGGACAATATACTGAAATATAGCAGTTAAAATAGGTGTTAATCTACATGAGCAATCCATGATGCAGTCACTTGATATATATAAATCATGCTTACTTCAATGCAAACAGCTCATTGACTAACATGCAATTCAAAAGCCTAGGTTAAGCCAAAGAAAGTCACTATATAAATGAGCTGCTGGTTACCCCCTCCTGATATGCTGATGCAGCCAGGAGAGAATAAACATTGAAAACATGCTAAATTTGTAGTTTGTCTTCATATTGCAAGGTTATTAATCAAATACAGCCCTTTTTAGTGAACCATTTTTAAAATCCATATGCAGTACAGTAAATGTTCAGTTTCCCATTGGAGCGAAATGATTACTAGCAAAAGTAGAATAGAAACGAATTTTGCTGGCATGCCCTCCACTTGCTGTTGCCGCCACCCTGTGAAGTAGTGCTGATAATGTAAATTCTCTAATTGATTATAATTCTTGTGTATTTTGCTGTGCAGTTTGCAGCTGAGCAGAGTGGATGTTATTAAAATTCTGGATTTAAAGGTATTTGGTGGTGAGCCATTACCCTTAAAGCTTTTTGCATATCTGCAAGAATGTATTTTTGTTCTGGAGATGGCAAGAACAAGAAAGTTGTTAGGGCTTTTTTTTTGC
This sequence comes from Cyprinodon tularosa, assembly GCF_016077235.1. Classification (NCBI taxonomy): domain Eukaryota; kingdom Metazoa; phylum Chordata; class Actinopteri; order Cyprinodontiformes; family Cyprinodontidae; genus Cyprinodon; species Cyprinodon tularosa. Next base: position 363,080 of record NW_024038624.1, read on the forward strand.
CTCAGAGTGTTCAAACTTTACAAAAAGCTTAGCTTCTTATAAAAAATCCCATCCACTAATACAATCCACTGTACTCATGTTACCTTTTTTGTTGAAATTTCTGTTTAAGAATAAAAAGTAACAGTATATAAATGTCATAAATGGCATTATTATAAGTTCAGTGTTTGTTAAAGTTTTGTATAAAGCAAACAGTTATATGATGTTATGTATGGCAAATTTGGGGGAAAAACTTTTACTCAGGGTCATTGTGACATGAGAAGCTCATTCTGGCTCAGACTTTTAAAAAGTTAGAAAGAAATAAGGCTATACTTTCCCCCCTTCCAAGCTAAGTGCAGCTTGTTTATATATTTCTTTATATCTTTTTTAAATAACGGCAACATGTCACGTAGAAAGGGTTGGATAAACACTGTTTCAAAATCAGAAGAGATGTGGAACTCACTCCTTTACTTAGTGACCAACTAATGTGTACCATGAGCTCAGCTCATTAATGTTAGCTGAGCCACACCTAGCTGAGGCTAACACTTTGTCAGAGCAGCGCTTTCAGACCCCAGATTCTAAACATCACAGCAGCAGAATTAGCCTAAAATAGTTAAAGCTACAGTGTGTAATAATTACAGGCATATAAAGTCAGAAATTTAATATATTATACATAACTATGTTATTTATCATCACCTATGAGCTCAGCCTTTTAACCATAATATTTGCGCTGCCTTAGAATTCGTTATTTATAATTACATAGGAGCGGGTCTCGCAGCCATGGAGGCTGACATCTTTGCGCTACGGCAAGCGCAGAGGCAACAAACTAGCGATTGCGAGATCTCCCATGACGCTCAAAAATAACTACGGCAAGTTGAGAGAGATGAACTGAGACGGTACTGAACAGTAGATGGCAGTATTATGCCTGAGAAGCGTTTAGTCTGCCTGAAACCAAAGAAGAAGAAGAAGCAGGTATACTGCGCATCAGTAACAAGAAAGGTGAACAAAGGCGGCAGGCGTGAGTGACTTTGCAAACTGTTTGGCACTGTGTGGCCAAACATCAGACGAATGGAGGATCATGCCTACTCTGTATCACAACGAAAAGCGGCGGACACCGAACCCCCGTCATCTAAGAAGCGGAAACACGACGAGAATAAACGCAAGCGTGACAAGAAACGACAAAAAACACGGATCAACATTGGCACGGCATTTACACGATGGAAGTCACTGATGGAGGAAAAAGGTTTTCAAAGTGACGCTCAAGTTGCCAGTTTTCTCTTGGACAGGTAATTAATCCTATACACACAATTGTCTAATATCACTGCAGTTTTTGGAGTACAGGATGCTCAGACCTGTCTAAAACAATAACATGCTGCGGCGTGATGATGCTGTTCCTCTCCAGTATACTTATTCAGCAACGTCCCTGACGTTTCATAGGTAATGATTCAGTAATTTTCTGTAAAACAATTTTCTGGATATATACCTCGGTTACTTCTCTCCGGCTCCTTTGGAGATCTTCAAGCGTTTCCTCCTCTGCTCTCACCCCGCTGGCACCCCTCTCTCGCCTGGCCCTAGCTGCACGGCCTCCCTGCCTTCGCCCTCGTCCTCTCCCTCTTCCTCGCCTTGTAACCCCCGTGCCACCAAAATGACTTGGACTCTGTAAACGGGGAATATATATTCTTCCAGCGAACACAATCTCGCTGTTAAACTAATGACTACAATTAGTAGTCTGTTTATATCACCATGCAAAGCAGCTCACCAAAACGTCACAACGATGTAGAAAAAATAACGGGTATATTTATTATCTTAAGTCTACATGAAATCTATACCCTACTCAGACTAATGAAATACTATCTGTAAAATTATCTATGTAAACAAACCTCATCACTTGAGAGGGTAGGTGATGCGGACGTCGTGGAAGAAATTTTGTCCCGTAACGCTCGCCGTACTGTTGGGGGGGAGAAGCGGTGGGGGGGAGATGTTCATGTTGCTGCGGTCTGCAGTCTGACCGCTAGATGTCGCTGAAAATTACACACTGTAGCTTTAAGTGACCCTAGATTTAAGGAATTGGCTCTACATCTCACAGTACAGTAACCAAATTTGGCACTTTATGAAAATATTTACAATATTACGGGGCAGAAATTAAGTGTCCAGATTCATCCATAAACTCTGGCCGTGGTAAGGCCTACATAACATTAGCCAATCCACTTTGCCTACTGTCAAAAGTGGATTGCCTACTTGTTTGTCAATCAAACATATTGTGTACGTGCCACTATGATGTTATTTACGTAGGCTCCAAGCTTAACAGCAGGAGCAGCAAAAACGCGCGTGCTGCTTTATTTTAGATGCTTGTATAAACTTAGTTCCGATGCGCGGCTGAAGCAGCTTTGCTGCTCTGGCTGCGCGATCGATAGTGGATCTGATGAACGTGGGGTAGAGCTACCTTATTCTTTCTTTGCCTGTAACAATGCCAGCTATATTTCCTGTGATCAGTTGGTAAAAAGTAGTTTTTATATGTTTTTAAGTGAGAAAGCCCACCTGAAAACATAATCTGTTCAGTAAATTCAGTCAGATTATGATCCTGCCTTCAAATATTATTTCTCTGTCGGAGCTGCTCAGACCCCGTACATCATCCGTCCAACAGCAACCTCTGGCTCGGTCGCCTCTTCACAGTTTTCCACTACTGCTTGCGCCGGCTGGAAGGTGTTTTTCATGTACGTAATCCAAACTGCAGGCACCAGAATAATAAAAGCAAACATAATTTTCTAGCAGGTTTCAACATTTTAAGTTAATTTGGCGTTAATAAACTGTTTCAGTGGAGTGATCATAGTGATCTGCATCAGCAGTGCTGTCTCTGTCTCCCTGCCAGCTCCCAACCAATCAGTTCATGTGACGCGTCAAGCAGCAAAAGTTACATTTTTCCAACTCTAGCATCTGCTGCTTTCGCAGCGTGCTTCAGATGCTCGTGAGGCGCCTGTGAGGCGCTACTTCAACCATTGACTTTGCATGTAAACTATTTGTCACTCTTTTGTGTAAACTGGAGCATCAATGTCTGAAAAGAATCCTGACAACTAAAAGACAGCTCACTGGCTGATTTCTTAATAAGGGTTCAAAAAGTGCGCAAATAATATTTATTTTAGTAGTTATTCATGATCTCAAATGGTATTTAGAATATGCTGTCTTCAGGACTCTCTTATTTAATTATTATCAGTGGTATCTTACAAAAACACCTAATTAGTATTCTTATTTAACAATTTCTTGTCTATCTTTTTTTTTTTTTTAACACAATGAGATGGGCTAGACTGTCGACATCTACAGTACCAGGCTTAGCCTTCTTTCTAGGCAAAATTCCTTATAAATATTTAGTGTGTTTATATTCCTTTAGATTTAGGTATCACGTGTATGTAATGTTTAAAGAGTTGCCATTTGTAAATTTGATTAAATCTTTAAACTGACTTTAGACTAAACCTGTGGTGTTTAATCTACAATTTGACAGCTGTATTTGTTAAACAATGAGGTTTACTTTTTCAAATATCGCAGCTTAATATCTTCCTCATCCTAAAAGTGACCTGAGTTTACTGTCAATGAGTTTCTGAAGGACAGTGTTGAGTAATGGTTGCTTTTTTTAGTCATCTTTTATGACACCTCCTGTTTGTATTTGTTTTCATATAACTGACTGAGTGACGGGGGTCAGACTGTCACGGATGACTTGGCCTGTTCAATAGGAGGAAATGTGGCCACGTCAGCAGGTCTGTTAGAGGGGAGCCAAACCCTTCGATACCGACTGAAACCCAGCTGCTGTTTTCTGTTTCAAGATGGACTTCTCCCTGAGTGTATGGAGGTATAGACGTTCAGAATATAATACATGTTCAAAAAAAAAACTATATAAGAGGGATAGCGAATAAAAAAAACAGTCGCACTCCTGCTGTTACATCATGTGTCAGCATTTTTAAAACATTTGCTACCTGCTGTCATGATTACAGAGCATACTCTGTGATGATGTGTCAGATGTGTTCACAACATTTTTAAGCTAAAATAAATCAATACGCTTTCAACGAGAGTTTGCACTCCGTCCTTGTCCAAATACAGACACATTATCTGCCTGCGTCTGTCCCCTGAATCTTAATTAAGGTTGGCGTGGGAGGGAACATCTCACACATAAGACTGCTGCCATTTTCTCTCTCTGTGGGAACCGAGCTATTGACCCACTCAGCAGTGAAGCGAGTGCAGAAAAGACTCAGACAATCTAAAGCTCCTTCTCCCCGTCCCTTTCTGAAGCCCAGACTACGTGGGGACAAGGAGGCATTTATTCCCCAGCTTTCTGTAACCCCCCCCTCCAGTCACTGCAACCAACAGGCCTTTTTTTTTCATGACGTCAGCCGCTCATATCCTCCAGCCCACATCCACAGCTATTGACTCTGCTTGGAAGAGAACAATCTGCTCTGCCGAAAGACTGGCAGTCCCACTAAAAGCACCTTTTGTGTGCCTAAACAACATGGAGTCCATTAGTAAAGCCGGCATTATGCTAGATTCAGTTTGATTTCTGTTCATGTCAATAAACCAAACTGAAAACAAAAGCCTCACAGGTTTGATGGATTCTGAATTTTTAAGCTATATGAAATGTCAAAGAGGTTCTTGATGGTGTTATATTAGGAAATTCACCAAAAAGGAAGGAATTACAAAATAAGTCGTAATATGAAGCATTTGTCTTTCGCCGGTTTTTAATTAAACTCAAAAAGTGCATCAATATAGGAGGTTAGTCTTCTGAAGGCCATGTCAATATGAAATACAGGCTATGCTCTCTCAGGTTTTATATTTCCTACCTTGTAAAGGCTTTTAGGTTATGAGCCATTTTATGAGCAAGCAGAAACACCGCCACCTTTCCTAGCTAAACTTATTAAATGTAATTGGATATCACAATGGTTCACAGCATTAATAAAACTTTCCTGTCCGTGAATAAGAGACCTACAATAACTTCCTTCATAGTGTTGGATATCCACCATAAATAATAGACCTTTTGCACACATCTTCACAAATACAGATGCATTTCACACGCTGAATGAGCCTTCCAGGTAGGAGTGGGCATTCGGTGCATATCGTTACCGTCATTAATTTCTAGTCATAAAAATAAGTTTGATTTATCATCAAAATGATAAATTAGAATTAATATTTTTACTATTTCTACACTGTTTTTTTTTTTTTTTGTTGCACTGTGACATCTGTAAATTTGCAGAATATAATTGCATGCAGCCATGACGGGAAGTTTTTGGATACAAAGCATACTTCTTTATGTAACTGCTGTCCTGAAGAAGCTCATTTCAAAGTTCTATATTTTCTAATATGTTTGTGACACTTTGATTACTGTGGTATCCAGTCACAGTTATAGTTATCTAAGGCTACGTTCACACTGCAGGCCTTAATGCTCAATTCTGATTTTTTTGCATTGCCATTCGCATTTCCAAATATATGCGACTTCTCTGTGATCTCCTATGTGAAGTCATACAAGGCAAGTGTCCCGCATGCGCAGTAGAGGATGCAATGACTCACAGGCCAGCATTCTCTGTGTTTACTATTTATTTTTTTAGCTTAAATTTGAAAAATGTGACCCAGAGAAGAAGCCATTTCTCAGATCCATCATGGAGCTACAACCATCCAGCATCGTCCTTCTCACAGGACTTCATCCTACTTTTACTATCGATGCAGAATCCTTTCCTATTGACATTGGCTTTGTAACCAGAGGTAAATATTGATATACTTTGAATATATTTGAATAAAAAAAAACAACTATCTATAGACAATTTTTTCGTGAAATCAATTGTTGCCTGGATGTATTATTCTTTTTTGTTAATTATTTAATATCAAAACACTTTTGTATGATAATTAAGTATTTAAAATAAAATAAAAATTGTGAGTTTTGAAATTAACATTCTATAAATGCTTTCAGAGCTCCCTGATTGAGGGTATTAAGCCACTCATTCAAAATGAATTTAAGTATTTAATTTTTAATCATCCACTAAACATAAAGTTAAGGAGAGAATTGTAAAACTAAGAATTATTTACTTACTGCTGTAAAAGGTGAAGGCAGACCAAAAATAAACAAATGACAAAGGCAAGGGTTTTTAATATTTGCTCTGTTAAAAACTCAAAGTACCATCTTAAGATAAGTATGAATGTATAGGAGGAAAAGGCCTGTAATGTAATTATCCCTGCCATGTGGAGGCAGATGACTAAATCAGGCCAAACAGTTAATATTTTAGGATGTCCAATCTATTATTGATGAATGGCTGTACCTTGCAGAGCAGACAACATATCAAATATCTTTCCAGGCTCCTCGCCATAGATTCCCTAGTCCCTGGAAGGTGGGAGTGTAAACTACTAAGGACACTTCCAAACAAAATCTCAAATCAAAACAATTGGTGATCAAAAATATTTGTAAATTATGCTTTTGTTAAAGTCATAGGGAAGTCATATTTAAATTGTAAATAATTCTGGCTTAAACATGTATATAAATGTACTCTTTATCAGACGATATTGTCCCAAAAGTTAGAAAATGTAAAAAAAAAAAAAAAATCCTGTCTTGAAATCTTTGCGGGTTTTTTTTGTTATCTTATGTAGGCCAGTTAGTTATACGTCAGCTTGTACACCTAAATTCGGCCAATCATATATCAACGGTCATCTGTCAATCAAATTTTTTAGTCATAGCATCTTGATTCATATGTCGCAGCTAATATACGCAACGGTTGAAATAAGAAATAAGAATAATTTTTCCGTCCCAGTGTTCACGGGGATGGACGTCTGTGTCTTCAGCAGGCGTAGAGCTAACAGAACTGGCAGCGTTGCGAGGCAAGGGCTCAAATATGTACGGCTGTAAGCCTTCTACACCAAACCATGCTTCTGCCGCCCTGGCGTCCTCTTCCACAACATCTTCATCTGCACTTTCCTCCTCTAAATAAAAAATGTATGATGAGGAGACTCATCCACGAACTCCGACACAAAACTCTCCTCCTCTTGCGTGTTTCCGCTGTCCATTGTTAAGGTTTCAGTTTGTGGGGGTTGTGTTTTGTTCTCTTTCAGTTTCTTCGTGCATCCACCAGATGGTGCCATTGGTTCTCTGTTGACCTGGAGGGCCTCTTCCTTCTCTAAACTACTCACACCTACAGCTCGTTGATCATCACCGTCTGAGGAGTATATGAGGAGTATATGATATATTGCCAGTATTGGGTACTCTAGTCCGTCTGACTTTTGCTAAGTCAATTCTTTGAGCTTTTGTTAATCTGAGACCTCTAGCTCTTACCAAGTTTTTTCTCTTGTGAATTTTTGGCAGGATTACTACAGATCAACTGGATGAATCTGGTCCTTCAAGCAGTGGAAGGAATTCTCTTGTCACGCTGACAAAAGAAACGTTTCACCTTATCTGAATGCCACCCATTTCAGGAAATCTAGTGACAGTCTCCTCAGGACCACCATAAGTCTGCCTGTCTGCCCTCCAGCAATGTAATCTCCATTACAGTTCAAGCCTCCTCAAACAGGAACCCTGGAGTAACCTCAAACCACAACAGTGAGTTCTAGTCAGTCCATTTCTCAGTCTCTGCCTGTTATACCACCGACCTTGAACTCACCATTGTTGATTTCTACCTAGAGATCAGTTCACAAGACCGCTTGATCCCCCCCCAAGCTGAGAAACTAGTAGTTTTTTGTCCCCTTAATTTTACTTTGTTCCAATAAACTGTTAAACTGCTTTCTGTTCTCTGAGAGTGTTTCTGGATGTGGGCAAAACACATAAGACCCATCATGACATCCATAGCGTTCCTTGAAAATGTCGTTGGTAATTGCTACTTGGTCCCAATGTAATTTCCCATTGGGAACCTACTAGCACTAGGGGTGTGGGAAATAATCCTTTTGGCGATATATTGTGATATTCGGCTGCCCAATATAATATCGATCTTTCACTTCTTAGTATCGATAAAAAAAAAATGGTTAATAAAACATTGATGGGAAAATGGGCTACCTCTGCACCAACACTCTGGCAGAAAGCGCTGTGGAGCCCTTTAACTGTGCGTGCAGCACTAAATCTGTATTTGAGGCAGTCACAGTGGAATAAAACCCCAAACAACATGGATAATAATACCTAATCAATATTTTCTGTTGAAAATATACAGCATTTGCTGTTTTATCTCATCATTTGATTTTGATAGCTGGGGAAAATATGGCAATATATAGTGATACTGCAATATCGTGATAATATTGTATCGTGATCCAAGTATCGCAACATGTATCGAAACGCAACACTCATGCCAATACTCACCTCTAACTACCACTAAGTTACTAACTGGTTAGATGCTGTGACAAACCGGCCACAACCAAAAAGCTTGCGAACCTTCCACCACAACAATCCCGCCCCCTTGATAATCTAGCAATCACATTCATTTATTCACTTGTGTAAAGTCAGACACCACTCGGGAGAATTCGGAAATGCAACTGTTGGAACAGCCTTTTACCTACAACTTTAAACCTTTACTGTTTTTGCATCAGCCTTTTGAGATTCTGCAATAGAGGCAGATTTGATTAAAAAGACTACTTTAAATAACAAATCTGAAATGAGGAGCCATTTTTATATCCCGGTTATACCATCAAAAGGTCTTTCCATAATTACATGTCAGATTAAATTTGATGGAGATTAACCCTCCTGAAGTGTGACGGCAGGAGATTAAATTTGGGTGAATATCAGACCCGATGGAAACAAGTAAAGGCGCCATCATTGTTTACAACTTCAATACAACCTAATTTCTTTGAAAATCTGACAGAAATTCTGTTTAGCAGAATGTTAGCCACTTCAGGCTGTATAACTGCATTTAGTAAGCATTGGACTAAAAAAGGCCAGAGGTTCAGGAGTATGAACCCCTATCCTCTGACAGAAGGAAGATCTACGAGCTTATCCTGATCTACACTTCTTCATGCTTTCCAGCCTCTCAACCCACCAATAAAACTACAGAACCTTTTAGACGTGAACACAGCTGGGTTTGTTTATTTCGCTTCATTTCATTTTATGGGTTATAGGTCAATAAAATACATTTATATAAACTGACATTTATTTTCAGTAACAAGGTTCTGGTCGGTCTACTTACTGGTGGTGTTTCCAGACATTTGGATGATGCATTTGCTCTCTTTTTCGGTCTCTCTTGAATTGAAGGGGCGGACCCGCACCGCTACCTTCACAGAAGCCCCTGCCATGATGTGTTCTTCTAAGCACCTTCAGGTGCCTTCTCCAGTGCCCAGGTAAGGGGGAGGTGTGAGTAGGTCCCTGTAAGGGTGGACAAAGTATATCATTATAAAAACAGATTAATTAAAATAAAATGTTATGCAATACAAAAATGTTAAGAGACAAATTATTAAGAAGCAGAAAATTATGCACCGTTTTCAAAATTTGTCTAAAACAAAAATCTGAAGAGTGGGATTTGCATGTTTTCAGTCAATATTTTGGGGTATGTTTCTACCAGCTCACAAACAGAATTTTTCTGATTTTTTTAAATTTTTTTTTTATATATATATAAAAATTAACAGCCTTGGTGGAAAGTTTCTATAAACTAGGGATTTCCTGAGTGGACATTAATAATTAGGAAAGTCCCAAATTTTTCATTTCTGATACCATACCTATATTGCAACTTTGAGTATTGACCGATATAGCAGTATGAATCATACATATTTTTTTTACTGATTTTGTTGAATGGAATTATATAAAATGTTTGGCCAAGTGATATTTCTCAAACAGAGAACAACACTTAACATTGGGTATGAGAAAAATTGACCAATGTCTTAATACCCAGAGAGTTACATAAACATAAACAAAAGCGCATAGAAATAAAGTTTTTTTTTTTATGTTACTTATTTGGAAAACTTTAAATGCAGGCCCATATATTATGATATAAATTTATTGGCTAACATTGAACTGACATCCAATACCAATATCGTATCGCGACATCCTCATTGATAAAATCAGCCCAAAAAAATATATATATATCTGTAATAGATCAGCCTGCTTATAAGTAAGGTGATAGAAATTCTTTACCTCTGTTAAAGGTTTATATAACCAATTAGATAACAGCAAATGTTTGAGCTGTTCTTATGCATCTTATCAATGCCTAATGCCTAGATTAAATCGTTTCACACAACATAAGTAATAAAAGTATGTATGATTCATATTGATATAGTATGGTGTCAATAACAGTATTGGTCGATACTCAAAGGTGAAATATTAGTATCATATCAGAAATTTTAAAAATACCTAATTTAATTACAACTTTCAAGTCAAGCCATTATTTTCCCATTAGGATTAAATCTGAAATGGACTGGGCCATTTAAAACCATGAAAAGGCTTGGATCTGAACCATCCCCACTGTAGCTCTGGCTGCAAGTTTAGACTCCTTGTTCTTCTGAAAGATGAACCTAAATCCCACAATCTCAATTTTTTCACAGCCTATAATAGATTTGCTATAAGGATAGCCAAGCATTTATCACCTTTCATCCTCAAAACGACTCTGACCAGCTTCTCTGTCACTGCTGGTGCCAACCAGCAGCATGATGCTGCCACCATGAGATAATGTCATGAAGATGTGTTGTGTTCTTTTGTTGCCACACCTTTTATATATTGCATGTTGGCCAAAAATCTCATAATTGCTACATTGACATCATTTTCTAAACAAACCTCGAACCTTTATGGATCTGCTGATTTACAATAATTCATTAACCAACAGTTGATAATTAATCATTAACAAGAGGATGTCTGCAATCGTTTTTTTTTTTTTTACAATGGGTTTTATACCGTGGGGATCGTAGTAAAGGGAGTGGACATGCCACACCCTTCAGATTTTATTAAGTACAGAAAATCTCATTACTTTTGACCTAAAATATCAAATACACTGAGGTTTATAGCTATAAGTTGACAAAATTCGAAAAGGTTTAAGGGGTGTGAATGCTTTTAAAATACATGACTTATTCATCAAAACAAACTAAACCTTTTTGCTATGAGTTGTTTTATATATATATAAAAAATATATATACATATAATTGCAACAAAAATGTAAAAAAAAAGAGTACCATTCTAGGACAAAGGAGAAGGGCAGGGCAGCATGGCAGTAATAAAAAAATAAATAGATAAATAGAGTCATGCGCGGTCAGCTGGGGTTAGAGGAAGAAGGATAATAAAGCTAGCCGTAACAAAAGAAGTGCAGCAGCAGCTAAATGTCAGGATGTTTATGTGGATGACAACGGGGATGAAACAGATCAGAAATCTGGGGAGTGGCTTTTATTCAGCAGGACAAGTCATTGCATCTTTAAAAAAATAAAATAAAGAACAACAACATAAAAATAAATCAATCCGCTTTAGATCAGTCTGGGTGTGATTTAGGAGGATGACTCATCATCAAAGTGTAATCTATCAATGTTGTCACTTAAGAGATCTGTACCCTAGATTCAGCTACCACTGCCGCTTCCTAAAACATTAACGATCGAATGTGAATAAGAGCTTACTCACTCCTTTCGGTCATTTGGTAGCCAGTGATTGGGGGAATGCATTAAGATACGAATATGCTCCCTCATTTCACGGACAGTCATCCCTGATTCATTCCTACTTGCTGTGTCATCCTTCTCTCTTGAAATCCTCATAAACGTGACCCCCTACCACATCAACTAATGTAAGATATTTAGTCAAAACAAACAGGACTAGGAAAAGGGGTTTTAATATAAAACTCCTCTGAAATAGCTGCATGCTGGGGGAAACACAATAAAATTGAAAACAAGTAGAAAAGATTAACAGTAAATTGTTTCTTTTTTATTTGCAGTTAAATGGAGGGATTTAATTAAAACTACGAGTGGGCTTCAACTGAGTCAAATGAAGCCTATTTTTATTTATGGGTTTGATCATAATCTGCTCCTTATGCAGATCAGCTGGGTGGACGCCATCTTTAAAGTGCAAAAGCTGTTAAAGACACACACCAATGATCAGGAAACTTGGCAAATTAAATACTGTGGAGCAGAGGTGGGGTCATGTATTAAGATTTTAACTATATTTTAAAAACAAAATCTAAATAAATATGATTTTATATTGAAATGGTCTAAGTTGTGTCATAATTTTACTTTTTTTGTAAAAATGTCTTGTTGACATAAAAAATAAAGCCTTGAATAATAATTACTAAAAAACATTTTTGAAAAAATTTATATCGAAAAAAATCGATAAAAATATATCGAACGGAAGACGCTCGTGCAGTGACATTTGTTATTTTGAAAGCTCGCACCTTTACAGACAGCAGGTTTAAGCACTGTTTGAATTAAAAAATTGATTTGATAATCCATCTAAACGCAGATGGCTTCAAAATAAACACTCTAATGGTGTCATTTAAAAACTTGTAAAGTTAAAAATTTGGCTCTCAGGTTGCTTCCCAGGCAGTGACACCGCATTTGTCAACCGCCCCGCCCTCGCGGCTTAAATGTAGCCCCGTTTTTATAATTCATGGCCGCAACAAGACAACCTGACAGTGTGAGCTGCGTTCATCTATAATAATGTCCTCCTGCTTATGAAGGAGACCGTTTTCCCCAATAGTGACAGCCTGTCATCTGGCCGCGCCCTATGCTCGTTCACTCCCAGGAGATTCAACACTCAGTAAAATCACGAACTGTGCCTTAAAAACTACAAGAGAGGATATTATAAATGAGCAAAGAGGAGGAATGTTGCCATACCTGCGAACAGCTCCTGAGAACTGAACGTGTCTGTCGTGTTTGTAGGTTTTACATCCAGCCCACCGTGGATACCTCCACTTCCGCCGCTCTCCTCCAAGACTGTCACCAGCCTCTCCCCTTCATCAGGACGGGACGGGAGGAGGATGTCAGCGAGGGGTTCTGCCCCAAAGCCCGAAAGAACATCCGCCCCCTCCGCCTTAACCGGTTTTCTCCTCAACACGGATGAAGTAAGTTGGTCGTTCGGCTGCTGTTTAGTGAGGCGAAGCGGTCAAAATGGCTCTGTTGTCTGGGTGTCTTTGGTGAGGATGCTGGAGATGCACCGAGCCGCTGACGTCATCAGCAGGGGGGGGTGGGGGGGTTCAGCAGCATCGATGCAGCAGCGCGTGAAGGAAGGGAGGGGGTGAGGGATGAGTAGATGAAGATTAGGCCCTTCATTAAACATCCATGATTACGGAAGAGGATTTAAAAAAAAAAAAAAAAAAATTACTGATTTTTAAATATTTCAGTTTGGTATGGCAAAAACAAAACCAAAATTCTGACTTTTTTCTCAGAATTCTGACCTTTTCTCAAAAAGTCAGAAATTTTAGATTAAAGTCAAAATTCTGAGAAAAAAGTCAGAATTCTGAGAAAAAAAATCATTGTACATTGCATATGTACACATATGTGTGTGTACATACTGCAAAAAATAGTGCAAAAGAACCTTTCGTCATGGTTTTATCTAAAGCTCGGACCCACACGCAGAGAAACCAATTCAGAGAGACCAGGGGAAAAGGTTTAACAGGTTTTATTGAAGAGATAAAGCACGGTGCAGTGTTGCTCTGAACTCTGCTCAGCTGGAACTGGAAGGTGAGGGGAAGACACAGCGATTAGTTCAGGCTCAGTGGGAAATTTCATTTGTGGATTTGGAGAAGAGGATCTGGTTGTTGACTCACGTTTCCAGAGAAGTCGTAGAATCTTTGACTCCAATCTGTGTGCTGTATTCCAGTGATAGTCTGATTCGGTGGAGGGCGAAACAGGGTTTACCCAGAACACGGTCGGTTGTAGGTGAACGGAGAAACTGACTGCACGGGTCGTAGTGGAGATGATTCCCTTGATCAGTGTTTAAACTCAACGTCCTCTCTTTGGACAATGGATCCAAACCTCCAGTTTGAATCCCCGGCTCAGTTTGAGGCTCAGTTGATCCAGTTTGCAGGATGACTTCCTGCTGAGAGGCAAAGACAAAAAAACAAAGTTTAAACTCAGGTTGACAAGAACTCAGTCTTACTCAGCAAAAACTCAGCTTAGCTAGAGTACCCAAAACTGGCAAACACTCTGGCGTCGAGGTAGTGGCAGTCAGCAGCTTAAGAGCGCTCCGTTAACAAGGTAACCATCAGCAGGTGTGTGAGGAGGCGGACCAGAACCAGGCGCCTTCTGTTGGAGGAAGGGAGACAAACACACAAAAAAAACAAACACACAGACTGGAGCCCTGACACCTTTCAATTGCTGGTTGTTTTTGGACTATATGGACAGTTGGAATCAAGTTAATTAAATTCTGTTAAATGTATTTATATAGCACAAATTCACAACATATGCCATCTATTAAAACAATTCAACCAGCACATATAGTCTGATTGGTTCAAAGTTTTTTATCTAAGGAAAACCAGCTGATTGCATCGACTCATTGACTCGATAGCAATTCCTCACAAGGAAAGACACACACAGGCAGACAAGCTCCGAGCCAGCTCCCATGTCAGAGAAAGAAAGAGACTGACTGTCTGACCATGACAGCTAGTCACGGTCAGAGAAACAGGACTACCCTGAAAAATAGGCAAAAATCTCCAACATCTATAATCAAAGGTTTTGATGGCAGCAGCACAGCTGATATTTCTCTCCTGGATGGAGTCACAGCAAAACAGGAACAGACAAGATGAAGCTAGTACGATGAGAAAAAGCAGCGATAACATAAAGCTAGAGGTTGAACTAAAAAATACTGCTGAATGGGATAATATAGAATGAAGCAGAATGATGAAATGTGGTCCTTATGCCTCCAGCAGTCTAAGCCTATAGCAGCATAACTATAGAGATCGCTCAGGATAACCTTAGCCACTCAAACTACTGTATTAGCTGTATTAAAAGGGAAGTTTTAAGCCTTGACTTGAAGGTATACTGAGGGGTCTACTTAATGGACTAAAACTGGTAGTTGGTTCCACAGGATAGGAGCCTGAAAACTAAAAGATCTGCCTCCCATTCTACTTTTGGAAATTCCAGGAACCACTAGTAAACCTGAATAAGAGATACCAAGACCTGGTCAGCAGTTCTTGGTATTATAAGCAGTGTGAGCAAGTGTCTGATTATGATGGAAAATTTTGCATCGCCATATATAGTTGATTTCAAAAGTAATCATAGTCCTTTAACTTTTCCACATCTTGTCTCATTACAACCCAAAACATAAATGTACTTTATAAAAAAAGAATATATGAAAGACCAACGTAAAGTGGAATACTATTGTGATGTAGAAGGAGTTTTTTGGTAGGAAAAAATAAAAAAAACTGAAAAGGACATTGTGCTGCAAATTCAGCTACAAGTCTCTTAGGATTAGTCTCTACCTCGTTGCACATCTAACCACTGGTATTTGTGCCTATTCTTATTCACAAAACAGCTCAAGCTCAGTTAGATTACATCGAGAGCATTCATGGCTAGCATTTTTCAGATCTTGCCATGGATTTATCAATAAGGTTTACATTTGGACTTTGACTGGGCCGCTGTAATACATGAATTTGTTTAATACCGTCCCATTGTAGACTTTGCTTTATATTTAGGGTCTTGGTTTTGTTGGAAGGGGAACCTCCTCCATTTTCTTCCAGACTCTAATAGGTTTTCTTCCAAAATTGCCCTGTATTTGCTTCAATGCATCTTCCAATCAAAACTGACTGATCTTCCCTGTCCCTGCTGAAGAGAATCACCCCCAGAGCATGATGCTGCCACCATAATGTTTGACAGTGGGGATGGTGTGTTTAGAGTAATGTGAAATGTTAGTTCTCAACCAATATAGCATTTAATATTATGGTTATATTTTTGGTGATATTTGACCAAATCACCTTCTTCTACAGGTTCCCTGTTTTACCTAACATGACTGCTTGCAAACAGGACCCCTTATGCTTTTCTTTGAACAATGTTTTCCTATCACCACTCTTCAATAAAGACCACCTTTTTTCAGAGAATGACTAATAATACAGTTCGTGCAGAGTCTGCATGGGCCTTTTTCGCTGCATCTCTCATCTGTGCTCTCCTCTCATTTAACAGGAACATGTTTCGGATTTCAGCTCCCAGAAAACAACATAACACTGTTATTAGTTATTTCTGATAAATGACAGATAAAAAAAAAAAAGAACTGTGTATTTGTAACACTTTCTGTGCAATGATTAGTAATATTAGCACATAAAGAATTAACGTTCAAGTCATCCATCCATGCATGGTGAGGTGCAAAATCTGACGGATGTATGTTTTTATAATGTGGAAGGAAATCATACATTCTGTGCCCATGAATTTGAAGTTGGAACCTGTTAAGTATGTGGCATTAGCCACACAATGTGCTAGGATCCATATTTCCTGTTTTGAAAGAAATGTAACTATGGTTATTCCACAATCTATTTAAGACTCTAACAAAAAGGCCTCTTTTATACCAATAGTGTTTATAGTGATCAGACCGAATATGCTGCAATGACAAAGTAGTTTTTTGAGGAGAAGCCATTTGTCAGCTGTTAAATTGACTGCAAGGATGAGAGGAACAGATCGAATTATGAACTTGCAAAGATTAGGACAGTAATGGTTTGATGGGTGTACGGCATTTGCTATAAAATAATTTGGCCCAAGAGAATTGAAAAAAAACAACATGAAAACTGGTAACTACCTTTAGTGTAATCTGAATTTTGATTGTAAATGTTTTGAAAACTGTTCCACTACAGGCATAGGGGAGGTAATTCTAGTGAACATAATCTATCTAACCAGTGGTAGGAGGCACTGAATGATCAGGTTTCAGTCTGTGGAAAACATAATGCAATGTTGTTAGCGACCGTGCTCTCTGCACTGACCAACCACTCCTACTCCCTGTCTTTCTGTTGTAATGCTATTGTGTTTTGTTGCAAAGTAATATTGCTTTTTGACATTTTCTGAGTCTGCAAACACATTTGTGAAGCACAGAATAAATTATGAAATGATTGGTGAATTAAAACAGATTAAAAAGGAAAATTAATCATATTCCAGCACATAAAGTAGAGAAGCTGCAGAAGACAAATGAAGCCCAACATTTAACAGAGGGAAAATCCAAATCAAGTCACTCAGGTTTAAACTAAGGCCAACATGTACGGTATGAAAAAGGGTTTGTTTTACATGGAATAAGAGAAATATTTCAGATTTTTTTGAACGAGACGAAGATATGTAGCAGAATAAAAGAAAGAACCACTCAAGCGCTATGAATACAACATAGCTTATTCACTGAGGGAAGAGTGGAGAATGAAAGATGGGTTAGATCAGCGGTTATTAAAATATGAGGGCATGCCTAGTGTAATTACAGAGGGGCCTGTGACAAATAAATTGAAAATATTATCTATTTTGAGGATTTATTCTCTAGGTATTGATAGCAACATTGAATTTCGTTACGCAGTTTAATAAACAGTTATAAATAAAAGAATGACACTAAAAGTGGTAGTTTTGTGATTCAAAGGATAGTTTAGTTTATTTCATTGCAATATCTAATAGATGCAGTTGACTTTCTCTTTAAAACTCTTGAGGGATGGGTGTCATATGTGAGTGTTTGTGGTCATACTTTTTTTACCTGGTGTGGAAAATTTTCAGCAATATTTTACATTATAGGTACTTGTGGGGACCAACGACTGGTCCCCAGGAGGAAATGTTCCCTCTTCAGATAGCGGTTAGGTTTAGGAATAAGGTATGAATTTAATTTAGGTTAGCTAATGGTTAGGTGAAGAACATTCTCCGTGACTCTCCACACCCCATCAAATGACTGAGGCAGGTTCAAAAAGACAAAGGCAATGCACAGCCAGATGCATGTTTGTTAGAATCTCTCGTTCCATAGCTGAACCAGATGTTTAATTTATCAAAAACAGTGGAATGGATCTTAAAATTGAAATTAAAAAGGTGTGTGAAAAGGTATAATAATATTCAATAGATAATGGGTTTGTATATAGGTTCTGTTTAATAAAAGGCTTTGATTGTTGGGTAAGGTGCTAGGTTAAGGGTCTGGGTTAGGCCATAGAAATGAGCGGGAAATTAATGGATGTCAATTGAAAGTCCCCACAAGGACACACATCAACTATGTGTGTGTGTATCTGGGGGTGGGGTTTGTTGGTTAATTTAGGATTGCAGGGGCTGCAAAAAAGTATAGAACTACCGGGCTAAAGGATGGAACAGCTGAGACAAAGAGCAAAAGGGAGACTGAGGGAGGGGAACATATTAGCATAGTAACACCTATCTAGCAATCATAAAGAACTAAAAGGACAAAACCTTAAATGATACCCAAGAAACAGTGTTTGAGATATGAAGAGCAAGAAACCAATACCTAATACTCATTGGTCTTACCATGCTGCCTTTTTCTTATTGGCTGCCCAAGGTCTGATCTACCATCTCTTAATTCAGTGGCTCAGGACTCTGAATAATTTATTGCCTAACTGAGCTGTTGCCTTGATCCTGGTGTGACGGGAATGATTTCTTAAAGAGGTGCACTGGAGTGTTTCTGTATGTGTGTGGAGAGAAAAAAAAAAAGGCCACCTGTGTCATTCAGCATAGAAACTACAGCAAGAAAACTATCTTACCTGGATTCATTCATTTTCTTCTGAATTGCATTTAATATAAAACCCAACAATGTGAAGAATAACAAAAATATCTAAAAAAAAAAAAAAAGCAAGTAGTTGTAATTCAATGAACTGGGGGTAATGGACGGTGAGGATAGTTCTGATACAGAGACAATACATCTATGTGTTTTACTTTGTGATTTATTTAACCTTTATATGTACGGTATATGTCAGCTGATTTCAAATATAGAAAGACCATAAGATAACCTGAAGATATCATGCTTTTTCAAAACAGCAGTGGAGTGGAAAAGTCAGAAATCATTTTTCACCTTTGTGGGATTCAGGTCCAACCTGCAGCAATAAGAACCAAGGTTCAGATGGCACATTTTTAAGGTTCCATTTAATATTTCAGCTGCTGTAGATGCCTGTTTTGTAAATGATAGACAGTTTAAAGGATGTAAATAAAGAGATGTATATATGGAATGCATCTCATAATTGAATGGTATTCCACCGCAGGCACAGCTGTAAGTCTGCGTTCCTCTTTACAAAATAACGAACGACTTTTAAAAAAAATTCAAAATCGGTTCTTATTAAAAGTAAAGACTTTGAATCGGACAATTTTAACGCACAGACATGCATTGATCTAAAATATTTTGTTTTAGCATGGGTTGTTTTTCAATGGTCGTTGTCTCAAGTCTTTTGCATCTCCAAACAGGATTGCTTGTCATTTTTACTACCATCCTTCTTCCCCTCATCTCCAACTAGCCTTTCTGTCCCTGCAGAAGAGAAGACTACGGTGGCTGAGAAGTGCAAAACACATTTACAATTCAAAAACACATTAACAAATAAAAAACAAAATAACATTTGAAGAAACAAAATTATATTTTGTGAAACAAATGTATTTTTGAAAAAAAAGTTTAAATTTTTAAAAACAAATTTACATTTTAGCAAACAAATTTACATTAACAAATAAACAAAATAACATTTGAAGAAACAAAATTATATTTTATGAAACAAATGTATTTTTGAAAAAAAAAGTTTACATTTTTAAAAACACATTTACAATTCAAAAACACATTAACAAATAAAAAACAAAATAACATTTGAAGAAACAAAATTATATTTTATGAAACAATTTATTTTTGAAAAAAAAAGTTAAAATTTTTAAAAACACATTTACATTTAAGGAAACAAATTCACATTTTAAATAAGTTAGATTTTAGGTGAGAGAAAGTTTCATTTTAGAGAAAAAAAAATACATTATAGGGAAACAAATTTACATCTAAAAAAAAATTGACCGTTCGGAAACACTTGTACAAGTGCAAAGACAAAACTGCAAGTGGCAAAACACTTTTACATAGCCAAAAACAAATTAACAGAAGACGGCTACACGGAAAGGGAATGTCCCAGTGACCGGATGTGACGTCACGACTACCCTGACTTGTAGTACAAACAGCTCAGTCTGTAGTCCTCCTGCTTCACGTGAAAAGTCAGCAGCGATTTTAGATGGAAAGAATTGCACTGAAGCTGTTTTTCTTAAGTTTACGCTAACCGAACAATGTTTTCAGCCAATTTACACCATTTTGTTCTTCGTGCGGACGGTCTCTGGAACTTTTACGGGACACGGACCAGGTGGCAGGACCAAGCAGCAGAGCCGGGCGTATTACTGGCCGGAGCCACTATTATTTTGTCATGTAGTTTTTTAATTACTTTTCTTTGGTATTTAATAATTTTTTGGGTATTTTTCCTGCCGTTTTTCGGCAAATGCCTTATTTATAGTACTTCTAACTAGATTATTTTATATATATATATATAGGCTATATATTGTGATGTTATCGCTTAATAACCTGTATTAAAATGTATTCTTTATGGGTTTCTTTTTATTGTGATGTTATTGCTTAATAAACTGCATTAAAACTTTTATAATGTCACATTTACTTGATGGAACGGAGTACTTTATCTGCAAATAAGTGGCCTCGGCCGGCAGCAGCCACCATCGGCCTCTCCGATGGCAAGCTCTGCCGGCAGCGGCCACCATCGGCCTCTCCGATGGCAAGCTCTGCCGGCAGCGGCCACCATCGGCCTCTCCGATGGCAAGCTCTGCCGGCAGCGGCCATCATCGGCCTCTCCGATGGCAGGCTCTGCCGGCAGCGGGCAACAACGGCCACTCCGATGGCAGGCTCTGCCGCAGCCACTGCCACGAATTGAGCTCGGCCCTGCTGCTTGGTCCTGCCACCTTGTACCGTGTCCCGTAAAAGTTCCAGAGACCGTCCGCACGAAGAACAAAATGGTGTAAATTGGCTGAAAACATTGTTCGGTTAGCGTAAACTTAAGAAAAACAGCTTCAGTGCAATTCTTTCCATCTAAAATCGCCGCTGACTTTTCACGTGAAGCAGGAGGACTACAGATTGAGCTGTTTGTACTACAAGTCAGGGTAATCGTGACGTCACATCCGGCCACTGGGACATTCCCTTTCCGTGTAGCCGTCTTTTGTTAATTTGTTTTTGGCTATGTAAATGTGTTTTGCCACTTGCAGTTTTGTCTTTGCACTTGTACAAGTGTTTCCGAACGGTCAAATTTTTTTTAGATGTAAATTTGTTTCCCTATAATGTATTTTTTTTTCTCTAAAATGAAACTTTCTCTCACCTAAAATCTAACTTATCTAAAATGTCAATTTGTTTCCTAAAATGTAAATTTGTTTTTAAAAATTTAAACCTTTTTTTTTCAAAAATACATTTGTTTCATAAAATATAATTTTGTTTCTTCAAATGTTATTTTGTTTTTTATTTGTTAATGTGTTTTTGAATTGTAAATGTGTTTTTAAAAATTTAAACTTTTTTTTTCAAAAATACATTTGTTTCATAAAATATAATTTTGTTTCTTCAAATGTTATTTTGTTTATTTGTTAATGTAAATTTGTTTGCTAAAATGTAAATGTGTTTTTAAAAATGTAAACTTTTTTAAAAAAAATACATTTGTTTCATAAAATATAATTTTGTTTCTTCAAATGTTATTTTGTTTTTTATTTGTTAATGTGTTTTTGAATTGTAAATGTGTTTTGCACTTCTCAGCCACCGTAGAAGACAGCATGATGCTGCCACCAAAATGTTAACTTTGCTAACTTCATGCTGTTTGCTATACCTTAATCTGTAATGACACTCTCCATCTAACCAAATTCTGGAACCTTTCTGTGGGAAGATCCCCCTCTAGTGGTTTGCGGTAGACTAAAATCAGGATGATTAATATTCTTTGCTCTTTTTAAAGAAGAAATAGAGCCATATAAAACATACAGAAATGCTTCCCTGTATCTTACAAAGCAAAACAGGATACAATGGGAGTAATAAAAAGAAAAACAAAAAGCTATGGATAGAAGTCACTTTATTTGCTTAAGGTGAATATCGACATCCCTACCTTTGCATAATATATTTATTCATGATTTCAGTCAAAAAGGTGGAAATGCAGGGTCTCCTTTGGTGATTTAGACAAATTTACAAGCGGCGGCCACAATCATGAGGCGATTTATTCAGAAATATCATTTTGGCAAAAAAAAATGACCAGATAAATATTTTAAAAAGGTGATGATAAGTTACTTAAAACACAAGCAGTTATTAAACTTTTAATGTAGGTAAGGTTAACAACTCAATAAAGAGAAAAAAGGGGAGTGGGGGAATCTTGAATGGGAACATGTTGCTTTAGAAGTTTTAAGTTGGCAGGAGAGCAGCTAGATGGGGGGCCAGGGGTGGCCATGGCCACCCTTAGCCAATCATTGGCCACCCCTTCCATTTTTTTCCTCTCAAGTAGAATATTCAAAACATTTTATTGTTATATATATTAATTACTTGATAACAAAAACACTGTGGTTAATTATGCACATCAATATATTAGATATGATTAGTACAGAATTCATGCTCTTTCAGAACCAGATTTTGTGTTATATGCCGTAAAGAGAAAATTATGTGTCTCTGTCATCTAAGATTCTTCAGTGAAATCATAGATACTGTAAATAACTATTTTAACAAAAAACTATTAAATTATTAATTTATGTAGATATTAGTTCTTGTAAATATCAATTTAATGTAGAATGATATTGATAAAAGTAGGTAAGTCATGACGATGGAAAATATGTTCGCTCCAGAACTCAAACCTCAAAGAATTTGATCCAATATAGCTTTTATCTAGACGGATGTTTAAATATATGCATCTATTTGTTAGCAAAGGCTGTAGGAAACTTTAGTTTGTCTTTATTTAGGAATATGGACGTTGTGCTTGTTCCTGTTGGAACAGTGTAGATTGACCCTGAGGTTCTGGCTGTCACATCAGCTGCTGTGACCCTCACACCTGCAGGTCATTCCCTGATCAGCAGTGGACCCAATATAAGGACGGAGCCTCCACCTGCTCGCCGTCAAATTGTTGTCTAACCCCTAGTGGTAAACACTCTCAGGTCTGCTCAAGTCTAGGTTTGACTAAGCCAAGTTTGTTCCCTCTCCTAAACCTGCCTGTTTTCTTCCCCCAGTGTCTCGTCTGATTATCTGGATCCTCATCCTCCTCTGTTATCTTGGACTCCCTGGTGACGACCTCCTGCCTGCCCGACCACAGATTCAAGGATTGCCCCCAAACTCTGACTGGTTTCATGGATCAGACCCTTGCCTGTCTGACCAAGAGTAAAATAAACCTTCTAACTGTGCCAACTGCTCTGTTTGTCCATTCGTGCCTGTAGAGCGTGACACTGGCGCCTATCCACAATTGGCCACCCCTCAGTATACATTGGTTATTGCGTGGCCACCCTTATAGAAATTTTCTGGCTACACCTCTGTAAGTTGGTGCGACAAAATCCAAAACATGTTACCATTTTTTCTTAAAATCGACTTGGCAAGCAGCATCTGGATTATCTGATTTTCTCAATATTCACAAACGACAGAATCAATCCAAACTGAGGTAGAGGGAGGTTTCCTAAGCAGGAGCAAATGAGGGAGGTGAACGCCACAGCTTCCAATTATATATAATCATTTTATAGAATTACATAGCCTTCTAATAATTTTGAGTACTCTGTAAAGTTAACAGGCAGACCAAAGGTTGGAAGATTTAGAGAAACACCAATAGATTTGGAAAGCATTATTTGATATTGAATCAAATAGGGTTAGAATATAACTTAAAAACCTAATCTCTTACTACTCCCATTCCCTTATTTTACATAAACATCACCTGATAGGTGAAACATCTAACCAGTGTGTGTTTTCTGCTCACTGTCAGTGGATTATGGTTAGGAGAGCATTTATCATACGATGGTGGTTATAAAACCTTCTTACTGTAATAAATAAAGTAGTCTTTACACAAGCTCCCTGTATCTCAGAGGAGAGACTTTAAAATATGTCTGTTAGTATATAAATCATTGAATGCCATAGAACTAAAATAAAAACACTCAGATCTCTTATTCCAGATCTACTTCTCTAGACTTTCTCTAAACTCCCAGAAAACTGGAAAAATGCTTTTTTAACCCTTTTTAAGCTGCCTGTATTTAAACACTCACCTTAAAAACAAATAAATAAGAGGGTTTGTAATCCAACTTTACTTTATATTCCTTAACCGTATCACAGGTTCTATATCTGTATTGTGCTTTAAGTGATGCATTTTAATTAAACTTACCCCAACATAGATCATATTTTCAGGGAATCAGGAGAAGATATGACACAATAACATCATTTGATTGCCTTTAAAACACCATGAAAATAGCTATCAGAATAAGAAAGGAGACAAAAAGACAACTGGTTGACAATAAAGATGGAGAACGGTTTATTTTGCAGTTTATTGACACCTAACTCTTGGCCTCAGGTTTCAACACTGACAGAGAGGGAATCTTCTGGTGACAGAGGTATTCGGTACACTGTTTACATTTAATTGACATTTCACATTAATGTTTTTATCACAGCAGCCTCCCTTTTATTTATTTATTTTTTTTACACTTTACATCCATCACAGGCATGAGGCATGAAAAGCCATGTTTTTAAAAGATCACAGTGGAGAAAAAAAAGAAATTAAAAAAGACATCTAAGTCCTGTAAATCTACAATAAAGTGAAAAGTTCCCCTAGTTGGAAGTCTTTGCGATTTACTAAATAATGTTTATTACAGATAATATTGCTTGAATGACAAACTGGAGTGTTTGCCTATAAACTGTAATCCTCCGGACTGAAATAATTGTCATGTAAACAACTTAGAACAGTTTGTTAGAATCCTTTACGAATGTTGTTAACTAAGCCTGACTGTTAATACTAACGGCACTCAAACCCAACAAAGCTGCAAAAAGACGCTGCAAAAAACATATATTTTTTTGTTATTAATAAACTAGTAGTTATTGTGAAGTAAGTCAAAGGCTTCTACCACTAAAACAGTAATAAAAAGCGCTTATAGTAATACGGGAGCAGCACTTTTGATCAGGCATCTTTACTGAACTAAAGGTGTAATGTTGGGGAAACTTTATGCTTTTTGTAGGAAAAAAAAACATGCTGGACTTCAGTACACCACACCACTGTCACCCAGCCATGCTATGCATAGAGCACAGTGTTATGTTAGATATAGCAGGTAATGCAATGCGTGTTTCAGGTCATTTACAATGAATGGAGGTTTTTGTGGAAGGCTTAACCTTCAACCCCAGTTTAATCATCAGACTCACCCATTCAGCACACTCCTTATTCCCTCTCTTTGCACACTTCTTTTTCACCCTGTTTATCCTCATATGTTTTCTTCCCTTTCTCTAACCTGTTCTGATTTGGAAATCTTATTCGTTTAACTTTACCCGCTGTAGGCTTTATTTATTTCCTTTCAGAGGAGCCTTAAAGTGACTTCTGTTCGGAAAGATTTTCCTATGTATTTCAACAGGAAATGTCATAGAAAACTTTAGGAACCACTGATGTATCCCATCCCCACCTGATGCCACTTGTCACTCTTCCCTCAGTAATTAAGGTTCCTGGCCTTCAATGCTCTTTATTGGTCCTTTTGTGGAGATGTAACGGATAAAAGCTCAAACACGTTTCATAATTTTTTAATTTTAATTTAGCTATTGATCTATTTCTCTCACTTGATAGGTAGTTATATCCCATTATAGTTTTCTAGTCCGTATTCTATGGCTTTTTTACATTGTTCCCATTACAATAAATCTTTTATCAATTGCATATATTTAAGAAGGTTATAAATGTATTTTAAATTAAATGTTGTATTTGGATCCTTGAGAAAAAGGAAACTAAGATGACATTTTTTTTTTTTTTGCAGAAAGCTGTTTACATTTTTTTTATATATAGATAGATGCTGTTTTTAAAATGAGGCAAATTCGTCCAGTTTCTGCACTCCTTAGAAACAAAAAAAAGTTAATTTTAAGAAAAAAGTTAACACATGAAAATGATTAAGAAAACTGACTTGTGGATGAGCGCCCATGATGGCGACAGGTTGACTCTGTGGCTCTCTCTACAACATTTCATGCTGATCCTTTCTTGACCAAACAACAAGACTGACTGATATGTTAAGCCAAGAAAAGTGAAAAACAATAAGTTTAAACCCAAAAGAAAGGGGGGCCGTAAACCTGAAAGACCTCAACTAAATAAAGAAAGGAACGAAGACACCTCGGCTAGCCTGGCTATCCACTCTAGCCTCTCGGCCACGGAGACAGGGCTAACTGACAAGATGGCTAACGGCGGTCTCCAAGCCGTCCTTCAAAAATTAAGATCCAACACTGACAACGAAAACAACTTTCAAGAACTCAAGGAAGAGATGACGAATTACCAACATGGAAAATTACATCATGGAGATAGGCGACAGAACACAACGGACTGTCGGCCTACATTAACAAATGCATTGAGGACTCCAGCATCAAAAATAACATCACCAACCGATAAAGAGGCTCTGAGAACAGCATGTGCCAACTTAAAACGTGCCATCAGATCAGCGAAGCAAAACCACAGCCAGACGGCAACACCAGGAGGATGTGGAAAGGCATTCAGGTTAATCACAGACTACAACACACCTTCCCCTCGGTAGATGCAGCAAACACTGACTTCCTAAATGAACTGAACAACTTTGAGGCACTAAACAGCGCTCCAGCAGTGAAAGCTGTTCCACATCAGGGGGAGGAAGCACTAAACCTGGACATAGCTGAAGTTAGGAAAACTCTGAGGAGAGTCAACCCAAGGAAGGCCCCAGGGCCTGATAACATACCTGGGCGAGTGTATAAGGAGTTTGCAGATCAGCTGGCTGGTGTCCTCACAGACATTTTTAACACCTTGCTGGACCAATCCATAGTGCCAGCAAGCTTCAAGTCTGCCACCATCATTCCAGTCCCAAAGAAGCCTCAGGTCACCACACTAAATGATTACCAGCCTGCCACACTGACTCCAATAATGATTAAGTGCTTCGAAAGGCTGGTTAAAGAACACATCGTCTCCAGTCTGCCGCCAATATTCGACCCCTTCCAGTTCTCCTACCGACGGAAGGGCTCCACTGAGGACGCCATCTTTGCTGCTCTCCACCTGAGCCTGGCACACCTGGAGGAGAAGAACACTCACATGCGGATGCTGTTCCTGGATTTTAGTTCAGCTTTTAACACCATCATCCCACAGCATCTGATGGGCAAAGTTGAACAGCTGGGATTCAATACACCCCTCCACAATTGGCTGCTAGACTTCATAACCGACGGACCTCAGTCAGTCTGGATCAGACAGAACACCTCTGATGTCATAACCCTAAGCATAAGCTCCCCTCAGGGCTGCCTAATCAGAGACGACAACGACCAGGACTACAGAGAGGAGGTGGAGCAGCTGGTAGACTGGTGCAGAGACAACAGCCTGATCCTGAACGTGGAGAAGACCAAGGAGATCATCTTGGACTTCAGGATAAACCAGCCTAACCACGTTCCACTCCTCATCAACAGCTCAGCTGTAGAGGTGGTCAGCAGCACCAAATTCCTGGGAGCGTTCCAGCTGACTCACTGTGTGGGGTTGAGGCTGCAGCGCCGCAGATTGGATGAAGGTGAGAAGAGTGGTGAGAACAGCAATGAAGATCATCATCAGGGCTCCTCTTCCCTCCATTATAGACATTTCATCTCAGCGCTGCGTGTCCTGAGCCCGTAACATCATAAATAACCCCTCACACCCCCACTATGGAAGTTCTCCCTGCTGCCCTCTGGCAAGAGACTTTGCAGCATCTGATGCAGGTTCAGCAGATTCTGCAACAGCTTTTTCCCCACTTCCATCAGACTGCTGAATGTTGAAAAAAACCTCTAAATCATGTCACAGACTCTGTATCAAACTGACTATATCTATCTTTTTCTCCCACAATGTTTACATCTGATCACTGCTGCACTTTAAGAAATGGAAATATCATGAGAGCTGTACAAAATGACAGTAAAAGTTGTCTAAGTCTTTCCAAGTCTAAGTCTTTCCTGTTTCAGGCACTTGTTCACCTCCTAACGTGTCTGCCTCAGTCACTTCCTGTTCTGAAAAATCACTCTTACTCTTAGATTGATACATAGTTGCAAGGTTGTTGGGTTTTGTTCCTCATAGAAGTTAACACTTTTTCTGTAACTCCAGCCAATCAGAGCATGGGAGGCGGGGCTAATGTTGGCTGTGGCTGGTCTCCTGACATGAAGGGATCTCTTTGTGTTTTCTTCAAACTGGTGTCTATTTGTGTTTAGCACTATAAAAGGGGGTAAGGTTTACCTTTGGTCAGAATCTAGACCTAAGTCTGATTAAGAATGTGAAGAAAACTGAAAAGCTAAGTTTTTCATTCAGTTTGATCTATTTTTAAAGTTAGGAGTGGGGGGGGGCAAAGCTTTTCTTATCATAACTGATCTCTTACTGTAACTGCAACACTGCAAACATTTAAATATAAGTCAATTTTTTCTTAAACAAAGTGTGTTTTCCATATTTTTTGAGCAGGTTATTAAAACAATTAGCAACTTACATTTAAAATAAGATAGACATGTCTTATTTCAAGGACATTATATATAACCATCTCTTTTAAAGGCAAAACCAGCTCAAATTAGGGAGAAACAAACACATTTTATATCATTTTTACTTATTTTTAAATCAGTTTTTGCAGTGAGCATGGGGTGGTAATACAGCCTGAATATAAATAAGATCCATGCTTGTCCTATATTTCTGTTTTTTTTTTCATTTTTTCTTTCTACATCGGAAGTTTAATTTACTCATAAAATCCCATTAAAGTCAATTTTAAGGTTGTATCGTTAAAGAAATAGGAAAAAAGGGCCATCTTCTATAACATTATAAAGAAAACGTGTCCTACTGTGTGCTAATCTGTTTTATTAAGCTAAAAGCAGAATTTAAGTCCTTAAAATGCACAAGTTAATGAGTACATATGTTAGCGGACAGCAAATACATTACGGTGAGAGAAAACACTGAAAGAATATCAAGGAGTGGATTTAATAAAAACTGTGTTTCAGCTGAATCTCTGTGCATTCAGTCCAGAAAAAGGTCCAGGAAGCGACAAACTGGCTAAGATAAACCGGGGGAGGAGGAAGGTAGCTAGCACTGATCTTCTTTATGCAGTTAGGTTGCCCTGTTTTAAGCTTGTTATTTACATCACACTTTGCGATGGAACCGCATCTATAGCATCAGAGGCATTTTTTACACTTGCAACCAGATGCAGTTGCTGGTGGGCGGCTTGGTGGAGTTCAGGACACATCTCTGCACCAAACATGACCTTTGTCTACCCGTGTGCGAGAACGAGCATCTTGATCTGCTGCTTTACAAAATGCACAGAGATAGCACTTTATTATCAGACTGTCTAATGTGACAACCGTTTCCCAATTGTGTCCTCGGTTCGTTTTAGAAGAAAAACACAGAGTGTGCTATCACCAGTGACGGGACTACAACTTTGTGCGACATTAAAGTCTTCCCTCTTGGAGTCACTGAGGAACCACCTCCTTCAAGGAGGCCAGCGCTGAGTGGATGCGGACATGAAGCCGGTTTTCAAAGTCATAGCCTGTAAAGTCCTCCTACAGAGAGACAAACATTTATTCATGTTAAAGCTTTCTTTTTTTTGCTTGATTCCTTATTAGAAATCCCAACTATTTCTTTTTACCTTGGCTTGAAGTAGGAACGATCTCCCCTTTGCCACTGTCTGAACCAAGCAACGGAGAAAATTACATTCATAGCACAACGTTTACAAGTAAGCAAACTCATGCTTTTAACAAAATACAAAATGACAAACCTCTGGATTTGCAAGGAGGATACACCCAAGCTCATAGACGGCGTACGGCTGAATGTAGGAGTTGATGTGTCGTCCGTACTCATCCCTCACAGCCAGCTGGAACGACTGAATCACAGGCAAAATTAAAGCAAGATGAGAACGACTTCCGGTTAGGGTGAACTCCAGAGTAATTGTGTGAACAGAGTAGGGCTCTACCTGAACAGCATCTCTGATGTTTCCTTGGCATTTAAGGACCGAACCGAGGAGGAGATTTTTCAGGCCTCTGCAGGAAGGCTCATCTAAACTCTGCAACACTGTTTAAAGCACAGGGCATGATAGCAGGTTTAAAAGAGACAATTCAAGCCACAAACTTTTTTGTCTTTTATTGGAATTTCAGTGCATAAGGAAAAAAAAAATATGTTGCATGGATTGAAATGATGGAGTGGATCTGAGGTTATGATGTTTTTACGATTAAAATGGAATAAAGTGCAAAGTTTACACTTTTACCCTTCAATGAAATCCCCTGAAATCACTTATTTTGTTAACAAAGTTCACCAGCATCTGATTTAGTCTCATTATAAATGGGACCGCTATGGAAAAATTAAAGGTATAGAGGACGATCTTTTATTTCCGAGTGGATCATCGAAATAAGGGGTCCTCCTAATTGTCAATCATTCTGGTGATATGTTTACGTAAGTCTGTCCAACGTGCTCGACCCCAGTTAGCTATCTTTTTCTGCACATGCGCACTTTCAGGCGTTTATGTTGTGAGCTACAGTTTCAGACAGTCATTGAAGCTCACCTTTCTTCTTTGAAATTGGCCAAGGGTCGTAGGAGAAAAAGTGTCTATGAAGTGTATCAGAAATGGGATTGTGCATGCTCTCGGACACGTTTAATAGACATTCCCTCTCGGGAGCGGGTATGGGGTGGTGCTTGTGTATTTTTTTAATGGAGAGGGTGGATCTTTTAAAAAGAAAGTGAAAATCCTCCACAGTACTGTTAAGTTCTGTTTTGTTTAGAAACTAAAACATTTTACAAATTAAGGAAAGGCTGCTGAGATTTATTATGACATTCAGCGTCAGACACTTGAGTTGGAAAATCTCATTTTTTGCAGAGATGTTAACATAAAACCAACGGAAATAAACAATAATATATGTATTTAAAGGCGTTACACTTTACTACTGTAGGTTTACATAAAAAAACAAGAGGATGTAATTTCTTCATGTATAAAGAAAAGTGAGAATTCTTTGATATTTTGTTAATGGATGCTTTTAAATACCTTCATAAAATGTTTAACTCTCTGGTTTCAAATAGCAGATTCTTTTTTAAATTCTACTACTTGAAAGTTTTACCAGTAAAAATGCTTATAAAAACATCTTAAAACCACTTTTTTCTTTCACTCATGACAATATAGTAAGCCACTCTCTATTGCGTCTTTAACATAAGAGACCAGAAAAGCAGAATTGAATGGACACTGTGTCAAAAATGCTGTTAGAACACATCTGAATTCAATGAGGACAATGTTAGGAATCCAGTTTGTGTGGGTTGTTTTTGTGTCTTTCTCTTCCTCACACTGAGCAGGGAATTAACCTCCACAAGTTCTGTTCAAGACCTCCTGAATTCCAAGTGACAGTCCGCTCCATAGTGCCTCAGGAACCAACCAAAACAAAACCTGTCCACCCTCCAACAAGTTCCTCCCTCTGGTTAACCCAAACAAGACTGGATTCCTGTAAGAATGTTTTCTCCACTAACGTGAGTCCCATTTTTTCCAAAGTCATCGTTCAAAGTTCCCATGGACCTCTGATACTTCCCTTCCCACTTCCAGTTCCGGTTCACCAGTACCCTGAGTTTCCTGAATCCAACCCCGTTCATCTCCTCAATAAACCTGTTAAACTTTAACCCTGGTTTCTCTGAGTGGTTTACTGCATGTGGGTCAGATCCCATAAGAAAATCATGACAGAAAAGCTTTCTAGATGAGGTCTTAAAAGCCTTTTTGACGTTCAAAACGTCTTCGGTGGGAAAGCAGCAATATACTAGCATATATGTTTGACGACCTAGTTAAAGTTCAGACCAAAATCAATTTAAAATACCGTAAGTGGACATATTTCACAATTAAGCTCTGATGTTCGTCACACTAAATCCCAATAAAACACATTTGTGGTTACCGAGACTCTTTAAGGAAAAAGTTGATCCTTTTGTGAGTTTTACTGACCCTGATTCATGATCTGCAGTTTAGTTGAGGAGCCGTTCTGAAGAGCTTTCCACAGATAAAGAACTTCGATAACCCCCAGGATGCACAGCTGTCTGGTGGGTGAGACCTTTCTCAGTCTGTCCGCCTGCAGAAAGGACAAAACAAAGGAGTCAAACTCCTGCAGCAATACAGCAAAATATTTTTAAAATCAAAAAAAGCATGTGAAGGTTTCTGAGGTATGCCTAACCCTTTTGACAGCAAACTGCTCTATCTGGTTGTTTTTTCTCTTGAACAGCTTCTGGACGTCTTTGAAAACTCCATTTGCTCCATCCAGGTCCCCTGAAGCCCCCTGACACACTGAAAGGAAACACGAAGGAAATCAAACAGGATTTCCAAACACTTCCTAATGTTTCCTTTTCTCGCCATCCTCATTCCTACCTCCAGTCAGGTAGGCATAGTAGCACTGCGACCATCGGGACTCATTTTTTAATCTCTCAAACGCTCTGAAGGCATCTTCGAAGTTCAGCTCTATCATGCTACACCAACCTGCCACAGAGAAAAGCGGACGGCATCATTCCGGTCCCTCTGCATTCGATGTGCAGCGGCTAACCGCATGAGAAAACACGTACCAATCTCATAGAGACACACATGCTGGATCTCTCTTTGGTCTGATGCAAGCTCTAATGCATCATGGAAACAGGCCAAAGCACTGTTGATATGGCACTGGGGACAGAGGAGAGAGACCACACACCCACAGGTAAACAGTAATCATGTCAGACGCAGACTGTTCAGACGGCAGATCACATGACGGTGAGTTCATGCGCTTGAACAGAAGCTGTTGTTTTCTTTATGACACGTTTTGTTTTCTTCTGTTCAAAACCAATGAGTCTTATGTGTGCAGCTATGGAACCACGCCGCTCCCATCACATCTACAGCCACTCCAGAATGTACCTCCAGTCTTTGAACCCGTCCCTTGAAGAACATGAAGAGGGATGAGTTGGGGTAAACCACCGACTTCCTCTGCAGGATGGCTTTGGCCTCCAGCAGCCCTGCGTGAGTATCCGAGCCCTCCAGGGCAAAGAAGGGCAG
Organism: Cyprinodon tularosa; assembly: GCF_016077235.1. Classification (NCBI taxonomy): domain Eukaryota; kingdom Metazoa; phylum Chordata; class Actinopteri; order Cyprinodontiformes; family Cyprinodontidae; genus Cyprinodon; species Cyprinodon tularosa. Next base: position 396,050 of record NW_024038624.1, read on the forward strand.
CACCACGGTGTGATACCACAGGAGGGCCAACCTGAGCCACACAACAACATTTAAAGGAAGATTACTCTCATACCTCTAAAATCTACACTATGGAACCGAAAAATGCTTGGAAATAAAATAAATTATTACACCATTATAAGCTAAATAAATACTAGTTTAAATAAATAAAACACAAGTACATAATGTGACAATAAACGCAAGTAAAATAAAAATTTGTATTTCTTTCAACTGCTTTTATTTCAAAGTCTCTTTTTTTTTTAAGTCAGCTTTTATTTTGTAATTAGATTTTCCCTAATGGCCTTTTAATTTCATAAGGTCACTTTTTAACAGGAGGAATCTGTTGGCCAATCAGCGTCATTATGTCACTAGAGACGGATATAATCCAGGTTTAAAAGTCTGGGTATTGTCACTGGTCAAACTGTTAGGAATCCAGTTTGGGTGGATTGTTTTGGTCTTTTTCTCTCTCCACCACCAGGTGGTGCCCTGTCCTTGTTGGGCCTCCTTGCACACCTGCGGCTCGTTGGATCATTACTGGAGGAGTATTTGAGCAGTGGGCTGTCACTACCTCGACGCCAGAGTGTTTGCCAGTTTTGGGTACTCTAGCCAAGCTGAGATTAGCAGAGTCTAACCTTAGCTTTGTTTCTCTCAGTCTTATCTAGTTTTTGTCTAGTTTTGGTCTTCGGCAGGAAGCCTTCCTGAGTAACTGGATACCTGGACCTTCTCCCCCTGGAAGGATTAACTGAGTACACACTGAGCAGGGGTAAACCTCCACATGATCCGTTCAAGTCCTCCTCAAAAATCCAAGTGACAGTCTGCTCCTTTACTCCTCTGGGTCCAACGCTTATCTATCTGTGAGCCCTCCAAGGAGTTCCCTCTTCTCTGGATTAACCCCCACAAGCTGGATTCAAGTATTGACAAGAGCCCCCTTAAACGTGAGTCCCTCTCCAGTAATATTCAAGCTTCAGTCAAATTTTCTACAGTCCCTGAACTGATCTCGCCTTCAAATATTCCAGTTCAGGTTCACCAGTCCACTGAGTTTCAGATCCAACTTCTGTTATTCATCTACATTTAATAAACCTGTTAAACTTTTTCCCTTGGTCTCTGAGTGGTTCTCTGCATGTGTGTCAGATCGCTTAAACCATTCATGACACAAACCTGCTGACTTGGATCATGAAAGATGACTTTATAAAAAAAAGGACACTAAAATAATTTGTATTAATGGGCAGAGTAATGAACTAAATAGGTATAAAATCTTACTTGCATTCATGTTTATTTCATAATGCTTTAATAATTTGTTTTTTTACTTTGAGAAATGGTGTCTTTCATTACAGAGGGGTGTAGAAATGTATTAAGACGCTTGTGTGTTTTTTTTTAAGTAAATCAATATGAATGTCAGACAAAGATAATCTGAGGACATTTTAAAAAGAATGTTTTTAAATTATTTTATCATTTATGAATAAAGCTGCACAAACAAACCATTTCATCATATTCTGACTGTGATTGTTTACATATTAGCAACAACCCAGCCTGGTTAATATCCGACCTGTAGAATCGAAAGAAATTCAGACAGATGAGAAACAATCTATTAGCAGGAGTCAGTCTGAAAAGGCTTCCAAAGCTATTTCTAAGCACTTCTAGAAAAACAAAAAAATGTCTTCTATTGTTGATGCCAGCTAAGAACACAGTTTGTAAATAGACATTTAAAAACAAAGCATTCAAGAAATATCAATTATTTTTTTCAAATTGTATTTTTCTTTTTTTAATTTAATGTATTTTTTTTTACACAGATTTTAAATTTTACAGTTTTTTTTCTCGAAATTTCTCTTTTTCAGATTGAGTTATACAGATTATATTCTCTTCACTTTCCTCTGGAGGGCAGAGAAGGGCTATGATTTATAAACAGGCAGTGTGATGACAGGACAAGATTTCTGTAATGATGATGCAACTAAGGTGTGAAGATGTGACCGACCAAACTTATAACTAAAAGATCTAAAAAGCTGAAGTCACTTTCTCATTTTATATCTGCTGTTATATTAAAAAAATGAAAAACTGTTCAGGGAAACAATGAACTGGTAGAATCAATCTGGTAAGACATCTTTCCTTAATAGATTTAAGTCTACTCACGTAGCAAGCGGTGCCTTCATGTCCTTACTCTCACTCGCATACATGAGAGAGGACAGGCCCTGGAGACGGTCACCAGGGAAACCCAGCAGGTTGATAATCTTCAGCAGGTGTGGAGGTACCATGGAGATGCACAGGTGGAAGAGGCCATAGCCGAAGCTGACCGAGCCTTTGAGTCGGTCCAGGGCTTCGGCCGTCACGCCGCTCTCCACATTGTGGTTGGCGTTGTCAGCTGAGAGGGACTGCTGGTTACCTGAGGGCCTCCGCTGACAGGTCTCCTGCAGCTGACTGATGTCACTGTGGCATTTATTGTACATCTTCCAAGCCTTACGGAGAATCCAGCCTCCTTTTATATAGGCTGTTAGGGAAAAATAAGGCAAAGATTTAGCAAGGAAACGTTACTGGACATGTTAATAATAAAACATCAGCCAGGTGCTGTTTGGATTATTAAGATTGTTTATTTCAGTGAACTTAGGTGTCACTTATTCCAACAAGAGCAACCACTATGGTGGCTCTGAGTCTTGTTTTTAAAAATCAATTAATCCTCCTCCTTCCTGTTGATAGAAGGTGTTTGTTCTGAGCTGCTGGAGCACGATGAGTCACATCGTTGCTGCGAACGTTTACTGAGGATATTCCAGTGTTTTATGTGTAACCATCAAGAACTGTGAAAATCTGGCTTAAAATTGACTGTGGAAGTTCATGGAAACTAAATTAAACCAAATGTAAAAAGAATGATGAGACACATTCCATAAATTAAAGCTAAGGAAGCTAAAACAAATGAAGAGAACAAAATCTAAGGAAAGACAAAAACTAAGAAATATAAATCTTTTGAAAGATTTTATTTTATTTTAAGAAGCAATAAAAGCTAATCTTACACTGGATCTCTGTTTTCACTGTTAAAAGACCAACTTCCCTGTCCCTGCTTGGTCAAACTATCCCCACAGCATGATGCAGCCTCCACCATGTTTAAATGTGGGGATTGTTCATACCTAGAAGTAGCCTGTGGACCATTAAGTTAAATTCTGGTCTCAATCAACCAGATCAAGCTTCTTCCACATGTCTGTATCACATTATGGTTGAACTGCAAACACCCCTCCACATGGATTTGCTGTGCCTTTTTGTTTGTGGTACAGCAAAACATGAAACATTTGCAGTTTTTTTAATTCTAATAACATTCAGCTTTATTTTTACTGAGTGCTTGTGGATATAAAACAAAAGTTTTTTTTTTGTGTGTGTGTTTTGCTGCAACATAGATTTGAGGAGCCTTATGGTTTTGAACTAAATTATTTTTGAACCCCCCCTTTGTTGGAGTTGCAGCACCAGCAGATATCCTTTTCACTTTTACAGTAATTTGACCAGCTTCCTTTTGGTAACAAATTTGCAACCAATCATGCATATAACCTTTTCCTTTTCACATGAGAATAATGCCTAACAACATTTTAAACTGCATTAAAGCAGCTTTCTTAGATGCTTCTAAGAACTTTTTTGCCAATGCATGCCTTACACAGAATGTTGAGCACGATTTGAAACTAGGGAACAAAGCTAAAGGGTTTTAATAAAATGAACATCTGTTATATCGTCCTACTCTGCATCTAACTTCAATTGCTTTGGCACATACAGAAATAATATATTGCTTTAAGACAAAAAATAATAATCTGATAGAGTAGCATGCATAGATTGAAGTCAGGGTGCCAATTGTTCTGGATGTTAAAAACAGTGTTGCAGCTCTAGAGACGTTGCATACAGTAAGCTTCACACAGGCATGTTGCAGCAGAGATATATGCAAACAATGTGCTAACTCCGTAACCATGGAAAGATGATGTAGTTATGCAGCATGTCTGCTCTAGTGGAAAATCACTCACCTCAGGCTCCTGAATGCTTGAAATTGACTTCTTATGCAGAGGAGGCAGTCATATTTCTAGACTAGTCAGTAGATTAAAAAATATGAGTTTATGATATTATTGCAATAGACGGCTCTGTCATGATTTTGGAGCTGATGGCTGGCTTGATTGCTCAATTTTTTTCACCTGTCTAGCTCTGCCCTGTTTCTCATCACTGCTCATCTGATCCACCTGCTCCTGCTTCTATTTAATTTCCTTGTTCCCAGCCATCAGTGCCAGATTAAACGTGACCCTTTGGTGTAGGGAGTCCTCTAGCTTTCTATAGTGTTCTGATTTGCTGATCCTGATCCGTTTCTGTATTTGGACCTTTGAGCCTGCCTGCCCCTGTCTGAACTGTTTGTCTGGACAGTCTTCAGACTCCTGTTTAATTCTTCTGTTGACTGAACCTGGATCTGCGTCTTGACTTCTCCCTGTGGATTATCCTGCCTTCCTTCGTCAGCATGGATCTGATTTCCTGTCAGCTTCTGCAGCCTTCTAGGCTTCCACGTCTGGAACTTTCTGGCAGTGTTTGCTACATTGTCAGCCGACCGGCTGGAACAATCCTTGTTCTCTGGGCACGGACTGAACTGCCAAATCAGGTTAGTGACTCACGTGTTAATAATCATCCTCTATCAGATTATCTTAGTCACTAACCTGTGGTTTTTTTTCCTGTAGACGTTCCTGTTATAGACGCCCTAGCCGCTGCTGGCACTGCCACTGCAGATCTGATCTTTCTTTATTTAAATAAACTCTTTTTAAGTATTCCACTGTCTGTCTTGCCTGAATTCTGGGTCCTATTTTCTGAGGCATTTTAACCTTTAGCCTTTTAACTGTTTATCCAAAACACACTGAATCTGTGTATCAGGGCAGCATCATAAATTGGTCATTCTAACTATTCGGTGCAAATTGGACTTTATACTTATCCTGCTTCTTGTACACATTTTCCCAACAAAGTTAAATGTTATTTATATCAGCAATGTGACCAAAGAGATAGTTTAGAGAGAGGGGGTTGCTGGGTATTTTAGAGTAAAAGAGTGGATAGTTAAATCATGGGACTCATTTTGTTTTTAAGGATTTCAGCAATAAAATATTTTATTTATATAACCCTTTAAGATAAAAAAAATATATATATATTTGAGAACTACAATAAACTGTAGTTTTAAAAGTTAATTAAGTATTTTTTGTATTATAATAATAACTTGATTTGACTAAGATGTGTAATTAACTGATAAACTTTGCATGTTTACACTCAATATATGTAATGAGAGATAATATATTAAGTAAAATTGTCAAATTAAAAGAAAAATAAAGTTCTTTCCATTCTTAAAGACAAGCCAGTACAAAAGAAAAACATTTTTTTGTGCATTTATGTCACAGGTCAAAAACAAAAGGAGGATCAGGAGTAATAGCCAAAGTGAAATAATGCTTGAAATAGTGTATTAATCAACACTATCAAAAGGCGGCTTGTCTTGCAATTACCTGAGAGCTCCTGTTTGACAAAAGACAGAACAGCTAGATACACTTGGCAGTCAGCAACAATGATCTGTCTCTGGAGGCGGTCCACAACAGCAACGCCTGACATTTGGGAGTCCATCTGTAACCCACACAAACAAGCACACGTGTACAGTAAGCCGCATCCGTTTGGATGATGTTGCTACGTCGATCTGATAGCAGTGGGATAGGTAGTGAAAAAAAACAGACTTTATCAATAAACCTGAAGATGCTAGGCAGCCTGGTGGCTTCTCTTCCAGTTTTAGATCAAATTTCAGCGACGTTGTAATTGAATTTGACCGCTGGTTCGGCATGATCTCACTGCAATCGGGATGATCACACCTACTGCTGAGGGGTTTTAACATCGTTATCTAAATGTGTGTTCCTGCTGAAATGCTAGAAGATATAAGAAGTATCAGGATTCCAACAAAATCTCCTAATTGGCTTTATGCTTTTCTCACTGCAAAAATAACAAAAAAATAAGTAAAAATGTCTTAAATTAAGTGTATTTATCCTAAATTTGAGTCGGTAAAGGAGATAGTTTGCCAATGGAATGAGTATTTTTACACTTAAAATAAGATAATTGGATAAAATGCACTTGAAATAAGACAATGCAATTGTGTTTTCTTATTTTAAGTGTAAATTGTCTTGTTCCATTGGCAAAATGTCTCTTTTACCTCCTCAATTCAAGAACAAATGCACTTATTTTAAGAAAAAATGACTCATCTAGATTTAGATTTTTTTGCAGTGCTCCTGATTGTATTTCTGCTTTAAGGTTCTCTAAACAGTTTATTCAGAACCCTACTTCTGCCTGAGTGTTTACTTACGCTCTTTTTTATCTTGTTTCGGAGTGTCTCTAACACTCCAGCACTGTCACTCTCACAGAGTTTCTCAGTGGTCCTCAGGTCATCACAGGCCATCTGCATCTTCTCCTCCTCGAATGTCATCATGGCATTCTGCAGCAAAACACAGGAAAAGTCCACCAACTAATTAGATTTTTTGCTTTCACGAGACCGCAGCAGGTTATAAAGCAGGATATCAAATTAATAGGAGCTAAAAATGCAATACTGTCTTCCAATTTGCAAAGAGTCTTTGGTAATTAAAGCTTTTAAACATAGAAAAAAATGCAAGTTTCCCACCAAAAGAGGTAACTTTGCTGGTCTATTCTAAGATACAACCCTGTTTGGGTCAATATTCCAATGTTCTTCAGTGTTCCTCTGGGGAGATTCATGCTTGATCTGGCTTACTAACAGTGAAGGAGCCTTATGTAACAGACTAACAAAAGGCTCCTTCAGCATAATCCTAAATGGAGCAGCAGGGTGACATCTGCACAGCTGTGTGCAGAGCCGGAAAAAAGAAGCCTACCTGTTCTTTGCTGCAGCTCAGACAGTTAAGCGGCTTTTTAAGGCAACCAAAAAAAGACTTTCCATAAATGACAAGAAGAAAACGTTGCATCATTAATTAGGGTTCATTTTAGGGTTGTTGGGCTATCAGCTAGCTCTGGGACACCAATTCCCAGAGCAATATTGGCTAAACAGGACACATAAAAAAGTAAAAGAAATCAGGCCTGAGACAAAGGTGATGAGATCCTTCTCTCTAAGTTTTGTTAATAAATTCTGTTAATACTTGATGTTTCTTTCTTTTTGTACCCTATTTGAATAACATCCGGATTGAACCAGAGGTGATCACCATTTGATCACCTCCGGATCACCAATGGTGATTGAACAAAGAATTTTTCAAAGATTTGCCAATAGATGAATTAGATAAATTCTATTTTATATTTACAGCCTTCTTTAAAAAAAAATCATTTTCAAGAACTATATTTTTTTGGTCGCTCCCCAGTTTGCTTGGGGCAAATTGAAGCCTTGCCTGCTCATACTGTTAAACTGGAAAAAAAATCGAAATCTAGATAAGTCATTTTGTCTTGAAATAAGTGCATCTGTTCTTAAATTGAAGAGGTAAAACAGACACTTTGCCAATCGAACAAGACAATTGTCTTATTTCAAATGCATATTATCTAATTATTAATGAGTATAAATACTCATTCCATTGGCAAACTACCGTATCTCATTTACCTACTGAAATTAAGGGTAAATACACTTTATTTAAGACATTTTTACTTATTTCTAGATCGTTTTTCCAGTGTAGCAGTGGTGACAATATCTGTAATGTCAATCTCTTTGATTTAAATTATGTCTTAAGTTCATGTCTTATCTCATCACTTATCTTGGAGTATTTAAACAATGGCTGAACAATCAATGCAATTTGCAAAAATATCAGAATATTTTAAAAAATTCAATTTTTCAAAAATTGCGCGATCCATTTTTCTCAATCCATGCATTTTAGGTGGCGGTGATATGCTTAAATTTGGTTTGCCGCTGAACAGAAGGAAAGCAAGAGTTGCAGCTAGCATACTAGCTGGAAGGAAGGACTTTTCTATTCATTCAAGGTAATGAAAACAATGACACCATGGAGACAAACATGAAAATGTCTTGGGGTGAGTTTTGGCATGGGTGTAGCGATACGATATGTGTCACGATACTTGGGTCACAATACGATTTCACAATATTGCAATATTACTATATATTAGAATATTTTCCCCAGCTAACAAAATTAAATGCATAGATGAAAGACCAAGTGCTGTATATGTTCATCAGAAGATATTGATCATTTTGTTATTTTGGTATCCATGTTGTTTGGAAGCAGTGCTATCTGCCATAGTGGCGGGGCAGAGGTAGCCCATTTTCCCCTCATTGTTTTAAGTAAAAATTTTTTGTTTAAAAAAAAAAAAAATCGATATTAGGTACTGAAAGATCTATTTTGTATCTGGCAGCCGAAAATCACAATCTATCGTCAAATCGATTTTTTCCCACACCACTAAAAATGCCTTTTAAATAAAATTGCAAAAAAAACAATTTTTACTGTAGCCCTAATTCAGAGTTGGACTAGAGCTGTACAATCTGGTAAATTATAAACCCATTATCAGTGTGTGCAATAGTGCAATTACAGTGGATTCACTGTATTGGGTTAAGGATAAATGGCCTGTACTTATACAGCGCTTTTTCAAGTCGGACTTAACCAAAGCACTTCACACTACATTCAGTCGTTCATCCATTCACGCACACCCACACACTGATGGTGGCAAGCTACATTGTAACCACAGCTGCCCTGGGGCTGTTGTCAGACAATTTAGATTTCTCTTCTATTATATATTAATTCATCCTATTTACCCACTATAACAGTTTTTCACTCAGTCTGTTTCACTTTTAAGGCCACACAATTCTCTGCAGGATGGTGTTTGTAGACCAGACATAACTTCTTCTCATAACAAACCAGATTCTTTCTGAAGGTTTATTCATAACATGTTACTGTTAACCAAAGCGTCTGTAATTTGTTTTGACTCTGACTACTTTTCATTGTTTTAAATAAGAGGAAAGAACGCTGCTCATGCAGAACAGGGCAGAATGCTGTGCCATAAGGACTATATGATGAACTGTTCTCTCTTTGCAAAGATATGAATAAATGTGCCGACTGAGTGTAATCAATCAATCTCCTTTTATTTAATTAGGGTGAATAGTTGAATACTTTTTTTCCCACGACAGGGCTCACTGACAGAAGTGAGTCTGCCCTATACTGGCGCCTCCAATCCCTCTGACCACCATAAGTATGGGTGAAGAGTCTTGCCCAAGGACACAAGAACACTGAAAGCCAGAGTCGGGGCTTAACCCCACTGTCACACCATTTTAGCAAGAGTGAAACAAAAACTCTCAAAGAACATATAAACAACACAAAATTTAGTATTAGAGTCAGTCTCAGTCTGCAAAGGCCTTCTTTTGCAGATGTGGTGGAATGTTACATGTCAAGTGTTATTATAAACTGTCTCAGATTATAATAACAGTATATTTGAGAAATTAAATATTCTCTTTCTTCTATTAAAGTCAGCGCAGACGTATTTATGTAGAAGCTACAATGCTAGAGCTCACGAGGAGTGGTGAGAACTCTAGAGCGAAAAACATGATGTATTTGTAAAATTGAAAGGCTTTCCTAATATCCTGCAGCCCCAGTCTATTTGAGAGGAAATAAAGTGCTCTATGGGAGTCCAGACATTTGTTTGATGAGTCCCTTTTTATTGATGAAAGTGTAAAATTCATTATTCTACTGTGTCAGGACTTTGGTTGTCAATTTGTTTTGTTTATTTAAAATAATTCCCAAGTGGTTAAATAATTAAATCACAAATTTTCTGCCAAGATGATAGAATCTTCGTTAAGACAGAGAGCCTGCAGGGTGTAGCATGATATTATATTTCATTTATATGTCACATAGAAGAAGCACTAAGCTACAGTAGTTGTAGAGGATATTCTTATTTGTAAAAATATCACATGGTTATTTAATAAAAAAAAAATTTATGAAATAACTTGAGACATGCAGGAAGGTGATGATGTGTTTTAACTGGATTCTGCTTTCAGAATTTCATGCATGAGGAAAAGAAGTGGGAGGCAGCATGTCACATGATATAATTTCCCTTTAAATGGTTGGTTATGTGACAGTCAGATTTGCCGTCCCGACAGCCCGGTGCTTTTAGCATTAAGTGAAAGCAGTGACATCATCCTGGCCTTCGTTTTATGTTAGGGGTCACATAAAGGGGTATGGCAGAGAGAGTTCTTATATAAGTGTGAGCAGCACATCATGTTATGAATCATCTCCCTCAATCAACACTGACAGACACTGGCTTTCAGTCATCTACTCTCCCCCTCAGTAATGCATTTCTTGACCTGAGGATGCATCCATTATGTTAATGGTTATAAATGGGGAGGAAAAAAGGAGGATATCAGTGGTGACAATGTGAGCTCAGCTGTTTGACAGATTTCTCTGGTCTCACATCTAACATTGATTCTGACTTTTCTTCTACATTTGTCTCTGGCTTCATCTGACTGCTGGAGTGGCGCTTCTTAAGGCGGATCTCACCAGGAAACTGACGAAGCTTGCTCCAAAGCTCATCAAAGGGCTGTGAGTCCTAAAAGGAGACAGAGAGATTAGGGGAAAAAATAAGAGACCACAACAAAGCAAAGCAAAAAGCAAAGCAAAAAAAAAACAATGCTGGCCTTTCCTATGTAATTTTTTTCCCGCTTGTGTGTTTTTTAATACAGTGTGCTCAGAACATGCTGTCACTGTCTATTACAGTCGACCATGACCAGGAAACACTCCACAACTAGCTTTAATGTAAAAGACTGTGGAATAAATGCCAAGTTCATGTCATGTTCACTTACTAATATCAGGATATACAACTTAAAACTGATAAAGAATAACACAGAAAAGAAGAATATATAATCATATTTATGGCTTACTTTCCTAAATATATGGATGGATGGATGGATGGATGGATGGATGGATGGATGGATGGATGGATGGATGGATGGATGGATGGATGGATGGATGGATGGATGGATGGATGGATGGATGGATGGATGGATGGATGGGTGAATGGATGGATGGATGGATGGATGGATGGGTGAATGGATGGATGGATGGGATGGATGGATGGATGGATGGAAGGATGGATGGATGGATGGATAGACAGTTGGGTGAATGGATGGATGGATGGATGGATAGATGGTTGGGTGAATGGATGGATGGATGGATAGATGGTTGGGTGAATGGATGGATGGATGGATGAATATTATGCCTTCTTTGTTTTTTGGGTTGTAAGAAACTCCTATTCAACATAGAATTATTTAGTAAGTTCTGACCAAATCAGTTATCAAAAAGTATAAACTAAACTACTAATATATAGTAGTTATATATACATATATATATATATATATATATATATTTTTTTTTTTTTTTTTTTTTTTTTATGAGCTTTTGTTGTCCCCTAGGTGAAGGCGCCCAGGGTGATGGGCCATAACCCCAAAGCAGTCATGTTTAACAGTGGCAGGTTGTTAGGATTCACTGTCTTTAAATGGCAAATAAATTGGTTTAATTCATTCAGGTTACATCAGCCAGATGGCATGGTTAGTAATTATTCTAATTATTGTGTACCTGTTGTTCTGGGCAAGTTGAAATAATTACCTGTATCTCTTGAACAGCTCGTCGCTCTCCTTAAATCCGTTGTTGAGCAGCATGTTGATGCCTTGCAGAGCCATCTCAGCATCATCTATGCGCTCTGCCTGCTGCTGCTGCTGCTGCTCTGGACCCGCCATCATTTATTCTACAGCGCACTGGCTGCTGGATGAGCAGAGAGGAATGCAAAGAAAAAGATCGACTGTTTTCTCTCAAACAAACCTGCATTGGTTTCTCCAAGCAGATGTATGATGCAGGCTAATTATATATCTGGAGAGAGAAAAAGAAGTGCGTGTGTGCAGATCCAAGAGGCTGCGCCCCTTCAGGAGGCCCCTGATGCTTGGAGAGAAATCTGATGATTTAAAAATCGGTCCGTTTTCCTCCCTAAACACCGCGCTGTTCCGCAGCTTCACTCAGGTTTCCTCCAGTTTTAGTCCCATCCATCCGACAGCATTTCGGGCATTACATAAGGAGGATGCTGTGAGGAGGATGCTCTGCCAGACCCACGCAGCTATCAGCGCACTGACGTCACTGCCTCGCCGGGAGGAGGGACGGAGGGAGGGAGGAGGTCTCACCCAGCCGCGCCCATGATACAGAACGTGTTACATAAATGTTAATGACCAGTGGCGGTTCTAGATTATATTTACAATTATAGGGGGGTGTTATGCCGAGAAACTGGGGCGGATTTAGGAAATTTGGGGCCCTAGACAATGGCACAACAATAGGCCTTTGAGCAACATTATCTGGGTGGGCTCCATATGAAGTACAACACTATGGATTACCCATAATACGAAGTTGTTGTGTAAAAATTAAAATACTCAAATACATTGTTCTTTTAAGATCTTTATTGCGGTTTGAAACATATTATAGGAGTGTATTATTTTTTTAAACAACTGATGAACTATACACAGTTATTAACATAGTAATTAAAAGTACTCCTGTCTGCTTTGCTATTGGTGTCGTGTTTAAATGGCTCATGTTGAAATCTGCCATGTGTTGGGGTATAAATAAGGTCCAGTCATTTATTATATATTCAGGTGGGATATAATCGGATTTTTTCGCACCATTAAATCTGCAATGAGATGACCTAGTCCACAATTGAGAAGGGGGCCTACCAGAAGTCAGTGACGGGGCCTCTAAGAGGTCGGGGCCCAGTAAACAACTGCAGTCTCTGCTTACCGATATACGCCATTGGCCTTAGGCAAAGTCAGGCAGGAGCAATGGCGTAAATATCGGTAAGCAGAGACAGAAGTTGCTTAAGCCGGGCATACACTGTGCAATTTTTTTACCTTTTCGGGGCGATTTTAAAGTCGTGTGAGAATTTTTTGATCGGCCTGACCTTCAGCCTGATCGTGCATCGTGTAGTGTACGGGGAGCGATCAGCCTCCCACGACCAGCTCGCGATCAGGAATAGTGTGTGTTTGTGCATGCTGACTGGGCAAATTGCTCAGTTGGCATGGACAAAAATAGACTCTTCTTTTTCTTTTTCATCTCAGATGTAAAAACAGCAGCATGGCGGAGGTGCGAGTGAACTGGAGTTCTGTCTGTAATATTGACAGACCGTAGTAGCCACGTTTGCTCAGCCATGTCTTTGTGCAAATACATTGTCACCTTTTCTTTTTAGGGCTTTCAGCAAAAAAATGCACAAATTGCCAATGCAGCGCGTTTCACTCTAGTGAGCTTCATATTCCCCTTCTATTTATTCGGCTTCCAGATAGACGAGTCAGAGCAGCTCCATCTCAATGCGAAGCTGAGTCCGACGTGGTTTTTAGACGTCCAGTGTAAGCAGGTAGATTGCATCAGATCGTCGTGCTACACATACATCGTGAGCTGTGAACTCACACTGTACGATGAAACACTGCGATTTAGTCAACGATTGAAAAAATTGCACAGTGTACGCCCGGCTTTACGGGCCCACGACCTCTTAGGGGCCAAAGCAGTCAGTTTAATTACTATGTTAATAACTGTGTATAGTTCATTGGAGGGTTGGTAAAAATACACTCATATAATGTTTCAAACAGCAATAAAGGTCTTAAAAGAATTATGTATTTGTGTATTTTATTTTTTACAGTACGACTTGGAATTATGGGTAATCCAGAGTGTAGATTAAAACCATAATAGTTATGTACAATGTGTTAGCGACGATGGATACCAAAATGAGGAACTTAAGCAGATTCCAGAAAAGCATCTCCCTGAAATGAGGTTTTGGAACTTGGGATGTCTGTAACATGTGGTGGTGGGCTGTCACCAATGGTTCAATTCAAGGTGCGCAGTCACCATTTTTCTGTGTGTGATGTGTGATCATATACTACTGAGAGTTGCATAATTGTATGTTCTTTGCCGATTGATGGAACTGTCATTTTATCACGTGTTTTATTTCATATGGGGCCCACCCAGATAATGCTGCTTACAGGCCTATTGTTGTGTTGTTACACCATTGGGCAGGGGGCCCTTTGAATTGAGCAGACAACACATAAAATAGACCCATTATACAGATACAGAAATTTTAATCGAATAGATATACATTATATGTTCTATGTTTTGTCCCTCTCTTCTTGTCCCTTTTTTTTTCGTTGTTTTCCTCGCTATGTTTTGTACTCAACTGACTTTTCATGCTGTCTCAAAGGGAATTAAATATATTTTCCAAGCACTAAGCTCACTTAGCTAATTGCTCCTTCCTGTGTTTCCAAAAAGACCACGGCAAAAGTAAATATCCCAGTCCTTCTTTTCACTGCAGACAAGCCACGATCTGCTTCTCTGTTCTCCATTTTCCATTTGGATGAAATAATATCTACATGAATCATGACAGCAGACAAGAGAAAGGAGAGCAGGAGGCGGGGTTACCAATCTACTTGCTCTGGAGAGCAGAGTTCGCTGCTTTTAGATGTTGTCGCCTAAGTCTCCAGTAGCAGAAAAAAGTTATTAGATTTGGAGCTAGGCTCTTTTTAAATGAAAGTGCTAGAGGGGTCCAAAAAGTTGATAAATATGGCGACAAAAGCGTTAAGTTGGCAACACTGCTCTTTGCACACTTTGTTTTCAAATGGTTTGCTGCTCTCTGTTTGGACCTTTTTGAACATGTGGAGCAAATGGACTGATCCAATATGGTGGACACTGAAGGGGGGGGTGGGGGGTGGGGGCTGAGAAACACTTAATATTATTATTTCTGATGGCATTTTAGCAAAAGGATAAAAAACACAACCCTTAATTAATGTGCACAAATAAGGAATAGTTTTATTAGCTATACATGTAAACAGAGTTTTATTGGGCTCCCAGGAACTTGGGGCCCTAGGCAACTGCCTAGTATTGGCTAATGGTAAACCCCCCCTGCAGACAAATACCTGCCTACTGAGAATTCACTCCCCTCCCTGACATTGATGAGAAAACGGATTAAAATATGAATGAAAAGGGAACTTTTAAACATATTCCTAATGTTTTCATATTTCTTATGCATGTATGCCCAAGAAATTGAGAGTTTTTGTGTCAGATTAGGTTAGTCAAAAAGAAAGTCTTACTTCAATTTTTCTGTTTTTGTAAATCAGTGTCCCACTGTCAGTCAGCAAGGCTGTGAAAAGATCTTCGTTTTTATAATCAAATTGTCCCTCGCTCCCCACTTTCTATCATTTTTCTAACTTTTTACCTTCTTGTCTCTTAGCCAAAGCGACCAAAAGTTGGACAAAACTATATTTGTCAAGGATTCTCTAGCTGGACTACTTTTTCAGAGACAGGAAGTAACTAGTTACGTTTTCTTGAGTAATTGAAAAAAAAAATACTTTCAAGAGTAGTTTTAATGCACTTTATTTTTTACTTTTAATTGAGTTTAAATATAATCAACTTTTACTACTCTTACTTGAGTAAAACTTCTGGCTACTTCATTCATTGTGAGCAACTTCAGCGTCTTTTGAACAAATATGCACCATTAAAAGACATACGTTCTTCTTTTTTGTACTTAAAGCTGATAAACCGTACCTCATCATTGAGACTTCTTCCACCTGGCCTCAGCAGACTCAACCAACCCGGGTTGGTCATCCCTAAGCCTACAGAGTTTTATTCAAGATTCAAGGATTCTAAGGGATCGTTATGATGTGGGATGGGATTCGTCGGCCTTCTGACTGTCTTCATCTTCAGGCCCCATCCTCTTCAACAGGAAGGTGGACAATCTACCATCCAACATTAGCTTCCTGTCACCTCAGTTCACGAGAGCTCCCATCCGATTAATAGCTGGAATACGGACGGTATGAAATAAATTCAGTTCGGAAGCTCCTGCTAACCCTTGGAAACATTAAGTCCTCTATTCCTTAAAGTTCTATTGGGTTCAGGCCAGGACATAATCCCAGGTTGATCAGACATTTCTGCCATAAATACTTCCAGAAAAATAAGTTAGTAGATCCTGCCTACAATGCAAAACTGCCGTAGCAAATAGGCATTCGACTATGCAATCCAGTTAAATATAGCATTTTATTTGTTTTTGCAAAGATAAAATGAGCACAAGACAGATCATAACACATATCGGTGTTCTGCCCTGCTCTAGCTAGACAAAGCTATTCTCACTAAATTAAAGTTTGCAAAAGAGCTGTGAAGGTGATAATAATAGAACTGGAGAAATTTACCTCTGCATTTAACTCATCACCTTGGAAAGCAGTGGGCCGCCATTGTGTGGCACCCAGGGAGCAGTGTGAGGTTAAGGGTCTTGCTCAGGGACCCAGAGTGGAGGCTATAGGGGTCGAAACCTGGTACTTGCAACCTTTTCAGAGCACAAGCTCACTGCTCTAACCCACTAGGCCAACACTCCCCCTAACCCACAGAGTTAATCCAAACAGTGTGCAGAAAGTTAAAGAAAGCAGTAAAATGTTAAGATTAAAACCCTGAGAAGGAATCTGGTCTGTTATAGGAACCACCACTTTCTGTCCCAAGCAATCCCTAATAGTAAATCAACAACTCCTCTCAAACACTGCGTGGCCTTGCACATGAGAAATGACTGAGTGAAAACTTTGATAAAGTAAGTAAATCCAACATCAATACTATCTAAACGGAATTAACAGGAAACTGAATTATCCAACCACAACCTAACCTATACTCAATTCACACCTTAGTCCTGCACCAAACTCAAGAAAAGTGAGGACGAGAATAATATCCTCACTTTCCAATGAAAAGATCTTTAGTTCGCTGGTAAAACAAGAAAAAAAAAAGGTTTTCAAGGAACTGCAGGAACAGCAGCACACACAAACATTCTCCTGTTTCCTTATATAGTAAGGACCATGTGTTGATTTCTAATAATATTCAGATACATATTTGCATGTTTGGTTTCTTTTTCCATTGATTTTCTTTTAGTCTTGAATCAATAAAAATTTCCTTTAAACTCCAGAAAGCTTGAAACCTTTCTTTTATTTTTTTTAGCTCCTCCGTTCAGTCAGATATTAGAAATGGTTTATGGTTCGACCAATCACATTCACTTGGATGCCAATCTAAGTTCTTGGTAAAAAAAAAACCCAAACGTATTACTTATTCTACCAAAGCTGGACTAAATCGCATTCAGCTTGCCCAATATACTGCTGCAAGGCGTTTTAAACTGACCCAGCAGAATAACTCACATTGGTCTTATTCTATCCACATCACACTGCCTTGCATCAAATTTTCAGTTCTGATTTTTGCAGCCTTGCATGTCCAAACTTCATCTCTGGCTGCTCTTCTAGGTTTTCAGGTCAAAATGGTTTCAAGGACCGACTTTAAAACCAGACGAGACTTTTACTTCTAAGCCAGGGTTCTTCAACGTTTTCCAGGCCAAGACCCCCAAACTGATGGTGAGATGGAGCGGGGATCCCCTAATTATATTTTATGAAGTTGTGTTCTATCAAACTGGTCCTATAGTCACTCTATTACAGATGGAGTAATGTAATGAAAGTAATTTCTCCCTGGGATTATTAAAGTATTTATGATTCTGATTCCTGGTTGATGGGACAGGTGTTGTGAATGAAACGGTGCCCAGCTTGAAAGAGCCCCTGTGTGTCACTGAATGTGTGCATTGATGACTGAAAGACATCATCTGTTTACTACAGTGTGTTCAGTTCATGTTCCTGTGTATTTAAGACATTTCAATTAGTGGAAAAATTGCAGGGGGGAATATAAAAAAAAAGCCTACTCAATCAAAATGTCCGCAACCCCCATGCAGTACCTCCGTGGGGCGGACCCCTGTTGAAGACCTCCGTTCTAAGCTACTATTCCAAGATTGAGGAATGAAGCTCCTCTGTCCCTTGGCGTTGCCTACTCCTTCAAGAAGCAGCTGAAGACTTTACTATTTAGGCACGCATTGGCTTGATTGTGCCATTTTCAAGTTGCACTTTGATGTATTTGTACCTTTTCTTATCTTTATGTTTCTTATAGCTTGTTTTTTTTTCTGAAGCACTGGGAGTTTATTATATTTTACGGTTTCTTCCCTTGTGAAGCACCCTGTAATTTTTATACCTCTAGGTCAAATGGATTTGTTCACAGAGACTTTTTATGGTTTTCTTCTTGCTGTTCTTCCACTGAGGTCAGAGTTGTAGAGAACACGACTCGTTCAATCAACAATTCCTCACACCTGATTTGTGGATCTCTCCAGTCAATCATGGTGGGTTTGCTGCTGTGTTTTTCTCAGATAAGTGCGAGCAAGAGGATCCACTAAACCAGGCATCCACAAAAGTCTTTGAGGGCCGCTTTCCTGCAGGTTTTAGAGGTTTCCTTGCTCCAGCACAGCTGATTTTAATTGAAAGCTGATTAACAGGCTTTTGCTCAACTGCAGTCATCAGAATCAGCTGTGCTAAAGCGGGGAAACCTCTAAAACCTGCAGGACAGCGGCCCTCGAGGGCCGACTTGGGGGATGCCGGCACTAAACTGTTAGAAATCAGATCAAGATTACATGTGACGTCATAAGACCTCCGACTATCTAAGTAAATACAAACAAAAAAATGTTTCTTTTAAGAAAGACCTTTTAATAGAAAAAGATAAACAGTCAAATGTTTAACAAAAGGTTAAATCTTTACAGCACATTTACAGCTCTACTTTATATATATTTAGTCACTGTCAATAAAAAAAAAAAAAAGGTGGAGGCTAAATTATTTAATGTACATGATCTACCTTGGTTTTTCCCATTTCATGAAGAAATAACATCACATCTATACTCAGAGAAACTCCTGTAGTTTTTCCTCATGCAGACTAAGACATTGCTGAGTTTAATGTTGTTTTTTTCTGTCATCACATTAACATAAATTTACTTTCAGTCATTCAGAAAAACCCATTAATAGAAGCAGAGGTTGTTTCTTTCTGCTGGAGTCACCTTAGAAAAAACGATGATGTTAACAAGCACATGAGATCAAAAAACTGGATGCAAGTGAAAAAAAAAACACACAGAAGCATTTATTCACAGAAACCGCTGATAGAAAAAGACATAAATGAATTTAGGCGTAACTAAAATGAAGTAAGTTTTTCAGTTAGAAGTGAATTACAGCACAAAAAAGGTTGTTGAACTTTGGCCCTTCACAACAAGAGCATTTACATTATAGTGCAATGAATGCTGGAGACACAGCCTACCGCATTATCATTTATATATATATATATATATATAGTATGTTAATCAGTACAGTTCTGAAAATGCCCCTGCTTTTCAAGTTCTTTCATATCGTTCATATTCATCAGGTTTTAGGCCTTAAAGAAACACTGCTCAAAAAACAGAAAATACTTTGATGCAAGAATAATTTAACTCTAAAGTGGCAACAACAGAAAAAAAATGTTTTCTAACAGATTCCTTTTGCTTTAATGGTTTAATGAGTTTCAGAGTAAATCACCGATCCAACGACCTGCTGTGCTAAATCGATGGCCCCAGAAACTCTCCAAGTCCACCTCCAGAAGTCTGTCTGTGAGCGACACTAAGGCCAGAGGTCACACTGATAAAGGCAGAGTGGGAGGGTCAGGGGTCATCTCTTGACCTTGGCATCCTCTCTAATCTTCCAGATCATCAGCTCCATGCAGGCGGACGCATCCTCACTGGAATCGTGGCCTTCCACTGGGAATGAAAGCACCACAGGTCAGCAGAGCGTTCAGCTAAACGTTACAGAAGAAATTATTTAAAAAACTAAAACAACTTGACGATCAATAAGATCACTGAAAATTTAACTGTTAACCCATCTTTAAAGGGTTATGGTTCTCTTCAGGCATGCCTATGTAGGAAAGTTAACATGTGCACTGGTTAAGTAATCTTACATTGATCCAAAGTCAGGATTTAGATATAACTAAGTTCTCCTAAACCAAGAATTTTAAGCTATAATTTCATTTGAAGCAGAATTACAAAAAAAGTCTCCAATAAACAGAAAATGATAAAAGGTTCCTGAGAAGCACAAGTAGTGACATCTGCAGGTGAATTGGGCAAAGTGGAGGCAGGATGCACAACAGAAAATCGCAGCCTAATCCTGATCTTCAACTACTTCAAATAGGCTGCAATAAGTAGATTTGTTGCAGGTGATCTACAAAGATGGCTGCAAAAACGATAAGACTGGCAAACCGTTTTGGTTCTGCCCGTTAAAATTAGCAGATTGTGTGCTGCAACACAGGCCTATGCCTCAGAAATTACCCTAAGGACTCCCTTTTCAGAGGCATAGGCCAGTACCGGCCGGGTATTGCAGGCCAACAATGACCTAAACGGCTCCCCATTACTAAGGATGGACCTGTTCTTTCGTGCCAATTTGAACGATTTCAAAGCCAAAACAAGGCTTTGTTGGTCCACTCTATAAACTTGGAACTCAACGCTAATCCAGAAATTTGGAATTTGAAAAAAAAAAGCTTCCTGGATGGGAAGCGAAACGTCTTCAAACTTGGAAAATAACTTTCAGTGGTTTGTTTTTAACCTTTTTTGGCATAAAGCTGGAGTTAATTATGATACAAGTTATCTAAAAAAAATAATCATTCTTGTCGCAAATATTTGTAGAAGTTTAAAAAGGTAGCATATCTCCATGAACAGAAGTAAAAAATAAAAATGGTAAAAATGAGAAAGTTGTCTTTGTTGATTCATTCAATAGAACATAATTTAAACATAACTGGTTATGTTGTGTTTTATTAAACTGCTACAAGTAAGAGACATGCACTTTGCTCGGCTGAGCTCTAAACCAAAGTCACTTTGCCGTGTCTTTGAAGATCCGCTCTGCACGTACAAACATGTTTACATCTGTTTGAGGACCTGAAAACCTTCTGAAGATCACATCCTATGCAGCATCTCCTGGAGGTCTTTCTCTAAAATCATAGCTGCATCTCTCATTTTTATTAATAAATTTGTTGGATTGAAATTTCGCTGAAATAAAAGAACTTGATTTGTGAAAATGTAAATTTAAAAAAGGTAAGGGCTTTATGTTTGGTCAAGCTTTTTTTCAATTCAATTCACTTTATTTCTATAGCGCCAATTCACAACACATGTCATCTCAATTCAACCAGATCATGGTGGTTCAAAGTTTTCAATCTAAGAAAAACAGCTGACTATATCGACTCATTGACTCAAAGGTAATCCCTCACACCAAGCATGCTTGTAGCGACAGTGGAGAGGAAAACTTCCTTTTAACAGGAAGAAACCTCCAGCAGGCTAAGTGTGGGCGGCCATCTTTTTCTTATCAAATCTTAAACAGCCGCTTGTCTATTTTCTGTTAATGTTTTCCATTTGCCAGAAAAAAACAGTTGCAGCTCTAAGTGGACTAAAAAGTTATTTGATAATCTCTGCAGATGGCAAACCGTTCTCCTTAGAGGCAGGGTGACGCCTATCATTGAAGGCATATTGCTGAGATTCTACAATCAGAACTTTGTCCTCGTAGATGTTAAAAACTGGGACACCACCTCACAGCACTTTGATCATCATGATGAGGGGGTTTCCCGCACTACTGAGGACCTTTACGTTGGAGAGGCACGGTTACTTACTTTCAGAAACCTCATTCTGGTCCAATTCAAAGGCTTTCCAATAAAATGATGACGCCCTGTTGGCTTAAGCCTGACGTACAATGTGCGATTTTTGAGGCGATTTTCCAGTCATGCGAGAATTTTTCGATCGGGCCGACTTTCAGCCTCAGAGTCGTGTAGTGTACAGGGGGTTACGATCAGCGATCAGCCTCTCACGACCACTTCCCGATAAGGAATCGTGAGGTCGGGAGAATATCAAACATGTTTGATTTTCTCCCGACCGTTGTGGGCTAATCGCTCAGTGGGAAAAGAAGGATTCTTCTTTTTCTTCTTCCTCTCAGATGTAAACACAGCAGCATGGCGGGGGTGCAATGAGTGAAATGCAGTTCTTTCTGTAAAATTGACGGAGCGTAGTAGCCACGTCGACGCCTGTCCTTTTTAAGACTTTCAGCACAAAATTGCACAAATTGCAAAGGCAGTGCAGTTCACTCTAGTGAGCTTCATATTCCCCTTCTATTTGTTCGGCTTCCGGATAGACGAGTCAGAGCAGCTCCATCTCACTGCGGACCTGAGTCCAACGTGGTTTTTAGACGTACAGTGTGAGCAGGTAGATCGCAGCAGAGCGTCGGGCCGAACATAAATCGTGAGCTGTGAACTCACACTGTACGACGAAACCCTGCGATTAGTCGAACAATGTGAGCAGTAGCTGCGTGCAACGATTGAAAAAAAATCGCACGGTGTACGTCCGGCTTTATTGTTTTTTCTCTGGGTTTTACACTTTGTTTTTGTTTCATTGTGTTAACTGAAAACTCTGTGTTTACACCTTGAAGCTTTCTCTCTCCGTTTCGTTACCTGAAAAGAGATCACTCGGGACAAACTCTTTAAATAACCCTTCGTAACGTATATGTAATACAAAACCATAAGATATGACAACAGATTTTGATAGAAATTGTAATCTTACTCAGATCAGAGAAGTTGCTTGGGGTTACAGAAGGCAGCTGCTTACCAACCGTGCTCATGTCTCGGGAAGTGGCCACGATTAACAATTAAAGAAGTATTTTATACAACTCCAGTCTGCCACATCATCATATTTTACATCTTAAATTTTAGCAGATGAGGAGACATCCATGGCTCCAGCCTTATCAATATATTACACTTTGTTCTTAGCTGAAGGAGGCCGCTCTCATTCCATTCCCAAATCTCTGCCACGTACAGAATGAAGATTATAACTGTATATAGCCGGACCGAGGAACTGGGCTAATTAGATCAACTACTGGGGAAAACATCAGCAGGCAGCAGATTAAGGTGTAATAAACTCCCACATCATAAATCATAATTATCCTAACAATTGCTTAGTAAATGTACAGGTTTTACATGCTCAATAAGTGAGAAAAGGAAGTAATAAAGCAAAAAAAAAAGTCAGCAATTCCCCAGCAGAGGTTTAAAATAAAGAGGAAAAGTTCAAGATCAAGTGTGAAAAAGCAGAACAATGGCAAAAAAATGATTACATTGCCATAATGTTTTCAAACTTAAATCAGCAAATCTAATGAACACCAAACAGGTTCAGCAGATCTTTTCCTGGGCAGACTAAATGCAGAGATGCATTTTTTTTTTCATAAATGTGGCATAAAATGGGGAGAAATAAAAAGTTTAATTTTAACACTTTAAGATTTAGAGAGTAAATAAATAAATGACAACATACTGGAGAGAAAAAAATAAGTTGTTAAAATTGTTGTTTTGTTTCTCACCATTGTCCTGGATGATGCGTTTGAGGTAATCGGCCATCAGGTTCTTCAAGGCACGTTTGTAGGGCAGACCGAGGCGGTGAGGGAACACGATGGCGGTGTCTACGACCGAACTGTGGATGAGCTGGAATAGAAGAGAGACAAACACAGATAAAACCAGAGGCTTCCAAACTTTTCAGCTTCTGACTCACGAAATGGTACCAGAGTCGACTGATAACCCAAAACGTTCGTCCAGTTTAAAACATTGACGAGAGTATCACGATGAGTATAATGGTGTTACAAACAGCATCAAGGAATTGGTTTTGACCATTTTTAAGACGATGATGTTCATCTTGTTGCTCCTAACTTACCTGTTTAGCTGCCTTTCTCTATTATAAAGGAGCCACTATAGGAGCTCCTACTTTAGCTACGCTTATATGTTTCTCACACATAGAAAGAACACCCTAGTTCACTGCTTCTTTATTCCTTTAGAGGCTGCTAACGCTGAGCCCGGTTCTGGTTCTGCTGCAGGTTTCTTACAGTTTTTTTCTCTCCACTGTCACTACATGCATGCCCGGTGTGAGGGATTGCTGCAGAGTAGAGACTGACACGGGAGTGGATTTTCACTCCTGTCCCGTCCCACTCCCACAGAAAAAAATTGTGTCCCGTCCCGATCCCGGGCCAGAGTAGAACTCTAAATCCCGTCCCGTCCCACTCCTGGTGAAATTACTCCCACTCCCATCCTGCTCCCATTCAGAAGGACTCCTGCTCCTGCACCACTCCCATTCTTGTTTTTGAGCACGGGTGAAAAACTCAGAGCGGAAGCACTGTTGGTTTTTGGGTCGTGTAGTTTTTTTGACTCGCATTATAGTGTAGGCTTCAAGGAAAAAAAATACAAAATGGCGGCGCCAGTACTGGATTTTTTTTCTTTCTATTTTATTTTATTTTTTGGCATCGATCCTAGTTTTTTTTTTTAGTTATTATTGGTTTGCTCCCGCTCCCGTCTGCTCCCGTTAATGTTTAATCCTGTACCGTCCCAATCACGTGATCGTTACTAATACTGACTCCCATCCCACGGGAATCCCGAAAAAATGTCAGTCTCTACTGCAGAGTCAGCAGCACAATGCAAGCGATGCAAAGCTAATGACTCGCTGTAGTCAGCTGGGTTTCCTAAGATGGTAAAATGTTCCAATCAGCCTGGATAATTTGATATGACAGTTACTGTTAGATGCCTTGAGATGTGTGTAAAAAATTATTTTGGCTTTGTTTTACAGAAGGAAAAAAAATTAGCCTTTAGTTAAATAAGCTGGTATCTATCAAGGACAGATTCCCCTTTTTTCACCACTTTTTTCTTCCTCTTAACTTTCCCTAAATACGCAAAGACAGCCGTCTGAACAACCAGATTTTCTGCAGTGACCTTCTATAGCTTCCCTCTCTCCAGTTTTCTTCACAATTGTACTGAACAGAACATGTCTGTGACAAAAATTGTTTTTCTATTTATATGTAAAAAAAATTTTTTCCTGATGATATTTAATATTTATTCTCATTAACTCTTCAGCCAAAATTAATCAAAACCCTTTCTTAGTGACTTTTGGTGATCTGAGTTTTGTGATTAATTTTAATGATATTCTAATCCAGAGGTTCCCAAAATGGGTTCAGGATTCGCTGGGAAGGTCTATCACTGAGTGGGGTTCACCAGTTGATTTCACAATCAACATAGTGAGATTCCTAAGGTAAATAAATGAGGGCCAAAAACATACCATGAAATAAGTGAAAATAAAATATTCAAAGATGAAATATTATTACATAAAATTATTATTTTATTTAATAAACTTTATATTAAATTATTTAATTGATTTTTAAGAAAAATACATTAACTTAAAAAGGGTCATGTATTTTTAGGGTCTCCCCTCACTCTGGCAGCTGTTTTTTTGGGGTCACAGCCTGGAACCCTGTTCTAATCTATTAAAAAGTAAATTATAAGATAAATGAGAGGTCAGATTATTAAACTATTAGTTGCTAAATTATCTGGCAGCTCCAGCATTCCCGCTTTCAAAACAGATTCCATTCCTTCCAAGGACTACGGAAGCCTGAATGAGGCTTTTCTGTAGTTCTCATGCAGCTAAAACAATAAGCAGCTGAAGACGAGGCTCACCTTCAGCGCCAGCAGGTCGCTCTCCAGACTGTGACCGATGAGGATGGACTCGGCCCTGAACATGCTGAGCAGCACAGCCTGGACATCTCTCAGGGTGATGGTGGCGTTCACCAAGTCCTCCTCAGTGACGCCAGAGAATCTGTCAGAGATGCAGTTTATTCTCACCGACTCTCTCAGAGTTCACACGCTGCTGAGACTCAAATGTTTCCTCACCGCGTGTTGTAGTCAACTACTTTGCTCTCTGGCTTGACAAAGGTGTCGTAGATTACTTTCATCTCCGAGTCGATGACTGTCACTCTGGTCAGCTCCAGACCCTGCTTGGTATAACACTGATCACACAGACACAAGGAAATGGATCAGCTGTGATACTAACAGTGTTGTGCCTGAACGCGTTCATTGAACGAAAGTTCATGAACTCGTTCATATTTTGGGCGAACGTGAACTGAACGTACTGCATTACTGCCTGATGAACGTTATTGTGAACTCGTTCATTCTGGTGTCAGTGAACGGCACGCTCTCTTAGTTCAACTCCGTTCAATAGGTTGCCAGATTTCTATAGAGTCCTCCAGGCGAAAACCCGGCTAAATCACACCGTAAACAGGCCTTAATATGTAACGGGGTAAAACACCCAATCTGGCAACACCAGCTATCAGCGTCGTAGCCTACATCGAAACAAAATGCAGCGAGGAAGCCACAGCAGCATGGAGACGACCGTGGAGGCAAAAAAGCAGCAGTATGATCACTTAAAACAGTTTTATGACCAGGTGGTCGGTGAGGATGATGGCAACAACTTTGCCCGCCGGCTTTCAGTAAAAAAATCCGCACTTCAGTAACCTTAAATTCCTACCTCAGCCTGGTCCCTCAGTTTCTGTTAGTAAAATGTTATTGAGGGTTTTACTATTCATGTAACTTGTTTGTTAAACCTGCCTGGTATAATTTTCCAGGATTCATTTTTAGTATGTACTGAAATGGAATTTCAAATTGAAAAAAATATAAAAATTTAAAAAAACATTTGCACCTTAAAGACTACTTTCCTGTTTTTCTTTTAATAATTCCTCATAAAAAAGACCATTCAAGCAGCACATTTTTCCTGATGTTTTTGAGAATATACTGTAGGGGTGAAATCTGCAGCTGCTACTAGTGTGAAGTGAATGGACAGCAACAAAGCATTAAAGCAACAATGGGGAAATGCTGTCCCCTCAATGCTAATGTAAACCCTGGTTGGATAAGGATTCAAAACTGGATATGAAGATGAAATCTGACGCACAGTTTCAGAGTTACAACTGATAAAATAATTGCTGTCTGTGGTTCTACAGTAGGCTATGGTGTAATTGAGCAATATATGAAAAAAAAAAAAAAAGGAACTGAACTAGTTCATTTTTTGGAACTGTGAACTTAGTTCAAAATTTTTAATTATGAACTATGAATTGAAACTAGTTCATTTTAAAATGTGTGAACTGAACTGTGAACTTAGTTCAAAATTTTTAATTATGAACTATGAATTGAAACTAGTTCATTTTAAAATGTGTGAACTGAACTTTGAACTAGTTCACGTAGAAAGAGAACTTTCCCAACACTGGATACTAAAGCACAAAAGACAGACCCAAATTAAAGTTTATGGTGTGACTTTCTGCATCAGCTGTAGAAGCAAACATATCTGATGAAAAGGCAGAGCGTGGTCCTGTTTCAGGATCACTCACCATCTCACAGTCCAAAGCAAACACTCCTCCGTTTCCATCCACAGGCAGCGGCTTGCTGAACGTTGACACAAAGCCATCTAGGGACTCCTTACGGCCGTCCTGAACGTGTTGCTATGGTAAAACATTCAGATGATGAGCATTAAAAAAAAAGACGAAATTAACACAATGAATGCAGAAAAACACAAAGACTAAGAAAGATTCCCTCAGAGACTAACAAAATCCAGATGCCTTAATTTAGCTAACAGAACAAGAGGATCAATAAAGAACTACATTTAGATGAATAAACAATAAAAAAAATACATAAACTAACAAAATGGAAAACAGTTGATCAAATTAATACCTAAAAGTTAAAAATCTAGTTGAATAAAAACATTTATGAACTAAACTAAATGTTTAAAAACGTAAATAACTACAACAAAATACACCCAGAGACAAATAATGTCAATAAAGAATATACTTACTGATAAGTATAAAGAAAAAAAAATCTATAAACAAAATAAACGAATAACTAGTTAAATATCTTCATTAATAAAAAAGAACATGGTTAATGGTTAATTAATACCCAGTTTTGGGAGTAACTGTGTTAGTTTTTCATTCAAAAATGTATATGTAATCTATATATCTACATATATAGTTTACTTTTTATATGTATATTTACACACACACATATTTATATATATAAAAATAAAAGTACATTTCAGAGGGATTTAATATTGAACATCCCAAGTTTTGACTACTTTTAGTTTAAGGAAAGGGAGTCCAAATTTTAGAGCAATAAATGAACTAGTACCACTATACTAATGTAATAAAAATAAAGGTTAAATAATCAGTAGCGTAAAGAAAAAAATACAACTCAAAGTCCTCCTGCCTTGGTGCCACTTTTTTGGTATCTTATGTTGTTATTTTCCAGCTAACTGGACACTTTCAGTCCATATCTTAGTAAAAACAGTATTAGGAAAACGTCTCTTATTTACTTTCCCAATTTGGCATCCAGGAGCTCCCACAGCTGCTGAGCAACAGCTGTATGTGGTCTCCCAGCCTCCAGCGACTAAGAAAGAGGGGAATAAAATGTGTTCTTGAGTGTCTGAATCAGACAGAGGGAGTTATTTAAAATTCAGACTGAAATCCAAAGCGTTTACCTCGGTTCCTGCGTAAACGCCCCCAGTGGTAGCTACACTCCTCTTTCCGTATGCAGCTGCCGTTAACATTGATCTTATACTCTGCACCACAGCGACAGCAAATCTTGTTGAACGCTGGAGGAAAATGAGCAAAATACTTTAATTTAATGAAAGTTGATGATAATATACATTGCATGGGATAAAATGAGGTCTGTTATTAATATACTGACGGTCTGGACTGATCTTTTTCTCTGGAAGGTTATGAATGATGGCCCTTCCAGAGGCCTCTGGGTTCGGCCTCGGGTATCCGTGCTCCTGCAGCTGTTCCTCTGTCATCAGGTAGGCCTTCAGCTTCCTGTATAGGTTAGCTCCTGTAATAAAAAAAAGGCAGCGCCTAAATAAGGTAAGTTTACATTTTTTACATAATCAATTGGATTTAAAGCTGTTTCTATGCCACATACAAATATTTTTTATATTTAGTTAACATCACAGGACTTACTACATATGTCCTTTCCCCTAATAATTCATATTTTATTGTGTCTTATTAAATGGCTGTGAAAATGTTAAAGAAGCAGCCTTTTATCATTGCTCTTTTCAAATACAGTCTTCCTGTTTTGTTCATGTAGAAAATGGTGGCAAAGATATTCTGAGCTTACAGAACCAAACAGGCAACAATTTTTAGTCTGAAGATTTGATGGAAGGATAAACACAGCATAGTCTGGTCTGTTGGAGCAGGTGAGTTTTTAAGCACTAAGCTCACTGGAGAATGGGGCAGAAAGCTGCTAAAGAGAAACTATTTCAAATCATTCTTTTTCTTCTTCACTGAATCACCCATTTTTTTCTTTTTAGTTTTTTATTTTATTTGCTAGCTTCAACCAGACCTGCTTCTTTTCTCTTCTTTCACTTTGCATTGGGCCGCTCATGTCTCCCCTTATTATGCAAAACCTATAGAGTGACAAAGTTAGGTGAATGACCCAAAGTTACCATCAGTCACTTCGACCAATCAGTGGTTTGGGAATCCTTCCTGACCTCCCTATTGGTCACCTCATCCTGCCTTCAAAGGTGAAGCTCACTGCCTGCTGGTGGAAGCGTTTCGCTAGACATGTGACATAGCATAGCTCTCCTACAGAGAGGGCAGGTAGTCTAAAACTAGATACAAACACATAAACAAGCTCACATACCTCTAACTGTCAAAATAAAATGCTTTTATACTGCAGACTCCAAGTCCTCAAACAGACTGGTTTCTATCCTATGTGGTTGAATAATGAGGTAAATGGGTACAAAAACAATTTCTGAATTAAATTGATATCAGATCATCTTGGTGCCATTTTAGTCAGGACTTTTCATTTAAATCTTACATAAAGTTTCTAGACTTTCCTTCTTTCATGTCCAGAATTTCGCAAAAATTAGAAATGTATTGTCCAGTGGTGATGCTGAAAAAAAAAACAGTCCATACTTTTGTAACCTCAAGGCTGGACTATATAAATGTAGTTTTTTTTAAATATATACAATTCTTTACAATCAGATAGTCCACATACTAGTAAAAATCCTTTAACTGATCCAAAGTGCTGTTGATAATAAAAAATAGGGACAATATTTCTCCTAGCTTAGCCTCCCTTTGACTTCCTGTTAGATCCAGAACTAAATTTTAAATCGTCCTCTCACATATAACGCCCTACATAACGATGCTCCATCTGATATCAGAGATCTGATTGTTCCTTATATTCCTAATGCAATACTTTGCTCTCAATCTTCAGGCCTATTAGTAGTTCCTAGAACTTCTAAAGTAGAATGCTGCTATAGGGTTAGGCTGCTGGAGGACATTGGGGACACTTTCCTCGCTCTGCTTAATCCTACTTCTAACCTCCAATTGTGTAATATTTGTCAGTTCAACCCCCAACTTTATGTTCTCTCTGCATTTTCTCGCCATATAAGCTTCATCTGGTCTGATTCGGTTTTGCTCTGGGATCATTAGCTGAGTTGATGCCATCAACACCCAACGATTATAGATGATGGAGTTGGTCCTGTTTTTCAGTGCTTTGTCACAAGGGCACAGATTTTTGAACAGCAGGGAAAACACAAAAAAGATTTCAACTTAATTTAAATTAGTGTAAACTGGGCTTAAACTAGTGCTCAATTATATACTTTCACAATAACATGTTGGTCAATTTTAATTAAGAAGGTTATTAGATTAAATAAAAAGTGTTTATTGTTCAGTAATAGCAACATTAAAGCTGCAAACCTCCAGGGTTAAAATAGTTTTATTTAATATTTTCTCTATTTATCTGTTATTCTATTTCTAATTATCTTCTATACTCTAAAATTGAAGGAAAACAAAAGGAGGAAGATGTTTATCCTGGTGATCTCCTTGTGATTTAGTTAAACTTAAGCCCAGTTAACGCATCCCCTGTGATGCGAGGTCATGGGATGGTAGCTGATGAGGGGGTAAACAGAACGAGAGGTCGTCACATGGCTGTTTGAACAGCTTGGGTGTTACAAAGATGCTGCTACAGCAGACGCTAAGCAACAGCGGAAAAAAAAAAACAATAGAAAAAAAAACTATTCTCTCGTTTATTGGAGATATAATCTGCTGTCTCTGTGGTTTAGCATATGATCCGGGGACATATAAAGAGCTTATCCCAGAAAAATAACCAAGATGAAATGAGCACATGTGTCTTGTGACTGCAAAAAGAGACCGCTGTAGAGCCGCCCCTTCCTTACCAAACAGTTTCTCCTCCTGCTGTTTACCCGACCTGTTGACTGTGAAGCTGGTTGTGGCTGCGTGACGGCCACCCAGAACCTCCTCATGGGACTGAGCCCTTCTTTTTGCTGCAATCCCAGCATCCTCTGCAGAAAATACACAACAGATCCAGCAACATTCATTCATGAAACACA
The DNA here is from genome assembly GCF_016077235.1 of Cyprinodon tularosa. Lineage (NCBI taxonomy): Eukaryota > Metazoa > Chordata > Actinopteri > Cyprinodontiformes > Cyprinodontidae > Cyprinodon > Cyprinodon tularosa. Next base: position 427,100 of record NW_024038624.1, read on the forward strand.
ATTTCATCCATTATATTCAAGTGTAACTAAAGAAATGGAAATAAGCAAAGACCAATTGCACTAATATTAACGGGCATTTCATTTCTTTGTTCTTTACTGTATATAATTTCAAATAAAAACAGAATCATGTTAACATTTTAAAAACATTTCTGGGGGAGCATGCCACCGAACCCATTATTACAGAAATATATATATATACACATATATATATATATATATATATATATATACACATATATATATATGTATATATATATATGTATATATATACACACATATATATATATATATATATATATATATATATATACACATATATATATATATATATATATATATATATATATATATATATATATATATATATACATATATATACAGGTGCTGGTCATAAAATTAGAATATCATGAAAAAGTAGATTGATTTCAGTAATTCCATTTAAAAAGTGAAACTTGTATATTATATTCATACATTACATACAAACTTATATATTTCAGATGTTTATTTTGTTTAATTTTGATGATTACAAATGACAACAAATGAAAATCTCAAATTCATCATATCAGAAAATTAGAATATTACTGAAGACCAATAAAAACAAAGGATTTATAGAAATGTTGGCCAACTGAAAAGTATGAACATGAAAAGTATGAGCATGTACAGCACTCAGTATTTAGTTGGGCCTCCTTTGGCCTGTATTACTGCAGCAATGCGGCGTGGCATGGAGTCGATTAGTCTGTGGCACTGCTCAGGTGTTATGATAGCCCAGGTTGCTCTAATAGTGGCTTTTAGCTCTTCTGAATTGTTGGGTCTGGTGTATTGCATCTTCTTCTTCACAATACCCCATAGATTTTCTATGGGGTTAAGGTCAGGAGAGTTTGCTGGCCAATTAAGAACAGGGATACCATGGTCCTTCAACCAGGTACTGGTAGCTTTGGCACTGTGTGCAGGTGCCAAGTCCTGTTGGAAAATGAAATCTGCATCTCCAAAAAGTTGGTCAGCTGCAGGAAGCATGAAGTGCTCTAAAACTTCCTGGTATGTGGCTGCGTTGACCCTGGACCTCAGAAAACACAATGGACCAACACCAGCAGATGACATGGCACCCCAAACCATCACTGACTGTGGAAACTTTACACTGGACTTCAAGCAACGTGGATGAAGTGCCTCTCTTCTTTTCCTCCAGACCCTGGGACCTTGATTTCCAAAGGAAATGCAAAATTTACTTTCATCAGAGAACATGACTTTGGACCACTCACCAGCAGTCCAGTCCTGTTTCTCTTTAGCCCAGGCAAGACGCTTCTGACGCTGTCTGTGGTTCAAGAGTGGCTTGACACAAGGAATGCGACAGCAGAAACCCATGTCTTTCATACGTCTGTGTGTGGTGGTTCTTGAAGCACTCACTCCAGCTGCAGTCCACTCTTTGTGAATCTCCCCCACATTTTTGAATGGGTTTTGTTTCACAATCCTCTCCAGGGTGCGGTTATCTCTCTTGCTTGTACACTTTTTTCGACCACATCTTTTCCTTCCCTTCGCCTCTCTATTAATGTGCTTGGACACTGAGCTCTGTGAACAGCCAGCCTCTTTAGCGATGACCTTTTGTGTCTTGCCCTCCTTGTGCAAGGTGTCGATGGTCGTCTTTTGGACAACTGTCAAGTCAGCAGTCTTCCCCATGATTGTGTAGCCTATAGAACTAGACTGAAAGACCATTTAAAGGCTTTTGCAGGTGGTTTGAGTTAATTAGCTGATTAGAGTGTGGCACCAGGGGCCATCAATTTTGAACCTTTTCACAATATTCTAATTTTCTGATATGATGAATTTGAGATTTTCATTTGTTGTCATTTGTAATCATCAAAATTAAACAAAATAAACATCTGAAATATATGAGTTTGTATGTAATGTATGAATATAATATACAAGTTTCACTTTTTAAATGGAATTACTGAAATCAATCTACTTTTTCATGATATTCTAATTTTATGACCAGCACCTGTATGTATATATATATATATATATATATATACTACATATATATATATATATACATATATATATACACATATATATATACATATATATATATACATATATATATATATACATATATATATATATACATATATATATATACATATATATATATACATATATATATATACATATATATATATATACATATATATATATATACATATATATATATATACATATATATATATATACATATATATATATATATATACATATATATATATATACATATATATATATATATATATATACATATATATATATACATATATATATATATATATATATATATATATATATATATATATATATATATATATATGTGCTAAGAAAATTCTAGAAAAAATAAAATCTGAAATTAAAATGAAATGATATGACATAAATATGTAAAAAAATGTTTTTTTTATTCAATTTATTCTTTTTTTCTTTTATTTTTCTTTTTCTTTTTTTTTTTTTTTTTTTTTTTTACCAATTTCCAATTATAAAATGTGTCCTTCACATGCAATAATAATGAAAGCCACTCCATACACAAACAGGTCATGTCTGCCAGAAAAGAGATGCTTAAATAAAAATGATGGTGGAATGGATGTTTTTGAAGTTTCAGAGACAGCACAGTGTCCAAAGTAGATCAGTGTTGCAAAGCCAAAACAACAACATTGTGCATCATCTTTATGTTTATGTAGTTAGTTGAACCAAAGTCAGGGACAGTCAAAAAGTTACAGATATTCATCTAGTTGATATGGATTCTCTGTTTAGCTTGTTGAATATTAATAAAAATGACTGAAAATTAATTCTTGAGTCAGTTTAAGTATGACCATTAAGACCTCTGGGTTAGACTGAGGTCAAAATAATCAGTAACGCCCTAAAAAACTTTTATCCCTTGATCCTTATCAAGCCTTTTCTCCAGGAATATCTGATTCAGGTTCATATTTCAGTCCTTAAGTGTTTGTACCTACCAACAGTTATCTTTTTTCTTTGATATTTGATCAGTTAAAACTAGTGTTGTGCCGACGGCATACCTGGCTGTGCAGTATCGGCTAATACCGATACCATCTGTTTGATTGTACTTTGATTGGCCATTCTAACACATCCACATGCTTTGATCTTATAGCTCTGGCTAGCTTAGGGTGGTTTAACTCTGGTTTAGAGTGGGTGTCCTGCTGGAACAGGAGTTGACAGGTCAAGTTTTTGGAAGTTTCTAGCAGGTTTTTTTTTTTTTACAGAACGTATTAAGCTCCATCTTCTCCCAACCGCTGACCTGCTTCCTTCCTCCAACTGAAAAATCTCCATGATGCTGTCGCAATAATTTTCACATAGAAATTGTGTGCTTAGAGCGATTTGAAATTCTTCTTTGGTAAATAGAGTTTAATCGTACTTTAAATTGTTATATAGCACCTGATGCTCAAAATGCTTCAAGATGTGCAGCTGCAGATGAACGAAATGTGCCCCAGGATGCCCTTTGATGAACGTCCACCACAGTCTTTACAAGCAAACCAGACGCCAAAGACACTTAAAAAAATGTAATGCAATCTAGGTCTGGCTAAAACCTCCACAAATCTTTTAAAAAATCTAATTATAATCTAAAGAATCCATATATTTGATTAGGTAGGCTTTACACAAATTATACTGAGCATTATTAAAGGAAATCTGTATCTACAGCTAAACATCTTGATGGTAGCCCTATGCTTCAATTAAGCCGCTGAAAACCCGGGTTTTTTAAAACTTGGGTAACCCGCTAACAATCGGCTTTTGGTTCTTTACATATTTGACCGAAAAGCTGAGTCCGATCCCGTGATGGCAAGCTGCCTGGCCACTGGCCCCCCACCACTGTGTGTTCAATGACACCATCACGCTGGGTGAGCGAGCGCCGATTATGTCGACAGTGCAACGGAAATCAGGAGAGTAAATAATGGAGAGCATCATGGACGGGAGCCAGAGGGTAGTCGGTATTATTTTTTTTATTATTTCACTCTTTTACCCGTCGGAATCCCTCTTACCAGTGCTGCTTCATGTTTATTGAACGTAAACAGAGTTGTTTCGGCTTGTTAGATCAGAAGCGACTGGTGCCGGGTGTTGATGTTCATACATTGTATTCAATGGTATCACATAAATTAGCGGGTCAACAAGGGTCTGGTGTTACTACTGCATGCCGATCAGAGCCGAGGTGATTGACTCGGGCAGAAACGCGTGAGTGAGCTGTTCCCACTGCCACTAAATGCCGACTGTTCCCGGGTTTAAACAGGTTTTTGGGCAAGTAGGAAGGGTGTATTAGACGGGGATTTCTGTCAAGATGAAAATCTGAAGATAAAGAAGGTTTATGTTCTCAAAATCACAGCAAGTGCAAGAATGCATCAAACCAACAGAGAACCATCGACATGAAGGGTCCAGACCCACAGGACAGAAAGCCAGAGAAATCTCCTAAACAGAGCTGCTGAAAAATTTGTCTTCAGTGTCTAATTAAAGACGTTTTCTTATTTAAGATATGGGACAAAAATCCATGAAAGTAAATGAGAAGGTACCTAAAATAATGCTGATTTAAGGACACAAACCCATTCTATTATTCCCTCTGATAGGTTGATTTTCAGGTGTATAGTAGACACATAGGTCAGAGTTAGAGTGGAAACAATTATTTGCGTTCTGATTATTTGAACCTCAAAAAGATTTGAATCATAGTGGATAGATCCTTTAGATGGGAACGGAGGATCCTTACTGGTGACAGGCGACGAAGACGAGCCGCTTTTGCCCCGCAGCTTCTTCAGCGTGTTCACAGCGACGTTGAGGTAGATGTTTTTACTGCTACTGCGATCATACACAAGCTTCTCCTCATCGAGGGCCTGAAGCAAAAAAACAAAAAACAGATCCTTTTTAATGTAAAAGAAAAAAAAAAGGGGGAAATAACCTTTTCTCAATGATTCACACACCATCCGAAATGCAGCCTCCTCCGACGGGCAGAACTTCACACATTCGTCTATAAAAGTGTTGAGGTAGCGCTGGCGGATGTTGGTGGGAACTTTTGCCCCAAACTCAGTGGGAATGACAGGCCGCTTCATGGAGGTGCTCTGAAAAAAACAACAACAAAACAGGCAGAACAGGCACTGGGTTACTGATTACAAAATGTTGCTTCAGGTTCCTTAAACAACCATTTTTCCCCCCAGGTACCTTAAAGGTACGTTATGAGGATGTTCCCAAACCTTTTACAGATTTCCAACACTCATATAAACCTGTATATAAATAAGAAACACATGCACATCTGGAAGGTGATTATTTAGAATATATAAACATCAAATAAGCAGAGGTTTGGCACCTTCATGGTGGGTGTGTGAGCCGTCCTCTTCTGCAGCATCGTAGATGAGGTCTTGGACAGAATGCCAGCCGTGGTTTGGCTCTTCACCCCCTGAGGGGGCTCACCCACAGCTGGTTTTCCATGTGCTGGACCTGCTGGGACAAACATCCATGCATGACTGCAATGCTTTGATCACACAGATGCACAAACCTTTGATTCAGAGACTGTCCTACTCGTCTTAGTGGATGCCAGCTGTGGATTGGGCCGGTGAGCGATTCTCTTCTTTTCTCCAGGAAGGTTGGAGGCGGAGCTCTGTGAGGCAGCTTTGACTGAGGCGGAGAGCTGAGCGGCTTGCTGCTGAGCCAGCTGCATGCGCTGGAAGCAGACCTCCTGAGGTGTGGGTCTCTTGTAAGGTCGGACCACAGTCTTTGAAGGTGCATCAGTCTGAACAGTAAAAGTAAAAAGATCGGTACCATGAGGGTTTGATACATACGGACTGTATTAATAAACACAGTCATTCACAATTGTTAGGGTTAGGGTTAGGTAATTGTTGCTCAAACATTTATAGTAAACTTAGATATGACTTATTACTTTCAGTACAATATAGGTAAATACAGGTGCTGGTCATAAAATTAGAATATCATGAAAAAGTAGATTGATTTCAGTAATTCCATTTAAAAAGTGAAACTTGTATATTATATTCATACATTACATACAAACTCATATATTTCAGATGTTTATTTTGTTTAATTTTGATGATTACAAATGACAACAAATGAAAATCTCAAATTCATCATATCAGAAAATTAGAATATTGTGAAAAGGTTCAAAATTGATGGCCCCTGGTGCCACACTCTAATCAGCTAATTAACTCAAACCACCTGCAAAAGCCTTTAAATGGTCTTTCAGTCTAGTTCTATAGGCTACACAATCATGGGGAAGACTGCTGACTTGATAGTTGTCCAAAAGACGACCATCGACACCTAGCACAAGGAGGGCAAGACACAAAAGGTCATCGCTAAAGAGGCTGGCTGTTCACAGAGCTCAGTGTCCAAGCACATTAATAGAGAGGCGAAGGGAAGGAAAAGATGTGGTCGAAAAAAGTGTACAAGCAAGAGAGATAACCGCACCCTGGAGAGGATTGTGAAACAAAACCCATTCAAAAATGTGGGGGAGATTCACAAAGAGTGGACTGCAGCTGGAGTGAGTGCTTCAAGAACCACCACACACAGACGTATGAAAGACATGGGTTTCTGCTGTCGCATTCCTTGTGTCAAGCCACTCTTGAACCACAGACAGCGTCAGAAGCGTCTTGCCTGGGCTAAAGAGAAACAGGACTGGACTGCTGGTGAGTGGTCCAAAGTCATGTTCTCTGATGAAAGTAAATTTTGCATTTCCTTTGGAAATCAAGGTCCCAGAGTCTGGAGGAAAAGAAGAGAGGCACTTCATCCACGTTGCTTGAAGTCCAGTGTAAAGTTTCCACAGTCAGTGATGGTTTGGGGTGCCATGTCATCTGCTGGTGTTGGTCCATTGTGTTTTCTGAGGTCCAGGGTCAACGCAGCCACATACCAGGAAGTTTTAGAGCACTTCATGCTTCCTGCAGCTGACCAACTTTTTGGAGATGCAGATTTCATTTTCCAACAGGACTTGGCACCTGCACACAGTGCCAAAGCTACCAGTACCTGGTTGAAGGACCATGGTATCCCTGTTCTTAATTGGCCAGCAAACTCTCCTGACCTTAACCCCATAGAAAATCTATGGGGTATTGTGAAGAAGAAGATGCAATACACCAGACCCAACAATTCAGAAGAGCTAAAAGCCACTATTAGAGCAACCTGGGCTATCATAACACCTGAGCAGTGCCACAGACTGATCGACTCCATGCCACGCCGCATTGCTGCAGTAATACAGGCCAAAGGAGGCCCAACTAAATACTGAGTGCTGTACATGCTCATACTTTTCATGTTCATACTTTTCAGTTGGCCAACATTTCTATAAATCCTTTGTTTTTATTGGTCTTCAGTAATATTCTAATTTTCTGATATGATGAATTTGAGATTTTCATTTGTTGTCATTTGTAATCATCAAAATTAAACAAAATAAACATCTGAAATATATGAGTTTGTATGTAATGTATGAATATAATATACAAGTTTCACTTTTTAAATGGAATTACTGAAATCAATCTACTTTTTCATGATATTCTAATTTTATGACCAGCACCTGTATGTATAAAAAATTTTTTATTTATTAAAAGTAAAGACACGTCTCAGGACAATCTTAACTATGTCTATTTCTTTTTTGTCTTCAACACTGTTAATACCAGTACAGCCTGTTCTTCATTGGCTTGTAGAACCCCTTCATCAGCCTAAAAAAGGTGTTTTCTATGTGGCTTTATTAGTTTTTCATACTAAAACTTTGGCGGATATTCCTTAGTATAACATTGCTTTTATGCCACAGGGATTCGTTGCTATTTATGTGCAGCTTTACAGTCGTTTCCGTCAGGTTGAGGTCTGATTTTAGGCTTGGTTATTTAAAACTTTCATTCTTTGCTCCTGAACATGTTCAAATCATGGCTCCTCCACCCTCCAACATGATTCACAGTGAATATATAGTCTTTTTGCTGACATGCTTTTAATTGTGCCACAATGAGGACATTCTGGTGTTTACAACAGCAAAACGATTATAGAAAACAAAACAATGAATAAACAATAAATAAAAACAAAACCACAAAAGAACAGACTAGTATTTACCCATTCTAGCTGTTTCTATTTGTTTGTTTTGTGTCAACATCCTGTTGACCTGCGACTGAGACCAAGCTGTCTGACTCAGAGCAGCACATTTCTCTCTAGAATCCATTAGGAGTCTTGAGATGTCATTGTATCTGCAGAGATTCAAGCACCTTGTGCCAGATGAAGTAAAGCAGCCCCAGAGCATCACAGAGCCTCCTCCATGTTTCACAGTAGGGAGTCTTCTTATCCTAATATGTTTAAAATACTTCATTGAGGTATCTTAAAAGCTGCTAAAGACGAGGTGTTTTTTTTTTTACTATGCATTGCTGACTATACTTGTCTCAGTTGATTTCAGGATAAGATTAAAATAAACTACAATTCCTGAAATTATACCATTCTAAAACAAAAAAGCTGAATTTTTCTATACTGCCGTTTTATAAAGAAACAGCTTTAAATATGTGATCAGGAAGAGACTTGTTAATACAAAGAGACTGTCGCCCGATCAGAGTCCCAGCTTCTCTCTCAGACTTTTCCATGAAATCCCATCAGTGGAAAACCCCTGAATTCTTATTGGTATATTTTCATATCTTGTTTTCAGGCTTTACTTCCTGGTTTACTTGTGTCACCACTCACAAACTCTAGATGAGTTAAGATATAAAAATGTCCCAGCATGTTGTGAAGTACATGTCTTAATTTGTTGGGAAATTCTCTCTCACTCTTTGCTCAGATAAAATTCTTGAAGGTAAAGACCAAATTTAGCCAAAAGTTGAGATGTTCCTGATCTTCCTCTAAAACAAGCTGGTCTTTGTTTTCATTATGTCATCATTGTTTGGAACTTGGGCCAAACTTTGGGCCTACTTGTCCAGCTATGGCATAACAGGAAATGTATTTAGTAAAATGATGTTCTGAGTTAATAAGAAAAGTCTTCTCATACTTTAGGGCCAATAAAGTTTTAGTTGTCAGGTTTGTCCTAAAAATACTGGAAAAGGTTAACATTAAATGTCTCAATATCATTTTGTGTATTAAATTACCTTAACATGCTAACAGGCCGGTTTTTGATTAAGTCAGAATTCTGGAAAGAGGGCAAAGATGCATTAAAGGGGAACACCGTTATTTTACACTGGCCCCTTGATTTTACTTTATTACATTATGTTCTACTCACCCATATGAGTTTTGTGTCATTTGGAGCTGTTCTGAAGATATTCAGTTAGGTTATATCCACGTAATGTCTTCCTTTGGGCAACGACTTGAAGGCACAAACTGAACTGTTCATAATTTATCATTTATGGTATGCCAGCATTCATAACAAGTAGGTGAATCACTGTCCCCCAGACATCCTCGGTTATATTTTTTATATTCATGTTTTTGAAAAACAAAGCGAAGTGTGTATGACGTCTTTCGCTCGCCGGACTGGAGTTGTGACAGGCAGCCCGGGCCACAGGCGGCTACGCTAGCTAAGTGCACGCAGCAAGTTTGCAGAAGGAGAGGTGATAAAACTAGTAAATTATCTATTAGGTAACAATGGGTCGAGTGTGGGCATGTGAGTAAAACTAGGATGAATGAATGGTAGCTGACATGCATGGATGACGTCATACACACTCCGCTTTGTTTTAAAAAAAAAATTTAAATATAAAAAAATATAACCGTGGATGTCTGGGGGACAGTGATTCGCCTACATGTTATGAATGCTGGCGTACCATAAAGAATAAATTATAAACAGTTTAGTTTGTGCCTTCAAGTCGTTGCCCATAGGAAGACGTTACTTGGATATAACCTAACAGAATATCTTCAGAACAGCTCCAAATGACACAAAACTCATATGGGTGAGTAGAACATGATGTAATAACGTAAAATCAAGGGCCAAATGTAAAAAAAGAAATGGTGTTTCCCTTTAAATACTCAGAACAGCAGCTGTAAAATATTTACAAGCACATAACCACTTTCCACACACATACTGAAGGCTTTACACGAGGATATTCTGTACCACGTGGCCCCAATTCATTGGGCCTAAAATAATTTTTAAATAATGGTTCATCAAAAACAGATTACATTTTTTTCAATTTGATTCATTGGTATCATGCGCTTAAAAGAATTTCTTTCTATGTTCCAATGTTACCACCATCCTCTAGATGGCGCCGCTTTTCCTTCTTAAGCAGAGCCTTTAATACCAGAGAGAAAGGAGCCATGCTAGAGCAGAAAAATGAATGGATCCAGAAGCAAGTTGGGGATTATAAACACTGTTCAATGGATGCAGAATGAACTTTAAATTGTTCTGTTTGTAGGTTTAAACACTAAATAAACTCCTCAAGTTGAGACCAGTATGACAAAGCGCTATGACGTTCTTTGCTGCGTTCAAAAGGCAACGATTTGACGATAAAAAGGTAGAGGGCGTTAAAGAAAAAAACTGTCACATGACAGAAGAAGACAGCAGAGATCTCTCATTGATACTAGGGAGGCTAAAACTGCCCTCGTCAATTTAGTAAGATAATTGGTCAAATATACATTTTTAAATGTTAAATGTGGCCCAAATTTCATTTCATTATTTTGCTGTATGTTGAGCATTACTCAGCATTACTCAGAGCCCATTCTCTGATGCAATCTCTCAGTCTCTATGAGAAATCCCCGCTGAGTTTTGAACCTCTGTGTATTGAAGCAAACAGTGAGAAAGTAGGACTGTAATTGGATAACACACATAGGGGATCTATGGAGCAGGGGCGAGTCAGGGGGTGGGTCATGAAGCTGGCAGCTCGATGCTGATAGGTCGAACACACTAAAAGATATTTGATTGACAGTGACCAGACAGAGGGTGCGTTTTCCTCATGAGACAGAAGAGAGGAAAAAAGCGATCCTTCAATCAGAACAGTCGTCTTTTGCTGACCTCTTCCTGAGGTTTCTGGATTTTATCATTTCAGTGCACTCCATAAAAGCTATTTTCACCATTTGTAGTAATGTGTATTATGTGTTTCAACATTTGTTAATGCAATATGTTGTTTAGATTTAATTAACACCACTGAGCCTCTCCTGTTTCAGAGAGCAGCACCACTGCAAGAAGATATGCTAGCAACAAGCACGGTAGATTAGGTTGGAATTTATAATTTAATGCACTTCATGCGAGTCCAGGTTTAACGTTCCACTGGAGGAAACAACAAATACCTGTTAAACAGCGCTAGTAACTAGGGGGTGCACAGATTTATTGGCTGATTGATCAGACCCGATTTACTTAATTTTGGGAGATCGACGATTGGCAGATACTTAGATTTGAAATCGACCTTTTCCACCAATCTGATCTAGCTCTGTAAATGTCTGATAACCACACACTGTCAAAGCTTTAAACTTTAATTCATATTTCAGAGCAGTTATTTCGAAAAGCTTTTATTATTTCTTGGACAATGAGTACTTTTTTCAGTAAAATAAGATTGGCATATCTTGTGTCTTGGGATCTTATAACAACTGACAGTTATAAAAAGAAAATCTGTATCATCAAAATCTGAATCTGCATGATCTTTTTACAGATCAGGAATCGGTGATCGGCCAGAAACCTGTAATCGGTGCACCCTGGCTAGTAACAGTACAATCTTTCTGGATTCAGAGCCACTAGAGCCCAATATGTCAACCGCATGAGTGCATCATCCTTTGCTTTCTTTGGTTGCTTCTGTTTATGTGCCTGTAGAATCATATGAGCTAAGCTAACGTTAGTTTCACTCTTTATATTTAGGAAAATGGGCTTTGAATGAAATTTTACAGCTTATCATAGCATCATTGGTTCAGACTTCTACAGAAAGTGGATCATTTCATTGTTGAGAAAAACAGCAACGGTTCTGAAACAGGACTGGAACTGGTTTGGTTGGGGGAAAAAAACACAATGTGATACAGGAAAATATAGAAATCCAAACACCTGTTTTTCATGCTGGTAAGAACATGAAAAGATTCCTTATAGACAATGATGAGGTACAAATACTACAAAGTGTTTAGATAAAGTAAACCATGCCAGTCCAGAGCTGCTAACTTACATCTCCTTTGGCAACAAAATGGGAAACTCTCTTCTTCTGGCCGGGGTAGACGGTGGTTAAAGTGCCATCTGTGATCCTCTCCTCCTCTGAATCTCTGGACGCCTGAAAGAGTAGAAGAAAAGATCACTGCTCTGAGATCAGTTCTCATATGAATGAAAAGTGAAGGAGAAACAAAGCGGTACCTGCTTTGCTTGTCTTCCCTTGTCCTCCTTCTTCACATCGTTGGATTCATTGAAGATGCGCAAACACTCTTCCATCGGGTCGGATTCAAAATCCAGATCATCCTGAAACACGGAGAAGTCGACTCTGACGCTGTCAGGCTCCTCCCAAGTCGTCTCGCTGCGCTCCAGGTGCCGGTCGGCTTCGTCCTCTGAGGAAGACGGTGTGCGTTCTGAAGCCTTCCTCTTGTTTAAACGACCCCTCTTTAGCGCGGCCGCTGATTTCCTCACCAGATCTTCCTCGGACTCTTCGTCGTAGTCCGCCTCCATGGGTTCGGCCTCCTCTGGGCTCTCGTCACCAAACAGATCGCTGTGGCTTAGACTCAGACTTTTGTCCTCTGGTTTCTTTTTTGACATGCTGGTGTTTTGCTTCGCTTTAGCCGAGCTCCCCTTGCAGCTGCCGGAGCTGCTCTTACTTTTCTTGATGTCCTTTTCTTTTTGACTTCCGTCCAATTTGCCGTTTCTATGCTTGCTTTGGTCTTTTTCTTTCTCTCGCTCCGATGTTCTCTGTTTTTTACTTTCTCGTACATCTCTGTCTTGTTGACTTAAGTCTCGTTTAACTTTTTCCACCGTCTTATTCTTACCGTCACATTTCTTTTCATCCCTTCCTTCCCGCTGAACTTGAAGCGATGCCTTTACCTTTACCCTGTTTTTACCATCGTCTTTCTTCTGACTCTTGTTCTCTTTCTTAGCAGAGTCCTGTTTGCAGTTCTTTACTGATCCTTTTTCTTTTGTACTACTGGAGCTGCCGCTGCTACTTTTAACTCCCAACAATGTCTTCATGTTCTTATCGGTTGTTTGTGTTTTCTCATGTTTACTGCTTTTACTGCCAACACTCTGGTCTCCCACCTTCTTTTTTTGCACCTTCTCCTTTTGTTTGTTTTTTTCCTGGCTGTCTAAGTCCTGTGAAAGCTCCTCCTTGTTCCTCTGTGTAAGTGCACCCTTTATACTCTTGCTTCTGTCTTTTGCTTCGTTCTCTAAGGCCTCCCTAGCAGACATAATGTTGGCCTTTCTTTGCTGGAGATTGCTCAGCGATGTGGGCCGATACTCTGTTCCAGAACTCTCCCCATCAGAGTCGGAGATGGTGTACTTTTTTAAGTCAGTACTCGTCAGCTGGGGCTTTTTTCCAACACAATCTGGGATGTCAGTCCCCGTTAGCTTGTGTGTCTTCTTATGGTCCGTCTTACCTGGATGGGAACCTTCCTCTCTCTTGGTTTTCACGGCTATACCTGCAGTGTAGTTAGACAGAGGGTCGTACTCCATATCAGTAGACGGTTTAGAATTGTCCAGAGTGTATTTGCACTTTGCAGAGGATGTACTGTTCATGTATTTGGGGCTCTGGGGCGGGGAGGGGATTTGTGTGCGGGACTGGGGTTTTTTCATTGACGTGGGAACATACTCCATGGAGTTGCTGTTGTGCCCCTGATCGTCTGAATCTAAGGTGTATTTGCTGCAGCCTGGGGTGGGTTCGTAGCCCCCTGATGTGATCCGGTAGCTTCCAGGATCGTAAGCTAGGTGTGAGGTGGGAGGTTGACTTTTAACAGCTTCAGGTGAAGGAGAACAGGTCTTCTCAGTAGGGCTGTAGGGTTCGTCTCCCATGTGAGAAAGCCTCTGCCGTTCTCGCTCCACCTCGCTGCGGACTTCCTCGATGGCTCTGTTGACCATCTCCAGGGCGCCGCTGATGTCTCCTGATGGAGCCGGCTTTCCATTCTGCTGCTCCTGTGGTCGCACTACTTCTGGGTTGAAGGGATCGTAACCCTGGTCTGTAAGAAACACAGTTATGGTTTTTAATTTACAAAAAATAAAGGCAGATTTCTCACCAGCGTATATCAGCGTAGCAGGCCGCTAATTTTTTTAAACTGGAAAAACGTTAAATAAAACCACAAAGCATGTTTTGTTTTAGTTCTTTTTTGTTTTTTGTTTTTTTTATTTAAAGCCAGTGTTAATGAAGCTTCATAGACATTTTTAGTTCCCATAACTCCTGAAGGCAACTGCTTTCATTATTTTGTTCTGGTGCCCAAATTGTTATTTCTAACAAAACGTCATCTAAGCCCCGCCCCCACACAGAGGGATCAGCAGTTTTCATAGAAAACTTCAACCTAAAAACTAGTTCAAAAATTTATTTCGGGTTCTTTCTTTGCAATTTAAGTTTATTTTTATTTATTTTTAAATACTTTTTTTCAGCTTTAAATCTTTTTTGTTTCCAAATAATTTTTCAGTTTCAAGTTATTTCACCACTAAATGTTGCTAGACAAACTTTTTGGCCCTATTTTGGCCTCTTAGTAAGAGACCAAGAAAAGACTGTGAACAACCCAGGGCCAACTGCTAATCTCGCTGAGGCTAAAGCCATAGGTGACTTTACATTTCCCCACTTAAGCCTTTTTGATGTGCCTACTGTCAGATCGTGTGGACTCTCAAAAAAAAATAAAAAAAATAAAAACAACTCTAATTTTCCATGTGTGACACATCATCGGAAAACTTGGAAATTAAATTTTCCAAACCAGTGAAAAAGTAAAAATGCCCCAGAATCGACTTGTGTCCTTAGTTGTTATGACTGGTCACATATGCACAAGCAGACACTTGTGCATACCCTCATGAGGGGAAAAATTGGGTCAAAATAAGCTCTGTTTAATTTTTTTTTTAAGATAAAACATGAATTTAAAAACCATTTCAGAAGGATTCCATCTGCAAAATACCAGATTATGACTCCTGGCTTTCTCACTCCAGCCCTGCAGGTGGCAGTAATGTACTGAAGGTGGGTTTGCTGCCACACAGTAATGAAGAAGCAGTTTCAGCTAACCCAGAGATCCGAACATGAAAGCTAGACATAAGCAATTTTCCAAACAGAGAGCTTTCAACTAAACCCTTAAACCTAAACATGTATATGCTAGTGCTTAGTGAGTAATGCAAAATAACAAAAAAAACACAATTCTGGTTGGAAAAAAAGATTTTTGGCAAAAATCCTAGAGTCCTTGATTCGATGCAATAAGACAAACAAAGTTGTGATTGTATGTCAAGGATTGTTAATTTGAACTAGAATGCAGAAAGAGGCTCGAGCGCAAGAAACAATAAATTGATTGATTGATTGATTGATTGATCTCAAAGCTGATATATTTACTCAGAAAAAAAAATGTGCCAAAAAGTAGAAAAAGGTGCATGGGATATATAGAGTATATACAGTGCATCTACATATAACAGCTTTTTTTATAAGAATAAATAAACAGAAAATAAACAAATAAACAGAAAACAGACATAGAGACAGGAGATAAGCAGATGATCCATAAATAAGTAACAGCTGGATGACTACTAAAGCAGAGCTAAGGCCCGTTTCACAAAGCAGGTTTAACAAACTCTGACTTAGGTCCTCAAATCTGAATTAATCTAGCCTAAGTTTGTTTTTGGCTGGGCTGTTGTGTTAGTTTAATCAACTAGGTCGACTCAGAGTTCAGCATGTACGCAACAAGTATAAAAAGCCATTATCAGATTCGACGAGTCACCATGACAACTGGCAACAGGAAGTGCCTATTTCACATCACTGGAACTAGAGCGTTTAATGCACAAATGGAAAACAATTAGAATGGGTTTAAAGACAGAAACAGCGCTGCAAAGAAGAGGAAGATGACAAAGGAGAAGATTCCTGCTCAAGTTAAGTTGAAGTGTTTTATGGCAGGATATCTTCAATTTATTAAAAGCACTCATCTCTGTTGTTCCATTTGAAGATCAATAAATTATTATTCCTCCAGATCAAAATCACATTCCTAGTAATTACTGTAATAACAGTATTTCTAAATTACATTTTTGGAGCAGAAACTGAATTTCAGAAAACAACATTATACTAGGAAGAGTTAAAGGCATAGTGGAGGATGTCTGGGTGGATCATCAAAATAAGTGGTCCTCCTAATTGTCAATCATTCAGGTGATATGTTTACTAAATGCCATCCTATGTGCTCATCCGTGTTTTCACTTTCCTGCAGTGAGTCTGACACATACCTGGACTGGCCATCGGGAGAAACGGGAGTATTCTCGAAGCGCCGGCCTGGGATTGGCCTGCGTCTCTTTCTCTCTTATTTTATTTTTTATTTCAAATCTGCCGATGCAGCAGCAGTGCGCCTGTTAGAGGGAGGGACAGACCAGGCCACTTTGGCCGGTAGCATTCAAGGAGGGACAGAGACAGCAGAGTGTGGAGGAAGGTGTGTGATGTGCGTTTGGTGCTGGTAGCGAGCGGTGCAGGTGAGGATAAGAAGCAATGGCCTCGGTCTTAGAACATAGTAAAAGGAAAGGCGGCGCAGAGAGGGAGAGAGACAAAAAAACAAAGGTTCTGGAGGAGGACGTGGCCAAATGCAGAACAGTACCTGATTTATTACAGCGGTAAAGTTACTGAATATCCAAACCATAGAAATTACAGTAGGTCCTTTTAGATCAGTGTTTTGCAACTTTTTTTGACTTGTGTTTCCCTTTGGGCAATTTTTGATACCATGAGTTTCTCTCTCAGTCAAACGTATTGATGATTGCTACATACAATAACTTAAATAAAGACTATTTTACATAATAGTTTAATTTGAGCATTTAATTTTTATAAATGTATGTTTTTCTTCTTAAATACAAAAACATAAATATGTTGCCTGGAAATTAGTAAGGAATCAAAATAAATGCAAAATAAAGTCATGTTATAAAGCTGTATTTGTAAAAACTGAGCTTCCCTTTAATCACATTTAAACTTGATGAATTGGGAACAAAAATTATACTCAGACTGACTTAATTTGTTTTACTTTTGTTTTCATCAAAACTTGAACTTGAAGAATTTAATTACTTTGATGGGCTCCGATAGCTCAGTGAGAAAAAACAGCTGATACAAGACTGTTCTCTACATCCAGTCTGTTCCTCTACTCGGTTTGATGTTTGTCAAAGTTGATGGTGAACTCAAACATATAATAAAAAATGTACTTTTTGGTTGACAAAAGCTTGTTTATTTTTTTTTTAGTTGCGTCATCAGAAAGCAAAACAGATCCTAGTCCTATTTTATTTTACTACCTAAGAAATCAGTCATTTCAGTCAGTCATGTAACCAGGCCACGGTGGCCTGGTTACATGACTGACTTCTGGCCTGAAAAAATCTCCCAGTCCAGCCCTGGTCTGACATAGTGGAAAAATTGCAAATCTTCTTTTGGAAAGTAAGCTCATATGAGCGATGCAAACAGCAACTTTTAAACAGAGCATGCAAGAGAAGAAATGGGCTTGTGCGAGCTCTCACAGGCATTTAATAGGCGTTCCTTCTCGGGAGCGAATACAGGGTTGAGCGTGTGAATTTCTTTTTTTTTAAGTAGAGAGAGCAGGTATTTTCAAAAATTTACAAAAATCCTCCACTTTACCTTTAAGTTTTATATGCCTATAAATGTTTACACGTTTTAAGTGGCCATTTTGACATTTGCTTGGCTGAATATGTATTTATTTCTGAAATACATCTTCATAGTCAAAATAATACAAATGATCAGCAACAACAGGAAATTACTCAAAGATGCTCCTAAGTCTGACCTTTGTAAAATAGGGGTGTGCAAAATAATCGTCATGATGATGCATCGTGATTCTAATTTTCGTGATCTACTGCATCGATTCTTGACACCAAGTATCGATTATTAATTAAAAAAAAAAAATAAATAAAATTGCATGAATGGTTGGCGAACATCAGCCAAAAACAAGTGTAATACAACTTGCAGTCCAGTAGATGTCGCTGCGGATGTGTTGAAGCATGCTGCCTTGTGTCACAAGCATTTCCGGCCGCGGGATACTGCGCCGAGTCATTCAAAAACAAAACATGGAGGAGAAAATATTGCAATGCATTGCAATAATTCAAGTATCGTGATGCATCGTGATAGAATCGCATCGTGGCCTGTGAATCGTGATTTGAATCTAATCGTGACGTCTTTGGCAATACCCACCCCTAGTGTAAAAGCATAAAAAATACACTTTCTGATTGTTTTAATTAACCTATGAAATATGGTTGTTTATGAAATTTCCACCTCTACTCAAGCACACATACTTCCCATAACCAAGACAAGGTAGTGTTGTAAAAAAGACAAAAAGATAGCTGCATTCCACCTCAAAATGCAAGAAATAGCGTTTCATTTCAAAATTTCGGGTGAGGAAACCCGCAGACCCCCCTAAGCTCTGCAAATCCTAAAGATGTGATGCACCAAGGTGTACACCTGATGAAATATTAAATAAAACTATTTTGATGCAGTAAAGACAAAAGTTGAGCTGATTTCCTGCTCTATGGAAACAAGAAACCAGAATGAGAAATTCTTGGCTAAACATCCCTTTTGGTATTAGCATCATAAAACCATAAATGTTCTGTTAAACTGTGGGACAAAATGCTGTATCTTTATTAGCCGGACATGCATATCTATCACTAAATATCTGCACAATTATAGCTCTGTTTTATATGTAAGGATGTGGAATAGGAAGGAACTTTGTATTTTTAGCTGCAGAAATGCAGTGTTTTGCTTAAATGTGGCGCTTTTGCCTTTTACCATAGCCTCAGTAATTAAACATCTTTACAGTGGTAGTTTTTAATACACTGTCTTGTAAAATGTTTTCATGTGGGAATCATAGCCCATTAGATTTAACTGCGATTTAAAACATCAAAAAGCCATTTTTGTGGTTCAAGGGCAACATTTCATACATTGCAGGATACTTTGTCACTGCGGGTTAGATTTCCACCCAGTGACTAATTAATTAGTCTTTCACAGCTGGTCTCCAACACAGGGTGAAACATTAAAGAGCATGACCAGAGGACAAAGATACCAAAATTCCCATCAAAGCGATGGATATGGAAGGTTTCATGTTATTAGTTGACGTCAACTTGTTTGTGTGATTTAACAAGACAGAGAAATAAATACTTCACTTAATATGCACCTTTTTGTCCGGACTGGAGCTTTTTAATGTCTCCGTAGGACGGCCGACTCTGCCGGCTGTGCCTGAAGTGACAGTACGGTCTGTTACACCCATTTCTACCGCATTTGCCGCCGTCGTAGTCCGAATAAAACGGACAGTCAATCCCTCGGAAGAAGCCGGTGGTCCTCAACATTATCTCCGGATCGTCCTCTCATGCCCGCGCGTCCTCTATGGGCTTTATAATCCGCGTTGGTTTTCCAAACAACCCACAGAACTGAACAATAACAGCGTCTCTAGGGCGCCATGACAGACTGGGGCGAGAAGAGCAGAAGTCTCGCGAGAAGTGCAGTTCGATGACGTCAGGAAGGCTACATGCTGGAGAAAAAAAACCTCAAACACCATGTTTGGGCTAATAAATGGCTTTGTTTTACTTTAAAAAAGCCTTATTTCATTAGTTTAGCAGCCAGACCGCTTATTGGTGGTAGCCTAACACCACACCACTGAAACAGTCTTTATATTGCATCAATTACAAAAAGGCAAAGGTTTTAAAATGTTTAATCACACAGCTATGACAATATATCACACAATCATCCAGAAATATTAAATATGTAGTTCATAGCTTTTTGCAAGTTAAAGCTTTATAGTTTTAAATATGAAAGAAATGCTACAGTTACAGGTCAAAACATCTATGAAAGTATTCATGGTTTTATAGCACCGCAGGCTAATTTAAAAAAAATGACTTATGAGTTTAATTCATATAACCAAATGAAAAAAAAAAACTAAACAGTTAACCACTTTGATTTTATATGCAGCAGCAGAGTTTGATTTTAACATGTGTGCGATGTAGGATTCCCCTGTGCACAGTTTCACCCACGAACTGTTCCAGACAGACTTTTGGTGGCTGGGTGCAGTTGTGATTTAGAAGATCCCTTGAGCTGGAAACTGCACCATAAGACTGAGATCCTCTTCCAATTAACTGGAATCTCCCATTCCAGGTGAAGTGTAAAAAGTGCCAATATGCCTTTGGAGAAAAGTTAGACTGAAATGTTCACAAGAAATCATAAAAAAAAAAAAAAAAAAAAAACATTTAGAGGGGTTTTCAAAGACACTAAAGGGGAAGGAGACTTTAAAATTAGGCTTCATGAGGCATAGAAGACCTGCAAGGAACAGAAGCTAACAAGAGTTTCCTGCCAAATTACATAATTACCTAAACAATGGTCTTAAGCTTAAGCCATTAAGAGTTGGTGTCCTGCAACTTTTAGATGCGTCCCTTGCCCTACAGATGAAGCAGATTGTAAAACACTCAGGTTCTATGGGGCTCAATTAGCAGACATCCAAGTCAGGTGTTTAAAAGCATACATTTAGAGTAGGCATCCCTGAAGTTGGTCCTCGAGGGCCGCTGTCCTGCAGTTTTTAGAGGTTTCCCTGCTCCAGCACAGCTGATTTACATTGATGGTTGATTAACAGGTTTTTGCTGAACTGCAATCATCAGAATCGGCTGCGTTAAAGCATAGAAACCTCTAAAACCTGCAGGACAGCAGCCCTCCAGGACTGATGCCTGATCTGCAGGAGACCAGAAAATAAAATCTCCCAAAATGTACTCACCCATTTAAACAAATTCAGTCAGTAAGACCCACATACTTATGTAAACCATATTAATACAACCTCATCTGATGCAGGTTGGGAAAATGAGATAATTTATCTGTAAATAGCTGCAAATGCATAAAGCAGAAAAGCATTTTAGAGTCTGTCCAGGTAAATATAAGTTTATCAGACAAATCTTTACAATTCAGCATACCTCCCCAGACATCCACTGGCAAAGTGCAGCCAGACTCCCGCTCAGGCCTTTTATCAGCTCTTGGACACCTGCCATAATTAACAGGTGTGAAGCAATAGGTGACAAATGAGGTGATAATTGGCTCTCTGTCAACAGGTAAGCTCAGTTCCTTTTCCAGCGACATGTGAATGAATGATTCCTGAAGCTAAAATAAATTTTCACATCCTTAAAAGAAATTAAGATCAGGAGTTTAATTCCATAAACATTAGAAAGAACTGGGAGACGGTGTTATGTTGGCACTGTGAGAAAATCCCAAAGGCATAGAAAAAACTTAAGCAATATCTGTATTAGGCTTTGTTCATACAGGTTTAAACAGCATGTAATTTAAATTAGGGAAACATGTTACAAGGAAGTGGAATTTTTTTCAGTGGAAAATGTTTTATGTATGACACTAAATATGTAGCTCAGAGAAACAAACCGATTTGAAGATTACAAGCCAAGAAATTATAAGTGAACACAAAAGAGCCTTTATCCAAAGACGCTAGATCAGAGGGTTAGTCTTTATTATTGAGATTCCCTAAATGACTTAAAGAAGAAATAGCTTTTTATGTAGCATTAATATAATATCCACTTTAGTTGTATGCCTCCATTCAACAGAAGAGGAAGATGAAGAAAACAGCACATCTATAATTTTGCTTGCATAGGTAATGCATAACCACAAAGTGTTGACTTATGTCAATTTAAAATTAGTCCAACTGTTCCATCGTCCTCTGATGCTCCACGGCTATTCCCATTACCTTACAGAAATCTAAGCTTTCAAGAGAAACTAAAAGATGGCAAAAGCTATTGTTAAAATTTACTGTGAACATTTTTCCAAAGATGTACCTATATATTCTGATGGTTCAAAGGATCCTGAGACGTGCTGAACAGATTCAGCAGTTTATGTTCCAGCCAGAGACATTTGCACCAGGAAGATAACCTCTGAGCACATAAAGCATTACCAACAATTCTGTGGATCATGCTTTATGTGCTCACAGCACATACAGTAAAGTATGATCCACCGAACTGTTGGTGAAGGTTTTGGCTGTCCATTAGAGAGAGGAGGAAAAAATGAAAGCCCCAATTATTTCATCTGATGGTATTTCAGGATGTGCTCCTTAGTGGTGCAGAGGGTAGCACTGCTGTCTTGCAGCAAGAAGAAATTGTCTTTCTGCTAGGAGTTTGCATATTCTCCCTGAGCATGCACTGATTTTCTCTGGTTACTCCTGCTTCCTCTCGCAGTCCAAACACAAGACTGTTAGGTTAATTGTGCTGATGAAGATTCTCAGTCATCCAGGTCATAGTCATTCTGTAAAAGTTCAAAAAATATCCACTGGACTTGGTTTCCAAGATTTGAAGATGTTTCGCCACCTCTCCAGGCAGCTTTCTGGTAGCAGCCATCTGGTGTGTCCAATTCAGATGGCTGCTACCCAGTACTCGAGTTGAAGGGGGATGAGGGGGGGTGGCATTCCCCTTCCTAAATAAATCTTAAAAATCATCCCCCTTCTTAAATGACCATCCCCCCATACCATCCCCAGTGATATTTTATTGCTGAATGTGTAAAATTTCTACTACATATTAACAGTAATGGGAATAGTATTGCCCTTTCAACATTATGTGGGCTAACGAGTAGCCTGAGCAAATTAAATCAAATCAAAGAAGTGGCCTTCCATCACTATGAAGCTGATCCCAGTGGGACATCAGTCCTCTTCATTTGTCCCTAACAGAGATAGCCAGGCCAGTCCAGGGTCTGACTGCAGTTCTACTATAAGGTGCCTCGGTCACGGTCAATGCCCGGCGTACCTGACATGTATCAACCAAACCATGCATAGCGCTTTAGTTTAATAAACTATATCAATTAGGCTATGTATACTTCCAAAAAAAAATATTCCACCGTCCCCCTTTTTTTCCCCCTACAACTAGACTACTGCTGCTACCATACCAATGAGGTAGCTTCTTGCTAACTATGCTATCCAGTCCAACTGGCCAAACTCTTCTAACAAATGGAAAAGAGGAATTCAGCCAACAGTAACACAGCATTTTATTTAGGCTCAGTGAGCATTAGCATTTTGTTCTCAACTTCTTACTTAAAAACCATCAGATGTTGAATCAGAAGCTTCTATCAGATAAAACACAAACAGCACATGTAAAAAGATCTATTCTCTCGCCAAAGCAGAGTATTTATTAAGCATCCGATGAAAGAAGGGAAAACATGTTTACTTGTTGGCTCAGTGGAATGGAGGGGCCGAAGGTTTGGTTCCGTTCCAGAGTGCGACTCGGTTCGCTCATTTAACAGGAGCGAATCCTGAAAATCAAATGATTTTATGCAATCAGCTGGTTTTCCATAGATGGAAAACAATATGCCTCCAAGCAATGAGACCTCCTAAAGTCCATAGCCACCACTAGAAACTATATGACTGCTCACAATCCTTTGCATGAGACAGTAGGCACAATCCATCCTAAAGAGAAAAATACATTATTTGGTGCAGGGCTGAACTGGCCATTGAGCATACAGGGCATGTGCCCAGTGGGCTGACAACCACTGGTGGGTCAGCCCAAGGCTGCAATAATGTAAAACCAAATTATTATATATATTAGATTATATTAATTTTTTAACCATTTTGCCAACTTATAATCATCCATCCATTCAACTTCTGTAATGTTTATCTCAAGTAGGGTGGTGAGGGGTGCTGGGGCCTATCTTCAGCTGTCTACGGGTGAGAGGCGGGGGCGCCAGTCCATCGCATGGCAACACAGAGACACCGAGGACTTATAATCAAATCAGTTATTTAACAAAATAAAACATATCCACCACCCACCTCCAAAAAGGGTTTCCTCTGAATGAATAAGTTATTTAGTAGATTTTCCATTTGGGTCTTTACAATGCCAGAATTTGGCAGCAATTTTAAGTTTGCTTGGATAAATATTTCTTTTAAAATAACATGACCTAATCTTGAAATAGCCTTTTTACTGTTAAGAAAAGCTCTGTGTGTCCTTGAAGCTTTTTCTCTCCGGTTATTTTCCTAAGAAGAGATCACGCAGAATGAGGGCTGCAACTAATGATTATTTTACACTTTAATCTCTGAATTCTGACAGCTAACAAACATGTTAGCATCAAGCCTTAGTCATGTCTGTTTTAAAGAATAAACTAGCTTCTGTTTTAATCACCTTCTGCTCTTCCATTAATGAAATAGCATCACCAGGGACCCCTCAGGCACATAAAAAGTCGCCTAATTCTGTAATTTTCCACCAATGTGTTATTGGCCCTCCCAAACAACTTCACTGTCAGTGATGCTGAGTGCTCCCACATCTCTTCCTTCATGGTGCCCATCTACATTAAGATCCAACATTCTGAGATTAAAGTCATAATTCTGAGATTAAAGTCTGAATGCTGAGAATAAAGTCTGAATTCTGAGATTAAAGTCAGAATACTGAGGGAAAAAAAGTCAGAATTTTGAGATTAAAGTCAGACTACTAAGGAAAAAAAGTCAGAATTCTGAGATTAATATCAGAATACTGAGAAAAAATTCAGAATTCTGAGATTAAAGTCAGTATACCGAGAAAAAAAGTCTGAATTCTGAGATTAAAGTCAGAATACTGAGAAAAAAGTCAGAATTCTGAGATTAAAGTCAGAATGCTGAGGAAAAAAGTCGGATTTCTGAGATTAATATCAGAATACTGAGAAAAAATTCAGAATTCTGAGATTAAAGTCAGTATACTGAGAAAAAAAGTCAGAATTCTGAGATTAAAGTCAGAATTCTGAAATTAAAATCAGACTAGTGAGGAAAAAAGTCAGAATTCTGAAATTAAAATCAGACTAGTGAGGAAAAAAGTCAGAATTCTGAGATTAATATCAGGATACTGAGAAAAAATTCAGAATTCTGAGATTAAAGTCAGAATGCTGAGGAAAAAAGTCGGATTTCTGAGATTAATATCAGAATACTGAGAAAAAATTCAGAATTCTGAGATTAAAGTCAGTATACTGAGAAAAAAAGTCAGAATTCTGAGATTAAAGTCAGAATGCTGAGGAAAAAAAGTCAGAATTCTGAAATTAAAATCAGACTAGTGAGGAAAAAAGTCAGAATTCTGAAATTAAAATCAGACTAGTGAGGAAAAAAGTCAGAATTCTGAGATTAAAATCAGACTAGTGAGGAAAAAAGTCAGAATTCTGAGATTAATATCAGGATACTGAGAAAAAATTCAGAATTCTGAGATTAAAGTCAGAATACTGAGAAAAAAGTGAATTCTCAGATTAAAGTCAGAATATTGAGGGGAAAAAATTCAGAATTCTGAGATTAAAGTCAGAATGCTGAGAAAAAAGTGAATTCTGAGATTAAAGTCAGAATACTGAGAATAAAAGTCTGGATTCTAGGATTAAAGTCAGACTACTGACTTTTTCCCATTTTAAACTGAAGTGGGAAAAAAAAATTTTTTATTCTTCAGTGGCCCTAATCCTCTTCCGTAGATTTCTAATAGGAAAACCCTGATTTAAAAATGTGTGGGGTTACATTAATAAAAATGTGAGAATCAAAGTTGACCAGCAGGGGGAGCCAGATACCCACTGGAGGACCAAAAGCAAATATTCCCCTGAATGCAGAAAACACACACTGCTGTTGCATCATTTGCTATGACGTCTACTGTGCTGAAACAAGTTATGTAACTTGTGGGTGTTTATTTCAGACCTCTGGACCTGGTGAATCAAGTCAAAATACACATTGCACCACCAAAAAGCGACATTAAACAGATAAATTTAAAGGGAGGCGATTCGTCACATTAATACATCCCAAAAAGGATGTTAAAGCATTGATGGAAGCCCAGTTAAACCAGAGACTGTATTTTCTGCCCTGCAAACTAACCTGAGTGAGAAACATATTCACCTAACAGGAATGTTGAAAGTGGCATTAGTTTTATTTAGCAAATCATATTTTGAATCTCCATGGAAGCAAAGGTTTGGCACTCAGGGGGAGTCCAGGCTGCAGCGCTTGCAGGAGGTTGCATCATACCAAATCATTTCTGCAAACAGCGCCCCCTACAGCTGCTGCGAGCCGCAGGCAAGGTGAAAACTAGTCACATTTTGTTGGTGAAAATAGGTGAGCTCATACATCCAGAGACATGTGAGTCAGTCTCTGCTGGTATCAGGGAGTGTTTACAGATCCAGATGAAAGGCCTCAGCCTTGCTCTAAAGATAAGGTTGTTGGACATAGAAAGGTGATGGTTCAGGAGTTCTTATCCGGGTTCAACCCTGACGGGAATAAATAAATAAAACAGATAACGGAGACGATTGTAGTTTAAAGCATTTTATTGCAATTTTTTTTTTTTTTTTTTAGAAAAACAATACAAAATTCTGTTTGCAACTGTCAAATGTTGCCTTGAGTGAACTGCTATCATTCACATGGTACAGTAAAGTGCTTATTTTTAATCAAAAATGTTTTGTTCTTAAATGACAAACTTAATTTCTTCCCCTGAGCTCGATAGGGCCTGGGGCTTTTCAGTGTTAAATTAGGTCATGGGTTTAATAAAATGCTTGTGGACTGTATCTGCATTAACAGACTAACCCGTCTTCATGTTGATGAAAAGGAGCTGATCTTAGGATCCATGTTGGACTGCAGATGACTGGACTGTGGGCTACATTCAAACTGTGTAGGCTTGTGATACTGTCCATTAGAATGACTATTTTAACACTTTGACAAACAATACAAAACTGGAGGCTGCAAGATTTCATTTACCCCCTCCCCCCAAACAAAAACAAAAAAAGGCAGACCAGAACAAAAACTGCAACTGGGCAGATATTAGAAATGGTCATGACCAGTATAACTCTTACAACATCCACACGGACATTACAGAGTGTGGTCGAAGTGTGTGCGTTAAGTTTCCAGCCCCGTTAAATCGGGAACAACTTGAAACTTAAAAGGGGAAAAAATAAAAAGGCAAAAATACTGAAATGTATAGGTATCTTCAAAACCCCAAAGATTGCCTGGATCGTCAGCTTAATGCTTTCAGATTGATAGCAAAGTAGTTTCCAAAAGTGAAGAAGAAACAGCTGCATATATAGAACTTCAAGTAAGTCTCATAAGACATAAAACCCCGTAATGATGAGTGTGTAGAAAAAGTATTTAGATCCATTACAGTGTCCTATTCTCAGCAGAATGGGTCGGTTGGAAACCGCTTCCAGAGTACCGTTGTTGCAGTGCTGCCAACGGGACATGGACCTTTTTCCACATCTCAATGCTACATGATGGACGAGGACGCGTTTATCGTCACAACTTGAACCTTCTTTGGTGAAGCGGCCACAGCTGAGGCGCCGTCGCCGGTCCGTTACATGCCAGTTACAGGGTGAGATTGAACCCATTCCTGACATTTGCCAACTTTCACACAGCAGGGGAAAAATAAAATAAACTGGGCATGAACGCTCCAGATTAAACAAGCTTAACCACATACAGCACACTCTGAACTTTAAAACAATTAAAAGAAAGTTAGAGGACATTTTCAGGTGCTATATCGAAACCAAACAGCACCACAAATAAAAAAAAAATAAAAAAATGAGTGGCACATTGATGTGGAGTCGTCTGATTTCTACGGATTTTTTCCTGGAATGTTTTTCCTTTAAAATGCTTTTCAGTAAAATAATAACCAGCTTTTAATTTATTTTTTTTTTTTAAGTAGTTGAGTTCTGGAAATTCTGCGTGGCAAAAGAAATCAAGATTTGTCAAATTTTTAACGGATCCAATAGAGAGCAAAAGAATAATAAAATAAAGATACTCTGGTCACAGTGGCCGTGTGCTTTTTCAAACCCCTTCAAGGATTTCTAACCTTTACTTGCAAAATATTTAAGGTTATATCAAATGCACAAATTCAACAGTAGAAAAAAAATATATATATACAAAATTCTACTTGTAGAAAAAAAAAAAAAAGTGGATTGCTTACAATGAAAGTAACACTGCCCCAATTTCACTTGTTAAACAATTTAGAGAACCTGAAATTGGCCTGATAAGAAAAAAAAAAGAAATAATTTTGGGTGGCCAGACCCCCCGTACCACAAACTGTTCAATCTTCATGCCATCAGACTTGAAAACAAGAGCTGCGGCGGCTGATAACGTGGAGGAGACAAACTGAAAAAGGGACAGATTAACATTCTTTGCTCTTACAGCATTAAGTGCATGGCCACCGGGCTGATGAGTGCACGCTCTTTCTCAGACACATACTCAGATATAAGAAAATGATCTGCAGTATATGGGGGGGTGGGGGTCTGAGCAGTCTCTAGCCACAGAGCGGACTGCACCAGGCACAGACAGAATTGGCTTTAAGCCCTTTGAACCTCTCGGATACAGAATCCATTAGAGACAGAACAGCCTTCATATTGGCATATTGCATAAGCTTTTAAGTCTGGGCCGCTCGTGTGTGTGTGTGTGTGTGTACACATACAGGCAAAAAGAACGTTCCAGATAACTTAATTCACAGTGGATCCAGTTGTAACATGGGAGCAGCACAACAGGTAGTCCTTTGGTGTCTGAGCTTAGTTTTAAAGTTTGGACTTTTAAACTGAGTCATAAAGAGAAGAAACACTTTCCCAAATCATGAGCCGACCCTCCTCCCCAACCTGAATGTGCTCTATGCAGGTCCTGTGTAGATGTGCTTCAGAAGTGCTGCATAAGGGTAGAAGGCATTCAGAGGGATGGCTGAAAGCGCCACCCTTCTTCACAGGTCGGCATCGAAGCCAGAGAACAGAGGAACCAAGAGTCAAAGAGGAGCCAAAACGGGGAAGGATCTCGGATCAGTCCAGTCCAGAGAGTTCTTGTAAATGAGGTTGAGAACTCCAGGTTTGGAAAGGTTCAAGCACAGTCTCCTACAATGACGAGAGGGGCCAAGAGCTGACAGAGCTCTGCAGCAGAGACAGGCCCCCCCTTCGGCTGGCTGCCCCTCTGCCGGCGCCGCGCCAGCTTGGAGTTGGATGGAGGAGAGAGGCGCATGGAGGAGCCTCCAGCAGCGATCACCAGCGGGACTTCCTGTTGCTGCTGCTCTTCCATACCGTCCTGTTCAGCCAGCTGCCGGTTTACGGCCATGGCCTTGTCTGCGAAGAACGTTAGATCCACAGCACTGCTGTTTCTGGAGAAGAGAGGAAATGAGTAAAAAAAAAAAAAAAAAAGGAAAGCCATCTTTTAAAGCAGGTTTACTGAATAAAGCTTCAGTCTTCTTACCTCTGGTGGATGATTGATTTTGATAAAGAGTCAGACGCTCCCTGTAAGGTTAAAGATTAATATATTAGTAAAGAGGTTTCAGGTTCAGACCCAGAAGTAGACGCTCAGCCATACAGGGACGTTCACACTTACCCCTTGTACCCATGGGTGCTGCAGAACCTGGCTCGCACTCAGACGTTTTTTGGCATCCCGAACCAGAAGTTTGGATATCAGGTCTTTGGCACTTGAGGAGATGTGAGCCCAATCCTTCTCTGGAAACTCGTACTTTCCTTCCTGGATACTTTCAAACAAAGTGTTCTGCGGATAGAGAACGGCCCACCATTAGCCATCTTTGTTTGTGCTGACCGCACACCCACAGAGAATCAATGGTAAAAGAATTACCTGGCAGGTGTGGCAGGGTTCTCCCAGCTCCCATCCGCAGTCACCGCCACATCGACCGACAAACGGCGGATAACCACTCAGCATGATGTAGAGGATGACTCCAAGGCTCCACAGGTCGCAACGCTTGTCATAGATTGTCGCTTCTTCGCTGAAGGCCTCCACGACTTCAGGCGCCATGTACTCTGCTGAGCCACACTAATGGAGAAAAACAAGGATTTAGAGCCGCTGCAAATCAGAATGCCCCAAAACAAGCAGTGCTGCTGAACTCTTGTCAGCTGATACCTTCTGTTATGGCTGAAAGGGGGAAGAGAGCCTATTTTTGCACAGGACCTCATTTGCCTGAGTGTCT
This sequence comes from Cyprinodon tularosa, assembly GCF_016077235.1. Classification (NCBI taxonomy): domain Eukaryota; kingdom Metazoa; phylum Chordata; class Actinopteri; order Cyprinodontiformes; family Cyprinodontidae; genus Cyprinodon; species Cyprinodon tularosa. Next base: position 457,002 of record NW_024038624.1, read on the forward strand.
GACAGTCACATGTGAATTTTAAATTGGTTTAAAATTCTGATTCAGTTTTCCTTGTAATGAACCGGCTGTTTGCTGCTTTAAGCTTAACGTTAAACTTTACACAGCTGCATGGGGCTGTTTATAGGGACAGTCGCTGCCTTGATTTGTAGCTGGGGAGGAAATGGGGGCAAACATCAAAGTGCTGGGAGAGGATTGACTGTTCTTTACAGCTGGGGCAAAGGCTGAGCAACAGTTAGCTGCACAAGTTGGATACAAACAGCAACATTTAAGGGAATAGAAAGAGAAGCAGGTTGATCTAACAGATTCCCTAAAGGCATTTTAGCTTGGGGATTAATGAGACTCTTACAAGTTACCACCCCTGAACGTGCATCTATTAAAGCCAGTGTTTACACAGTAGGTGTTCATTGTGCCCCCGTACCATACAGACCAGCTGCCTCCAAACAACCCCCCCATCCCAGCTGCTTCCTTCTGCAATAAAATTCACTGCAGAGGAATCTCAACTCAAACAAAGCTGCTTCTGTCACTATATCCCCTCCCCCACCTTTTATTCTCCATGTTTGGGGTGACCTGCTACCCAGAAAAAAACAGGATTTTTCACCCGTTGATATCTGAGCACCTACTCAGCATTAAGCCTAAAGTGGAAAGCAGTGAAAACTCAACTTGCTGAAACAGGAAACCAAGAACACCACAGAAAAAAAAAGAAAAAAAAAAGAAGCAAGGATCTGATGGGACATCCTTAAACTCATTTACTCTTCCTGTACATCTGTTGCAATCACCTTGTTCGCTTACAGCAACATCCTCCTTAAACCTTCCTGTAAGCTGCAGTTATCTTCTGCTCTGCGGCTAGATTTGTTGGTGCTGCAGCCCGGGGGCTTTCCACCAACCATGTGACCAGTCAGGCCACACTGGCAGCTCTGACGACATACCTCTGCCGCGTGTAAACTACAGGATTAGCTGAAGAAGTTTACTGAACATGTTGGGTCAGGCAAAGACACACCTGTAGCAACCAAAAGCAGCTCTGAATTAATGAAGCTGCATTTTCTTCCGTCACGTTCAGATTCTGCAGTTTAATTCCTGCAATTAATTTGCATCTCTCCCTGCTCTGACCCAGTGATTTCATTCATGTGCAGTAAAATGCTTTGGGTGCAGCTGATAAATCTAAACACTTTTTGCAACAGCAGCTGTAGGAATGTGATTAAAAGGGAGCGGAGTGCAACTGCTAAGCAAGACAAGAAAATCAGATAACATTGTTCCACCGATCAAGGAGACAAAAACAAGCTTCAGCGCATGACCAGACAGGATATTTAGCCCTCCCTGCTTCCCTCCCCTTGCTAACAGCTTCAGCCAACCACGGCCCAGTTGCTAGGTGGTGGGGGAAGGACTAACATTTCTAGAATAAGCTTTATGAACAGCCTTTGTAGAAAAAAAAAAACAAACATAAAGGAAAGGGCAGGTTTGAGGGGGCCGCTGGCCAGAGACATTTGCAGAAGAGGCATAACTTTCCACCCCCCACCCCGCCTCTCACAGAGAGGGAGAGAGAGAAAAAAAGAAACTAGTTTGTGTTTCTCTTATCCGTGCCTTAGGATATGGCCTTGTAAAAGTTATACTGCCTTCTTACAGGCTTTAAATCCCCAAGGATATCACACAATGTTCTAACCTGCGGATCAACTAGTCTGTTAATAAATCCTAACACCCAAAGTGATAAAAAAACAAAAAGTCCCCTCTGAATAGTTCGAAGTACAAATGTCCCAAACTGCAACAACTTTAGGAAATCTAAATTTGATCCAGAAGTTGAACAGTAAAACCTGATTCACGTCTCATGGCAAAGCTAAAGTTCACCTTCATGTTTCTAACCCCCCCAACCTGCTCTGCTGCACGTTTTCACCTCAACTTTTGCAGGACAGCAGTCGCCCTGTTTTCTGGATACAGTTCAGAGGAGATGCTATGTTGGAACAAAACGGGGTTAAACAAACCTAACCTCCAAACTAATGGAGCTAAATATTTACCACAGATAAGCAAAAGAACAACATCAAACAGAGCAGTTTATAAAGAGAGGATCTGGGAAACAATCCAAGCTCTTTGAAAGAAAGGACATTGCTCTGTACAGCCATAAGCTCACACCACAGTTCCTCCCTGAATCCATCAACTATCCAGCAGCAGACAGCTCTGAGGGTTGCTCAACAGGTGATCAGATAGAAAGATCCATTTACAGCCACAGCGAGGACATAAAAATAATTTTTGCATGACATGTTTAAACCTCCACTGATGAGGATATGGAAAACAATCAGCTGGACTTACAGGAGTGAGGAGTTCAGGGGTAGAGATGGGAGAGCTGTCACTGTTCAGTTTGATCCCACTGCCCAGGTCAAAGTCACAGATCTTGAGTGGAAAAATCTGTCCAGAAAAAAATTCAAGTTAGTTAGGCTGCATCAGGTCAAGTGAAAGATTCATTATGATAAAAATGGATATCGTCACAAATTCCATTCAACAGCTACATGTGCTAGCCTTTGAGCCAAGTGGAGATAACTCACCTTGTCTGCACTCTCACAGAGAATGTTTTCGGGCTTCAGATCTCTGTGAGCCATTCCTGAAAAACACATAGAAGAAAATCAGTCTATTAAATTCCTGTTTAATGTTGAGATAAATCTGGAGTCCAATGCAAACACAGCTGAATGCATATGGTCTTACCTTTGTTATGCAGGAAATCTAAAGCGCTGGCGATGTCATAGACAACCAGACTGGCTTCCCGCTCACTGAAGTGCTGCCTCTTGTGAATTTGCTCCAGGACTGACCCTAATATGGGGGTGAAGGTTAACCGTTTAGCCTAATTGAAAAACACAATGAACCTAGACCATCAATAAAGAAGGGAACATACCTCCTCGGAGCTTTTCAAAGACCAGGTAGAATTTGTCTTCCTCTTCAAAAAACTCCACCAGCTCCAGGATATTCCTGCAGAACAGAAGGAAATATCTAAAAGTTAGACATCCAGTGATCTGGACATGACATACATTATGCTGTACTTAAAAGCTGTAATGAGTGTAATATACCTGTGGCCCTGACACTGGTAAAGCATCTCCACCTCACGGAAGACACGGCTGCGGCTATGACCTGGTCTTTTTTCAATCATCTGAAACAGAAGAAGAGGGAAGTTAATATGTAAAAATCATTGAAGGTTCTTGAAAACGTGTTCCTTTTGAAGAATATAAAGTTATTTGACTCATTTCAGCAACTGTTCAAACTGAAAGAGCACAAAACCAGAATCTGCATAGAAATAAACTTTGTGAGTGGAAACCACTCAGAGCCATGTGGTCCCCTGCTAATCAACCCAGATCTCCAAGGGCCCTTATTGCTCTCTTCCAGTTCCTAATGCTAGATTGTTAACAACATAAAAAACCCTCACTAAAAATAACCGTGTCTGGAAATACACCACAGCAAGGCCAACAGCTGCACAGCACCCTGCCAAGAGAGACTGAAAGATTGCTGACAGCAAAGCAGGGGCCTGAAATTTCCAGCCCTGGCTGGTTATTGTCCAATTCGGAGGCTGTGCATGCCTCCCTTCCTGGTAGCTGGATTACTGACGGTATTGAAGCACAGAGGGGCCCAGAGTTGCAGTGTATGTTAAGGATTACTGCACTGACAAGAGGCTCATGAGTAGACCAGAGCCTGTTCACAGGTTCTGTCTGAGTCAGTAGAGCCATAAACACAGTGGCTAGGCTCTCCTAAAAACAAAACTCCATTTAAAAAGAAAATCCTGCAAAAGCTTTAAAATATAAACAATCCATCTGCTACTAGAAGAGTGTAGGTAGTTTAGGAATATCACCCAGTTACAACCCTGGGAACAAAATAACTTTATTATAAGCCCTTTGTTCAGAAGCCTGCAGTCAGACACGCGGCACAGACTTCCATTACGGAGGCGCACGCCGACCCAAAACATCCCAGAGTCTGGAGGGGGAGGGGAGAGACGGGACATCTGGCAGGAGCAGTCTGAACCCCCCCTCCGTCTCTTCAAAGACCTCCAGTAACCAACTTTCCTGCCTTCTCTCCCTGCATAACTACTAACCCCCCCTTAACCCTCCTATTGCAAAGTTTGAACGTGTAACAAACACTTGAAGAATAAACATCCTGTCTGCAAGTTAAACTGAGTCAGATGCTCACTTTCTATTCAGAAAATCGTAAGAAAAAAAAAAGTAGTAAGAGCTACAAAAAGTGAGAACAAAAACAGTGTAAAAATACCGGGTCACATACCGCCCCCTCCTTCCTCTTTGGGTTTTGTTTTGGAACAGTACACAGTACATTATGTTCCCACTATGAGCGTCCTCTGTAGGCAAAAGGGGTAAAATAAAAAGGGGTGGATATATTCCACAAAGCTCTCCGATAGGCCAAACTAGAATCGAGAGAGGAAGTGTCCGATAACAGTGCTGCTAACTGAAAACAGTGCAGAGGTAGCACAGAGGAGCTCTGGAAACATTCAGAGGCCCCCCACCTCAAGCAGAAGGGACATAAATAGTACTTGAGAGGGTTTTGTTGTTGTCTTTTTTAACTCTACAAACAGCTACGGATACCAATCTAATCAGCCAAAAGAGCTTTCTTGATATTTCATGCAGCAGTGAGTCTCCAAAAATCTTTTTTTTTTGGAAATGGAAAAGTTAATCCTGATTTCAGACAGAAGAGAAAACCCATGCTGCAACACCAAAAAAAATGTCTAGTCCGTGCAGCAGTGCCTTACCTTGACAGCATATTCTTTGTTGGTGATAAGGCTGATGCAAGCTTGCACTCTGGCATAGGCACCCTCTCCTAGTACTTCTTCCTGGAGTCTGTAGACATCTGAGGAATAGTGGCAGGTTGTTAAAATCATCAGTTATGTCCAACAACAGATATTTATCAACCTAAACATTTCCCACCTAAAAAAAAAAAACCCCACGACACCATTATTTCTCACTATTAAATGTCCAAACAAATGCAACATGTACAACCCCCTCCCCTCCAAAAACGCATAAACAAACAACAGGTTGGACATCAATAAGGGGTATTAGCCTCAGCCCAACTTAAACTGACATGGCTGTCTTTAAAAAAAATTTAAAAACTTGTCAAACAGTGATATAAATGCCAATATTTATTCTGCATCAACAATCCAAACAATGTTTGTCACATGTTTTAGGAAAAGCAGCATGAAACATTAACAGTTAAGATTTTTTTTTTTACCTTCAAATCGTCCAGAGAAACTGTCAGTTGCCCTGCAACGCTTTTTCTTCTTGTTTCTCTTCTTGGCATCGGGAATGTCAATAGGCTGGCTTGAAGGCATATCTAACAAATGAGGACATTATTAGAAAACAAAACGAGGGATAACTTAACTTAGAGAGTTTGAGGTGGAATGGATCAAAGCTTTTATTTAAGCTGCCTGAAACACTCACCGTGTCTTGGGGCAGAACCAAATTTAAATGAAGAATCAAGGTGATGGGATCCATTCTTGGTGAAGTCGTCTAATTCAAAGGGATTTTGACCCTGAGGAAGTCATAAATGTTGTTATTGTACAAAGTCTCAGTTAACAGCTCGGTCAAGATCAGCAGTTGGGCATTTCTGTTCTGATATGGCATTATCAACTCAACTTCAAAAACTAATTTGAAGCACAATCAGAAATCCTTAACAAGAAAAGAGATGATTTAACTATTAAATCTTTATTTGAAAACTTTTTTTTTTCTATTCTTGCTGAAGCACTTTCAACAAACCTGCACATACATGTGTAGTCAGCCATTAACCATGGCACAATACATTTTAGGATGATCCCCCTTTCAACACTGATAGTCCTGCTCTGATTACAAACTGCAGCCCTCCCCAACATGGCTTCTGGATACACTCACCTTGAAAGAGCGATGGAATCCAGTGACTTCGGTGATCTTGTTTTGAACCATTTTTGCTTTGATTCGGTTGATTTATTTCCTTGGAGGATGTGCGGCGGCAGTGGTTTGATTTTTGCGGTGTATCAATTTGCACTCCTCCGAAACGAGAGTCGTTTCAGTGAGAGCAGCAAGTGATGACACTGCGCTTGGTGGTAAGCTGCTATGGCGCTGCTAAACGGGAGCCCTGGATGGACGAAACAAACACCCACAAAAAAATAAAATACCAAAAAGCTTCAACCTAGAACCACTTATTTTTATAACTGAACATTTAAACTAAATGCTAATCCTGTCCGAGTAAATTCACACCACATAACGAGAACACAGGTTTGCTGTATATTTAAAAGTGCCAGAATTCTCCACCAGGACATTTTAAGCGAGCGGGACGCCCCCAACCGTCAAACTAACATATCTGATACTGACTGTGCAGCGCACGCGAGGTTTAAACCGTTAAACTAGACTGTAACGGTCGACCAGCTGCACATTTAACTCGCCATTTGGAACTACAAATAAAAAATGTTTAGAAAAATGGAGCTCGGTTTACTTACCCCGTTGTTTAAGTTATAGCTCCAGTTTTAGCGTCGGTGTTTGACCCACTGCTCCAACGGCCGCTGAGGGCAGTCAAATGGGATATTCGCCGGATAATTTGTGCGTGGAAGGTGGCTGGAAAACTACGGCGTGGGTGTTTTTATAACCTCCTGGTGGCTCCTCCTCCACCACCTCCTCCCCCGTCCCACTAGCAACGGACGAGAGGCGTCACGTGCTTTCTAGAAAAGGACATCTTGGCTCGGTTCCATTTCGATTAAGTTTTAATATTTAAATGAGTTATTTGAGTCTGGCGCATAAATACATCACATTTTTATTGCTTGATGGAAAATATAATTCATATTTCTTAGTGAAATCTCTTGTAAGGTAATGATAACATTTAACAGCAGGGGTAGCGTCACTACGCAGCCATTGCGCTCTGTTTAGCTTCATTACGGCGGAATGTGTGTGTGTGTGTGTGTGTGTGTGTGTGTGTGTGTGTGTGTGTGTGTGTGTGTGTGTGTGTAAGGAAATGGTGAATACGTGCGTGGCGGCACAGTCGGCACGTACACACGTCCTGTGGGGATTTTTTTTACTCGAGATGGGCTGCAGAGGAACAACTTGTCGACAGACGCGGAGTGTTTTGGTATCAAATCACAAGCATGGCTTCTACTGATCACATCAATAAAAAAAAAAAAATGAAACATCGCCCCTTGCAAAGAGAATGCAATGGCGGGTATCCCGTTCTAGTTCTGTTATGCATAAACCCTCTACAGATCTATCTGTGGATTCATGCATGCCTATGAGCACGCGACAAAAAAACCCACGGCTGACTCAATCCACTCAGCTTGTTACTGACATCCGCTACTTGATGCAATCTTACAAAGACATGGAACCAGCACAGATTTTAATATATGGAATCTTCTCTTTAAAAACTAAAGATTTCTTTGGAGGATTTTTGTTAGATTCAGGTCAATAAATTAACTAGTTTTTTTCTGTTTTTGTCTAAATAAAAAGCAGATATAGACTGACAAAAAATATATATATATTTTTTCTCATTTCCTTATGATTTTTTTTCCCAGCTTTTTACTGTCATTACACTCTCACAAGTACAGAGCAACAAAATGAACTCTGCATTTACCCCATTCCCTTGGGGGGCGGTGGGCTGCCATTGTGTGGCACCCGGGAGCAGTGGGGTTAAGGGTTTTTTGCCATACTGGGGGGGCCAGTATGGCAGTCTATGGGGCTTGAAGTCAGAACCACTAGATTCCCTGCTGTATGCCCTAACCAGTAGGCCACCATTCCCCTAAGGATGATACAGTCAGGGGCGGATTTAGGAAATTTGGGGCCCTAGGCAAAGACAGGCATGGGGCCCTCTGAATTGAGAAGACAACACATAAAACAGACCCATTATACAGATACGTTTTGCCAATCAGTAAGCCCATTCTATCTTAGCTGATTGCTCCTTCTATTGTTTCCAAAAAGGCGACGGCAAAAGTAAATAACCCAGTCCTTCTTTTCACTGTAGACAAGCCATCATCTGCTTATCTGTTCTCCATTTTTAATTTGGATGAAATAAAAGCTGCATGAATCATGACAGCAGACAAGATAGAGCAGAGCAGGAGGTGGGGTTACCAATCTACTTGCTCTGGAGTGCAGAGTTCGGTGCCCTTATACATTGTCACCAAAGTCTCCAGTTGCAGAAAAAAGTCGTTAGATTTGGTGCTAGGCTCTTTTTGGAAATAAAAGAGCCAGAGAGGTCTGAAAAGTCGCTGAATATAGCGACAAAAGCGCTAAGTTGGCAACACTGGTCTTCCCAAAGTTTGTTTTCATACGGCTTGCTACTGTCTGTTTGGACCTTTCTGAACATGTGCAGCAAATTGACTGCACATAAGCGTTCTGATGGTATTTTAGCAAAAGGATTTTTATCAAAAACATAATCAATGTGCACAAATAAGGAATAGCTGTATTAACTATACATGTAAACAGAGTTTTATGGGGGCCCGCGGAAATTGGGGTCCTAGGCAACTGCCTAGTTTTGCCTATTGGTAAAGTTGATGTTTTTTAATGTTTTAGTTAATCAGTTATGATTGATTACAGAAATGCTTACTCACCAGATTCAGATATCTGATTTTGGCCCAAACTATTCTGTTTTTATAGCTGCAAGTCCTAAAAATCACACCTGACCTAAATAGAATTACAATTCATCAGTAGAGGCTCTAATTAGCCTGAATCTGTTAATTTAGTTACGGAAATAACATGCTCATTTGAATGCACCTGCAGGTGTTGTTTTGCATGTTATAAAATCTTGACTTAAATCAAGAATATCATGCAATCAGAATTGCTTTTATTCTGCTTCAATATATGCTGCATTAAAGTTGTCAGACAGATGTGTGCAACATCTGTAGTCCCTGATATGCAAGTATGTGAATCCCATTGAGCGATAGGGAGGATTTGTAAACAAGCAGGTGCAGATAAGCCCTTCTGTGATGTGCAATGACGCAAACATGCATGTTTTTGCAGCCCCATGGAGCTCTTGTTCTGACGAGGATGGTGACGATGTGTCATGGCTGTGATAATGAAAGATATCCAAGAAATCTAAATGTGCAGAAAAGATCACACAAACTAAACCATCTGCTAACTGTGAGATTCCTCAGCAGTGTCACTGCACAGATCACATGCTCATGCAGTATTTCTATCATATCAAATAGCTACTGTGATCCACTGTAAGTAAAGGGTCTCCTGACAACTATATAGATTGTTTATATCTGATGTATGATTACATTTAAAGCCTTTTAAACACGTTTTATGTTTATTATTTGAGGTCTGGCAGCCTTATCACACCACATTCTTTGTCCATAGACTGCAGCGTGTCTCATGTGATGATAATTATTGCAATTAATCCTCAGTGCACAGTCCTGTTCTATGTATGTATTTATGGGTCCTTGGTTAAGCCGTGTAAACTTGCTGTTAACTGTAAGCAGTCTTGTGACTGGAGTCTCTTTGCTCCTCCTTTAACTTTCCGCCCACTCAAACATAAACCTAAAGGTAGCAAAACATTACGCAAGCTTTCAGCTCACTCTACTTATCCAAGAGCACATCATGTAGTCGAGGCTTTCAGAAAAACAAGATCTCATTTGGAAGTGGGTGGGACGTTGTCAGAGTTACTGCAGGTCAAGCTGGGGCAGAATGGGCTGACACATGAATACCTTCAGATGGCTACAACTCAGTCTGATGTGGAAGGAGTCCTCCTTTTCTCTGCAGCTCACAGGATCACGCTGCACAGATTAGAAGTGCACTGATGTCTTAGTTGTTTTTAACAGAATAAGGAATAAATTAATACGTTTTTTGTCCTTCAAGCAATTCAGTAAATTACAAATTTAACAAAATAACATCGTTTATAACTAATGATACTAGGGCTGCAAATAACGACTATTTTGCTAATTGATTATTCTTTGGATTATTTATCAATTAATAATCTGAAAGCAAAAGGTTCCTTAAAGAAGAATTTTTTACTGAATTAAACCATGTGAAACGAAAACCTTTCCTGGATAGAGCATATTGACAGATTAAAAATTTTGATTGATGCAAAATATTTATATATATATTTGTTTTTACAATGTTGGTACAGTTTCTGCTCTAAGTAGGTTGCTCTGTCAGCTAAAGCAATGTTTTCAAGTCAGTATACTCCAATTAACGATTCATTGATTATTAAATTAGTTGACAATTATGATTAATCACGATGAATCCGATAGTTTCAGCCCTAAATGATACAAATAACTTCATTAGGACCCATAAACTGATGGCGAGAAGGAGCAGGGACCCCCTAATTACATATATTATATGAAATTGTGTTATATAAAACTGGTCCTATTGTCACTCTATTAATATGGATTCATGTAATGGAAGTAATTTCTCCCTGGGATTATTAAAGTATTTCTGATTCTGATTCCTGGTTGATGCGACAGGTGTTGTGAATGAAACGGTGCCCAGCTTGAAAGAGCTCCTGTGTGTCGCTGAACGTGTGCATTGATGACTGACAGACATCTTCTGCCTCCATTTATCTGTTTACTACAGTCTGTTGATTTTATGTTAATATTTATTTGAAGACATTTCAATTAGTGGAAAGAATTGCAGGTGGGAATATAAAATAAAAAGTCTAATCAACCATTCACGACCCCCATGCAGGACCTCTGTTGACCACCAGGGAGGCTGGTTCATTTTGCAACAGTGCAGTGCTTCCAGTTGGTCTATATTGAGCTAAATCAAATGCCCCTAGTGGCTAAAAGTTACACAAAGTTGCGTTAACAGACATGCATCTCATAGCTCACCAACAGGGGGACGGACTTCACTTCTTGTGAAAGCCTAGGATCATTCCTTCAGCTAGCTGATTGACAGTGAAAAGCAGCAAATGTGTATGTGTCTTTTGTGCACGTTTTTCAACCCTGGGGCTCAAGGTACGTTAGCATGCACGTTTATAGATGTTTGACCTCCTCAGCTCACCTGATATCAGTTGAAGGCTGGTCAACAGGTTTTTTTGCTGAACTGCAATTATCTGAATCAGGTTTGTTGTGACAGAAACATCAGAAACCTGGGCAAGGCGGTGTGCCTTGAGGATCAGGCCTGACAAAAAACACTACTGTAGGCGACAATACATTAAAAACCTTGGTATACTGTGATAAAATGAGGAGAATTTCTATACAAGCCTGTAATATATATGATAAAACATGGACACAACATGTTTTACATCAGAACTGTGGCATCCAAAGCTTGCAGCAGCCACTGAAAAAGACAAATTCCTTGGATGCACGTTTGAGATTGGCGGATGATGACACAAACCTGTTTGTTGCAAAAATATTCCCTTCAGGACAAGCAGTTCAGCACATGCAAAAGCATGAGTGAAACTGTTCACAGCTCTCGTAAGTGCAAATACATTCACAAGATTCACCTCTGGCACACTCAACACCCTGAAAGGCCAAGCAGATCTGTGGACTGTATGCAGCCAATAGCCTTACACTGTTACAATGATATGCATACTTTTCTCAAACGGGATGCTGGCAGCGGGCCAGAGTGTCCAGTGTGCCTCTCAGATGCATCCTCGTGTTTAGCAACATGATACTGTAAAGGAAGCAGCCTCCAGAGAGGAAGACACATAAACTCGCTGCTTTAAAGTTATCAACTCCTGAAACATTCCTGAAATCGGCAGCATTTGATTTGTTCCAGCTCGCTTTGTGTTGGAGTCACACTGTGAACTAGTTACATAACCAACCAGTCAAAACAAACTGCCCTGAAACGATTGTTTGATGGTTTTGTTTTTTTTTCAGTTCAGTTTGAAAAAACAGACAACAGATAAAATGATTCTAATCTTATAAAGCTGTGCCGTCACATTTCTCTTTTTTTATCAGGTATTTAAATGTTCTCATCTCAATTAAAGCTGGTGTTTTAATGATGCATTCAAATACCTTGAGATAATAGTAGCACATAGATTTTTATCGAGTTTTATTAAAAGAATCTAGTTTTTAAGTTTAAATTTCTTCTGGGTTTTTCCTTTATCTGGCCCGGTTCATCCACATGAGCGTGAGAGTAGTAACCGTAAAGGCCTTCATAGAGATTTCGACTTGACAATATCTAAAAGAAAAACACAGGAACATTGAAAATCTGTTTATTATGCATGGAGTTTAGCTGACCTCTCCTTTCATATGTCAGTATCAGTAGCTCTTTCTATGACTCAGTACCAATGACGTAGCTGTAAGCCTTAAAAAGGTTGGTGACCCCTGATTTAGGCTGTACAAAGGATCCGGCACAAATAAACAAAAAGTTTGAAGTTTAACTGACAGGGCTATAATTTCTGGCTTTGTTTGCCTTGCATGAGCACTCTGTGCACAGCTAAGATGAACACCTAAAATCAATAAGGACACTAAAGCCATGAAGTGTCAGCGACTGGCTTAACAAGTGCTGTCCAAATAGTGCTGGTAGTTAGGATCAGAAGCAGTTTGCTTCCTAGTGCCAATGCAGTTAGCATAAGGCTATGATCTCTCTATAGCCACTACCAGGAGCTCTACTGTTGCCCACAATCCTTTGTGTGAGAGGATGTTTCCAGAAGGCTGTAATCCCAATATTACCAGTGTCACTCATGTGTGCATCTGTCACGTAATGACATCCGTAATCCAGAAGGCCGTCTGGATTCAGCACAGAAGTCTAGATTTCCTTTTCCCTGCATAGTGCTCTTACTGTAGACCCAGTGAAAAGTGAAGGAATAGGAGGTAGGAGCTATAATTTGATGTATTCGGAGCCTCTCTCTGTGTCTGTGTTTACCTCGGATGAGTCAGGTGTGCATTTTGGTTGTAGAACTGTCACATTGCCACTAAAGTACTGCAGTATCTTTCTGGGTGTTTTGTACGTTTGTCTGCATTCTTTTTTATTATAAGCCATTCATGACAAGATTCAGTGTTTTTTTCACAGAGCTAAACCTGCAGGCACAGATATGGATAAGCTAATGTTCAGTAAATGATCCCATAGTACGTCCTTCCTAAAGACATCAAGGTCTGGACGTAAATCCTGCTGGATATTTGGCCGACCGTCTTATCAGAAGTAGTAGAAGTCATTTTGACTGGCTGGTTTCCGACATCAGTTTGACATTGGAAGTCCCAGCTGTGTCAAAGTTGCTATCGTCTATTGATATGTGATGCAACGTGACAGTAACTCTGGTTCTTGTGGCTTTCTGCAGCTTTCAGTTGCATTTGCCTGTACATAATAGATTAAAAGGGCTTTTTTTTTCTTTATTTTGCCCATTTTGCCTCGGATTCTTTGCTGGATGAAACTAACAAACTTAATATCTATAAGATTTATGACACTTGTTTCTTTTGGTTTCATGTTCTTGTGATTCTTAGGGGGGGTTTTATGTGCAACTACTGCTGCTGGTTTTAACTTCAGTGGGATTTTCCTGGTAAAACTAAAGGTTAGTAAAACAAAGAATGACAGAACAGCTTCTGCTTTATTGTCATAGGGGATAAGTTTCTCAAAACAGAAACAAACAAACAGACAAGAAATAATCTGTCTAGGCCAGTACCTCATCCACGATATTAATGCAAAGAGAATTTTTCTGTTTATTTGACAGTAGAGTACAGGATCAAAGCCAATTATCTGAAAGTTTGGGTCAGAGGATGGAAACCTCACAGCATCTTTATCGAGAATATAGATCAAATTGTCTGTCTTTGGAGGGCATCCTGAATGAATGGACTCCCAAAGAACTGATCTCAGTCCTGTTGGAATCATGCAGATTAAGCCATGCTCAGAGACCCACCAAATTAAAGCAACGATTATTCTGCCAGAAAGAGTGAGGAAATATTAGCAGACACATGTGTGTTCACAAATGTCCTTATTGCATTCAGCAGCCGCTTATTATTATAAATGCATCATTTTAAGCATGACTGGGGAAGAAAAAGCTATGTCAGCTGCAAAACAGAGAATACTTCAAAGATTTAACAAAATATTTGTAATGATGGTTCTTTTTTCATAGTCTGGTATATTATTATGTAGAAATATGTAAACATACCTCTCAATTTTGGGGTGACTATGGTACATTTTAATTAAGTCAAATATTTTGCATTATTGTTGTAAATGAAGATCAGGTTTTGTACATTGAAATATGAAATGAAAATTACGAAATTACATATTTCATATGTCATTTTTTTCTTTATCTTTGAACACAATTTTATATTATTAACAGATTTCATAATTTCACATTTCTTTTTGAAATTTCTATTTTCAGATTGGGTTTTAGTAATTGCATTTTTTTAAAGTTGAATTTTAAAGATTACATTCTCTTTCCTTTAAGCCCTAATACAATGCTCACTCTTGATGAGCACATGGACCAATGAAATGGTGCTTTTAACATCCATGCAGACCAATAGAAACGCTTCTTCTCCAGAGAAAGGCCCACCCCTAGAAGTTAAAAGAATGTGATCTCTAAAAAAGCAATTAGATACAATGCAATTTGTAGAACAGAAATGTAAGAAAAGAAAATATTAAATGAGTAAAAACATCTTTTTTATATAATAATAAAAAAAGCAAAGTTGCACTTTTTGATCAAGTCTTTTATCAAAGTTTCATTTCTGGGTTGCATTTTTGTTTTCAAATTTCAAATAACAAAATGCATTTTTTCAAATTTTCATTTACAAAACGTGTTCTTTGCTCGCAACAAGAAAAGAACAACATTCATTCCATACAATTTTAGCATATATCCATGATTTTGAACCTGAAATGTTCAAGCTTGGACATCCAATCCTTGCTTCTGAAATTCACTGAGCTTATATCATCATTCAGTAAAAGGATCGATCCAAACGCATCATTAGGTGGCCATTCTTTGTATGCCATTCACGCTGATGTTGGTTTATGCAACCAAAGGCCCCGCATAATTCAGTGTAGTATATAAACAGTTGAGTTTGTTTTTGTTTTTCTATAATCATATGCCTGAAGAGGAAGTAACCTCCTTTTCAACCTTCCCTTATTCTAGAAGTTATGAGGCAACACCACAAGATGACTCACACGCCTCAAAGCTGGGTGTGTGCTAAATCCAACATTTGCTGAGTCAAAACAATGTCCCAAGCTCTCTTCCAGCCGTATAAATGCTCACAGTGTACCAGGAAAACAACACCCAGCCATTGCAGAGTAAAATCAGAGCTGCACGAACATCAGATTCATTGGCTGCAGCCATGAATTCCTCCCTTGTTCTGTGCCTCTGTGCCCTGGGTTTCCCTTTCTCCTCTCTCTCTCTCTCTAGGCTGGCCGGTACATTCCAACAGAGGAAAAACACAGAAGGCTGGGGGGAGGGAAGAGCAGAAAGCAGGGCTGGGTATGTCTCATCTCACACGTAACAAGCAAACCACACGCTTCCAGGGAACGGTGGGAGAGGAGGGACATCCTGCAACCGGCTGCAGCATCCAGTGAGGTCATTTTAGGAGCTGATGTTACTGGAGCAGAATCTTACATGTGTCCTCTTTAATTAGACATTTAAACATCACAACAGTTTGTCTTTTTCAACCCAACAGCTTGAATAAACCTTGAAAAGAAAGGGATCTTTACAAATAAATGTATTTAAACTGTGAATATCCATATAGAAAGATGTTTACACATCACTTTGTATTATATGTTTTTTTTTTCTTATTTCTTCTTGGCACAATAAAGATTTTAAAAAAGTAATTACGGCCATAGAAAGATAATAGAGCAGAAAGATTTTAGCCCAGCAGTTCTGTGTCCTAAAGACATGGACTCACACTAGGGTTGACAGATCATTAACAGTTCTAATAAATAAAAATGACGTTATATGCCAGAGGTTTTATAATCAAGTTCAGGGAAAGTATATTATTTGCAGATCTATAAAGATATTATTCATATTCCTTATTTAGAGTATCAGTTTCTTCCTTCAGGTCGACGTCTTAGAGTTCCTGCCTGTAGACTGAACCACTATAAGAACTCATTTGTTCTGCTTTCCATCAAAGCAATAAACAGTAAATAGTGGAAAAGGTAATGGTATCCAAAACTTAAACTGACGCGCTTCTTTTATGTATTCATTTATCTATAGTAGGGTCTTGATATATATAGTGGGGGAGTGGCGGCCTAGTGGTTAGGGCATAGAGCAGAGGTCACGGATTAACAACATTTATAAATGACCGCATGTTGACCAATGGCAGTGTCTAATTTCACTTGCGCCGCTTCTCCTATTTGTACAGTAAAGCCCTCGGGAGCGTCCAGCATCAGGCGGCACGTGATAGAAATTAGCCAATAAGCTATGTCAGTCAGGGTTGCTGCTGCTGCTATTCTAAGACACAGCAGGCAAACCTGTGGCAAGCCGGGTGATGGCAAAGAAGGAGAAGACGAGAAAAAGTGAAAGAAAGTGTGGACTGCTGTAAGAATTGCAGAGAACTGGGGCAGAAAAGTGAAATGGTGTGCTCAAAGATGACCCTGCACATTTTGAGTATGTTTGGCTCAACCTGCTGCTGTGAAGCAGGATTCTCCACCATTAACAGCATCAAAAATAAATATGGATCCAGGCTCAAAATGAGCTCCTGATATGTTCTTTAGAATGACTAAGTCGCTATTTGAACTCAGGTTTAAAGCCTTGTAGGGCAGCATAAAGCCCACTGCTCTCATTAAGACAGAAAAAAAAAGAAAAAAATAACAAACGGTCAGTTCATGTGGTTTATAAAATATGTGAATCAGGAAATGTTCTATATACCGGTACCAAACTGAACGATTGTTGTTCTCTACTTAAAAAAAAAACACTTTAGATTTTAAAATGGAAACATTTTCCTTTTTTTTTCATATTTTTTTATTTAAAAGTTCAATGTATAACTTGAATGCATAAACACCTCATTTTATTTCATTGTTAAATTCTGTTTAAAGTAACAGATTATCATTAAAAATGTCTCCGGACCTTTACTGGATGATGATTTTCTTTATTAGGACCCCGCTGATTTTTAATTGGTTACCCCTGGCATAGATTTTGGAATCCTGAGGTCCTGAGTTTGAGCCCCACTCCCACAGACTGCCACTCTGGGTTCCTGAGCAAAACCCTTAATCCCACATTGCTCTCTGGGCGCTGCACAATGGCAGCCCACTGCTCCTCAAGGGGATGGGTTAAATGCTGAGAGTTCCTTTCAACATTTTGTACATGTGACAGTGTAATGCCTTTAAAAGATGATATATATATACTTTTTTGATTGTAATGTTCTTTGATGTACTAGTTTTTCTTACAATGGAATTTTTATATCAGTGTTTTATGTGTGAATGTAGAATGACACATAGTTTGGATTATGTAGTTGGTACCCAGGACAAATTTCCTTTTGAACAATAAAGTTAATCATCCTCCTCATCTTAAAACTGAAGCAATTACTTTATAGGTGTTACTATATAGAACTGGGAAGACGTGCTCCACTTTCTTAGTTTTAGTGAGGATGCTGGCAGCAGCATTCGGTATTAACTTCAGCTAATTTTTTGAGGTAGAAGTGAAGACAGTAAAGATGAGCACAGAAATCCCTGTCCTGCAGAGAGTTTAGTCCTTTAATCCTGGAGATGTTCTTTAGCTGATAGAAAAAAAAAAACTTTGTTTCCTGCTTGTTTATAGAGAATTTCTTCAAGTTTTGTCTCCAAAGTTTAGGGACTTAAAGCAGTTTCAGATAGTGAAGAATAACATAAATATTTAAATACAATTTACTGATTCTGATTAAAAGAATTGTTTAATAATCAGGGAGGAGGCTTATATTTTAATCCCTCTCACTAATAAAACATATCCAGATATTAGTGGGAGTGTCAATGTCTGGAGAACAAGATTGCTTCATTTCTTTCTGTTGCTTCTCACCTTATTTGCTGCTGGTGGTTCTTGGTTTAAAATTTTTTTTGCCTGAACTATTATACTTTATACCAGATATCAAACAAAACAAACTGGCTGTGATTTCCAAGAACTCTGATTCTATGCTTATTAAAAGAGAAACATTTGACCAACCCAGTTTAAATGCATCAGATGTTTTGAATGTTTGACCCAGATATACTCAATTAAAACATGACTGTTTCACCATAAAAGACTGTAAAATCATTGTCAAGTGGTTCACACTTTTTTTTTGGTATTTCAACTGCAGGTTTCCCCCACTTGAAAAGGCAGCTTGCTTCCATGGATCTCACAGGATTTCACTCATCACACCAAAGTTGATTCTTTCCTTTTTTGTCTTTTATTTGAAAGTTCAATCAACAATAGTAGTAGCAGTATTAGTACAGTAGTAGTAGTAGTAGGTGAAAAACCTTTAAATATAAACAGAAAACACAATGATTAACATTCTTTAAACAAAATTGTTCCTGAAACAAAATATAAGATTTAAACCCAAAATCAAACATATTCAAAGAATTATTCAGTGATACATTTTAACATTCTAGTGTTCATTTACTTTCTCAAATACATTTTAAATGATTCCTCTTTTTTTTCTTCTTTTCCTTTTTTATTTTTTTACTTTTCTCAATGTTTTAACATTTCAGTCTAAATATTCAAATAATTTGTGGCTCACCGGCTCCTTCTCCTTGGAACAAACTTTCCTGCAGTGCATTCACCCAGGCACCCTCATAGTGCTCATTGTTGCTTAGTGAGTGAACATCTCCCAACTGATCCCTTAATTATCTTCACCTGTCTCCAGGTTGGGAGACACTCTCCCTATACTCAGTCAGAGGAGGGCGGGGCCTGAATTCAGCTTAACAATCATTGTGTAGATTTGTTTCTCTGACTTCTTAAATGTTACTTTAACTGGTGTGGTTTTAGAGTGTGCATGTATTCCAGTATAGGGTGAGTAGTTTGTTATTTTTGAAGTGGGGATTTCCCTGTGGGAACAAGGCATCTGCTTTCAGATGGCCGACCTTCAGCAGTTAACTTCAGACAGGGAAAATTTTATGTTGGGCTCTTATATTTGATCCCAGGTTGAAGCTTTTTGCTCCATTTTTGCTTAGATTAAACAAAAAGCTCATATTCTAATGAGAAATAACACAATTAGGTATGTAAAAAACGGTGTTAACCCGTCAATCACGTTGATTTGTGTTCCTGCAGAAACGTGACTGCAGGAGGTCACGTTCATGTCATTGAGTTCATCCCAGCCTTCCACCCTTCCAGCTATTGAAGTGTTTGGATTCTTTGAAGTACTGGCATGGGAGGCAGGTTTGGCAGCTATATTCTTATAAGCTGAGCCCTACAGAACAATCATTTTACTTCTGATTCTTGTTTTTTAATAACTTAAACCCCAAATGTGTGTCTATTCATAGACTGACGGCTTCCTTTTCCTTTTTCTCCAGGTGGACGATGATGAAACCATTTGCAGGGATTGTTTTCCATATGCACAGTTTCAAAGATTAAAAGCATAAATATAGTTAATCTTAAAATCAACCTACCTCAGAATGAGAACCTGCTTCGTTTTATCTGTGTAAATTTGTCCTGAGGCACAAAAAGAAACCTGGTCAGAGTGTATTATGCTTTTTTTTGTTGCAGTTCTAATGAAGTTTGCTGTTTGCTTCTGCTGACTTTAGCCCAACCAGCAGCATTACATCAGCTTTGAATGTTTCACATTGTTAGATTTTGTTGAAGGTCTGTCTGCACTGGAGAGATAATTTGAATCTTTGAGCTCGATGCAGATACAATCAAACAATGTCTCAGGGTTACTTTGTGGCATCTGAAGGGAAAATCAGAGACAAGGACCTTCAGACTCCTCTTGTGGTAGAAACAAGGAGGACAAAAACATGTAGAGATGGATCTGGTTATACAAAGGGTTATATAGGGCTTAGTTTCTTCTCCCAGGATGACCACTCGTACTCGTACTCGTACTCGTACTCGTCGTCTCCCGCTTTATCCGGAACCGGGTCGCGGGGGCAGCAGGCTAAGCAGAGACTCCCAGACTTCCCTCTCCGCAGACACCTCCTCCAGCTCTGTTGGGGGAAGCCCTAGGCGCTCCCAGGCCAGCCGAGAGACATAGTCTCTCCAGCGTGTCCTGGGTCGTCCCCTGGGCCTCCTCCCGGTGGGACATGCCTGGAACACCTCCCGAGGGAGGCGTCCAGGGGGCATCCGAAGAAGATGTCCGAGCCACCTCAACTGACTCCTCTCGATGTGGAGGAGAACCGGCTCTACACTGAGCCTCTCCCGAATGACCGAGCTCCTCACCCTATCTCTAAGGGAGAGCCCAGCCACCCTGCGGAGAAAGCTCATTTCAGCCGCTTGTATCCGGGATCTCGTTCTTTCGGTCATGATCCAAATTTCATGACCATAGGTGAGGGTAGGAACGTAGACCGACCGGTAAATTGAGAGCTTTGCCTTTTCGCTCAGCTCTCTCTTCACCAGGACAGACCGGTGCAGCGTCCGCATTATTGCAGCAGCCGCACCGATCCGTCTATCGATCTCCCGCTCCATTCTTCCCTCACTCGTGAACAGGACTCCAAGATACTTGAACTCCTCCACTTGAGGCAAGGACTCCCCTCCAACCCGAAGGGGACAAGCCACCTTTTTCCGGTCGAGAACCATGGCCTCGGATTTGGAGGAGCTGATTCTCATCCCGGCCGCTTCACACTCGGCTGCGAACCGCCCCAGCGCACGCTGTAGGTCTTGGCAGGAGGGAGCCAGCAGAACTACGTCATCCGCAAAAAGCAGGGACGAGATCCGCTGTTCCCCAAACCAGACCCCCTCCGGTCCTTGGCTGCACCTAGAAATCCTGTCCATAAAAGTTATGAACAGGACCGGTGACAGAGGGCAGCCCTGTCGGAGTCCAACATGCACCGGGAACAGGTCCGACTTAATGCCGGCAATGCGAACCAGACTCCTGCTCCGCTTGTACAGAGAACGGATGGCCCCTAATAAAGGGCCCCTGACTCCATACTCCTGGAGCACCCCCCACAGGGCAGCACGAGGGACACGGTCGAATGCCTTCTCCAAGTCCACAAAACACATGTGGACTGGTTGGGCAAACTCCCATGAACCCTCAAGCACCCTACAGAGGGTGTAGAGCTGGTCCACCGTTCCACGGCCAGGACGAAAACCACACTGCTCCTCCTGCAGCCGAGGTTCGACAATCAGCCGGACTCTCCTCTCCAGCACCCTGGCATAGGCCTTTCCGGGGAGGCTGAGAAGTGTGATTCCCCGATAGTTGGAACACACCCTCCGGTCCCCCTTCTTGTGGAGGGGAACCACCACCCCAGTCTGCCAATCCAGGGGAACTGTCCCCGACCCAGGATGACCATCTTTTCGTTAATCCAGTTCTGGTCCAGCTTTAATTTGTTTCTACAGTTTTTGGCACAGTTACTGCTCAGCACACCGACAGTGATCATAACCGACATGCTTTCAGATCTTTGACAAAAAAAGACTATTTATTATTTCTTTATAATTTAGGACCATAAAACGTTTCACGGTGGATCCTATTCTGAGACAGAAAACAAACCCCAGCCATTTCCCATGTGTTTGCTTTAACTATTGATAAAATTTTAAGTGCTATTTTTATTTTAGGTATATTTCTATGGAGTGAATTCTGTTCCACTATTGTTGCAAACAAACACGTGTTTTAAATGGAAATTTTAAAAGTTTTTAATCAATGAGAGCTTTTAAGAGTAACTTAGCTGTTTTCTATGTGTTTTTTTCCCCCATTTCTTTTGGTTTTTCATTTCTTCATATCTTATTTTGAAAAAAGAAAGTAAAAAAAAAAAAAAAGATTAACTTTTTTTTTTTTTTAAAGAAATAAAATATGAGAAAACAACAAATTAATTCTCAAAACCTTTTAGGAGGTTAATCAATTTTATTGGTGGATAGCATTTTTTAAAATTTCAATAAAAAAAATTTAGATTTTGCTTCCAACAACAATAAAACAAAATTCACTATATTTTAAATGTGACTTATATGAAAGCCAGAGCTGTAAACTATTCAGCTTCTTATGCAGGGCTTCTGTTTAATTTGATCATTTAGAACCAAACTAGACCAAGTTTATTGTTCTCTGATGACACAGTGAGCAAATGATGACAGTCAACACAGTTGTTATGGATAAAACTATTTTAAGAACAGTTTTTTTTTTATTATTTAATTTGTCTTTTAAAGGCATTAAAGATAACTTAATTTTACTTTTGAACTCAAGTACAATTTAGAACCTTTACTTTTTAAGTTTTACTTGAGTAAAGGAGTTAAATCAGCTCTTTTAACCAAGTCTTTTTTGCACAGTCTGTACTTTAAATAAAGAATGTGAATAATTGTAACAGCTCTGACCGTATTATAGTAGTACGGTAGTTATACTTTATTACTTTTGAAAAAACAACTTTAATGTAGATCTTTTGGCTATTCTGTCAGGCTGGAGCTACTTCAGTGAAAGACAAACATGTTTAAACCAAACACACCTGAAACCACGTGTCTGCTGAGACTTCTGGTTTGTAAACAGGCTTCATTGTCCTGATGTTACTTTCAGTCTGCTGACCGTCCTATTTAAATGGCAAGGGAACATACAGTAAACAGTGGATATTTTCACAGGAAGTGCTCTGCAGCGTTCTAATATTTACACATAACCTACTGTAGGTATAAAACTGGAAAAGGTTTGTAATGTCGAACAGATGTTATGGTTTTTACTTCTGCCCAAATGTATTTTGTAATGATGAGATTATATTCCCAAATAGCCTATTTATGAAATATTTTTTTCAACTCTCACCTAATTCATCTTTGGAATGAATACTTTTCACTTTTACAACACTAACATTATAGTGAAGTACATAAATGACATTTCACAGCCGAAAGAAAAAAACGTTTTATAGATTGGAATTAAAATAGAGATCGACCGACACAACTTGTTTAAGGCTGGTGATCCATGGAGATAATTTTCTCCTGATGATTTTCGGCTCATTCTTAAGAGTTGACATTGCTTTTTCTTCTCCCATTTTCTTGATTTAAAAACAACAATTGAATAAAGAGGCAAAGCATTCACATCAGGAGATCTGAAGGCCTGGCTGCTCAACTAATGCAGTCATTTCCAAACTTTTCTTGTAGGATTCTTTTTTGTTTACAAGAAAGTCTTAACGGCCCTCCACCTACTTCAAACACTTCAGCGGTCCATCTAAGAAAGTAAAAAACAACAAATTGAATTAGGCAATAAAATACTATGAAACTGCTTTAAATTGCTAAAACTATCACTTTTAAAGAGCAATTCTCAATAAATAAATAAACCAATTAACTCAAACTATTCAAATTATTTTACCATACCCTCCTGTGCACCACCCATAGGGGGCGCATTACCCAGTTTGTGAACTACTGTGTTAATGAACAGATTACAGAACATTACACAGGAAAAAATGCTAATATCAGTCAGGTGATGTAGCGGTCCATCTCAATTAAAATAAGCATTCTTCTATTTTAGTGCTTGGTGGTGGCAGCATCATAATGTGGGAATGCTGCGACGAGACAATGGATGGAGCTAAATGCACAACTATTAGAGAAACCCTGTTAGATGCCACTGGGAAAGGGCAGCATTGATCTGAGAAGCAGTGGAGAGGCAGTGGTACCTCAGGAGGAGCAGCACTGCTCAGGTTGAAGAAAATGCTGCCAGGATATGGCTTGTTCTGCATTCTATAAATCTGCTCTATGTGGAAGAGGGGCAACGAGATATTATTTATTTTGGATAGAAAACAAGAGGAAGTAAACACAGCAAAAAAAAACAAAAACAAAACAAACAAAAAAAAACTAGAAGGAGCATCTCTTGTCAGATGAGCCCCAAACTGAAATCTCTTTGGCTCGTTTGTCATGCATCAAGCTCACCCTGCACATCGCTAACATAAAGCTAACCCTAAAACACAATCAACCCTGTACCTGCAGCGACAGTGAAAAGCTTTAGAAATAAGCCTGTTCATTTCTCACCATCACCGTTTGCCTTTGTTCTCATACAGTTTACCTCACCAACGCCTCCATTTGTGAACAATTTAGTGTTACACCCCACACAGCGCAGAGGTGGATGCTTTATTTCTAATATAGATCTGCAGCAGCTGCTATATATCTGCTATACAGTAGATATTTGGAGCTCAGTTCCTGCTGGAGAGGAATCTTTGGAAGTATGGAGAGAAAAATGTTCAGCAGATGTTTTTTTTAGAAAATTGAAAGGTTTTTAGCATGCAAAATGTTGACCTAATGTATGCCTTTACTATTTTAAAGCCTATACTGTTACTTTTTGTAAAGCCTGTGGTGGGAGCCAGGAGTCTGCTATTGTAAGAACTGATGGGGAATTTTATTTAATTAACAGATAATCAGAAATCATCCTATATCACCTAAAACATGCTCAGTTTTCTCTTTAAAATTAATTTCAATTCAGTTTATTTATGCAGCGCCAACCACCATTTCAAGGCACTTTGTAGAGACAATTGATTCAGATCATCCTGAAAAATCTGTTTTCTAAACCCAGCTGTCACTGACTGCAGTATTTCCTCCTTGTAGATGTATATTTTCTAGAATATCCATCTTATTGCCCTTAAATTTAGTTTTACTGGAGTTTTCTGGAAATAAAATGTCCTCCTACAACTAAAGCATGCATTTTCCTGTAAAATGTAACAAAATTTTATGTTGCATGTTTTCTTTTGCTGTCCGGAACTTCCTAAATAGTGCATATAAACTTGCTGCCCGTCATCAATGTGATTTGTTTTATCAAAACAAACCAACGCCTCTACATCGGAGCAGAGTCCCCCCCCTCCCACTCGGGACCTTTTGTTGACCCAGTCAGGAGGGCCTCATTCACAACAAACTGTTCTCTGTTTCCATCACAGTACAGTCTGGCCTGTTTCTTACATAAGCGGCTTAATCCAAATCAGCACTGCACTTCAGGCCCAGAACTGGTGCACTGGGCGGATTTGAATAGAGCTGCAGCAGTGGCTGTTGCTTTTCCCTGATGCTGGCGGTGTCTGGCGCCACCTAGTGCAGGGTTTATGGACATAGCTTTTAGAGCCATGTGACGCTTCCCCAGTGTCACGCCAGGCTAAAGTCTCATATAACCTCCGTCTGCTAAGCATAGCTGCGACAAACAAGGCAGCTTTGACACCTAAGAAGCAGACGGGTGGCTGGAGGCCCAGAGTGTAACAGAACACGCCTCTGATTACGTCTGGGCCACTAAGAGACCATTACAGACTTTAACTCATCCACACCGACGGTGTAAGTTTAACATGATCTAAATAAAAGGCAAAGGAGTCGGCGTGCTGGTATATAGACCTGAGAACCAGGTGATAAACATCAACACAAACCAACCGATTCCACGTAAAAAAGATTAAAGATCAATTTAATGGAACAACAGTGATTTTTAAGACTTACAGTAAGAAATTAAAATCAAATTTTACATCATTTTAAACTGACAGGAAGAAGATAACATTTTGGAATGACAATAAAACAGAAAAGCCTCAACACAAGCAAACCCAGCTTAATACTGTGAATTCTCTGATAACATGTCTGCTTTTGTTTTTCTTAAGAAACCGATTGCCTCACATGAAAAGGTTCTTGCTTTAAAACCTACAGAATGCGGATAAAATAGATTACAGTACTTAAATATAAAAATAGACTCTCTGCTTCTGCTTCACTCTCTGATTCGGTCTTGGAGATGGATGGATGATTGGAGATGGACAGATGGATGCTCCTGCCGTGTCCACAGGCCTCTCAGTGGCACATCCGAGAAGTCATCTCTTTCTGTGGAAACAAAGACACACATCCTGGTCAGTTATTCATCAGAAAACCCCCTTTGGTCAACGCTAAATACTATCAGACTTGTAGGTCCAAACATGACAGTCCAAAACTGCATCTTAAAACACAGTTTCAGTTAAAATGTATAAGCCATAGTAAACAGAATTATTACAAAGAGACCGATATAAATCAGAGGTTTGTTTCTGTTCATGGAGAGCTTTTGAAAACCCAACATTCAGTTTTTCAGAAAAAAAAACAAAAAAAAAACAACAACAACTAAAGGTTACAGAGTGATGGTGGCTAAAATTAGAAAGAATAGGCAAATATTGGAGCTTTTTGTTTCTGAGGAATACCAGGAGTAGAAATTTATTGATCTCACAATGGAGACGTTCACTTGTGAGATCAGCTCTTATAAAAGAACAGGAGCTGCACAAAGGACGAAAAGGTGCATGAAGTATATACAGTGCATACAGTGGATGGTAAACATATACAGTATCTCATTTACAGTGAAGTGGTGGCAGGTAAAGTGTGGTGTCTGGTTTGCTGAAGAGATAAATAATAGAAGTCATTGCAGTGTTATTACACCAGGTTATAGTGCAGTGGCATTGTAAAATCGAAAGGAGTGACATTATGGGTTGGTTTCTGGAAGCTATACTAGAAAATACTCCATAATTCTGAGTCTTTGTAATGGTCAGATACAGAAATTAAATGTGCTAAAATAAAATCATAATTTGTAAGAGAAGGAAACCAACATCATCCTGCTGAAGACCATCAGTGACACAGACAAGAACAGTAAAACCAGTCAGACTGCACTCAGCCATGCCTTGAAATTCCTCCTTTGAATTCCCAAAGGGAGCGGGGTGGGGGGCCTTCTTCATGCATTGAAGGACTTTTGTGATGTAATAGTTTGTAGTAGTTTTCCATTTTTTTATACATGAAAAAAACAAATTTAATCCAGAAATTCAATGTAAAAAAAATGTTTGAATAATAAAAAAAAAAAGGTTTTGAGTGCAACTTTTCTGATTTTTTAAAATTATTTTGAAATGCCATTTGAACAATTTTTGAACTGATTTTATATTTATTTAGTATTTTTCATAATAATTGTTTAGCAGGAGTTTCAAATTACAATCTTTTCAAATTGCATTTTTACTGATCATCACATTAATCTTCATCCTTTTCAGGAGAGATCAGTGAAGATGCAAACTAAGGAAACACTGGTTTAACTCTCTGCCTTTATTGCTTTCTATGCATGTTTTTACATTTCAAAATGTGGGAGGCATCAGCTTACAAGATAAAATCTTAGATTTTTTCCTGCTTATTCAGATTAATCAATTGTTCTCTTTTTTTGTCATAAGAAAACATTATAAAAAAAATTTTGCAAAATGTTCTTTAACTTCATCCTCTCCTTCTGAGAGCTGACCTTTATTCAAAGTGCATCTAAATCCAACCAGAGAAGCACGCTTCTAAAATAAATCTGCAGGCCCGTTGTCATTGACAACCATTGTTATCTGACAAAACAAAATGTTTACAGACACTTTTTTAGTTCTGAGTCCACATATTAAAGAAAAAAGAAAGGAAACTGATGTTACTTTGAGCTACAGAAGCCAAATGAATAAATTAGTGGAATATAATCTTCCTAAATGTTAGATTTGAATGAATTGTTTTATCACTCAGCCCCTAGCAGTACCAGCAGATTTGTTGCAATATTGGCAGCAGTGAGCAAAGACAGAAAACATGTTTTATGCAGCCAAACCCACATAATGCTGCAAGCTACTATAAATAAGGAGTGTTGGCAAATTATTATAAACTCTTTATATAATCACTTTTTTTTAAAGCAGTATTTTCTTTTAAAGAAAAGATTGCTTGAATTGTTGACAAAGTCTCCTCAACTCCAGAGAACCACTTTATGATCAATTATCGGAGCAAATAACTACAGGAGATTATTTTTGTCCCCCAAATACCATCTTTATGGTGTAATCAGGCTCTTTACTACAGGAATCATGTGGGTTTGATTTATTATAGAATAATTAAAGCAGGACAACTTTTACCATCTGTTTTCCTTATATTATTTCAGCTTTATTCTTCTAAAGTAACCATCAGACCACAGAAAATCCCTCGTCTTTTTAGAGCAGCACAGATGTTTTACAGAGCTTCTTGCCACTAATCACATGAAAGAAAGACATTCATGTTTAAAACACAGAAAATGGGTCAGAGAAAAAAGGGTTAAAGCCCTGAGTTTACAGTTCAAGCAGCTGATAAGAGAGACCTACTTCTTAGATGTTAGAAAATGTCAAACCCGTATGCTACAGCAGAAAAACATGTCGCTTCAAATCCATAAACAAGTCCCTAAGAGGGGGGAGGGGTCATGATGTTGAGCATACCCAGAAGGGGGGCATCAGAAAAACTAAAGCGATGGTATATTTGAAAGGAAAATAGAGAGAAACTGTACTTTAGAGCCAACTAAAATGAACCTACAGGTCTCCTGTGTTTATTTCCACAGGTGGAAGTTTCTGTTTTTAAAAAGGGCAGAAAATAGTTTATTCAAGCTGGTCACCTGAAGACAGATCAGGGCGCCTTACTTCTGTCGCCTGCTTTAAGACCATCAGCTGCAGGTATGTCTTGGTTAAACAGCAAATCATCCAAACCTTAATGACTGTTTTCTGAGTCGATTCAAAAGACGGACATCGTATTATTTAGATTCAGTGGAGGGATGTATTTTAAGCATTTATTGAAACTAATTTTAATTAGGGTTGTCCCGATCCAATACTCTGATTGAAAATAAGACCCATATCGGGCAGAAAATACCGGAGTATACCAGCCAGAAACTAAAATCGCAGATTTAGGCAAGCTGATAGAAACCGCCCACTTCTGTTTAGAGTTTCTGTAACCATTGATTACCAATACATGCATAAAGGTTATCATAATTATTATTATTATTATTATTGAGTATTGTTTTCTGAATAACATCACTTAAACTGTTTTAACGTAACACTATAAAAGTAATAATAAAATAATGAATGGTTAATCGTATCGGGTCAGTATCGGTATTGGTCCTTACTAAAAACTGTAACATTAGAATCATATCGCAAAAAAAAGAAGTTGTAATTATGATAATAATAGTTTACAGCTGACGATGAAATCTTAATTCTCAGGAAATGTAAAGATTTAACGTCTAAGCAGAGAGAACTTGATTGGGCCTCCATCAACTTTGGTCATTCAACAAGATTTTGGTATTTTTGGTCGTTGGGGGGGAGGAGCCAAGTCCTGTTGGAAGAAATCAAACGAGCATCTCCTTTAAACTTGTCAGCAGAAGGCCTATCCCCCAAGCTGTTGCTTTTCCTCGAGGCATTCCAGCACAGTCGGGATTTATTTAGTAACTGCGTCAATGGCGACCATTCTGGTAGTTCAGTGGTACGGCCAGTAGATGGCGCCACATTTGTTAAGGGGTGAATTTAGGCTTAAAAAAATAAAATCAACACACTATAAGGACTGGAGCTTTGAGTATAAAGCCTTATTTTATCATAATTAACTGGATTGTGGTCTTTTAGGTATAGGTGTTTAACTTTACTACATTATATTCCGAAATTAAGCTACTTTTCCCCGATCCATGTCCCAAATTCACACATTTATTTGTTGCATTAAAGCTGTGGAACCAATGAAGAGCCTGGTCTCAACTCTCGCTGAGCTGAAATAATGAGCCAATGAAACCTCATATTTCATTAGAAGCTCTGACTGCCACGATCTAACAAGCTAACAGGTGTTAGCATTCTTCTTCCTTACCTTAGGGGCGTATGTAGAGTTTTGTGGTGGACATTTCAGTGGATATCAGCAGCTTATAGCCTAGTGCAGCTTATATATCTACATTTCCGGTTAAAAAAAAAACTTTGTGGTGGTGGTTTATGGTTAAGTTTGCTCTATAGTCTGGAAAATACGGTATGTACCTTAAAGAAAAATGAACAAATCCTCATTGACAGCCATATCGGTCCTGTTAACCATATTATTAATGTCACATTCAACATTTCCGTGAGACTTTATCTCAAACAACATTGTTGAGGACGCACAGTGATAGGGCTGATAACATTCAGCTCTCACATGCTCCCTCAATGACTCTTTCAGACCCTTCTGGCAACTTGTTTTTTTGGTTTTGGTTTTAAAAAAAAAGCATCAAGTGACTTTTTCCTGTGCTGTTTAGGACTTTTGCAACAAGTAAAAGCATCGATCAATCTTAGTTTCCTGTCTTTGAGCCGTTCCCACCTCTAAACCGCAGACTGAGTCTCAGCAGCGTCATCGTGCAGCAAATCCTGCCTGCAGTCAGAGCAGGGAGGAGACAGACTCTTCAGTTTCCAACTAAAAATGAGTAAATCTTCCACTGATTAAACCCTAATTTACAGAGTGGGATGCAAATATAAAGTAAAAATAATCCTTAACATAGTAGAGGATTTCATAAGTTAATAATAATCAGATCCTTGATTCGCAAACTACCTCTATCAATTACCCCCCTCTTCTACCATGGATGCATCTGCTGTCTTTTAGTTGAATTTGATAACATAAATAAATGAATTCATGCATTTTGGATTCAAGTAGAATATTAACATACACTTATAATGACGTAATAAAGTTCATTTTTAGTTTTAGACCTATTTAGAGTGGGTTTGTTAATCACTTTCCACCTTACAAGTGTTCATTTTCCTCTCTGACAACCTGGGTGACAGAATATCCTAATTTTTTGATGATGTCATCAAACAACTTTTTTAGACTTTTACACGAGCCAAAGTGAATTTTACTATTTTAAATATGGGGCTGCCACAAAAACATGCAAAATAATTTTTTTTTTGGACAGTGCAGTTTGTTTATCTAGCAATACTGTTTAAAATAAACAACATATTTGTTTATTTAAGTAGTATTAGGTATTGTGTTTAAGTGTTATATTGTGCTTTAATATAAAGATTTATTTATATAGTGCCTTTAATGTTTTATCTATAAAAGTTAGTTACTTGTACTCTCAACTTAATTTCTTAAAGGAATAGTACACCCAAAACATGATTAGCCTTCATTTTCTACTCACCCCCATGCTGAACAACACCCTGGAGTACTTTTTTGATATCTCAAATGCATCTGGAGATCTGGGAGGCTTCTTGCCGTCTGCTGACATTCAAATAATGGAGGTCTATGGCGCCCGAGACAGAAAGGTCCATAAAAGTCCACAAAAAACGTGTCAATATTCCTCCATACTGCTCGTCCAATGTATTCCAAGTGTCCTGAGTGGGTAGCATCCAGAATTTACTCGAAACGAAGTCATTTAGAATGTTTTTAGAGCATAAACAGTAGTGTATAGGATTTCCTGAAAGCGTGCACACGCGCGCTCACGACGCTACGGAAGCCGGCAGACCAAACCAGATGAAAGTGCGCATTCAGCGTCTGCTCTGCCAATAATGCAAGCATAGAAGAAGAAATGTGCTGTTTATCTGTGCAAAGAAAGAAACAACGAAAGAAAAATATCTGAGGACTTCAGTGTTGAGGAAGAGCATGAGTTCTTTGCCGAGCTGAATGCACTGGTTTGGTCTGCCGGCTTCCGTAGCGTCGTGAGTGCGCGTGTGCGCGCTTTCAGGAAATCCTATACACTACTGTTTATGCTCTAAAAACATTCTAAATGACTTCGTTTCGAGTAAATTCTGGATGCTACCCACTCAGGACACTTGGAATACATTGGACGAGCAGTATGGAGGAATATTGACACGTTTTTTGTGGACTTTTATGGACCTTTCTGCCTTGGGCACCATAGACCTCCATTATTTGAATGTCAGCAGACAGCAAGAAGCCTCCCAGATCTCCAGATGCATTTGAGATATCAAAAAAGTACTCCAGAGTGTTGTTCAGCATGGGGGTGAGTAGAAAATGAAGGCTAATCATGTTTTGGGTGTACTATTCCTTTAAATCGTGTTTACATAAACAAAGCAGTCAATGGTGACTGAGTGAAACCAAAGGGTGAAAACCCAAAAACAAAAGAATCAATACATATTACTCTTAAGAGAAGTCATAAATAAATCCTAGCAACTGTATAAAAGAAGAAATCCAGTCGTCTGAACAGCCATTACTTCTGCAATGACCTTTAATTGAACTGAACTACTAGAATAGATCATTTCTAATTATACTCTACTTTCTAGAGACACACATGTATCTAAAGGTGTTACTTGAATCTTTAAATAACCAAACAAGGGATTTAAATAGACTTATGATTGTTCTCGATTAATGGTTTATTGTTTCATAATGTAATGGAGGGCATTGGGCAAAATATTTGTAACATGTTAGAAAAAGACATGTTAATATTAGCACGGTAGAGAGGGGGGCTCTTGGAGTTCATGCATTTCCTGGAGCCAAGCTTTAACCTTTCAGAGCAACCGAACCACCTGTTTAAAAGCGCTGCTGAAAGAACAAAGTCTCTCTGCTCACCGAGCGCAAGCTTAGGCTAAAAACAGGAAACTATATCAGTTAGCGTCCACTTCATAGAAAGGAAGTGGCCAATAGTCTGACAGCATGTTTGAGCGACATAACCTGTTTGAAGTGATTGCATTATTTTTCTGTTCATTAGAAATTAGAAATATTTCACATATTTTATATATATTTATTTCTATTCAGTAACCAAACAGGTTCTTGCTTCGTCACATCTCATAAATATGTATTTTCATAATGTGTAAGACAGTTTTTGTTTTGTTTTTTCCCTTGGCATTTAATCCCGCTGGCAGAACAAGTTGTTCAAATTTAAGGATTAACTATTTCCTCGAAAAATTCAGCATATTGTTGGGAGGGGAAAAAAAAAACAACGAAAAAAGATCCTCTTTTTACAAAATAAAAGGCAAGTTTTTAACGAAAATGTCGATCAGCCAGATAAACTTTAGACTAATTAATTTAGGGCTGCAACTAACGATTATTTTGTAAATCAATTCATCTATTGATTATTTTTCGATTAATCGATGAATAATCATATCGCCGAAGATTCAATAAAGAAGATTTTGACGAAATTAAACCAGGTGAAACTCAAACTTTTCCCCCGAAAAAGTTCTGGTTAGAACACTTTGATGGATGAAAACATTTTTCAATATTAAACGCAAAATTTTGTATACTTTTATTTATGATCTTGATATAATCACTGCTCTAATTGAGTCGATCTGTCAGCTAAAAGCTGTTTTAGCCCTAAATGAAATAATCAATAACTTCCACCCCTAAGCCTTACATACAGCCTATTAAAAGATGTAGTTTTCTTACAAAAGTGAAACAATAATTTGTGAAGCTTCGTATAAAGTTACTAAATGTTATAGTAATGTAAAAAGTGTATAATCCAGTGAGTCTCAATTATT
Source organism: Cyprinodon tularosa (assembly GCF_016077235.1). Taxonomy (NCBI): domain Eukaryota; kingdom Metazoa; phylum Chordata; class Actinopteri; order Cyprinodontiformes; family Cyprinodontidae; genus Cyprinodon; species Cyprinodon tularosa. The sequence continues at coordinate 489,971 of NW_024038624.1, forward strand.
ATTTTTGCAAACATCTGGTTAATCCTAAACATGTTTCAATCTAATTTGATCATCTGTGCTGATTTAAACATGGATCTTATTTACTGTACCTTTCCAAAGCAGGTTTGCTGTATAATCTGTCCTCACTTAAGCTCCATCTAGTGTTTAATTACCCTTGCTTCATGTTCAGATGTGTTGGACTCACCAGGGGTTCCAGTTCTTTGTGGTCCGTTAGGTTGAACTCAGTGACGAAGTAATAGAAATGCTTGTAGCAGGTGTTGACGTGAGCCTCTGCCCCCATCTGGGAGACACGGTCAAAGTGGTGGATGTAGACGTGGACAAACACCCGGAACAGACGTGACAAAATCTTCTTAGCCACCTGCATGAAGGTCTTAGGGAAGGGAGTACCTAGAGGAGGGAGCAGATGGACAGCACTGCGGTCAATCCATGAGTTTGTCTGCATACATCCTCTCAGCTTCCTTTGATTGAACACCAGCTGACTCAAACATGTGGCAAATGATACATATGTTTATATTTGCTTTGTTTTTAGCAACAAGCCTGGCTTTTAAATTGTTATTTGTTTTGACAAAATTAACAGTATCTGAGGAAGCAGTTTAAGCGTATGAGCACATCAGAGCGTGATTCTATTCATAGAGCACTTGGCATGGGGTGACCCATTTTTTAATCCATTGCCTGGATGTTTTTGTTGTTAAGTCAGCTGTTGAGCTGGAGCAGAGGGCATATGCATGCATGCAGAGATAATATCCATCCAAGAATGCCACAGTCGCGGATTGACTCCATCCCTAATGTTTGCCACGTGAAACACAGAAGACAATCTAATGTATGCGGCCTTGCAGAGCGTTTCACATTTTATTCTATTCTCCCTGAAGAAACCGTTCCAGGTCATTAAACTGTAAACTCAGGCTTATCAAATACAGAACAAGCTAATCACTTTTCTTTTTATAAAAAAGAAACCCTCTGTATTATATAAACTGTGATATCTGCTGAGCTATTCTCATGCACATTTCCAAAGCATTAGCTGTTCTAAACTTTCTAAATTATAATTTTGTTACCGTATTAACCATTTATTAACTTGTGGCAAAAATCAATTATGTTTACTGTAACAAACATCTCTACTTTACATCATGTTTGACTTTTTTCTTTAAACTAAAAGAGACTATAGCAGTCTGTGCTGGCTGCAAATGAAACATTTGAAAGTTTAAAACCAGCATGGTGCTTAAAGCTTCTGCTTTAATGTCAAACTAAACTGGTATACATTCTGTCTGGTGAGCTTGCAAGGGAGGAAGTGGTCTTAAATGCGGAAGAACTTCAAATTGAGCGACGGTCTGTAAGGTTCCAGTGTGAACCGCAGCAACACAAGCGTCGTGCATGATGAGACGCAGCTGAAAGTAAACAGTAGAGGTTTTAAAAGCTTCCGATTTCAGGCATTAAATGCTCAATATTATTCCTTAAAAAACACAGCTGGTTAGGATTAGAAAAGAAAAGATGTGCATATATTTCCAAGTATTTTGGCTCATCCTAAACGCCTGTAAAACCGCCTTTATAAACATAATTTTTCTTCTGTTCTCAGTAGGGTAACAGCCCAGAAACACAAAGCATCAAATTACAGCCAGAATAATAAACAACCTTTTTTTTAACTTGGTGCTATTGTAATATTTTTCCCCACAGAGAGAAGTTTAGGAGTTGAGATTACCGTAATCCTTTGTTATTACTGTGTTTCAGACAACCATTAGAGTTTGTCTGTTGAGATCTAAAAGCCTTAAAAAGAGCAGCCTGGATGCCATAAACAGACTTTGCTGAACCATAAAAGATATTCTGCTACAATGAGTCCCAAACAAATCCAATGGTGAATGAATCACTTACCGACGTTGGTGGGGAAGATATTCTCGTTGTTGATTTGTACCTCAATCCAGTCCATGAGCAGGCTCATGTACTTTGGCGCCGACAGGGCGGTCGGCCTCTTGTACTTGTGCTCATCTTGCCAGCGGTATTCGTACTTGGGCCCGCCGGACATGACGGGACAGGTCTGATCGGTGCACGAGTCACTGATGGTGCCATAGATGAGGTTGATGCGGTTGAAGAAGTCCACCACGTGGACGGCGACCCAATCGTTGAGGTCCTCGCCGTGAGGCAGCTGCACGGCCTGCTTCAGGTCCAGGCCGGCGTTTAGAGACGCCTGCGCCTTCTTGTGTAGCTCGAAGCGCTGTGTGCCGGGCTCGAACTTGCGTTTGGGCCGGAACGTCCTGTCTTTGTTGAAGACTTGCTTCAGGGCCATGGACATGGTAGATTATTCACTGTCGGGATGAAGGAAGTCTAAAGGGCGCGTAAACAACCTGTGCAGACTTCTTCCTGAAGAGCTTCTTTTGGTATCGGCTGCTTATCCTGCATAAAGTGAAAATAAAAGTAAGAATCTGATTCATATAACAATATTTAGAGGCAATGATTCCTGTTAAATGTTGAATTAATTTAGCAGATGCTAGGGTCTCAAGGTTTTTTTGTTGTTTTAACATTTCGGCTAATATTTGATTTTTCAGATTTAACACAAATATTGAACGTACTTCCTTGACACTTTTACTTTTAGCCACTAGGGGCACTGGGTCTGTAACTTCCAGGTTTAATCTTCCTGAAAGCAACTTTTAGCACAGCCCTGTCACACAGTAAAACTGTCTTCCTCTGTGTTGGAGAAGATTCTCGGTCATCCAGGTCATAGTCCTTTCAAAGAGATTTAAAAACAATCCACTGGATGTTGTTTCCAAGTTTGAAGACGTTTTGCTTCCCATCCAGGAAGCTTTTTAAATTCAAATGTCAGGAATAGCTAGCAATGTTAGCCTGCAATAACAAAAGATGCTAAACGACCTCCATTCCAAAGCGGTGGTCCCGTTCGTCCATTTCAATTTCTCTGTTTTCAAAACAAAAAGAAGGCTTTAATGGGTATAAAACCTCGAACTGAACGTTATTCCTGATATTTTGAATTGAAAAAGCTTCCTGGATGGGAAGAGAAACGTCTTCAAACTCAAAAACAAAGTCCAGTGGATTGTTTTTAAGTTTTCCTCTGTGTTAGGAACCGCCTAGCAGACCAGTTTTGCCCAGTGGATTGGGACGTCATGCAGTTAGTTATGAATTAAAGGCCACAAGTAACGCTCTAGATGAAATACTACACCAGGGAACCAGAAATATGTCTGATCAGTGTTAGCTTAGTTAACTATAGTGTTCATGGGGAGCTCAGACTGCTGTAAAGCCACACTCTGGGCCACACGACCCATTTAATGACAAAACCCGACTCTTTCAAGTTAAAGGAGCTTTGGAGAAGAGCAGCTTACATGGAGCATCGATATACACCACCGATTTAATAACTAATTCTTGTGAAATGGATTTAAATTAAGTTGCCCAAATTATTTACTTTTGTAGACTATTTATTGCAAATTATTTAAAGTATGTTGCAGACTGTTATATTTGTTGTTTGTATTTTGTTTAATTGTATTTGCACTTTGTTTTGCAATTTTTCAACATTTACGCAGAATTGCTTTAATTAGACCACACAAGGTGCAGATTCTATCAAAATAGGAAAATGTTTTCATTTAATAAGGAAATGAACAACAATCTTTGTTAAAAAAATGATGGATGAAAGTTTGTTTTTGATTCTAAAGCACAAAAACTAATACAGTTTTTAAGGTTAAAAACTCCACAATCATTAACGCATTAACAGAGGTGATCTTTCAGCTACAGAAAAGCATGACTACATTATTATGAAATGAAAAATATTCTGATCATTAGGCAGGGAGACGATTTGTTGAAGGATATTTTGTTGATAGTTGCAATATTTCAAAAATATTTACTTTAAACTAAGCACCGTTTTGGGGATTTTAGGTAACGGACCTTTACCTGCTTCAAATAAATTATCCAGATTAACTACTGAAAGAGCTAAGTTAATCCTTAATAACAGATTAGTACAAAGTTGTATTTCAATTGTGTGTATTTTTACAAAACGTTTAAACTGTTTTTTTTTTTTATATATATATTTTAGGTTCAAAACTAGTTTCCTTTTACCTTTAAAGTCAGTTTGAACCAAATGCAAGTAAAAAAAGCCTAGAGTGACCTGAGATGTTGGACAATAACAAATAAAAATGGACAAAATAACAGTTGGCTCAATTTTTTCAGCTGAGGAGAGAAGTTTTGAATGGTACTGATAAAAAAATATGTGTATAGATATATATTTAAGTACATACACAAAAAATGATCAAAATCAGAAATGCTGCTAGTTTATGAGACTTCAATACTTGAATAATAACCAACCGTATATAAAAAAATAAAATAAAAACATCCATATATATATATATATATATATAGTATGTTAGGGGGAAGGCAAAAAATGACATCTTTTTCAAACTTTTATATAAAGACAAATGTATTAATCGTGTAGTTTGTTGTAATTGGATTACATAAGGGGGAAACAGAAAAATTAAAATTTAAGTGTATTTCTTTGACAGATCTTTGTGCATCCTGTCCATAATGTGCATCCATCCAATAAAGCTTAGATGGTTAATATGAGCAGCAGCTTTAATTTAACTATACTTTTAAATAGAATTAGAATAGAATGATTGATGCAGGTAAAGCAGGCGTACTTCCACATTTGAGGTGAAACAGGGTTTCCGTGAGTCATTTCCTTTCCCAGCGCCCTGAAGGCACCACCATGCTCACTAACCATCAGGACGAAGCCTGTTAGCTTTGCAAACGCTCATTAGTGCGGTTATTTGGGCTCAGTCTGAAGTATGCGCCCCAATAAACCTCCGTATCAAGGCGGATTTGTGTCGTTTTGGCTAATTTTCCAGGATGAAACCCGGAGATTAAGCCAGCGGGGCACATGACGACTGTTGGTGAAGTTTGTCCGTGACGCTAGAAAACGCGCTCCGACTTGTTGCTCAAAAACACATGAAAAGCCGCCTCTGAATTAGACAAAAGAAGCCAAACATACCAGCACTAAATCCACATTACATTTATCATTACAGTTATCACGAAAAGCGTCCGTTATCTGAGACGGTCTGATCAAACGGTGACGAAACCGCACCAGTTGAAAGCCACTTTCCCGAACTTACTTGTTCCGCCTTCCTGTTTCCTTCGGTCTTCAGCCGAAAAATGCTGCGTAAGATCGTCGATAGGTTTACGTCAGCGATATATACGACCTACATTATTCGGACAGGAGGCTAGACATGCTTTAAGGTTGTGATAAATCAATAAACATGTCACTATAATCAAGAAACTAAACGACTCCTCCCTGCGATACGAAAAGTATAGCAGCACAATGTTAGCGGTGACTCCGCCGACTTCCGGTTTGGACTTTCAAAATAGTTGGGGGGAAAAAAATATGTATATATATATATAATATACATATATAAAAATATGTATATATATATATATTCTATTTATTCAATAATATATATATATATATATATATAGATAGATAGATAGATAGATAGATAGATAGATAGATAGATAGATAGATAGATAGATAGATAGATAGATAGATAGATAGATAGATAGATAGATAGATAGATAGATAGATAGATAGATAGATAGATCTATCTATATAGATATATATATATTAGGGGTGTAAATCACACCCATCATGGTGATTCGAATCAGTATCAATTTCCTGACCTGATGATTTTATTATTTTTGATACTAAGGAATCCTCCATGTTTGTCTTTCCTACTGATTACACAAGTGTGTGTGTGCAAGCGGAAAGTGGATAAGAGGATAGTGGCAACGAGGAAGCGAGGTAGGAGGGCAAAATAGGTTTTGCACAACCGCAGGACGAGAGTCAGAATTACCCAGGAGCAAATGGATAAAAATAGACTGAAGGAAGAAAAAAAACATGGATCGATACTCTTGCGGATGTGTCGATGCATCGGATCATCGGCTGCTGATCGACAAAACGCCCCAATTATATATATATATATATACATATATATATATATATATATATATACATATATATATATATATATATATATATATATATATATATATATATATATATATATATATATATATATATATATATATATATATATATATATATATATATATATATAATTTATCTATTTTTCAGCTTTCATTGTAGTGACACTGTCACAAGTACAGTGCAATGAAATTAACTCTCTGAAATTTAACCCATCCCCTTGAGGAGCAAAGGGCTGCCATTGTGCAGCGCCCGGGGGGAGTATGGTGTCATGGGGCTTTGCTCAGGAACCCAGAGTGGCAGTGGGGCTCAAACTCAGGACCTCAGGATTTCAAGCATAATGCCCTAACCACTAGGCCGCTTTAAACTACCTCAGTGTGCATGTATCCCTTTCGTCATGTAAAACAAATGTTTTAATTACTTTTTGGTGTTTTTTTGAAACGTATGGCAATCTGACCTCAAAATGATTTTTTTGTACATGACTAAAGGGATACACGCCCATCAAGGTAGCTTCAAGTCTATTTTTCGTATAAAACTAAAGGGATAAACTCAAATCTGACATTTTGCGCATGTGTATCGACTATGCTGAACTGACAGAAGGCCGCCACTTCCCATATTCACTCTCTGCATTTAACCCATCCCCTTGTGAATCAGTGGGCTGCCATTGTGTGGCGCCCGGGGAGCAGTGTGGGGTTAAGGGTCTTGCTCAGGGACCCAGAGTGGAGGATATAGGGATCGAACCATGTACTTACAACCTGCTCAGAGCACAAGCGCACTGCTCTAACCACTAGACCAACACTCCACAAATGTGTCCCTTATTTGTCTTAATAGATTTTTTTGTATTGTTAAAATCAATGATGACGTGATTATCAATTAATATTAGCCCACTCTGAACCAGATTTGACATACTTCTCAGGGAAATCTCCAGTAAAAAAAATCTGAGATAAATATAAAGTGTTTTCATTTCAGCTCACCAGCAGGTGTTCATAGATTTAATAGGTCATCAGGGCTCTACATGTATGTTTTGAGATATTACAACCAGTCATTCTATGCTCAAAACATCTTTATGTTTATTTAAGACACATAAGAGGAAATATTCATGTAGACTAGGCTATGAGCAAGAAAGAATTAACTATTCTTTTTATTATGTTCGATATAATATTCTACTAAATTATATTAGACTTGAAATTATGTGTTTTCCTAAGTGTCCTACATTTCATATACCGGTAGTAATTTTTAAAGTCAATCTTTTTTATTTACTTATAAAACCTCTTGGCAAATAAAAAATAAATAGTTTCTCTCTTTTACCTGCCATATTTTCGTAACTAAACTTCAATCATCTTTATTTTTGTAGAATAACTGTGTGAGAACCTCCATGTTTCATTTGAAACTTTCTGGTACTGATTGCAAGGATCTAAACAGAAAACTTTATTTTGAAAATCCATACACCAACTTCCATGATAGTTCAATGGTGCCTGACCAGACAGAGCACTTCCTCTGACACAATGTGTCACACAGAGCATGAAAAGGGGGCCTATCAGCCTAATCTCATTGAGCTCAAAGTAAACCACAGCTTAACATGTTTCAGCCTAAGTTGATCTCCTGTATACAACTATCAAAAGACTTCTCACGCATGTATTTTTTTATATCTTGCATCAGATAATAGAATACAACACAAAACATCTTAATGGCTGTGAATCTGGAGAGACTTGTTACTATTTTCTCCCTTCCAGCCACAGTTGAAGTTGGGTTGCAGAGATGGGGTTTTGTTTTCCTCCCTCTTTCCAGATGCTGATGGTCAGTTGATGGAACCGCCTCCACAGGTGTCAAGTAACGAAGTACAAATACTTTGTTACTGTACTTAAGTACAGTTTTAGGTATCTGTACTTTACTCAATTACTTATTTTTCTTCCTACTTCTGACTTCTACTCATTACATTTTCACACAAGTATCTGTACTTTCTATTCCTTACATTTTTACGTTTATAAATATTTATTTCACCTCATGTGCACCATCCAATGCAGATCATTGGCTCCATCCACATCTAGTGAAAATTAGTGTAATTGGATGATTCATATAACGCAAACACTCATTGGTTAGCTAAAGGAAATCATCAGAAGCAAGCAGGTGTTCTTCCAACCGAACAGAACTTAACTCAATACAGTAATGTATTTATTCAAAAACAGTGTGGGCTTTCTTCCAATACTGAATACTCTATAATTGTATTTCTGTTATTCTTTTGATTATGCACATCTGCTAGCTTTTTATTCTAAATAATCTATAATATTACAGCAGCAAATTATTAAAGTTTTTCAAAATCCTGTTTAAAAGCTCCAAATGAGGCCTCAGATCATACAGTGATAATTTCGCTCTCATTGTTTTACAGTCAGAATTTGCATTTGCTGACCCTTGTCTTTAACTGCTGATGGATATACACAATCATACAAGTGTAACTCCTCTGAGATGCAATTTTTAGCAATTTCTATTTTTTTTTCTTAAATTCAATGTATAACATGAATGTATAAATACTTCATTTTATTTCAGTGTTAAATTCTGTTTAAAATAAGAGATAATTAAAAACGTCACGTGCGCCGTCCAATGCAGATCATTGGCTCCATCCACATCTAGTGAAAACTAGTGTAATTGGATGAGTCATATAACGCAAACACTCATTGGTTAGATAAAGGAAATAATCAGAATCAAGCAGGTGTTCTTCAAACTGTAAACGTGAATTGTCTATGTCATGATACAATGTCAGATTCAGAAAAAGATGTTGAAATGTCTGAAAGGTCGGACCGGGGGAGAGGGTATCAGGAGATGGAGACCAGCAAGACCTCCCTCATCCTTGGACCCATCTCAAAGAATTTTTCAAAATAGTAGAAAAATTGAGCTTTAAATTCATATAGTGGCATCTGTTTTTTTTTTTAAAGGTTACTTTATACTTTAAGTAGTATTTGGAGCACATACTTTTTCACTTTTACTTAAGTAAGGAGGTCAAAATGAAACTTCAACTTTTACCAGAGTGTTTTTAAACTGCAGTATCTATACTTCTACTTAACAAATGTGTGTACTTTTGACCCCCCTGACCACCTCAGAGGAGGTCTCCCTCAACAGCAGGAAGCTCAATTTCTTTATCACTAAATAAAGTGGTTTTTTTTTTCATTTTAAATTATATTATTAAAGAAGAATAGGATATTGTAATTATTAACCAAATTAGTGAAAGTATTGATCCTCATAGTCAACTACAAGTAAATGTTACCCGGTTCATAATCTACTCCGTATTGATAGTTTTGAAAATGCTAAAGCATTCAAAAGTACACGCATTTAAAAGTAAGTAAGTGTTAAAAAATACAAATAAATTGTTCTAATATCAGTATATTTCTGTTTATCTTTCAGAGTGATTTCAAAGAACCTTGTATCTTTGAATAAACACCTGATGTATTAATGGGTAGAACCAACTCCTACAGATTCTAGATCATTTGTTAAGATCTTCAGCATAAAAATGCCACAAAAGATAAGGACAGCTAGTCTGATTATTACTTATTGTTTAAAACCAATCCAAAAAGAAAAAAAAAAACTAGTATCTTGATTCTACTCACACTTTTGCTATAGGATAGGGGGTTTAAGATTGAATTCTTTACCACAAAAAACTACAGCTATGCTCTGAGTATGCATAGTAACTGACAACTTGGCCAAAACGGTGGTGTTGAAATTCCGTCCTATCGTACATATTGAAACTTAATTTTTTTTTTTTTTTTAACAGTGTCCTGTCTGGCAATGTGGCAATAAGAATAATGGTCTTGATGCCATAAAGAGCCCAACAGATTTAACTTTCATTAGCAGAACGGCTATCATCATATTGTTCCGCTTGATTTATGCATATAAATAGCTTTATTATAATTTATGGAGGGAGTATTAAAGATTATATGGACACTGCAATATAAGTAGAACAGGAAAGGAAAAACAGGAAAAAGGAGAAAAGATGAAAGAAAGAGGAGACAAAAGGGAGGAAATGATGAATTGTCTTCAGTCTGCTTCATCACCTGCAAAGAGATGTAAAAAGATCAGCACAACCAACGGATATAGTATAAGAGATACGGTAAAGTGACACCTAGATACTATCGCTGAAGTCTACGTAGTATTATTTAATCTGCCATGTATATTGTGGTAGCTGAAGATAAGAATATGGCCTGTCTGTATGGAAGTGTGAAACTTCATTTCAAGAGACAAAAACAGCAAAAGCTGATTACAAAGCTAAGCTGAGTCAAAAGTAATCAGTAACTAGCAGTTTCCTCGAAATGTTCCACTTTTCAAATGTAGTAGAGTGCAAGTCATAAGTGTCCCCCCCCCATTAAATTAGTCAAGTAAAGTAAAGATACTCAGAAAAAGGTCTTAAATACAGTAACCAAGTCAATTTACTTTGCTAATCTCTACCACTGTTATTACCCAATTTTTAAATACTGCAATTTGAAAGTGTAATATCAAATCCTGTTTCTAGATGGATATTTAAAAATCACTGTTTATATATTTGATTATTGATACCTTTCCGAATCACATATTAAAACAGGTCATTCCTTATTCTAGTTTCATGTATTTTTTCCACCTTGCATTTCCAAATTATTTTTGCAGCTGCATTTTCTTTTTACTTTACCCTCTCCCTTTAGCCTTTCCGTGTCCCTTAGCAGACTGGCTGACGCATGGCTGTTAAAATAATCATCAGATGTAAGCAGCTCCCTCATTGGTCATTTTGTGGACAAAGTGTGGCAGTCTAACTAACAAGAAAATTGTGAACTACAAATTATGAATTGTATTTTTTTTTCTAACTGCATGATTAAAAGGTAAATTTAAAATGTCTGTTTTTCTTTTTCAGTGGCTCTCCTGGTGCTCCATGACTAGTGTTTATGTGGGACACAAGCTTTCAGGTGAGTTCTGGGTCTGGTTCTGTGCCTTTTTCTTGTAGATACGCCAGATACACCGACCACAGCAAAAGACCTTTGTCGATCCAGAGGAACAGCAGCTTGAATTTGTGTTTGAATTGAATCAGTCATACCTGCAGCATCTGACCACAACCATAGACCAGAGGCAGGAACATCGTCTAACTGAGATTTAAACCTTCCGGCTCAGACCTCTTTTCTCCTCAGTAGACTATTAAACCATTCCCATAACTGCAGACACTTCCTCTCACTCTCCACTGACCTCTCGTTCCGGTCTACTCCCACTCATGAACCCTAAAGACCCTGAGATGGTTGTAGTTCCAGCAAACAAACCATATTCAAATCCTCACCCACAAAGTCCCTTCCAGATACGCAGGGCAGACTATATTATAATAAAAACAAACTACTAAGCCTCTATAATAACATCCCTAAATCTTCAAAGTATGATTATTTTATTGTTATGTTTCCGGAACATTATTTCTTTGTTTATTTAAGGATCCCCATTAGTATCTATGAGAGCAGACACTGCTCTTTCTGGGGTCCATTTTAGTCACACAAAAAAAAATCACAATTTTTTTGCATACAGCAAACTCACAGTAGAAACAACATTATTAAAAAACACAAGCAAAACATAAAAAAAAAAAAAACCTAAAACATACACTATGTCTTTCCTAGTTGATCAAAGAGAATGTCCTTATTATTTGTAGATTTCTTTAATTGATTTAGTTTAAAAGAGACATGATTTTGTATATATCTCATATTATGTGGCAACATATTCCACAGAGATATGGCCCGGTATATAAAAATGTTTATTAATGCATTAATTCTTGGAAGCGGCAGAGTAAAAGTCAGATCTTGCATTAAGCCCACGTCTGCTGTCAGGAGGCTCTAGTTTAGAGAACAGGCCAAAGGGTTTGTGTGAACTCCAACGGGACACCAAAGAACAACAAGCCAATTTACCTTTAACCTTCATCCATAAAAGTCTCTGATGCAAGACAGCAACATTGGTTCAAAATGTACATCCCAGAGCCAGTCTTTCTGCCTGATTCTGAGTTATCTGGAGTCTGCGCGAGTCTTTTTAAGTAGCATTTGACAAGAGAATAAAGCAATAGTCCAAGTAACATAAATCTAAAGATCGTAATACTATTTTCCTTGTTTCGATTGGTGTAATTGGCATTGCCTCTAATTAATGAGAAATTTCTGCTCATTTTAGGCGTAATATTATTCAATTCAATTCAGCTTGTTTATATAGCGCCAAATCACAACACACGTCATCTCAAGGCATTTTACAGTTCACCAGATCATCCAGTCAAAGTGATTAAAACTTTTCTATCTAAGGAAAACCCATCGACTCATTGACTTGAAGGCAATCCCTCAATCTAAGCATGCTTGTAGCGACAGTGGAGAACAAAAACTTGTTTTTAACAGGAATTAACCTCCAGCAGAACCAGGCTCAGTGTGAGCGGCCATCTGCCGAGGCCGACTGGAGTTCAAGAAAAAAGAAGCAGAAATACAGTAAGTAGCAGAGACACAGAAGGTAACTGTCAACCAGCTGCACAGCTGTCCAGGAAACACACAGCCAAGCAGACGAGCTGCGAGCCAGCTTTCATATCAGAGGATAAAGAGAGCACATCCGTCCTTTCACAGAATGATGAAAAAGGGGTCCTTATGTCCTCCAGCAGTCTAACCCTATAGCAGCGTAACTATAGCGATAGCTCAGGAGAACATGAGCCACTCTAACTATAAGCTTTATTAACATATGAAGACCAGGACATTGTTTCATCTAAGGGAAAAACCAACAATTTAATCTACAGATTGGTTGTGTAAAGTTAGATTTAACATTGGTGCATCTATCATGGCATGTTTAGAGCCTAACATTATACAACCTGTTTTAACATAGTAAGTTTTAAGTTCTGCACTACCCACCCATACACCAATTCTAGTTCTTGTAGGATATTATTGACCACATGTTGACCTGATGATGAGACATATAAAGCTATGTCATCTGCATAGACAGTCATACAGGCCTTATGCAACACATATGACACATAATTCTCATAAATGCTGTAATGCGTTAAGTTTGAATCCTTTTCAAAGTGTCTCTGCTTTGAATAATCATATTTGGTAACTTGAGAATTCAGAAAGCTTTTAAAAAATCCAACATATTTTACTTTAAATTGTGTTTAATCTGTTATGCTGTGAAATGTGAACCAGCTTTTATATAATTTGCTGTAACTATTACATGTGGAAACATTCTGTTTATCATTTAGAAGGCTTGTTGGGGAGGCCCATCTCTTGTTCAACATCAAAAAGACAGGTGGAGAACCCTGAAATAACCCATGCATGTGGGGAGAGAGAATTAAGCAGACTGAACTTCTGTTTCTAAACCAGTGTTTTAATCCTCAAATGAAAATACAGCCGTGGTCCTGACATATTTTTTTATGCCTACAGGAATAAATATTGTTTTCTAATTACTTTAAGTCTAAATAATATTGTTAAGTACAGAAAATAAATCACTTTAATTACTCTGATTTACTCTGAATTACCTCTTCTGATTAGCTGATAAGCTCTCCAGGAAAAATGTCTGCAAATAGGAGAGCTGGCATTTGGGATGCTGAGAACTCAGAACCAAACAACCCAGCTGAAAGCCCTTCATTAGAACCTGGGCTAACCCCCTCTTCTTGATTCACCAAGAAAAATAATTGGTCTCCATTATTCACAAAGAAACTTTCTTTTATAAAAATACTCCTCCAGTTCAATCTTGTTATGAATCAAAATGGCCAAAACACACAAATATCAAACAAACTGGACCAGAACCAGCATCCTACCAGTCTGAGGGATCTTATTTGACTTTGGGGAGAAAAAAATGGAAAGAAAACTGAAGTTGGTACATGAGTGGTGATGCAGCAGGTTTTCCTCAATCTATAGACGATCCGGTGGTTTAGAAAATGATTGAATTCATGTCTCAAATGTCTGATTATTTTGTCTTAGTTTTGATAATATCCTTTTTGCAAATGATTTAAAGTTTGAAGCTAAAATATCAGAGTATTTAAATGGTGCAGTTTGCATGTTTGATTGCAAGCACCAACCTATAGGAGCAGTCAGTGAACTAAGGTTAGAGTCTTTGAGACGGTTTAAATTGATGTCACACAATAAAACACATTTCGTTTTTGTACTTCATTAACCTCCCTTCTGATAACTGAGGTTTATTCACATAAAGTCACTGTTAAGAAATGAGACAGGAGCAAAAAGGAAAATATAACAGAGGTGGAACCAGAACCAGGTTAAAAACCAACCACAAAAAACAGACGATTATATGGAATAAATCCTTATAGCTGAGTGACACCAAGACTGAACGTTTAGTATTTATCCATTTAATCAATCAAATAAGAACACATGAACATATTTATTATATGATACCGTTGTTTTTGACTGTTATTATTAAAGAACAGCGACAGAGATAGATGGGGTCCCAGAGGTGGCCACTAAACGACATGGGAGACATTCAAGAAACAACAAAATAGTTGTAAATAATATAATCCTTGAAGGCAATTTGAAACGACTCTTATTTTTTTCTTTCAAGTCTTTTTTATTAGAACCAGTCACACAACATACAATAATATTAGTATAAGACCTGTGCATCATTAAACACAACTAACCCAATAATGTAGGCAAATAGTTCCAACTATCTTCTGTTTAAGAAAAGCTGATTTTGTAATAAATGGGAAATCATATACGTCATCTTTAAATAACACTAAATGCAAATCAACCTATAAAATAACCTTCATATGTGAAAAGGACCCTTTCATTATATCCTTGATTCCTTTCAGTCATATGAATGTAATTAATTTGCAATAGAACGTATAATTTCTTATAGGATTTTTTTTATGATGTCTCAAGAATATGTGCATACATATATATTTTGACTTAAGTTTGTTTTTTTTTTTTTACTTTATTTGGCTTAAAGACAAAAAGACAAATGCTTTTAAAACAATTCTGAAAGCTTTAAGGTGGGTGGACAGAAAAAAAAACACTTCTTTATGAGCCATACAGTCCAGAAATACCAAATTACAGAGTTAGTTCTTTCATCAATGCAAAGACACTTAACATTCAGACACACAGACAGAAACCTTCCTTTCACAGCTGAAACACAGAGGTCTACTTTACAGATGCACATTAATTGTCAATGAGGCCCGTCTAGCTGTATCAAAGCTCGTCATTATGCGCCGCTCATAAAATCCTCTCTGTTTCAGTAGTTCAGTGGTCGGCTGAAGGGACGCTTTGTGCAGCTTTGAGACAAAATGGGCCTTTTTTTCCGGCCTACTTGCTAGGCTCGGCATCAGCCATGGCTCCCTCAGCGTTGCTCTTGCTGGATATGGAGTAATGATAGTTCCTCATGGACTCTTCCACCTTCTTGAAGTCGGGGCGTTTCTCGTGCCTGGAAAGAGAGAAGGAAGTGGGAGATCTTGGTTCACCCGACTAAAAGTGGTAAATCAAACCTCGAATGGGACTCGGCAGCATCATGCTTCCACTAATCATTTACTCACTAATTCCTCACTTATTATTACTCTGATAGTAAATAGGTCATATAAATCAATCAGACTTTTCATCAGCATCACCTGTTTACTCAATGTCTTTTAGCATGTTTGGAAAAAATAGTTGACCCAAATTTTAAGCTTTATGTATTTTTATTGCATAACACAAACCCATTAAATAAACCTTACATGATGCATATTCATGATTTTAATATTGCCTATTTATTTAGAATATATAATTGACAGGTTTATGTATTTAGAGTTAATAAAATATGAAATCAAATACGAATAAGTATAAAAATTAAAACCAATGACTGTATTTATTTCAAATACATGAAGTTTATTGTTTGAATTATATAATAATCAGGGATTGCTATAAACAATTTAAAAATTTAACCTCATGTATTTCAAATGAATACGCTCTGTATTAATGTTGAGTAATTGTACTTTATTAAAACTGAATACATAATCTTGATGAATATGCATTTCAAATAAAATATATTACACAAATAAACACGCAGAATTTATGATTTATTTAATAGGTTTGTGCTAAATGTATCAAAAAGGTAAATGAGAATTTTTTATGTAATAAAGTTACATAAATCTTTAATTTTGGGTGAAATATTCTTGTGAGTGAGCCTCAGTTTAACTAAAGTTCATTTTGTAGTTATAGTAGTTGTTGCTCACTAATTGGTTTGCTCTTTTTCATCTGTTCTCCAGCACAGATGAATAAACTTGTCTCCAGAAGCAATAACACTGTAATCAAATAAAAACTATGCAAACCTTCATTTCATGCTTGTTTTTATAGGCTCTTTGAAAAGGTGCAGATATGCCTCAAACTGTGTTTCTTTATGATTTTCTCACTGTTCTTGTGAAAAAATATTTACACCTATTGACTGTTTCCAACCAATCTGACATTCTAAATTCCCGCCTAGTGTATTCTCTAAAGCTTTTATGTTATTGACTTTCACATGGAAGTGCATCCCTGCTGATAGGGGAACTGCTCCCCCAGTTTCTAATCATTTGCAGCTGCTTACAGGATGCATACATATTTAGCTCCAACCAGCTTCTCAGACACTCTAACCAACTTCACTGTCCCTGCTGAGGGGAAAACCTTCCCGCAGCATAATGCTGTCGCCACTGTGTTGAACAGAGGTGATGGTGTGTGGCTTGTAGAAAACTCTGACTTTTTTAAACCACGGATGCTGGATGTGAGGGTTGTCATTTCAGCAGGTTCTCGAAGAACCAGCTTTATTGATCTGACCGGTGAGTTTCTGCCTGTGGCTTTTGTTAGAGTGAAGGCCACGGGCAGAAACGTGTCGGCCAGCTAATCACCATGCCAGAAACATTTGGATCTGGGTCGGCTTATTCTCCCAGAGCTAACCTGAACTTCTTTGCTGCCTCTGTCCTGTAATGCAATACAGGTTTTAGGTTTTTCATTTTGAGTGATCATTTAAACAGTGCTCAGCGAGCTGGTTATGGGCTAACCGCTGGTTAAATGTCTCCACAGCTTTAATTTTGACCTGTCTGCTGCCCTCCTTGGTCTTCATGATGCTGTTTATTATTATTATTATTATTCTCAAGCCTACTGCACCCCCCCACCCGCCATCCCGTCTCTGCACATTTTCTCTATACTCACTACAAATAAAGGCCATAAAAACCAAAAACAAAACAAGAGGGGCTAAAAAATGAAGTGCAAATTATTCTGATTTTTTTTTTATAAAAACCTGCAGAAAACATTTTCCTTCTAACTTCACTTTACTTCAAAATAACATACTACTTTCTCCTAGTTTATCACATAAACAAGTTGTCAACTTAAAATGAAATGAAAAGGGAATGGACAGGAATTGTTTTGGTCTCAGAATCTGACCAACCGTTTGAATGTTTCTACCCTCCCTGTGTTCATCTTGTTTTTCCATAAACCAACCAACTGGATTTTCTCCGTTTTGTTGCAGCTGTGACATCATGTCATTATCACTATGTGTAAAGGTAATGAGCCAGTTTAGAGAAAGTAAAGTGCTCACTGTAAAGGAGTAATACATACTCAAATACAGATACCAAAAAGCTACAATAGTAAATGAATGATTTTTTTATATTGGTAATTAAACACCTCTGATCTACAGCATCTTTGTCATGAATCTTTTCAGCTGTTTGAGATTTGGGTTCTTACTCAGCTGTCCAGCACTCCAGCATCACGACGTACATCCTCTCCGGACAAGCTGGTGGACGCTCCATACGGCCCCCACCGTTGATGAAGACCGTCACCTCCTGGCCTTTCATTTTCTGGACAAAGATCAGAAAAAAACAGCAGTTGTAGCACAAACTTTGGGATCAGGATCCTTAAAACCCTGCAGACAATCTTTCACCCAATCAGATCTTTCTTTGCTCTGCAGAAACTCAGGCATACCTTGTAGGGTTTCCCTCCGTAGGAGAAGGCCTCCCACATGGTGACGCCGTAGCTCCAAACGTCACTTTTGCTGGAGAATTTATGGAAGTTTATACATTCTGGAGCATACCACTTCAGAGGCCATTTGCCTGCAGTACGAGCCTGGAAACACAGGTGTTTGAGAGTAAACAGTGAGTCAACCTCTGGTAATTCAATCCTTAGAACATCCACAAGTCTTACAGCTATCTGAAAACTATTAAACACAACTAAAAACGTCTCATTTAGAATATTTCCTATTAAAATTTGATACAGACTATATGTGGAGAAGCAGCTCTTGTTCTGTTATCCTGCTGTATGCAAAAGGTTTAAAATAAATCTGGCTTCATACTTTGTAGTAGTTGTCATCCGCTCCCAGCGCCTTGGAGAGCCCAAAGTCACTGATTTTGGCAAACTGCTGGTTGACCAGCAGGACGTTACGAGCTGCCAGATCTCTGTGCACAAAGTTCTTCTCTTCCAAATACTTCATCCCCATGGAAACCTGATGCATCAAATTCACAATGTTCTCCACAGAGACAGAATCCCTGAAAAGGACAAAAACAGCTGATCTGAGTGTCAGTGATAGTCTCCACGTCTCTAACTCAGGTTTTATGTTGTTGTTTCAGGAAGAGGTTGGCTGTGTTCTGTTTTATTTCTCTATTTCTCTTGATGATGTTCCAACACAATGATTTATATTAGCTGTTCCTATCATCTCCACTAGATGTCCTCAGTTGTCTTATTGTCTTCCTTGTTCTCCTCATGTTTCTAGTCTGAATCTATTAATTGCGGCCATTCCTCTAAGTATATTTCCTTCTTGTTAAATTTCAGATCTTTTGCTCACTTATCAGCATAACTGTTTCTCTCTGTTTTCTTTACTTTAATCTGACACTCCTTCATATCATCATTTAGAAACTTTTCCTGACACAAGTTCCAAAATAAAGTTAAAAAACAATCCTCTGGACTTCATTTTTAATTGAAAAAGCTTCCTGGATGGGGAGTGAAACGTCTTCAGACTTAGAAACAAAGTCCAGGGGATTGTTTTTCACTTTTTTTTGGAATGACTATGACCTGGATGACTGAGAATCTTCAGCAACACCTTACATAAATTATTTTTTCTTGTTTAAAAAATGTTTGAAAAATTCCCACTAACAGTCAGGCCCAGACCTGTATGCAGTTTATTTACAGGGAAAGTGTTTTGTAATTCATTGTTTTTGGTTCCAACTCAAACAGCTATTAGCAAAAATAACCTGTAGTCTAAGAACAACAAACAAATGAAATTGCTTTGATAAATATAAAGGATTAATTAAAAGAGCAATAAGCATTGATGCCACCCAGTTTTTACAGTCAGAACAACACATAAAGAAACAGCCCTCTAACCCTTTTAGAGAGATGAGTGCAGCTAAATACAACCCTGGGAACTCTCCTGTGATTGGCTCAGGAACCAGGAAGTAAACTTGAGCTCCACACATCGCCATACTTCTATGTCACAGGTGTCAAAGTCGTTCCAGAAAGGGCCGTGTGGCTGCTGGTTTTCTTTCCACCCAAGCAGTAGCACACCAGACTCCATTCATCTCATCAAGGTGAGTCTAGTCTTAACCTGATGACTTGATGGGATGAATGGAGTCTGGTGTGCTACTGCTTGGGTGGAAAGAAAACCAGCAGCCACACGGCCCTTTCTGGAATGACTTTGACACCCCTGTTCTATGTACTTCTAAGTTTTAAAGAAGAAAACGTGACTAAGAAGTTCCTGATGGAGAGGACAGATTGAGTATGAATTAATTCCATCCTGGGCGACAAATGAGATGATTTCAGTTCATTTTGCAGAACATTTCTTACTTATGGATCCTTTAAATTGTGCAACAACCGACATTATCCAACAATTAAACATCAATCATGATATAAGAAAATACCTGAGACAGGTTTTTGAATAATTAGCTCTTAAAACTATCTAAACATATATACCAATACATAAAAGATCTATTTGAATACATAAACTACCTTTACTAACACATTTGACTTTTTATGCTGTTTTTCCTCAGATCTCCACTGACAGGTTTCCTGCTTGCAGTCATCGATAACATCCCTGTAAGAGACCTTACTGCCAGCTTTGTTGTTAATGCTTATCCCACTCCATCATTCTTCCACCTTGGATAATCTCAGGTAGTTCTTTATTAATTTGACTTTGGAAAAAATCTGCTTTGCAGATGCAGCACTTACAGGGAGAGTAAGTGACTCTGAAGTCATTATGAAAGAGGCAAGGGAGCAAATTATGTCATCTGTGCTTTAGAAGGCCAGTGCAATTTGATCACAATCAGACTTTTCTTCAAAGATAAGGTTGTCTCTGAGAGGTTTACGCTGGTCCTTTTTGGGTCTGTGTGTTCATCTGGCCCAAAGACCAGCATTTCTTTTGTTTGTTTTTTGTTTTGTTACTACCGGTATACTATATATAAATCAGTTGTTATGCAAAAAAAAAAAAAAAATGCTTAACTACAAGTAATTGTTTTTGAGTGCCCCTTGGGGCCCCTAGATGCCCTGGGGCCCTAAGCAATTGTCAGCCCTGTTGACAGAGGCCTTCCTGACCCACTGAGGGCGCTATTTGAAAGGATTCTGACAGGAAATGGGATAAGAAGGAGAAAACATAGAGACTGGATTCAAAACCTGTGAGGATTATGTTGTTCCCTTATTGTTGCAAGCAAAGAACAAGTTTTGTAAATTTGAACAAAAGAAATGTAACTTTTGTAAGTATGAAAGAAATTTAAAAAATAAAACTTTGAAAAACTTCTTGAAACCTTAAAAGGTTTAGAGAGTAACTTTGCTGTTTTCTCAGGTATTTTTTTCCCCTTATATTTTTAAACATCTGGCGTGAGGAGTGAATACACACACACACACACACACACACACACATATATATATATATATATATATATATATATATATATATATATATATATATATATATATATATATATATATATTTAACAAACAATAATGGAACAAAAATCACCCCATATAATGGCCATATTGAGGACTCACCCCTCTGTATCAGTTTCTACACCATCTAGTTAGGAAACTGTGATTGGCGAACTTTCAGAATTTTCAAATACAAATTAATCTCAGTTGAAAGTATTCTGACTCCAATCAATCCCACCATAATCAGCTTTTTAACAAGTTGAAATGTATTCATTTATCCTAAGAGACAAATATCATATGTAGGTCTTCTTTTAATGTTCCAATTTTATTACATACAATGTGGGAGTTACCCCACTCACATTTTCATGTTAAATGTAAACTTCAGGGATAAAAATTTGCAATATTAAAAAATTAAGAAAAAAATCATACAACTCAGTTTTTAAAGTTCTTCTCTTTGGAAACTGTGGAAATCTTCCTCTGCTGGATTGCAGGTGTTTGGCGTGATGTAAGCTGGTGGAAAGGACTGACACCAACAAGCTCTTTTGTCCAGCACCATGATGTAATTTATTCTGGTGCTTCATTCAAGAGCAGAGAGAATTTGCTGTATGTAAAAAAAAAAAAATAGCCTTTTTCCCAGTTGAGATGGCTGCCTGCACCTAAGCTCCCATCACTTCTGTTGCTTTTGCTTTTAATTCCCACTCAGTGTGCTTGTGCTGAAAATTGTGCCCCAAACCGGCTTCAAAATAATCTTTATTGTAAATGGCCTGTATTTATTTGGTGCTTTTTGAAGGAAGGAGACTTGAGCAAAGAGCTTTACACTACATTCAGTCATTCACCCACACACTGATGGTGGCAAACTATATTGTAGCCACAGCTGCCCTGGGGCTCAATGACAGAAGGAAGGCTGCCATATACTGCCAATGACGGTCTTGCCCAAGGAACTAACAACACTGAAAGCCAGAGCTGGAGCTTGACCCGACAACCCTTCGATTTCAGGGCTCCTACATCCGACACCACTGTCATTAGAGTCAACAGTATGGGACCAAGACTGGGAAGAAACATTTGGGGCCGGTCTCGAGGCCCCAATCCTGTTGTACTCACTTCTTTGTGGAGAGGAACTTGTTGAGGGGACCGGCAGCAGCCATCTCCATAACGAGCATCAGGTTCTCGGCGTTGCACAGGCCCAGCATCCGGACGATGAATGGGTTGTCAAGTTGGTGCATGATCTCCGCTTCCCTCATCATCTCTTCCTTCACCAGCTTCTCATTTTCACTCTTTAGTACCTTAATGGCCACATCTACCTGGCCTCTGCAGTGACAGGGATAAAAATGGTTAACTCCTAACAAATGATGTAAATAAATCATTTGAATTATTAACTATATCCTCACGATTCTGTCTTGAGGACTCCCTTCTTGACGCAGCCAAAGTTTCCAGAGCCGAGCTCCACCTCGTCTATCAGCAGCTGTTCCCTCTTGATGTTGAATCTCTTGATTTCATTGGGGTTGTGATATGGGTTAAATCCATCACAATCCATGGGAAGAGGGACCCGATTAACAGGTGCTGCAGCGGCTGTGGGAGGGAAAAGCAGTAGCAGTGTGTTTATAGAGGGTGCTCATAGTTGTTTTTATTTTTACATCACTTTAAACCAAATCTTCAAGCACCATTTTGCAGATTTGTTGTCAATCATAAAGAGAATATTGCATTGTATAAAAAAATAGCGTCTGCAAATCCTTTTAGCAACACTTTCAACTTTTAAAGCTGGCTTCTTTTGAGATATAATACTTGTTTTAAAGGCCAATATTTAGCTCTTGAATATTATAACTCTGGAGGGTTGGATCCATTGTTGAATGAGTCACGTGAGTCAGAGCTAAAAAAAAACTTAAAACACATGATCTAACTAAGATAAAAGTTACAACGTGATCTGATCAGACATATTTCTGGTTGTCTGCTGTGGGATTTAATCTAAAGGGTTGAATATGAACCTGAATAACTCCGTTATTTCTTAAGATTTTGGTCTACTATCAGGTTCCAAAACAAAGAGTGAGGCTGGTTAACTTTGTGACATTGCTGTTCTACCAGCTGCTTTCAGGAGAGCTTTAAATGTTAACGTCTAGCTGCCCTAGTGGCTAAAAGTTGTATAGAGTCGTTTTAACTATAATGAAGTTATGAAAACAATCAGGAGCATGCAGGCTATGTTCCACTCTTCCTTTGAAATTGTATTTTTTTCTGTGTGCTGTTTCCCGTCATGTTTTCTTTTGCATTAAGGTCCAGCTCGTGCTGCTGGTCACTTGCTAACATTGATCTGGTTGATCTGGGACCAGGATGCTGCTCCTTACTGAAATCTCTGGGGTCTGTTGTCTGGTTCAAACATTCATCTCATGAACTTTTACCTTTTATAGCGTAAAGTGACATTAACTCTTCTTGCAGTTTGATAAATTCAGACAATTCAATAATGTTTGTAGGCCTCTAATACCAAAGTAGGGGAAACACTCTCTAATATAATGCCTGAGTCTGCATAATGCTCATCCACATGCTTCTAATTTGAGGTGGTTGTTGATCCATTCAAGCAGCAGTGAGCTTTCCATTTCCATTTCTATAAAAGTTTCCTGGTTCGGTTCCATTTGAAAGCATTTTAGATCCTCTTCAGTGAGGCATCCAAGCATTTCCTATTTTTTAAAGTAAATTGTTTTTTCAAAGAACATTGTTGTTTTAAAAATATCTAAAACCTTTGCTGATTTTTTCTTTATAACATGATAAAATCTCTTCACTGACTTAACTCCCAGCTGCCGTTACTTAAAATCCTCCCTTTCAAATAAGGATTTAGTGGAACTGCAGCATCAGCATAGATCAAGTTTGTTGGATTTCTATTACCTGTATGAACATGATTTGTAATCTAAAGTCAGTTCCTGTTGGCTGGATCCTCGTCTAACGTCTGTCTGCTTACCTCGTCTCTCCCTAGCTCCTAGAGTTTTGGTTTTTCCCCTGATGTCTCCTTGGTTCTGGTTCGTTTGTTATTTTTGTTGGACTTTTTGATTCCTGCCTCAGTTCCTGTGAACCTCATTAAACCCGCCTAAATTCACCTCTGCCTACCTGCCTCTGCATTTTGGTCCTCCAAACCAACACCAAATCCTGACAATTATGATGATCGCCAGACATCCAATACCAACTTACTATTGATATGATAAATGTTTTCATCCTTCTTCAGGAAGAAACTTAATAGTAATTTTGATTAATTCCTATTTGGACCTGATGCTGTGATTCGGCGCAAACAACAATAATATCTAAATTACAGAAATGAACTAAAATTATATTCCCAGCAGTTTTTAAATCTGTATCATATTTTTAAAGAAAAATGTTCTATATAAGATATTTCTATCGTAGCGACCCTTATTTGTTAATTATGTTTTATTCGCTTTTTAAACCTCCTTATAAGCTCAAATCCCTGCTTTATTTTAAGTGTTATGCTATGAGAAATGACATTAGGCTATGAAACCAAAAGAGTGTAAATATAAATCAATAAATAATTTTGGTTAGGTTTTTGTATCTGGCATCTGTTTGAAAAAATATTTTTTGCTTATTTTCGTGGTTTCTATTTAAAAAGAGTGTGAATATAATTTTCAGCTGCTGATAAAATCAGGTTAGGTGCATGTTAATGTGAATGTGTTGTAATAACAGTAACTGACCTATAGGTGCTGGTTTGTAGTCATTTCCTATTGGCCGCCTCTGAAACAAAAAAACATTTACATATTTTTCAGAACTTAAAAAGACTTTATTGAAATGATCAGAGGAAAATGCAAATACTCACCCCTGCAGGGAGAACTGGTTTCTCTGAAATGTAGCGAGGCAGACAATTAAAAAGGATTCTTTGCTCAAGAACATTTTTCTCTGTTTGTCAGGTTGCTACAACAAACATCAGTGTATTTTAATGAGGTGTGATGTGATAGACCATCGCAAAATATGCCGTAGGATGCAAGAAAAAGGATGAGGCTGCATAGTTTTATTCAAAGGTTTTACAAATAAGCAAAAGAGAAGTTTGGTGTATTTGTTTATTGATCTGGCTTTACTGACAGCCCTGAATTAAATGGATGAGGACGGTCGTTGTTTAAACGTATGCCATAATAGTGTCAGATAGCCATCATGTCAGAATACCCTAAAGCTCATGGTCAAACATGCTGAGCATCCAGAACCACAGAACCACAGCCCAAGTCCAGATCTAAATCCAATGGATTATCTTTGAAAGGCCTAAATGTTCACAGATGCTCTTCATCCACTCAGACTGAGCTTGAGAAAAAAAACACTGTCAGTGGCTGCATGAATAAAACCTATTGTTTGTGAGTTTTTTAGATAAATTCCAATAAAATGCATTAAAGAAGGAGGCTGTACAATGACAGAATGTGAAAAGATTGCAGGGACAAACCCCATGAATATGCAGGGGTGGAGTTACGATTAGGCATAATTAGGCAGTTTTCTAGGGCCCCGGGCTCCTGAAGGCCCCATAAAACCCCTCAAATAGTTATTGCTAGTATAGTTATTACCTTTTTGTGAAAATTAATTATGTTTTTTATTAAAATCCTTTAATTTAATCATTACAATGCAAGCAGATTGCTTATTGTATCATATTTTTGTCTTTGTAACCCTTTCCAACCATCGTTTAAAAAATAAACAGTGTAAATACATGAGGAGAATTGGAAAGAAAAGATGAAAATAAGCTACACCAGCGGCGCTGAAAGAGGGAAACAAAGCAGAGAAGCAGAAAGCTGATCTAAAACGATGAAGTCTACACATTTTGGGGATTATGGGCCATGTTTGAAGACACCAAAGCTTATAAGTCATTTTAAAGTAAGCTTGGAATTTCATTTTTAAATCCTACATGAGATAAGAAAGAATTTTTTTTTAAAGATTTTACAGCACTAGTCACTCCTTTTTCTGGCAGTAGGCTTTGAGGAAAGCGGGTAAGACATGCGGGAAAGGACCACAGGCCAGTTTCGAACCTGGGTCACCTGTGACGAGGACTTAGGCCTCTGTACGTGGGTTGTGCGGGCTAACCACTGCACCACATGCATGCCGAATTTTGTTTTTTTATCTTGAATTTTCTATGAAAACTTCTGCCTTTTTTCTTGGGAGTTTTTATAGATCTCTGTATTGCAAGACTGGCTCAGCCCCTTAGGCCCGGCGGGCCCGGAACAGAGCCCGACTGACACCTGCTCATGTTTAGCTATTTATAGAAACGGCCAAAACACTGTCACATGATATTTCATCTACACGCCTTTCAAATGGGGCTTTAAAATTCCTAAAAAATGTTTAAAAAATATTTTTTTCACAAATACTTGGTAGAAAAATGCATTTTACATTGTGCCAAAATCACATTTCCGCCTAGTACACTACACTAAAACCTTTGTGGAACAAACGTGATTAAACTTATTGAGTCCAAATTTGCTTGAGTTATAGTCAAGATGAGGATCTATTAAGTCTGAGGGTTCATCCAGATTTACAAATGTAGTTTCATTGTGTTTTGCTGTGCTTATTTTGGAAAAAAAAATTGGCAAGAATAAATATTTTTCATTTTTTCTTTGTTTAATCACCTTTAAATCAGACATGGTGACAATTGAAATGGTGGTTCACCATGAAAATATTCCTTAATGCCTTTCTGTCAAACAAATACAAACAATTGTATTTCCAATTTATAGTTTGGGAGCTTAACTTGATTTAAGTCACAAACGTTATTTCAGGCAGAATTTGCTCCTAAGACCCTCTGGGCCTAAGGGGTTAGGCAAAGACTCGCAAATAATGATTTTAGGGACAATAGGGAGAAAACATAGAGAGGAAAACAAGAAAAAAAAATAGAATGATGAGAATAAAAGGGATGGAAGAAGATCAAGAAAGACAAGCAGGAAAAGGAGATAAATACAAAGACTGAAAAAGACAGGAAGAGAAAACGTAGAAATTTAAAAGGGAGGGAGACAATGACAGGAAGAGAAGGAGAAAAGGCAAAACATATAATCCATGTATATTCTGTTAAAATGTCTGGATCTGTATAATTCACCTGTTTTCTTTTCAAAGGACCCCATACCTGCCTTCGCCTCGGGCCCCAAAATTCTCAAATCTGCAGCTATACAAATGTATGTAAATAGGAGGTTGAATGTTTGCCTGCAAAAGTGTATGTTTCCGTGGGAGACCAGGTGATGTGATTAGGAGGTACAGCTATTTTAATCATTCTAGAAAGTTAATAAACTGTTTGGAATCTGGTTTTGTTTTGTTGTGTATCCAATGTAATACGTCATCTCCTGCTGTCCTCTTGTTGCGTGTTTCTTTTTCTCCATTTTTCTATTGTTTGTAAAGGGGAAATAAGTTTATTTTCTATCAATGCCTCTATGTCTGTGTGTTTGTCTGTCTTTTAGGGCGCTTCCTTTAATCCCCTCCAATAACGGTATCCTGAGTCTGGCCTGGTTACCAACTGATTGAATCAGGGGCTTTTCTGTGTTTGTTAAGATGTGTTTTTTTTAGTGTTGCGCCGATGCCATTTTCTGGCCCCGATACCGATACCTGGCTGTGCAGTATCGGCCGATACCGATACCATAATAATGTAAAATAATTGCCATCATGACTTTGTCAAGCTGCTGCCTACCTTTGTGAAGCAGGAAACAATCTAATACAAAGTGAATAATAATGATAATGATAATAAAAATAAAAAGTTTTTATTGCCTACCAGGAGTGGGTGACAATAGTTGAATAAACTTATGGCTCTCAAAATGGTATCGTTGCCCTATTTGTTGGTACTCGCCGATACCGATACCACCATTTTAGGGCAGTATCGGGGCCCCGTCCGATACTGGTATCGGTATCGGTGCAACACTAGTTTTTTTTGGGTGCTAATTGCTTTTCATTACGATGTGTGGTTATTTGGACCATCAACAAAGTTTCTGTCACATCAGAGCAGTAAAATCAGGAATGCCCTTTCTTTGAATGTAAGAATAAACAATATAGATGCACCTCTGACTCTGGTTTTTTAATCGTATCTCTCTAGACAACCACAGTATGAAAACCTTAGTGAGGTTTTGTGTATAGAGTAGAACTATTTTTATTACCTTCAGCATTTTTTCCATTCAGGCAGGCCTCCCCGAGGACAGTTACCAGCCCATCAGGCTTCATCTTCAAATATTCAACTAGCTGAAAAATGCAAAGACAATTACATTACAAGGTGCTGATCTGCTGTAGAAATAGATGGTAAATGTAACAACTAGCAGAGGCCTCTACCTGCCAAATTGTGTCAAACTTGGTTCCCTCTGGCATAGACAGCTTTCCTGATTTGTCCAGCTGGACCTGATAGTGATAAACGGTTTTCCCGTACATCACAGACAGCGCAAAGCAACCGGGCTCATCTTTGTCTCTGACTCTGACAAATGGACGACAGAACCATTAAATGATGGTCAATGAAGACCTCAGATCTTGATGGGGAGCTAAAAGAATCACTGCAGACACAGAGGCAGAGCTTTGGCTCTGAGGAGCTTACAGAAACTTGCCGTCAGGTTGTGCTCCAGAGTAAAGGCGCCTCTCCCCCTCGTGTCGGTTGATTTTACCATGGTACCAGGGCATCCTCTCATGGGCGGTGGTGGCGATAAGCTTCTCAAGCTGAGGAGCCTGACTGATGATGGCCTGCTCCATGGCTTCTCCCTGAAAAGATGCAAAAATAGTACTTGCTCTCACACAGATTGTTATGGCATCCTAAAGCATTCTGGGCTGCTTGAAGTTAAACCTCAGGCGTCTGATTCTCCTTACCCATATAAGGTGTGAAATGTGGTGAGAAGAGAGAAAATGGTTTAGTTTGACTTAATGGGGCCTGATCTTCAAAGATTACAGATAAGGGCTGCTAAATAACACATGCAATCCAGTAAATGGGTGCATTGCTGGTGACCTACAAAGATTGCTACCTGTATTTTAAGACTTGGAAACCAGTTTGGTTCCGCCCCATTGAAATGAGAGGATTGGGTGGTACTACAGGGAGTTTGAGAGTGACCGTGAAAGAAATATTAGGTCAAAGCTACTCAAATAGGGGCAATAAGGCTGTTTTTTGTTGTTGTTGTTGTTGTTTTCAAATAACAATGATAATACTAATAGTTTTAATGCACTTTACATAGGCAGCCTATGTCAAAGAGAAGTAAAAGAAGAAAAGTAAAACATTAAATGATGAAGATCACTAAAGTTTGAATACAATGTAAAAATAGAAAATACCATAAAACATTAGAAAGTTGTCTTTTTCTGTTGCTTGACTCCCCCAACCCCCCCAACAGATTTACAGCAGATTAGGCTCCAGACGGCTGAATTTATCTCCTCCAGCTCCTATTTGAGCCAATACAAGGTAGGCCTAGAATAATCCTATAAATAATCACTGTTGCGAGCATAGATGCATTCACCCTACTCTGTTATATTTAAAAGGTATTGTGGAGGACCTTCACAATACTTGAAAACACTCACCCGCACGAGGAGAAATTGACTTTTTGCTGTTTGCATCGCTCATACAAAATGCTTTCCAAAAGAAGATTTGCAATTTTTCCACTATGTCAGACTTGCCACTGGTAAGTGAAAATGGAGATGAGCACGAAGGACGGCCTTATGTAAACATATCATCAGAATGATTGACAGTTAGGAGGACCACTTATTTTGATGATCCACCCAGATAAAGAACATCCTCCACTATAGCTTTAAGTTCTGTCATTTTTTGTTTTTCATTCTGGTTTAATTGTATATAGATTCTCTGCCAGCCTGCTGCATTTATTTGTGCTCATCTGCACATTTGCCCTTTTCTGAATTAATATGTTTTATTATTTCTGATGGCTCATATATGTTTAATCCACACATAATCTCTCTCCATAATCTGGAATTGTATCAATGCCTTACTTTCAAAAGGACTAAACCAACAGTTTATTCAGATTGCGCTTCTTGAAGGAGCCACTGTTTCATAAACCCCCTCCCACTCAATATATCCATGTAAAAAGAAAAGAATAACAGCAAGATATACCATACAAGTGAATTTACTATAACACTAAACAAAGAAAGAGTAATTCTTTTAAAAACTAACATCCCTCCCTTCTGTGTGAGCCACCTTTGCATGTTGAACACCCGCCCACTTTCGTACCCCTCAGCCAATCTCTGCAATAAAAGATCTTTCTATTTGTAAGAGTGCACTGATGGAGAGTCGCTTTGATTGGTTAAATTAAAGTAACGTGTTATATTGGATTGTAAGCAACATATCTGGGTCATTAATATTTGAAAAGTAAATTAGTTTGATTACCCTTTTAGTGAAAAAATAACTCCGTTACCAACGTAATTATTAAATATCGCCATTATTCCCAACAATGGTTATGACAAACAATAGTAAAACTTTAATGATTATACATTTTCAGAATTATTACATTTGATTGCTGGAATATGATCAAAGAGTCATTTAAAATGGATCCCCTTGTTTATAAGAGCTATTGGCTCCATTGTCTTAATAAACCCAACCTGGCTAACAAAGCTAAGCCCTCTTTGCCATAACGGCTTCTACTTGATGTTATTCCAGTAGGAACCATCATAACTTTGAGATTCAATTTTCTAAATGGTTATTGTTTTTTGATCAGATAAATCATTAAATCTTTTTTAACCAAATACAGTTTTATTTACCCCTTGGATTTGCACTGTGAAGCGGTTTGAACACATGCCAGTTGCTCTAAATTGGTTAAAAAGCTAATATGATTCTAAATCTTTCAAAATAAACTTTGGTAATCAAACTTAAAAACTGATGCTGAACTGTGATATCATTGCCTCGCTTTATTCATGAGAGTTTTTAACTAAGCTTTTCTCTGTAAAGAGTAGCTGTAGTTTGAGTTAAGTTTTATAAGCTTAGTTGAGAATTTTTAATTTTTTTTTTTTTTAAATATGTTTGAACTGGAATTCAATTACTTTTGGTATTTAATGACTTTATTTTAAATGGAAGTTGTTGTGAATTTATTACATGTTCAGAGTTAAAGATTTTGCTATGATTTGACCTTAAATCACAATTTCCCCTGTTGTCCTTAAAACACGGCTTTAGAGGGTGTTCACAGAACAACAGATGGCAGTCTGAGAGTTATTTGAATTAACAAAAAAATAAAGATCAAACACTTTGTTAAGCTAAAATATCTGTTTTCCTATCAGCTTTGTTTTTTTGCTGACTTAAACATAATAAGTTTATTCATGAGGCCTGATATCTTTTAGGACTTAGGACTTTTGGGATGTCCTAACATGTATGCTGCACCATGCATCTATGCAAGTATTTTGGAATTTAAAATGGGAATAATTAAATGGGGTTTACTCTAAAGCTGTAAATAACTGGGTTAGGAAGCTGCAGATCAGGCAGCCACTGTAGCAGCCATTAACCAATCACTAGCTGAGAACTATATGTTTGGGTGGTGCAGAACAACAGGGGTTAGGACGGGGGGCGGCTGGACATAAGATTAAGCAAAAGACAATACGGTGGAGGACAACTGAGAAATTTTTACATACCAAACCCACACACACACACACACAGACCATTATTGCAAATAATGCCATGCCACCATTTGCAGAGAGCCACATCACCATATCATAAACCTCCAATCATTCCACTTTCATAGGGTGATCTACGTTCAAACAACTAGATAAACCAAGCCTGGTAAGAGGTTACACAACATTTTTCTCAAGACCATTATGAAATACCCTTTAAGGACATTTCAAAAAGTGCCTTGAGCTATTTTTTTTCCTATAGCCAGACTTGCTTGATTCAGATTTCAGAAAAAGGATGGAAAATGTGTCTGTAATCTGGAGGAAACAGACTAATACTGCCCTGCTGAAACGTAACGTTCACATTTAAATTAAAGAGCTTTTTATATACATTTTTTTAATTAATGGAATGAATTTCATCCAAATAAAAAGAAAACTGAAGACATCTTGAGGATGACTCAAAGTCTGTCAGAGTTTAGTTTAGTTGGATTTCCTGTCCTTTCTACTCTAGAAACTTCCTAAAATTTGTATATGCACTCAGCATAACGAGACGTTATGCTGATTGCAGCTTTCCTCGGGCTCACTCAGAGATCAATCAGGCAATCAAACAAGAAGCACAAATAAATAAAACAAGAGAATTTTCTCAATTTGTGACGGCCCTGGCAGTAAAGTCAAAGCTCTCTTAACGTCTAATAGGTCACCTAAGTTTCATCTAGCCTGCAGATCCCTACATACTAGCTGGAAGTAAACACTTACTCATGTCGCAATGGACTCTGGACAAGCGAGCATTCTAGGCCATAAAATAAATAAACAGATAAACCTTGTAGCCAAACAAACCAAAAAAAAAAAAATTATCTAAATTTTGATTTATTACATATTTGCCCTGTACCTTTTTCCAGATATCTGGGGGGGGGAACGCATCCTTAATTCCATTGTTCAGGAAGGAGTTTGGTTCTTTGTTTAAAATGTGAAAGCACTTTCGATGCTAGACATAAAGCGTTTCCCCATATTGACCATTGTTAGACTTTAAGGAAAGTTTTTTCGCCTGAGGATGCTTTCCCTGCTGTGAAGCACGAGGGTGGCAGTTGTGGGAGTATTTTGCTGCAGGAGGGACTGGTGCGCTCTTTGACATGAAGGGCAGAATGGGGAAAGAATACAACGTGGAAATAATGAATTAACATCTTAAGCTTAGCCTGGAGGTTTAAGCTCTGAGAAAAAAAGTTAGTCTAAGGCTGCAAATAATGATTATTTCGATAATCGATCAATCTGTTGATATTTTTTCGATTAATAATTTTTTCCCTGATTTTAAACTAGGTGAAACTAAAATTATTTCACTTGAATTTCTCTGGATCGAGCATATTAACCGACAAAAACTTTTTATCTTTAACACAAAATGTGATTAATTCTGTTATAACTACTGCTATGAGTGGGTTGCTCTGTCAGCTAGAGTCTCTATACTCCAGTAATTGATTAATAAATATACAAAAATAATCAAGTAATCACAATGAATTTGATTAATTGTTTCAGCCCTAAGCTATTCTAAATAAAAAATGTCACTAACCATAGTGCTAATACGTTACCCTGTGGCTTCAGGAACACAAATCTTTTGGAGCGGTTGCCACAAAGTCCTGATCTCAGCTCTATTCAACATGCTTTAACTAATCAAAGCGACCCACAAACCAGACTCAGTTAGACCAGTTCAGTCTGAAGGAATGGAGCCACATTCAAGCAAGGAGACCCAGAACATTTGATTCAATCAAACATCTTTAAAGGCAAATAAAAAGCCTTTTCTTTAAACTTCTGATATAATTATTTGATATATATACCGGTATATAAAAAAATCTATATCTTACTTTTCTTGCATTCGGAAAATAGGAATGATTTTAATCATCCCAACTTACCTGAGAAACCTATTCTATTTGTTTTATGTGAACAGTAAGAGCAGAAACATGCTGTGCAACAAAAATTCTTCTAATTCAACATGTGTTCATGAGATATGTTTAAATAACAATAATTTGGGGCTTTCATTTTCAACTATGATTTAAGCACCTGTAAAAAACAAAAAACTATTAACAGTTTAAAATTGATACATCAGTTCAAGATCTGCATCTACTTAAAAAAAACAATTTACAAATGCTTAAATGTGTTACTCAAAGAGCTCGAGTACTGTATATACCCCACTGTCACTCACTGGGATTTTAAGCATTTTATCAAACGACTTTAAACATTTGTGTTCTTACTATTGTTTGAGAAATAATGCTGTAATGCATCTTTGTTGCTCTTGGTTTGTCTCTCTGTGGAGGACTCTGGTGAAACATCCATTCGTTATTTGATCCAACGGCTATTTGAGAAATAAACTGTAATAAACTGTAATCTGTTTAAGGCTGAAGCTCCTGCAAAGTGTTTCTCATGGATATTTAAAATGCCATATTTACATGTGAAAATTATTCTAATTAGAAAATATGTTTGGTTTTTTAAACCTTGCTGTTAGTGCCGCAAATCAGAATCACCAAATTATTTTAAAGCAGAATATATAAACTATAGCATTTCACTGTTTTACTTTCAACATAAAGTTTTAAAGCCTGCAGCCAAAATCGCTTATATGACAATCATGGATCATGTTTATTTCTTGTGTGTTTGAGTAATTAAGGTCATTACATTAATGATTATGAGGATGATTGCTGAGACTTTAAGAAACTCATGTTGCAGCAAAAAAATGCACTTTTTGGATTAAATGAAGCAACAGATTTGAGTTAGCTGTGAAAAATGAACGCCACAGTTACATTTAAAACAAAAATATATGAATATTTTTCCTCTATTAAGCACTCAGTAATTGATAGCCCACAGAATGATGCTTAAAAGTGTTGAAATGAAGGCTTGGTGAACCCTAAAGGTTGTCCTCCTTGGTGTAGAATCCATAGCTTTGTGTTACTTCATCAGTGTGTTTGCTGTTCCAGGCCAGCCATTTCTCTCAAGGCTCCAATTATTTTAAACTTCAAAATCATTGGTGTTGCATCTAGATATCTGTCTGCTTTCTTGTATCCATTACTTGACTTGTAAAGGGATCCTGCATATGCTTTAACTCATGGTTGTCTTGTTTTTCCCATTGCGCCTAAAAGGTACAGGAAATGTGCCACTCAAATTAAACTTTGGATGTTTCTAGATTACTTTGCCCCTTTTATCAATTTTCAAGGGGATGCCAATAATTGGGAATGGTGCTGTGTTAGCAGGACTAACTTTATTGGAGTAGAGTGAAATTATTTTACTCTACATGGTGTTGGGTATCTTTAACTTAAGAGCTATAGTATCCATGATTATTTGCATGTCTTAGAGAATCATAAATCTTTAGTTAACAGCAGCGTCCACAGCCTCACCTCCAGGTTCCAGGTCTGCTTGACGTACTCCCTCAGCATTTTCTCCCTCATTTTGTCAAAGACGCCATTCTTTATTGCCGTCTCCGGAGGGCGTAGACAGGGCTTCCGCAGGAGACACACCAGCCCGTCTGGGTCCTTACTGTAGTACTCGCAGAGCTCCCCGGGGCCACAGTGAGGCTTCCCCCCTGTGATGCAGTAGGTCCCATTTAGTTGTTTCTCTATGGTGTAGTGGTGGAACTCCAGGTTCCATACTACGGACAGGACGTAGCCTCCAAGACTGCGGAGACACTGTCTCAGCAAGAAGAGGCCGTCGGACATGCCAGCCAGCTTCAGGTGCTGCTCGGCGTCTGTGCGACTGATGCTGCCGTAGAAGAAAGGCAGCTCGACCGCTGGGTCGACGGACATGGTGAGGCCTGGGATGAGTCAAGCTGGACTTGGTCTTGATGTTCTGGATACAGATTTGTGTACAAAAACTGGATGAAAAGAGGAAAAGAATATTATTTTTGTAATATTTTGTATTAGTATACCAAATCTAAATCTACTCTCTGCCACCTTTGACCTTTTAACCTTACAGAGCTTTCCCTATCTGTCCTACTCATTCATTTACTTTAATTGACAGAATGGGAAAAACAACTTTAAAAGATTAATAATGAAAAAAAGCATAACTTAAACCCTCACCTCTTCCTATCCCAGTTTGGCTGTTAGGCTACGGGACAGGCAGCGCTCTGAGCAGAACCGTGTCTTTAAGGACTGTCAGCTCTGCAGTGAGGAGCCAGTAGCGGATTTATATGTCTGGATGAAACATTCTGCTTTTAACACCCACACTTTAAGATTGCATGAAGTTTGCAGATTAACAGACTGGTGACAAAACCCACAACAGGAAACTGCAGTCCGCCCTCACAGCCTCATTTCTCCAGCATGTCGCTCTTCCGTTGAACAGGTGCTCTTTGGTTCTAGATGATTCCCTCCACTTTAGAGGTAGATTTTTGTTTTTAAATATGTCCCTTACTGCAGAAAAAGTTGATAATATAAACCTGAATATTCCTAAAACCATGTTTATGTACAGTGAACTTCGAAAAAGATGCAATCTTGTTGTGGTTTGAGAAAACAACACATGGAAAAGAATTAAAAAGAGGAATTCTGGAACATTTCTGTGATAGAAAAGCTGCAGGTTTCAAACAAACACAATTACAATACACCAGCTCTTAAAAAAAAAAGGTAACGGAAGTGTTGAGAATGTCAAACAAAGATAAAAATCATGTTTTAGATTGATTGGTAGTTGCATAAAAGAGAAAAAAAAAACAGAACCAAATCTGCCTTTGTTTGAGGTTTTGTATCTACAAAAGCATCAAAACAGTTAATTTTTCTGTATTGGAAAATTCTGAAAACTCATTTCTGAAGACTTAAAGCCATTCAACATTTTCCATTTTCTGTATTTTAAGGGAAATTCTTTTAGCACATGAACAGGGAAGCCGTCTTGTTTTTGCAGATAGATGAAACTTTAAAAGGAAAGGAAATTGTAAAAACACACAAACAAAGCAAAAAGTACAAAAACAAGTTGTTACACCACAATTTCCTGGCCTTAAACCAGAGTTAGTACCCACATCCACAGTGGACAACCAAACCTAAAGGCGAAGCTGCCACATGAAGCAAGGCTCCACTGTGGCTTGACCTCTCATATCGCCACAACAAAGACAGTCATACACTACGACTTGGACAAACACGCCGGTGTTTGTGTGAGCCAGGATGCTGTGCAGTTTTGCTTCTACTTTAAGATCTGGTTCAGGTGAAAAATATACCAAGAAAAAATAAACCCCTTAACATTTTGAGGTAAATGTGGTAAAAAGATGTTCAATAGTGCCTTTTAAATTCAGTGTAGCTGTGGGACCATCTGTTTTATTTACCTTTGCATAAACCCACACAGGGCAAAACAGGCCTCTGACTGCTTGTACTTGTTGTAAAAATGTCTTCTAAAGTAACACATTACCATCACTTTAAATCAATTACTTTTGTAATTTACCTTTTTAACTGCGTGAGCTGAGAAGACTTATTTACAGTTTGCCAAGCAAACTGTAGTAAACAGCAAGAAAGTGATAAAAGGTGACAACAAAACTGAGCATCAGCATTTAAAACAACTATAGGGATTAAAAAAAAAAAAAAAAAGACTCCAGTTTGACTTCCTTCTCAGAGACATGACTGGAGCTTGTATTTCAACGACTTGAAGCTTGACTTGGACGTGGTGAACAAAGACATTTGACTTGATTTGAACCTGCCCCTCAGAAACTTAACTTAGACTTGTCTCTTGAGGACTTGGCTTGGATTTACCCCTTGACTTGGTTCCTTGACCTGGGGCTCAAAGATGTAAAGCTCGACTTGGACTTGCCTTACAAAGACTTGAGACTTGACTGACTTGTCCATCAGAGACTTGAGTTGGACTTACACTTCGAATACTTGAGGATTGGCTTTCAATTGCCTCACAGATACCAGAAACTTGAAACTGCTCCTCAGACAACTGACTTGGACTGAGTTGGATCTTCGTTCTTACTTGGACCTGCACTTCAAACACTTAAGATTTGACTTAAACCTGCTGCTGAAAGACTTGAAGCTTGACATTGACTTGCTTCACAGATATGTGAGACTTGACTGGAACCTGCCCCTCAGAGATTTGACTTGTACTTGAGAGACTTGAGACTTTACTATGACCTGCTGCTTAAAGACTTGGAGTTTGACTTGGACTTGCCTCACAAAGCCTTGAGAACTGACAGATCTATCCATCAAAGTCTTGAGTTGGACTTCCAACTTTACTTGGACTAACCTCTGAAAAACTTAAGATCTGACTTTAAGGTTGACTTTCACTAGCTCCTTAAATATTCCAACAAAGTTAAAAAAGTTTAAAAACAAACCCCTGGACTTTGTTTTCCGAGTTTGAAGACGTTTCGTTTCTCATCCAGGAAGCTTTTTCAATTCAAAATGTCTGGAGTAGCACTGAGTTTCAGGCTTTTAGATTGGCACAAACAAAAGCCTTTTTATGGCGTATAAAACATGCAAATTGAACGGAAAAAAACGATCCACCTCTTAGTAATGGGAAGTCGTTGAGGTCTTTGTCAGCCAGCAGAACCCGATACTGGCCTATGCCTCTGAAAAGCGAGTCGTTAGACCACCCCCTCTGTTTAAGGTTGGTTTTTCTCTCTTAACATAAATGGCTTCCTTCACACCCCTTTCTTCTTTGTCCAAAATGTGAACATACTGGTCCTCAAACGAATATTCGTATGACCTGGATGACTTGCTACTCAAAAATTTGAAGCTTGACTTGGACTTGTCTCAGAAAGAATTGGATCTTGACTCAAACCCCACCCTTCAGAGACTATACTTTTACTTCCCCTTAAAACGTACCATAAGACCCAATATAGACTTCCACTTCAAAGAATTGAGACTTGACTTCGACCTGCCTCTCAAAGACTCAGGACTTGACTTGGACCTGTCGCTCACAAAATTGACTTGTACTTGCCTCTCAAAGACAAATTTGACTTGGATTTGCTCTTCCAAGACATATGACTTGACTGTGACCATAAACCATAACTTCTCTGTAGTTCTTGACTTTTTGCTGTTCTTTTATATTGAATTGTGCAATGTATACAATGTATGAAAGTTTACACTAATACGTGTGAATTTTATATTCATAGTAACAGCTGCGACATTAACAGAGCAAAAAATAAAAATTAACGAATAACCTTCCCACAAGCCCATTTATCTGTATCTCCACCATTATAGTATGACCTTTATATTTGTTTGAAAGTTTTCAACAATTTTGCAAAGTGAAACAACATAATCAGCAGAAGCAGCTAGAAGTCAGCTCAGCAACCATTTTAAAAGCTGTAGACGGCATCATAAACCACAAAATAACAAGTGAAGCAAGCAAGGCGACGCATGACACAGTTCCTGCTTCAGCTTTGAACCCCAAAACCTGCGTGGTATCTATCACCATGTGTCTGGGAGGGAAGAGACATTTTCAGGGGGAGAATATGGCCACTTTAAATCCATCTAATGCAAATAAAATACTTTCTCAAAGGAGGTGGTGGAGAATAAGTCAACTGCGACTTAGTGAAAGATGGAAACAAATAGAGTGAGTAATGTAACAAAAAGCGGAGGAGTGTGTTAATGGAACAAAAGGAAAGCTACAGAGCTGCTTGCTTATGAACCATTAAAGCAGCAAAAAGATATCAGGGTAACAACCTTCATCTATAAGTTTCGTAAAGTCATATAAAGGAATTTATCTCAAAGGGACAATTTTTTTTTTAATTGCTTGGAATAACGCTAAACTACTAAAGAAAACTAAATTAAAAAGATGTGACGATAAGCTACGATTGGTTTTACTTACACTAGAAAATGACCTACCAGCAACTGTAAAGCCGCACATTTGTCCAACAGCAAAAGGAAAAGATTAGTTGCTTACATACAGATGTTTGCTCGCTAAAATGTGTTCTAGGATATCGTTTTTGAACGCAAGTAATCGTGAAGCTATAACAGCTTATTCATTTGGCGAGAAAACAAAACTGTCATTATGAGGCCAACCTAACTTCTGATATGGGGGATAAGTTGCTGGTGGCAAGCAAATACTTAGTTATTGTAAGTATTTATTCAAAACCGGGTGGAGGAAAAAAACAAACAAAACGATTCATTATCAAGATTTATGTTTTCTTTCAAATTTATTGTGTTTCATTATATGCTTTCACCATTTCAAGGTTTATTCTTATTTATTATTGCATGAACACCAAAGTTTTTAGGTCATGGTTATTTAGGTTGCATTATCAGGAAGTCCGCAGGTGGTTATGTAACTCAAGCATTCCTCTAAATGCATTTATCGACATGTGAGCCTGTCAGCCTGTCAAGGCCTTCACTAATAAATGATAACCTCTGTATGACTCCTTTTTCTTTTGGAAACTTTAGTTCCAGTTGTTCTTGCAAAGGGTAGTAAAGTTCTAGATGTAGGTGGGTTTGGATCAGAAACTGATCTGTAAATCAGATCAGTGGCTTAAATGACCCGAGCCGAACCATCATTTCCTGAACCAGGGGAAACAATTGCCACTCAAAAAAAAGGACAAAAAAAAAACAAAACACTTGATTCAGCCTAAAAGTAAACTGAGGAATTTAATCTGGAAAACGGTGAGTTTTAACAGGACTTTTATTCAGTGTAAATCCTTTTGATCATGGTTGATGTCATTTAGTTACTGTTGATTTAAAGTCAAAAAGGGAATACATTTCTTTCAGTTTCCTTGTGAGACTTAATGAGTCAAGTATTTCTGTAAATGTACTTTACCTGAAATTATTTCATATATAAAAACAAAAAATGCTAAGAAATAAAAACAAAACTAAAGAAAAACGGCTTCCAAATTAAAATAAGTCCAGTAAGTTTGCAAGCTATAAAAGACACACATGGGAATCTGGAAGGTGTTTAAATTTACCAGCCTTCTCCTTTTCTGTTCCAAGGCACAATGAAAGCAGCTTATTATAATGTATGCATGTAATTACTACTTGGCTTAGCCAAAGCAACAATACTTTGCCTAAATTATGTGGTGCACGCCGTCTTTCTACTCTTGGTACAAAGTAAGCACAATTAAACTTAATTGCAGTAAGGTCAAAAAAAAAAAAAACTCAACACATTATCCAGATGTTAAAAAAATAAAAATTTAACTGTTAACTTTCTTTTCATTCTTAAGCACACTTAAATTGCTTTTTATTTCTTGTAGTGCAACCTCTTCCATCTCATCCTAATAGGAACAAAATGTTTATAATTTCGGTGTTTATGCATATTTAGTACATAAAGCATATTTGCTTTCAATCAGATCTCACAAAAAGCTACTTACATGTCACTGGTTCACAGCTGTGATGTTGTTGCCTCTAAGACAAAGATTCCTCTGTTGATCTGATAGGACTACGGTGTTGAGAAGAAGGGAGGTTAGAGAGCAATGAGACACACACAGAATGCAACCACCACTCACATACTCAACGGCAAAGTCGAGCACAGAGATCAGCCATTAGATTGACAGCCACCTGTGACGCTCTCTCTGAGCTGTGGGAGTCCCATTTCTTCAACACACTTCTAATTGTTTAGCATTAAGTGGGGTTGCCTCTTTATGTTGTGAAAATACTGCTCATCACTGGGTGGGTTTGCAGAGGGGGAGCAGGGGCGTCAGCTTACCCAAAACTATACAGGGGCACAATAGGGCATCAAATAAAATCTGAGCGCGCAAAACACGTAAGCAAAAAGATTTTTTTTTTTAAACGCATGGGCACAAATAATGCAAGCACGCAAGCAAATATTTTATAGCACTTATTTATTATTAGAAAGCTTCATAAATAAATTGTACAATCAGATTGTTATTTTATGCATCATTAAATATCTACCTGAACCAGACTGAATTGAATTGGCCCACATGTGAACTTAACTGTATATCTCTAATCCAGTACTGATTAAGGCACAATTTATCTTCATTAAATACTTGAAAACTGAAAACTTAAAATGTGCAACTGTAAAAGGAAAAACAAAAAAACACTCTACATACATACATGTCTGTTTATCATTTCTATATGGACCCATCCTATGATGGTGTGATGGTGTTGATCCTATGAGGTGTGTATATCATGGCCAGAAAGATGGGAGAGCTGTATGTTCATTTTTTAAGAGTAAACTTTAGCGTCTGGGCCAGTGGCAGCTGGTGGAGTTTTCTCCAGGGGGGGCTATAAATTCAAAATAGACGTTTACCAAAACGTCTATTTTTTATGTTTATTTAATCAACTAAACATAAAAAAACATCCTAGAAATGTTTAATTTCAGCAGCTTGTATTTAAATCCTGTAATTGATCTTAATTTTGAGTTTTAACTGATTATTCAGGTTCTCTGGTAAATTAAACCTGTCCTTTGGAGCCCATTAGTTTAAAGTTCAGCTATCCCCCTTTCCCTCTGACCCCAAAAAACTGTTTTAATCCTTGAATCCAGTTTGTGGGGAATTAATCCAGAGGAGAGGGAACTCGTTGGAGAGCGGACAGGTAGACATATGTTGAACCCAGAGGAGTAAAGGAGCGGACTGTCACTTGGTTTTCCGATGAGGACTTCAACGGATCATGTGGAGGTTTACCTCTGCTCACTGTGTACTCAGTAATCCTTCCAGGGGGAGAAGGTCCAGGTTATCCAGGTACACAGGAAAGGCTTCCTGTATGGAAGTAAATATGTGCCATCAGAATTTGAATAAAAAATACCTCTGAAATTTGAATGTTGTATATTAGTGCTTACTTTTTCAGTATTAAAATAAATTCAGAATATATTTTTAAGGATGTATTCCTTTTGATCTCCTCCTCCATTTTAGATGTGATCAGTCTATCTCTGTCACAGGGATATTGTTAGGAATCCAGTTTGTGTGGGTTGTTTTTGTGTTTTTCTCTCTCCACCACCAGGTGGTGCACTGTTCCTCGATGGGCCTCCCTGCACACCTGCGACTCGTTGGATCATTACCGGAGGAGTATTTGAGCAGCGGGCTGTCACTACTAGACGCCAGAGTGTTTCTCTGAGTCTAATCTTGTTTTTGTCTTTGCTCTTTGGCAGGAATATGGAAGTAAATATGTGCCATCAGAATTTGAATAAAAAATACCTCTGAAATTTGAATGTTGTATATTAGTGCTTACTTTTTCGAATTTGAGCAAGTTGAATTGGAGGACAACAAAAATATTGCATTTGAATTTTGAAAAGTTGAATTTTTTATATGCTGAATTTTTTAACACTGAAAATTTAAACTGTGAAAAATATGTATATTGAAAATTTTATCACTTTGAAATAGGAATGTGAATTTTTTTAATAACTGAAAATTGCAACCATGTAAAAAAAATTACACTGAATTTTTTTTTTAATGTACAAATAATGACATTGAATTTTTTTTTAGGTTAAATAACCTGGTTGGAACTGGATCTAACATACAAACCAATCGCTGATAGAGGAATGGTGATGATCTTATTAAAAATAAGATCAATCTTATTTATAAAGAATCCCATAAAATCATTACTGCTAAGAAAAGGTGGTTCAACAGAGCTATGTCTCTGGGTGAGTTTGGCAACTGTATTAAAAAGATATCTAGGAGTATTCTTTTCCTCTATTAATAACGAGAAATGCAGTGATATTTTCTCTCCAGTTTTCTAGCATTTTGATTCAAAGTGGGCAGCTTTGCATTAAACCAAGGAGCCTGCTTTCTCTTTTTAACGGTTTTCATTTTCAAAGGGGCTGCATTGTCTTAGACAAAACGTAGAGAACTGGCAACCCCATCAACACATTCATCAATCTGTGAAGGGGAATAAACTAAGCTTTTGCACTCCGCAGCACTGCTCAGCAACACAGAGGAGAGAGAAAGTGAAACAGATTCTTTAAAATTTATAACTGCACTATCTGATAATGATATGCTAAAGTGAAACCTTCTTTTGGGGAGGGGAACTCTGTTAAAGTAATCATGAAGGTTAATAAAAAGTTGTCAGAAAGGACAGGGTTGTGAGGAAATACTGTTATTTCTTCACATTCTATGCCATGTGTCAGCACAAGGTCCAAAGTATGAAGATGAGAATGTGTGGGACTATTCACATTTTGAACAAAGCCAATGGCGTCTAAGATAGCAATAAAGGATGCTTTTCAGCTATCACCTTCAATGTCAGCATGGACGTTAAAATCTCCCACTATGATGACTCTGTCAGTATTTAATACCAAATCAGAAAGGAACTCCGAAAACTCATCTAAAAATTCAGAGTAAGGACCTGGTGGACGATACAAAGTTACAAAAAGAAGAGGTTTTCTCTCTTTGCAATTTGAATGAGGGAAATTAAGGGTTAAATGTTCAAAATAGTAAGTACTAACTGCCTTTGGGGTAATCATTAAGTCACACTGAAAGATTGTTGCTTATCATCTTCCTTGCCCAGAACTTCTGGGTATGTGAAAATTTAAATAGCTTGAAGGAGTTGCCTCATTAATGCTTGCATAATCCTTTTGCTGGAGCCAAGTTTCTGTAAGGCAACATAAAGCAATGTGATTATTACAAATCAAGTCATTACCTAGCAGACTTTTACACAAAAGAGATCTTATGTTAAATAGACCACATTTAATCATTTTAACTTTTTCCCCAATTTTAGTTATTTTAGTTTTAATTAATTTATCATGATTTACTCCTTTGAGA
Organism: Cyprinodon tularosa; assembly: GCF_016077235.1. NCBI lineage: Eukaryota > Metazoa > Chordata > Actinopteri > Cyprinodontiformes > Cyprinodontidae > Cyprinodon > Cyprinodon tularosa. The sequence continues at coordinate 533,808 of NW_024038624.1, forward strand.
ATCTTTGCTAAGAAGTTAAATGATTAACTAAACATCTGACACAGAGAGCAGAAGAAAGGAGAGGAAGAAGGAAGAGTTGGAAAAGAGTCAAGGGAGGGAGAGAGAGAAGGCATAGTGATGCTAAGCCAGCGCTAGCCTAGGCTAGCTACTCCTTACTACCAGAAATAAAACCGTGTGAATCTGACAAGTGCTCAGTAGAAAAGTGCAGCAGAAGGTGCTATGTTTTAAAATGGTTCTGGTCATCATTGACCCCTCACACTCCCACCATGGACTGTTGCTCCCTGCTGCGCTCTGGGAAAAGGCTTCGCAGCATTTCCTGCCAGTAAAGGAGGCTCTGAAACAGCTTTTTCTGTGCTGCCATCAGACTGTTGAACTGTTGAAACTCTAATCAAGTCTCTGCATCACACTTGAAAACATCATATTTAGGCTACCAATGAGGCAGATTTTTTTCATAATCACTTTAAATAGACCACAACTCAATGTTCTACTGCATTTTGCACTATATTTATCTATTTTGCACTGCACTGAACCTTTCCATATCAATGCATTTGCACCATGACTTTAAACTGATTTTCATTTTGTCTTACACTGTCTACATTCTTGATCACTGCTGCACTTTATAAATTTTTTAATTAATCAAACCGTTGTAAGCTGTATGCATAGATAAAAAATAAAGTTTGTCAAAGTCTAAATTTCTTGTTGCAGTTCGTCCCTCTCTAAACCAGATGAGTATGAGGAAAAGTATCTTACTCTAAACAGTAGGGCACAGGAAAGTGTACTTATATATCACACCTCAGTAGCAAGACACTTTGAAGTGCTGTACATGAAAAAAGAGATATCAGATATCAGTAAGATAAAATGAGGTTTGACTACAAACTTAAATAATGATGTTTAAATGGCAAGGTCTAACGCATCTGGAAGTTAGTATCGGATTAGAGGAGAGTAAGAACTAAAACCACACTTTCCTTTTTTTGGTTTTGGTTCTAGATACGCAGCATAGATTTGATCTATAAGACCTGAGGGGTCTGGATGGTTAATCCAAAGATAACAAGGCTGTGATGTTTTTGGAGGTAAGCCATTTAGTGATCATAGATAAAAAGAACTCATTTAAAGTCTATTATCTGAGATAAAGGGAGCAAATGAAAGGACTTTAGATGATGTTTTCTACTTTCTTAGTTTTAGTGAGGACACTGGCAGCATCATTCTGGATCAGCTGCAGCTTTCTGACTGACTATTTAGGCGGACCTGTGAACACACCATTGTAGGGATCAGTCCTACAATAGATGAACGACTTAGTTAGTTTGTCAACATCTGGCTGAGACAATAATCCTTTAATCTGGTAATTCTTTTTTAGGTGACAGAGCTCTGACTTTGTTATTGTGTTTTAGAGCCTTTGACGATTCATTTCCATCACTACACCCACATTTAGTCCATCACTACACCCAGATTTAGAGCCTGATTGGTGGTTTCCACCTGTATTAACTGGATCTGTGTGATACATTTCAAATGCTCTTCCCTTGATTCTTGATTACTTCAATTTTGTTTTGATTTAGCCAAAGAAAGTGTTGAATCATCAATGCATCAATTCGACTGAAATTGGTTCACAGTCACCTGGTGAGGTATTTTACAGCAGTGTGCCATCTGCATAGCTATGGTAACGTATGTTGTTGTCTATCAAGATTTAAGATACAGGGAGAATGTAACTATCGAATAGGAGGGGTCCTATGATTGGCCCTTGTGCAACACCACATGTAATTTCTGTGGTGTCTGATGTAAAGTTATTTATATATATCCCTGTCCTTTAAGTAGGATTTAAACCAGTCCATTGTACCAGCTGTAACAGAAATTAGAGCCAGTTTTACATGAGCTTGAGAGTGTAGTGTTGAATGGTGCACTAAGGTCAAATAATACTACCACTGCATGTGTACAGATGTGACTGAATGGCTTTACAAGGGTATTCTTTGTTCTGTGTTGAGCACTGAAGCCTGCCTAGAAGCATCAAAGCAACTGGTCATTGTTAGGCAGGTGTTAGGTATGTGCAGAATGCAGCTGGCTGGTCTGTTTTGGTAAACAGGAAAATATGTACTTGCCAAACAATTATACATTTGGTGGAAAAACAGAAGAACTTGTGCTAGAAAGAATTATTTTTCTAACTTTTAATAAGCCTAACTTGCACCAAGCCATAGGCTACATCACACCTCTAAGAGAGGACACAGAGGCATATTCACCTTTGATTAATTATACCTTTTCTTTACCCTTTTTCCATGAAATGACATCTGATGGCTTTTGTTCCATCTTCAATATGTGTAGGATCCATGAACATCAGTCTAAACCAGTAAGGTATTCATAAAATCCCCTTCCCGAGTTAAGCTTGAAAGGTTGAGTTTAGACAACTGGACGTAAAGTTTTCCGAAAGATGTTTTGCCTCCCATCCAAGAGGCTTCCTTAGTTCTAACTAGTGGTAGAGAGCTCTTAGATTAATAATCTTTAAACTGTTTCACAACAATGTGAATGATTCTTTCTTGTCAATGAGCTATAGATTTTGGAAATTACATAACAAACTAATTGTATCAGATGCCTTACTGGATATATAACTGGCCTGATGCGAGAAGCAACCTACACCGGCGGAGTCAATTCTTTGACACCTCATCAGCAAGTAAAGGGTGCGAACTTTGTGCAAGTGGGTGGTAGAAACCATTATGTACAGACAGGCTATATGAGCAACAAGATCTGGGTTAGCTGATAAAAAAGTAATTTAAATTGTATAGTGTTTTTCATCTGTCAAGGTTGCTAAACTGTAACTTTCTAGGTTACTGCTTACTGTGCATCTTGATAGGTAATTATTGGTGTTAAGCACTGTGATACCGATGGAAGCAGGTTTGTTTATGAAACTAAAAAATACACATAATTATTAACAGCTTTTTTTTATTAGAATTAATTCAATGGATTGGTGCACTGATATCAAAGCAAGAGAGTTGATACACCGACACAAATTTGTATTTCTGACCATACTGAGGCTTTAGATCGACTTACATTTGTTTCAGTTACTGTATTAATATCTAACCCTGACGTTGACCCCAACCTTAACCATCACTAGTACATTTCTAACCATAACCTTCAGCAAAAGATAATTTACATCATACCTCTAAACTAACTCGCTGGCAATAAAAATGGGGTCCACTAAATTAGGACCAGCCTTTGGTTCTCAAAAGGCCTGTTGGTCCCCAGAAGTTTAGTAAATACACCGAAACTGGCCCTAAATAGGTAACATAAACAATTACGCACACACACACAAGTGCCAGCCACCCCCCAACCCCACACCCCCCTCAGGCTGCAGCTGCTTTCTTGAAGTCTGGCAGGCAGTAGTTCACTGAATCAAGTCTGTCAAAAGCAGAGAGTCGCCTTTAAAGGAAAGGCTTTCCTACAAAATAAAAGCACTAATACAGGATGACTTCAATTGTAAGGGGATTAATGGGATGTGTGTTGGAGTATGTGTAGGGGTGGTTTCCCCAACATTTTTGATAATCATTGCAATTTTTTCTGTCATGGGGGAGGATATCATCAACCTCTGACATGAGGTGGAGGATAGGTGGTTGTGATTAGGGCAAAACTGCAGCCTCTGATTTGTTCCTGGGGGGGCATCCATGACTTGCTAATGGCTATCTAACAATGCAGGAATGTGGTCTCCAGGTCCTTCTTGGTTTTGGCCTTTTTCCTGAGCTGGCTTGTGGCAGAGGATTTGTATCTGTCCCGTTTGAAGCTGTTGTTTGAAGAGTTTAGACTTTATAACCATTACTGTTCCAAACAACCTCAATAAGTTGCTACATTGATGCTGATTTTTGCACAGTTTCTGTCTTGGTTAGGTAAATAGCATACTGCTGTCATTGTCATCTCCGTTGTTGCTGCTATTTTTCACATACCCATTACTTGGTTGTATAATTTTTTTATTCTCCAGATACAGAGTATTTGTATTTTAAAAACACCATACAGTACAATAATCTATATGTTTTACTTTCCTATCTGTTATTTTTATAGACTTTTCTAAGGTGCAGATTGTGTGACCACTTTTTCTATAACTTTTTGCTGCTGTAAGTACCACAGTTTCCCCATTGTGGGACAATAAAGGGATTTTCTGTTCTATTCTAAATGAAGGGACACTTGAATTGACTTAAAAAAATAAAAAAAAGTTCACTGATTTTTAAATATCATTTCAGTTTAATATGGGATTTTTTAAAATACGAATTCTGATTTTAATCTCAGAATTCTGACTAATCTCAGAATTTTTGGATCTTAATGTAGATGGGCACCATGAAGGAAAAGATGTTGGAGCACTCAGCTTCACTGACAAAGATGTGAGTTGTTTCGGAAAAGGACTGAATTAGGTGACTTTTTACGTGCCTGAGGGGTCCCCGGTGATGCTATTTGATTGATGGAAGAGCAGAAGGTGATTAAAACAATAGAGCTAGTTTAGTCTCTAAAACAGACATGGCTACAGCTGGATGCAAACATGCTTTTTAGCTGTCAGAATTCAGTCAGAATTCTGAGAAAAAACGTCAGAATTTTGAGAAAGTTCAATCTGAAAAACTCGCATGAAGAGAAAAGACAATTAGGAGAATTTTATTGATACAACTACATTGTCTTTGGCACTCAGACCTCTGCAGGAAACATACCGCTTAATTATGATAGATATGCCTGAACAAGAGAAAAGAATAGGGTCAGTCTGTAGACTGCTAGTTAGCGAGACGATATGCTGAGCTTTATGGGTAAATCCAGTGGACTGCATGAGCTGATACTAGAGCTTCACTCAGGGACCTGGAAGATGGAAGTCCAGTTGGATAACACAGGTTGAGAGAACCTGTCCATGATAAGCAAGCATGAAGCGAAAGTGGAGAGGAAAAACTCCATTGGGAAGAAACCTCTGGCAGAACCAGGCTCAACATGGTGGTCTTCTGCCAGACAGGTTAAGGTGTGACAGGGAAAGCAGTCACACAGGGCATCGCCCCCTGCCCGCAGGAGAAGAGAGGTGCGGATCGGAGGCCTTTTAAGATGAACTTTGGATGCCGATTGGCATTCGTGGAGGTGTAGTTCAAAGCTGTTTGGCTGTGTCGCAGGTGGATGTAGGAGAGCAATGAGTTTCTTCAGCTGAACTTCCGCCTAGGCTCCATAAATCAGAATTGCGAGAAAAAAGTCAGAATTCTGAGATTAAAGTCAGAACTTTTTTTCTCAGATCATATTGAAATAAAATTTTAACATTATTTAACTTTTTTTTGTGTGTGTGGCATTAATCCCCTTCTATATAACTGCCTTAATGTGGTTAAAAGTTTTTTTTTTTTTTAACAGATAATCTGCATCTCAGATTTTTTTCATTTTATATTTAGTCCCTGAATTGAGCTTTTATTCTGAAAGAATGTCTGATCGCTTCCTGTTTCTGCAGCGGGGAAACTTGGCACCACTTTTTCCAGCTCTGGTTCTGTAAAGTTCAAGTAGCTGAGGTTCAGCCTGCCGCCGCCGGCGCCGCCTCCTCTCCGCTCGGCTGCAGGGGACAGAGGACACTCCTGCAAGGGGACACTTTTGCAAAGGGACAGGCGCAGGTAAGATCTGTTGATCCGGTTCTAGCTCTCTATTTAAACTCTCTTCTTTCATGCACGGATCAGCATGATGCTGGTAGGAGGCAGTTCTCAGCTCTCACCTCTTGTTCCTTCTCAGCCTTTGCTTTTCTTACATCGTTTCTTGTACATTTAGGAATTAAATTAGATAAAGAGGTTCATTGCTTCTGACTGCATCCCAGTTTCCTATCCAGCTTCCTTTTCCTCAGGACTGTAGTTAGGTTGTGTGAGTTTTGCCAGTCAGTGGATGATGTGGCTGTCAGCTGCCATCAGGTACAAATCTTAAGGGTGGCATTGTTTTCTTCACCAGCTGGGGGAGCAGCTCACAGTTTCTTTCTTTAGTAAAAGCACAGAATCAAGTTTCAATGGACATGATGTAGACATGACTGTTACCTTTTTAAGTTGTGCATGCATAGCTTGCACAATTTCAGGTTTCAGTGTGCAACTTATGGAGGTTCGACTAAAGCAGTATGTATTTGTCAAACTCATCCTTTTGGTTGAATAAGTTTTACCTTTTTGCGGGAATCTTTAGGTTTTAGCTAAATTATTAATTCAGTTTAAATAAATTCAGTTTATTTCTATAGCAACAATTTACATGTACTTTATATGTACTTTATATGCTCATACAGTCAGATTAGTTCAAATTTATCTCTCTAAGGAAAACCAGTTGATTCCTGATCCTTTCAGCAATCCCTCACACCAAGCATGCATGCAGTGACAGTGGAGAGGAAAACTCATATTTAACTGGAAGAAGGCATAATATTAAAGCTATTTCATAAGAGTGTTAGCACAGAAACTGTAACCAATTAATATCTGCATTTGCAGTTTTACTTTAGAGGTGATCTAAAAATTAAGGTTTTGCACTTCTAGCTTCAGCTGTGTTGAGAAAGAATCAGTTTTCATCGCCTAGACGGCAACCTGCAGCCGAAACTGGCTCTGTCTCTCACTTAATAATATTTAATGTAAGTGAACTACTGCCCTGTTTTGTTTGTTTGTTTTTTGTTCCGTTCCTTCATTCCCTGTCCCCCATGAAAAGAATAAAAATAAAAAAAATCCCTGCCCCTGCAGCTCTAGTTTCCTCCTGTCCACTGTGGCTGTATTCTTGCTCAAGATGATCCATTATGGTTATGGTCCACAACTCGATGCAAGAGCTGGGCTTCTTAGATCCTTTTCATTGGTTGGAATAGAATGATAATAATTATTATTTTCTTGTTCTGTTTAATTAATAGGATTAAGTCAGACTTTAAGCAACAGCTGGTACTGTTGAACTGCATCAGCACTGTGATCATATCCTATACATTAGCACATCTGGAAAAAAAGATTGAAATATTCTGTAAAGTGTAATATTTTAGGGACTTTGCATTAATAATTGTTAATTACTCCTATACCCTAACTACAGGTCTGTATAGATAAATTAGTAGATTATTAAAAGATGAATTAATTTCATCACATTCTCAGAGATTTATACCAGCACACTACTTTAGTTAATAATGTTTTTATGGTTTTTAGTGAGCGAGAACAACATTTTTAGTTTCCTGGGAAAGTTTCACTGAAAACCAATTGGACCTGTTGAAAAACATTTCTTAAAGTTATCTATGACCAGTCGGTCAGTCCAGTTTGCAGGTCAATAAAGCACAGTGACACCATGACCCACCTTCTGGTATCCTTTGGTAGTTTAGAAAGGTAGTAGTTACTCTAAACTTACTTAGTTCATCTCCATCAGAGGTGTTAATTGGAAATAATCTGCAGAAACAATATGTATCACGATACATTTGTCCCAATTCGACTCATCCCTACATTAACAAAGACGATATTTTGCGATTTTTATTGTTATTTAGCTCTAGAAAACTTGGCAACATCCTGTTGTTGCTTTGCTGTGGCTTTTGCAAAGCAGCTGAATGATAAGCTTTTTGACGGTGTGCTGCCAACTAGTGGCTGGAGCTTTAAGAGTTATGTTAAAATAAATCAATAAAATAGATGTTTGTCTATAGATACATTTTTTATGGATGCACTGATCCGACATTTTTATCGGTATCGGTCCAGATATAAAGAAAAAAAACTAGATCGATATCGGTGACAATTGACTCTATACGGGCCGATCTATACATACCGTCATGCGGCAGCGCAACAACACAACACGGCCATATTGTTTATGATGGAGCGGGCGAAAGGATCTGCGATGTGGTTTTTCACGCTCTCTCACCCTACTAGCCCAATGGCGTGCAATAGTTGTGGGAGAAATGTTCCGAGGGGCGGTGTTAAATCTTCAAACTATTACACCACCAACTTAATGAAACACCTCCAGAAGTTTCATAACAAGGAACATGCTGAGATTATCAGACTCGGCAAACAAAACCACAGAGGTGATACTTGATAATGATAATGACACTTTTTTTTACATGTCGACCAAGTCAGAGAACTTTTGGTTTAAGATTTTGTTGTTAAATAAATGAGTCATAACATTTATATTTGGGTTGTTTCCTATTTTTTTTTAGGAAAAGGGAAATCAAATCACTTGCACAGAAGAATGATCCCAGTTTTTTTTCACACAATAAAACAATTTTTTAAGTAATAATTTAGTGCTGTTTTTGGTATTGGATCGGTATCGGCCGACAATAAACTTCAAATATCGGTATCGTATCGGAGGTAAAAAAAAGTATATCGGTGCATCCCTAATATTTTATATTCGAGATCCATTGGCTGTATGTTGAATCGGTACCAGTATTGTCTAATGAAATATTGCGATATTTCAAAGTCAGTTTTTTTTACACCACTAATATCCATAAAGCTTAACAGCAGGTTAAAGCATGCTGCGCTTTAAAAAAATATGTTTTTAAACATTAGGGAACATGATAGAGGCAACCTCTGGGGTTAGAGGTTGACCAATACAGCAGCAGCATTGTGCATTCTTTTGCAGATTAGGCAGTGCATTCGACAGCCATGCATTCATTGCTGCCTCCTCCATGTGCTTTTTATTGTGGTTTCATTCATTAATGATTGCTGAGGAAGCTCATCAGTAACATTTGTAATCATTGTGTCATTTGAATCATGAAAATGCAGGAAGAAAAAAGCAACATTTGTTAAAAAACTCAAAGGGAATTGGTATGACTGATGTCAAAATAATTAATATAAAAAAAAAACTGTCAATCTCTACAGTGTAGCATCGACTTTATATCGAAAACCAACAAATGATGTCTTCTTTAGTTTGTGCTCTGACAGGCATTTTGTCTATATTTGGACTGCTGCCTAGAAGCAGTTAAAAAGCAGAGTAAGAAAAGCCTCTTTTACTTTCTGTTCCCTCTCTTCCCTTCACCTCTATCTCACTTGCATTGTGTCGAGTCAGCTCTCCCTCTCTCTCCCTCTCACACGCTAAATATTGTTTCAGACTCGAGAGGCACAATTTCAGAGCGAGGGGAGCACATCCGAGGCTCTCCCGCCTGTTTACGTTCCCACTTTTCATCTGCACTGTGTTTATTTGGGGAAATCTGCAAAGGAATGCCAGGCCTCTTTCTCTTTCTGTCTTTATGGCGGAGGGAGAGTTTAGTCTGAGAGTGGGCCCCAGGCAGTGCTTTCTATCACCTGTTTGGGTTTTTTTCCCTGCTTGATCCGCTTGATTTTAGACTCTAAATAAAGCCAGGATTATGACATTAGATTTTTCAGGCATTTGACCCCCCCTCCCCCCGTGCAAAAGTCCTATTAGAAAAGACTGCCAGTTTAACGAAATAATAAACTGAACCTAAAACTGATTCATGAGCTACTCCCTGATCAAAGTGGAGGCGGGTTGGGGGGGGGGAGTGCTGCTCTCGGAGCTAAGCTGGCGGACACTTAGCATCTGTTCACTCCACACAGACTTTACTTTGAGCCGGTCATATGGATTTGATTAGTGTACCGGGGTTTCGGATTGCTCCAGTCTCCCTGGCAGCAGTTAGAGACAAGGACATCATAATTAGCTTCAGTGTTTGAAGGAAAAAGCATTAGGCATTCATCCCGTGAAAAGCATCAAACATTGCTCACCGAGAAAACAATACTCTGCGTCTTTTGGCATCTTTGCATTATTTGGCCCCATCCGTTTAAGAACTCCAACCTATATGTTTGCAGATCAGTCCAACTTTTCTCCCCCTCTGTCTAACAACAAGCCTTTTATTTTCTCTCTTGCGAGCTGTGATAGCGTTGGAGGCTATCGCAGCCCAGACCTCTTTTTCTCCTGGCCGCAGCTGTACGCTCCTTTTTCGCAGCTGGTCCAAACAAAACACTGAGTGGAGAGTCGGCGCTCGCTTGGCCTGCTGACAAACATGCGTTTTTATTTCACAAAGAGTGATACACCCCAGAGGAAAGGTTTTACACAACAGACCGCAGGAAGATGTACAACGGCGTCACCTCTGCATGACAGCCCGATCCCAATTAAACCCGGTTTATAATGGAGTAACATTTCACTGGTGAGGAGCATGCATGTTGTTGTTGGGAGATTTTTTGTGAAATCACTTTGAGGGGCTTTGCTTTAAAAACTCTTAAGGGTCAACGAGGGGGTCTTTTCCCCCTCCCTCCCTTCTGGGTTTAAGTAAACAAAAGTAGCGTTATTTGTAATGAAAATTTGATATCAGGCAGCCGAATTTAATAACCTCACAATAAATTGTAAAGGGGAGGAGGAGTAATGAAAACGGAGAGGAGTTTAGCTCTTTTGCAGGAAATGTCTGGGAAAAAGCCAGAGGGGGGGGACGGGAGAAGGAGCTTTAGTTCTGCTTAGGAGGGACGCTGCAATGGCACAAAGGCCAGTTTGCTTTTACTCTATCTGCTCCACATATTTCTGACATAAAGCAGGAGATCCTTTTATAGGGATCTTTTTCCCCCCTTACTATCACCACCTAAACGTCTTCCATCTGCCTCTGATTACCTTTGGCTGCAGTTGGTCAGCTGCCAGCCATCCGGGCCAGTGTGGCGTCTCCACTTGCCCTTCATTCCCCAGACGGCTCAGAGGGAGTGGGGGAGGAAGGTGGGCTGGGGCAAGAGTAGTTAAACCCGCTGGGCAGTCTGTGTGCATGATAGCAGCACTTGAGGCATTTGGTTCAAAAATATCCTGTCAGTTTTAAAAAAGTCAGAGAGAAGGGCAGAATTTAAAATGTAAGTATTGGTTTAGTAAAATTAGATGTTTAAGACAGATTTCTACAATGATGGGAAAAAGCAGAGAGAACATAAATTTAGTTGTTGAACTAACAAATGATGTAGAATTGGAGAATAGAAAATGAAGCAGAGAGGAAAAGTGGTCCCTATGTCCTCCGGCAGCCCAACCCTATAGCAGCACACCTTAAGAGGTAGGTTATGATAATCTGAGCCTTTTTAACAATAAGATTTATCAAAAAGGAAAGTTTTAAGCTTACCGGTAGTCTTAAAAGTGGACATGGTGTCTGCCTGGAACACTAAAACTGGAAGTTAGTTCCACATGAGGTGAACAAAAAATAGAAGATCTGCCTCCCATATTTCATTTGAAATTCCAAGAGCCACTGTAAACCAATATATTAGAGGGAAGTGCTGTCTTAGGAACATAAAGAACAATTATATCTCTGATATAAAATGGATACACGATTGTAATTTAGCATTTTATACTTAAGGATATTTTCCCCTTCTATTCTGGATTTAACATAGACAGACCTACAGAATTTACAGCAGATCAGCCAAGAAACACTTCCTGCAGTAGCTCGGTCAAAGTTAAGGCCTAGATCCGAACTTTGTTCACTGAAATCCCAAAAACCTGAGACTATGTTATAAAGAAGATTGGCCAATTGTTATGTGAGCCGATAAAAAGAAAATAAAAGCTTCCAGTTTTATTGCCTATTGTGGCTTGTATAATGTTAGTTTTCTTTTACTTGACTAGTAACAAACCCATGGAAACTTAGATTTTCCTTGTGAAAGTGCAAGTCAGATTAAAGTTACTACATTAGTCGTTGTCTGAGGTGTGAACAAGCTCCATATAAGCACACATACCATCAGCTTAGACATGCTGTCCAATTAGGACTTTCGGGCAGGCTGCCAGCCAGTCACCCAGCCATACGACCAAACATCAGAGCCTGCCAGCCTGGCATCCCACTGCTTTTCTCAAACAAGCTAATTTTACCCCAGAAGCTCCAACATAATACCCTTTGCAAAGCCTGTTTATGGATTCAGGGTGCTGCCTTCTTTGTAACCACTCTTTCCTGTGCTTGTGTCAAAGCTAAGATTAATGTGTATAAACGTAAAAAGCTCAGTCTCTGTATAGGTCTTATTTCCTCTACTCCTCCCTCCTCTTTGAGTCTAAATTTGTCTCACTGCTCATTGTCATTCACTTTACTGGCTTTCCTCTTAAACTGTTTTTCTTTTACAGGGCAACAGAAAGGACCACTGCCTGCCAGTGCTGCCAATCCCCTATCAGAGAAGCCGGATTCGCGTGTTTTCTCTTTTCTATGAGGACTGTCACCAGTGATAGACTCGCTGCAGGTGCATAGACCCTCTAACTGATCTTCCTGCAGCCATGGCCCCACCGAGCACTGAACTGTCCCGCTGCTAGGCGACAGGGCATCCGACAGGGCAGGAGACATGTTGGGACAGAGGCCAGAGGACCACTGCACTGAAGTCTGTTACTATAGCAAATACTGTAGTAACCATGGAAAAGCTATGGAGGACTGCTCTAGTCTGGATTGTTATCATCCATTTTGCCACCGGGATCACAGGAGGTCGCAAAGATGAGTTTGGGAAATCACAAGGTAAGATAAAAGGGAACTAACAACACCTGTTGGATGATATGTGTTTTCATGGTATGGTGTCAGCACCTTGAGTTCTTTAAACAGGTCAGCAGTAATCATGTTCATCTACAATATACAATGCAGAGAAGTTTTTGTTTGGAATCTGATAAAATATGAAAAAAAAATTATAACTTCAAACTCTTTCTTTGACCCCCTTTCTTCCTTTTTTATTCTCAATAAGACTCAGAGACTGAAATACCTTTAAAGCCATGAACTGTCCATGTTGCATCAGCCAGGACTAGACTGTCCCTGTTTATTTTTTTCCTCTATTTGCCCACTGACCTCTAAAAGACATGTGGCTCTAATGTCCTTTACTGCTTCTCCCTTTAAAGAAACCTCAGACTCTGATTGGGGTAGGGAGGTGTTGGCCTCAACATTGTCTTCTTACACAGTGGATGCATCACTCGCTGAAGTGCACTTGTTAGACCGTTAGTAAATTGAGTTTCCTGCAGCAATAAATCCATATGATAAATTATCATATCTACATGTCTGTACAGCTGCGTTTGGCTTAGTTTTTCAATGTTTGCAACACAAAGGTTTCTGATGCAGAAACAACCTTGGACGGAAAACATTTTTGGAGAAAAAGGTCTTTAAGTCGGTCATCTAAACTGAAAAATCTGAGCTGCTACCAGTGTTAGTGTGGATGTAAGCATGTTACTGAATAAGTTGGAATACGTTGTCGGGTATTAAAGAGTGGTAAGGGCTTCTGGGGTGAGCGGATCAGCACCAACCAGAAACCTAGTGGTATACACAAAGCAGAGTAGGATCAGACCTCAAATATATCAGGTCGCTGAAGCTGACCCCCTCCAAAATGAAACCGATGCCCCAAAAAAAGCTGTACGAGGCAGACAGACCCCTCTACCTGTGGCGGCTGGTGGAGTTTTCTCCAGGGGGGGCTATGAATTCAAAATAGATGTATACCAAAAACCAATATATGGATGCCAACAATTAAAAAAACATAATTTAATGTACAGGTTTACTTTTTGTGCATAAATTTTGCCTTTTTGAGGCTTTGTAAAGGCAAACCGAAAAACCAAAAAAAAAAAAAAAAAAATAATGTACCAGTTTAATAATAGAGAAGCTATTAGTCAGCTTTATATTCTTTTTAACATAAAAAAAGTATTTATTTTTCTGAGTGTTTGTTTAAGAACCGCGGTGCGGTGCAATTTAATGAACATCTAGAAAAAGTATACTATATTATTTTCCATGTGAATCCCAGATTCTTCATGCTTCTTTGCCATTTCTAAAAAGTGCTTTAGATCTTTCCTACCTGTCTTTATCCATGCTCGGTCAGACCCTGACGTTTGAAAAAGGAGACAGGAAAGCAGAATAAAGCTTTAGCCTTGAAGCATGCAGTTAGCCAAGCCTTGTAAGAAAACTGGGTCCTGGAAAAAGCGCCCTTACACCTTGTATTGGCCAGCAACCACTGCCCTCTACTATCCTGCTACCAAAGGACAACCAGCCATAAACAATTAAAAAAGCCATAAACAACCAAAAAAAAAAAAAAAATGCCATACCAGATCTGACCAGAAGAATCCATGACGCCTTCTGTCAAACAGTAACCCAATCCAGATCAGCCCCCTTTGATCTAAACTAAAAAGAGACCTCAACATTGTCAGTTTTCTTAATAAGACTCTACTCAAGTAATGTTGAAGATGAAGCCATAAAGAGGGTTATCAACTTGGTTAATAGATCCAGGACACGTTCAACTAGGAGGAGCTGCAATAAGGGGATCAGCAGTGGTTAGGTGGCGCGCTAACCAATGCGCCACCTGCACGCCCAATTCTGGCAGCTTTTACTCTGAATAGAGGTTGCTGATTTGGCTTAAGTTCAATGTCATTTTGAAAACTTTCAGTGTGACCAGTGTTAACGCTGAAATGGACTGAGCCCTGGGTTAGGGGGCCCAGATGTAAGGCACAGGGCTGATAAGTACATAGAAAATAAGTATAGTAGCCAGAATTTTTGTGTAATTTCAGCTTAGATACAAGATGCACTCTTTGCATGTACTTCCATGTGAACAGAGCTTAGCCCTCCCTATCTATAAGACTCCACAAGAGTTGCATAGCACAGGACCAAAATGATGGAGAAGGCAAGGATTGAAACTCTCACCTGACGACAATCACTTCAAAAAATGAGGCTCTGCTGCAAAGTAGTGAGTTTATTAATTTTGCACAAGGCATGTTCGTCTGGAAGGTGATTTTTTCATCTTGTGTACGTTTTTACATATGTTCATACAAAGCAGAGTGGAGGTTTACACATCTTGTTTTGGTCTACAGACCGTGCTCAACAGCCCCACCTAATATTGCAGTTTGCTTTATTTCTTCTTAAATGCCAAAGTTTCATGGAAAGGTTAGAGGTTTCTCTTGATTCTGCTTGATTATAATGCATTACGTGCTGCTGGACATTTTTGTCCCACATGCTTTAGTTCGAAGATAAATCCAAAGTCTGTTCTTCTTCTTTTTCTTTTTTTTTAAACCCCTAATGACCATCAGGACTCCAACACATCTTTTGTATTTCTGTATCCCTGCCCATAACCATCATACCAAGACAAATGAGCCCTAAATATTTCAACCAAAATATTAAATTTCTAGTATCCAACAAAATTAAGTCTATTATGGTCTGCATTTGTCTTGGAAGGCACTCTTCTACATCTTTTATTTTTTATTTCCATTTTGTTTTGAGTGGGGAATGTTGGGTGGAGATATTCTAAGGCAGCCATTAGAGTATTAACAGAGCTATGCACAGATGTTGGGAGATAAGGGCTGGCGTTGTGTCTTTATTTCAGTTCATTTTAAAACATTTGAGCCAAGGGCTGTTATAAGATGTCAAGCAATTGATCTATTGTAATTAATGGACATTGACTGGAGATGACTTGATCTCCAAGCATGTTTGAAATATTTGCTACCTTGTCTATGAGAGTGGGACTAATTGAAATGTATAGCACCTCAGAGTGGATCAAAAATCCAGATTTTGCATCTTTATAGCTTTACTCAGATAAAAACATGGTTGACACCCCTCCTCAAGATCATGTGGAGGTTGCCCCTAGATTGGCAAACTGGGGTGGATGTTCCCCTATATAAGAAGAGGGATCGGAGGGTTCCAACTATAGGGAGATCACATTTCTCAGCCTCTCTGGGTAGAACTATGCGTCTGAGTGATTGTCGTACCTCAGCTTCAGGAGATGCAGTTTGGTTTTTCTCCTGACTGGGACACAGTGGACCAGCTCTACACCCTTTTCAGGGTATTTGAGGGTTTATTGGAGTTTGCCCAACCAGTCCACATGTATTTTTTTTTTTATACATAGAAAAGCCATGTTCCTCATGGTAATCTGTGTGAGGCACTTCAGGAGTATGGAGTCGGGGGGCCCTTTACTAAGGGGCCAATCCAGTGTCTTAACAAGTGAAGCAGGAGTTTGGTCCACATTACCGGCATTAAGTCAGACCTGTACCAGGTGCATGTTGGACTCCAGCAGGGCCGCACTCTTGTCACCAGTCCTGTTCATAAGCTTTATGGACAGGATTTCTAGGTGAAGCCTGGGGCCAGAAAGGGTCTGGTTCGGGTACCAGCAGATCCTGTCCCTGCTTTTTGCAGATGATGTGCTTCTTTTGGTTTCTCTCCTGCCAAGACCTGCAGCATAGACTGTGGCAGTTGCAGCCAAGTGTGAAGTGGCTGTGATGAGAATGAGCTCCTCCAAGTCAGAGGCCATGGTTCTCAACCACAAAATGGTGGCTTGTCCCCTTCAGGTTGGAGGAGACCTACTCCCTCAAGTAGAGAAGTTCAAGAACCATGGGTTCCTGTTCACAAGTGAGGAGAGAATAGAATGGATAGACAATATAGGAACACATTCAGCTGTTTCTATATTGTGGATGCTCCGCCCATCTGTTGTGGTGAAGGGAGAGCTGAGGGGAAAAGCAAAGCTCTTGACTTACCAGTCGGTCTACGTTCCTAACCTCACCTATGGTCATGAAGCTTTCCCTGCAGGGTTCCTGGGCAGTCCCTTAGACATAGGGTGAGGAGCTCGGTCATTTGGGAGGTAGACGGTCTCTCGGCAGACTGGGAGCACCTCGGGCTGCCCCCAGCAGAGCTGGAGGAGGTCTGAAGAGGAAAGTATGATAGTCCCGATGAGACTAAAGGCTGATTTATACTTTGAAACTAGGTCATCTGCATAGGTGTCGCAGTGAACAAAAAGATGTCTCCGCCCCCTCCGCAGACACTCTGCTGCACCTCTTCCAAATTGTAGGTATCGCAGAAAGTGCGGCAGACAGGAGGCCGGCTTGTTTTGTTTTTATGACTGCAATTGTGGAAACTCGTCAAGTTGGTAGGACCAGCTAGAAGAGCGAGGTGTGCGAGAACGCTGGGAGAACGCTCTTTTTCGCTGTCATGTCCCTCCATTGTCGGACAAACTTGCCCCCACTTCCTCACCGCCTCGGCCGTATCTAGACCCACAGCGTATAGCACAGACCACACTGAAATTTAAGCATAACTGTGTGCGTCAAGCTCACTGCGACACACTGCTGCTGGGAGTCTACCCAGCAAGTGAACACTAACTGAACACTATCAGGGTGAATAATGTGTATAGTTTTATTTGATGATGAATAAATACATTTTAATAATCATATGCAACCCTTTAAAGGTACACTATGCAACCGGTGTTGATTTTCCAGGGAGGCTCCCTCCAGAGGGCGAAAGTAAAAGTGCACTGTCGTAAATATGCTCAGCTGTTCTCCTGGTTTCTCCGTCAAGCCAGGCGCGGTTGTTTTGAGCTTAGCAGCGAATGACTAACGCTGCGTTCACACTGGATGTAGCTGGCGCGACAGAAGCAGCGAGTTTACATGCAAAGTCAATGGTTGACGCGCGTCAAGGCGCAGCAAAAGATCCCGCGGCGCGTTTTGAGCTGCAGGCGCAGCACGTCTGAGCGGCTGCAGCAGCGCGTCGGGTGCGTTTAATGCAGGGAGAGAGACACAGCGCTGATGATCACTGCTCTTAAACAGTTTATTGACGCCTAAATTAACTTAAAATGCAGAAATCTGCCGGCAGAATATGCAGTTTGGATTATTTAGATGAAAAACACCTACCAGCTGCCGCGGTGAACCGCTGCTGATGAAGGGATCCATACTGTCGGTGCATCCCTGGTATGTGGGGGTCTGAGCGGCTCCGACAGAAAAAATATTGAAGGCAGGATAATAATCTGAATGAACTGACTGCACTGATTACGTTTTCAGGTGTATTTTCTCACTTAAAAACATATTAAAACTACTTTATTCCCACTGATCACAGCAAATATAGCTGCAAGGCAGAGAAAGGATAGTGAAGCTCCGCCCAACGCGCCTCAGACACACTTTTGCAGCCAGAGCAGCAAAGCTGCTTCAGCCGCGCGTCAGAACTAACTGGTACAAGCAGCAAAAAGGAAGCAGCAGATGCGATTTTGCTGCTTTTGCTGCGTGAACGTAGCATAACTGCACAAAGATCGCCACTGTGCTAGCAACGAGAATGCTTTTAACTGGGGGGTGTAACAGTTCTCGCCGTAAAGCAAGACTGACTCTCACGAGACTTCTGAGCCTGTGGGTGCGGGTCGGTGCTCCTGCAATTGCAAGTGCAGTATTTCCCCCACAGACCACCAGGGCGGCCGAGAATACCTTTGTTCAACCTGAAATGACTCATTTAGTCATCCATAACGTTATGGAACACATTAATTAACTGAAAAATGTTGCATAGTGTCCCTTTAAAGGCTGCTTTTACCCAAGGGATATTTAGATATCCATGCTTGTACTTGCATTTAAATGCAATAGATAAAGAGCAATATAAATTCAAACTTGTGTACATAATTTCTCATTCCTAACCCAAGACAGCATGGTTCAAATGCATCATTAAAAACCCTGAATGAGAAAACATTTTGTTTTAGAACGTATAGAAGAACATATATTACATTCTGCCTTCTCTCTTGAGATCTGCTTCAAACCAGAGAGAGCAGCATTGTTCAGATCCAGAGTCCAAGGACGTATTTGGCATAGAGGGAGGTGCTCTTTTCCATTCAGATAACTTCCTTCCACTATTTTCATTTATCAGCACAGGCACTTCTGTATGAGTGCGCCCTTTGGTTTGGGTGTTTTCTCCTGTAAAAATTGTAGGCGAGTTTCCACTGCTTCTTGTTTCCATGTACAACTGATTTAAGTTTCTCAGGAGATTTAAGATTTTTCCTATTTTTTATGGGCTTTATTTTTGGACAGTTGAGTATATCTACTATTAGTGCTAACTGGGAAGTAGTAATTTGCTCAGTTTACCCACTGGACCAGGCCTGCCCTTGAGGGCAGCTGTCCTCAGGTTTTAGAGGTTTCACTGCAATAGCACAGCTGATTTCCATTTATAGCTGATAAACAGACTTTTTTTTATTCAGATTTTATTTTTGAAATTTTTACTTTTCATTGCATTGTTTTTCTACTTTTTTCCCCCAATTTTTTTGTTGTTGTCAGATTATGTTTTTTCTTTGAAAGACTTGGATCTTCCAATCTTTTCAGCCCAATCCCAAACCGGACCCGAAGCACTAACCCGAAGCACTAACCCTCCGTTTGCGCCTTCACGCTGAGGGTCCGCCACATTAAGTGCCGTCCCAAACCACATAGTGGGGAGGGCCAAAAATACCCATTTAATAGCGCGTCTGCATCAGTTGCTGGCTTGCTGGCATTTGGTAGCAAGTGTAACAGCAGCCTGTTGGCGGAGTAGACGCGTTCCGCCAAAAGCAAACTCCTCTGGTTTGCTTCATCTTCGTCACACTGATAAAAAAATTCCAAGTGAGTTTATGAAAAAAACGTAATTAATTCCAAAAGGCAAGATCCTCTTTGAAATAGTTTATTTGATGGTATATATATATTTTTTAAGAAAGGGGTAAATGTTTAATGTTATGTTAACCTGCGCCAAAGAGCTACAGCCACGCACATAGGGCGTCGCAGTGTTGTCATAGCAACGAATGCTTACCCCCCCACTTTCAATCAAGGCGCTTCCACAGCTGCGAGTGTGACTTCACTGGGAGTGACACTTGATAGTGAATTGTTAGTGCTTAGGGGTTAATTTGGGATTCAGCCTTTATATCCTGTTCTCCAGATCTCACTCTATTCACTTCTGGGTGGTCCGTGTGTCGACCAATAGAAATGCTGTTGCTAACGTCCACTCAGAGCAGAATAATTTCCCTTGGTTTTTCAAAGACAATAATTCGAATTCTGTTACATCCAAAAGTGTTGGAAAAATGGGTAAAAATAAGATTTATGTTGATAAAACCGGTTTTCTCCACAAAAACTGGAAAAATAACATTAAGAAATAAAAAGTGTGGAAAAAAAATATTTACAATCAGGAAAAAAAGGAAATTCTGAAAGACTCGCTGATTGAGAATTTTTCTTAACTTTTATTTATTTTTTTATTTTCTTTAAGTTCCTTTTTTATAAGTGTTCTCTACTTATAATATTGGAACCAATTTATCTCCATATGTCCCCAGTAACAGTTTAAATCTAAATCTATGATTGCCTTTCATTAAACCGACAGCTTCAACTAGAACCAGGTCGAGAGAGATCTAAACTGCTCCAGGTTAACATCATCAAAGTTAGTTGATATTAACAGGTTTGTTTCCAGCACCTGTGTTTTATGACTCTAACTAGAGTAAACCAGAGATGACCTCAGTGTTTCTATTAAAGTGTTTTTGCAATTTGAAATGTGTCATGTATCATTATTGAAATAATTTGGTTGAAAGTTATTAAAGGGATGGACATGCATAGGTGCTGGTGGTCTGGACAGACTGTTTGGGATTCAGAGGAAGTTTCCAGGAATCCTGTGGAGAAAAAAAAAGTGATGCGATATTCACACAGTAGACTAATTTGTGCTGGTGGTCTCGCCGTTCTGTGTGAGGTCTGAGTAATTTTCAGGGCTTTTATCTATTATAATAAAACAGCCCCTGTTATTTTCTCTGCAGGAGCTTTTCCTGTGCTTCAGAGATAATGCTGATACCACCTGTGTGCTTAGCTGTAGTGTTTTTTTTGCCAGCAGTTGTGATGCGTTGTGGACCGCTGTGTCTGTGTGGGACGCTTACACCTCAGAGGGACTTTTAGCTCTCAGGTGCTTTAAATCACAGTTAAATAAACATCACAAGGATAAAAGACCCAGAACCCTAAGATTGTAATATTAGAGTTGAATTTATATTATTGACCTGCATCTTCTTACTCACCTTTAATGACTTTCTTACTTCTTTTGCTTTTGCCTTTTTGTAATTTTTTTGCTCACTTTATTGTTGCTTGTGTACTTTTAATAATCGCCATATCTGCTTTAGCTGTCTTACTACTTTTTGCTTACTTTTTGTGTCCTTATTTTGACAATTTTTCATTTCGTAAGAAGATAGATAGTGTTTACATCCCTGGTGAATACTGAGTTTTCTTTTTAAAACTTTTGAAGTTGATAATTTTTTAGTCTTTGTGTGTTTTTCCTAGTATTTGTACTGTAGTTTTTGTCATGGTAATTGTTCCGCTCTATACAGTTTCTTACTGTCTTTTCCTGTTATTTTTTTATGTTCTGCTTCTACTTTCTGATTTATCTAAATGTTCCCACTGGTGGTCAATAAAAGGGATTTCTATTCAATTCTATTTTAGTCTGTCTTTTCTGATTACCTTTAATAGTTCTATTTTATTTTCTAAAACATGTTTTCTTTCATTTTTAAACAACTTGTCTTTGCTTTAGCTTTCATACTTTTACTTTGTCTATTATTGTTCTTACATTTGCTTTCTTACCTTCTTCTTTGTTTGACTTTCTGACACTTTTGCTTTGCAATTTACTAACTCACTTTAATTTTTACCAGCTTACTTACTTGTACTTCCTGACATGCAAAATGATATGCAGTCATTTTTTTTAGACAAATGTTTGGTACCCACACTTATCACTAAGCCAATTTTATTCTAAGAAAAATTTGCTGTATGTTTAGTTACAGTCATTATTACAAAAAACACACAAGATTTAAAATGCAAATACAAAGCAAAGAAAACAAACACTAGATATTGCTCACCCATAAACACCAGATACAAACCTACCAATCACAGCAACCAGAGGAAACTATTGCTGTTTATTTTCAAATGATGGCAGTGGATGTTGAGTTTTTAGTTTAACAGTGAAAAAAGTTGTTGTGCAGAGATAACCCTTTGTTTTGTGCCAAAGCAGTTTTGCATAAAGTTGCCATATGCTTCCAAGTTGATGCTCCACATGTTACTGATCTTTTAGTTCTCAGAGGAACCAAAGGGTCGCTTAGCAGCCAAAAAGCCTTTGAGATATGAAAAAGACATTTTTATAGACCATCATAATAAGAACATGACAGTCATTGATCAAATAGGCTTCCTGATTGGCCAAAGATACGTCATTATTAATAGCTGTATTGTGATAGTCGTTTGCTTTTAACACAGAGCTTTGAAAATAGTTTAAACAAGCCAAAAATAAAACATTGAATGCATAAAAATATTACAAAATCCAATACTTGATGGTGTAAAGACATGCAAGTTTGTGTCTTACTTTATTTACTAAATTACTGAGTCATATAAACTGTCATGAACCGAGGACAGATGGAACCAGTATTCAAGGAGAGACAGTCAGTAGGAAAGTTCAAAACGTTTATTAAATACAACAAAAACTAAAGTGGAGCTGTGGCTCGCGGACACTGCAGGATGGGTAGCGGGGCACCGGCCAATCACAGACACTCTGGTTTAAAAGTACAGTCCAAGAATGTCCCTAAGTGCTGCAGTCCCATAGGACATGCTGGAAACCGATCCTGGTCAGGGATCCAGAACAGACAGGAACAAAACGGAACAGGATCCAGATCAGGCAGGAACAGAACAGGTGGCAGGATCCAGACTTCCAGGCATCCACAAGCTCCCATGAGGGTTCAGAGTCTGACAGTGTCCGAAAGCGTGACCAGATGGTCACGCGCAGGAGCAGACAGGATCAGGTGCAGCTGAGCAGGCTCAGTGGAAGAGGGTAGCCTAGATAGGACGTGGAACCAGAACTTGATGCAGGACTTTAAACTGGTCTCCTCCCTGGAGCCAGGCTTACTGAGATAAAAACTTAACCTCCCCACATATAGAGCCAAAACCCCAGAGGACTCCGCGGGGGAGGAACAGTGGATGATCAGGAGACGAGACAAACACAAAAACCCTCTCTCCACTGGCTGCCAGGATCCAGGACATGAACCAGGGCAAAAACTGAACGGACAGGCTAACAGAAAGGCAAGTAATGATCTGGCCCTGAATGCTCAGGCTGAACTGAATATAACCAAGAGGAAACAGGTGAGAGGAATAAATTATAATTGAGGCAGGGAGGGAAAATGACAGGTGAAAGGAATGACTAATGAAGGGAGAGCAAACAGGCCAGATCATGACATTAACTGACTCAGTGTAGATATAATGTAATTGGAAAACACAAAGAAAAACATAATTGTGAATTGGAAGAATTATTCCGCAAATGAAGAAAGGTCAAATGTGATGCATGCATTTATAATTAGCCCCGTTTATTCTGATACCCCTGGATAAAATCCAGGTCACCCAATTCCTCTCAGAAATTACCTTATCTGTAAACACAGCTGTTTAGAGAGCTTTAGAAGGTAGTTAAAGAACATTGTTGAACGAACGACTACATTAAGAGAATGGTAGAGTTCTGGACAGATATACAAAAGTAAACTTTTAAGGGCCTACATCATGCATGTCCAGCTTTTTTAGGCTTCTAACACTTTAATAACGGCGTATTACCTAATACATGGGTTTTCGATACCTCTAAGTTATCAGTATGACATTTTTGTTCTTCAAAAGCATTACTTATATAATCAGACAGAGAGTGTGGTCAACAGAAAACATATAATAAATAGCTTAAAAATGCTTAATTTATCACCAGTGATACAAATAACTTCCCTAATTTAACTTATTTAAAATGTAAGTTTTTTTTCATTCAATAGATGATAAATGACAAAAAGACAAATACCAAATTAAAAAAAAAAAAATTAAGAATTTTTTTTTACCTTTAAAAGCTTTTAAGGCTGTCTTATAATAATATTCCTTTATCACATTCATGTCCTAATTGGTATTTTGCTTAATCCACGTATGTCAAAGTGATCATAACGAATTCTGCTCTCTGAGCAACAGCCCCTCACTGACTTGGAAAATAACAGTGATCTCCAGCAGCCCATAGAAATACATTTCAAGGCAGCCATTGCAACCCCCATTTGGCCTGGTGGTTGTAGTAAGTAAAGAACCAATGGCTCCGTTCTCTCCTACCACCGGGGTAAGCCTCTCCCCAAAGGCTTACTGCAATAATAAGAATCATTCATTGGTTTTAATATGAGACAGTCTGGTTAAGCTGGACTTCTTTGTTTAACTTTAAACTTTATGCCTCTACAGCTGCTTTCCTGTCCAGCCTAGACCAGTATGAGATCGCCATCCCTGTGCGTGTAGGACCATATGGCGAAATGCTGGACACAGAGAGGACGAAATACCACCAAAGAAGACGGCGAAGCACTGAAGACAGGCTGCCTGACTCTGTATTAAGGCTTTCAGACTCTACATTGAGATATTATCAGTCTGTTTCAGACTAATCAAGGCGTTAACGCCTCACACGTCTTCCTTTTCTTCATCGTTTAGCTCTTCTATCAGCTGTCCACATCACAGAACAACTTCCTGCTGAACCTGACGCTGCAGGGAGGCCTGTTGTCTCGCCAGTTCAGGGTGGAGTACTGGAAGAGGGGCCAATTAGCCTGGAGTCACCCGTACTCTCCTCATTGTCACTACACAGGCCACCTGCAGGACCAGCCTCACTCCAGCAAAGTGGCCCTGAGCAACTGTAACGGCCTGGTAAGATTTACATCCCGCTGCTGCGGCTTCAGAAAAGCCGACACAGTAAACTGTGGTTCAGATATTCTTGATTCCTTCTGTGTCTCATTTCAACACATCTCTGTCCTTTTTTGAGCTTTAATCCTAAACGACTCTGCTGTGGTGCCTTTATCTGGTTTTGATAAATCTTATCTTAAAATAAGTATCCTAAAGGAGATGCTCCCTTAATCTGTGGGTTTTACTCTTACAGATGGGTGACCAAACAGAGAAGGATGTGGTTCCTGCTATTGTAGAATTACAAGTGGCTAAGAACTTTCAGCAAATACATTTCCTGTTTTCTTTGGTTTGTTTCACCTCCAAAAATATTTTTTTTTGTATTATATTTCCGTCTTTCTTCTATTACTTTCTTTCCTTCTTATATTTGAAAGATATAACATTGCTTTATTTTCCCATCCAGCTTTAAAGACACAGTACTGTGCTGAAAGACAAATATGGAAAAGTTCAACGTCAGAGCAACTTTGTTTTATTACTTTCAAATCCCTAGTTTAGGCCTGATCTTACCCACCAGGCAGAAAAATAATCATCGATTTTTGCTTTAAAATCTCACAAATGAAAGGATATATTATTCTTAGCAGGTTACACCAAAAATAGTTTTTATGATGTAGCAGTTCTCTGCATAAAAAAATAATAAAGCTGATATTGCATTCAAAGAAAAGCCTAGCAATGGTTTTAATAGACTCTGCTGTTATTTCCATTCAGGATTAATTATTTGAAAATCATTTAAGTATGAATAAACTGCCTTTTTTAAAGAGTGAATGATGCTGGTGTTAGCAGAGAACCATCTTACTGAAACTATAACTGACAACCCACTATAGGAAATAAATTTGTTGTTTTATAGCAAAAACGTGAAAAGAATATTAAAGAAAAAGTGTAACTCAAGATTATTTTTAGTTTTCCTCTCCTGTTTATCAGTAACTAAATACTGATAACTATGATCCTTTCAATAAAGCAGTATTAGGCATGTATTAAGTATATTGCTTTATGGGACATAAAGCAATTAACCACACTATACCCTTAAGATGCCTTAAAAAGAATATTTAATCAGATCATGCAGACAGATTGGTTAAACGTTTTCTGTCTGCGGAAACCCAGCTGATTGCATTGAGTTGTGCACATTCTAGGATTTGCTCCTCCTTGATGAGAATGTGACAACCGCAGATGTTTTCTTGCATTTAGTCACTGACTCTTCAGCAACCCCTCAAACTGAGCATGCATGCAGTGACTGTGGAGAGAAAAAACTAAATTTTAAAGGAAGAAGACAGAAGCAGAAATAGTAACACATTAGCACTGATCCATAAATAATTTCTATAAAAAAAAAAAAAAAAAGAAAAATTATAAAATAGCTCAATAAGCGACTCTGTCTAGAAAGAGACAGTTAAAAAAGCTCTGGTCCACTTTTCAAGCCAAAAAGGATGAAAGGGAGTACATCGAGTTAGTAACAGTAAAAGCAAATACATCCATAACAATGTGTTGGAGCAGGGGTATTCAATGTTTTCTAGGCCAAGGACCCCCAAACTGATGGCGAGATGGAGCGGGACCCCCTAATTATATATATTGTATGAAATTGTGTTATATCAAACTGGTTCTGTAGTCACTCTGTTACTGATGGAGTAATTTAATGAAAGTAATTTCACCCTGGGATTATTAAAGTATTTCTAATTCTGATTCCTCTTAGACGGGACAGGTATTGTGAATTAAATGGTGCCCAGCTTGAAAGAGCTCCTGTGTGTCGCTGAATTTGTGCATTGATGACTGAAAGACATCTTCTGCCTCCATTTATCTGTTAACTACAGTGTGTTGAATTCATGTTAATGTGTATTTAAAGACATTTCAATTAGTGGAAACATTTGCAGGGGAGAATATAAAAAAAAAGTCTAATCAACCAAAACTTTCGCGACCCCCATACAGTACCTCTATGGACTCCTGTTGAAGACCTCCGTCTTAGAGAGTAACAAAACTAAGTATTCTATGATCTATAACAGATGTTGTTGATGGCAGCAGCCCAGCTGATGTCTCCCTCCAGAATGGTGTCACAGCCAAACAGGAACAGGTCAGATTGAGCTACTGCAGAATTGGTGAATAGAGATATAATGAGCGAGAACGATAAAAAGTGGCCCCCCAGTCCTCCAGCAGCCTAAGCCTATAGCAGCAAATATGGACACACCCTAACTCTAAGGCTAATACATTTTTGTAAGAAGAATTACTTATGGCTTTGAAAGTTTGACTTTAACATAATTAAACCCAAATGACATGAAATGACTCTCAAATTAAGAGATATACAGATATATGCCATTAAAAATGTTAGAATATGAATACTATATTGAATCGTTTAAATTAAATGGATTTGAATATTTATAATTAGTTATTTATTATTAAATTTATGAGAATCACATTACCACAATACCGTAACCCCTGATATTTCAGCATTAAACAAATTTCTTTTAAACTAGTTGTGCTTGATATGATATGCTTGCGTTTCTTTTACATTTTGCCCTTTTGCCATCAAAGTCATAAACCATCAACCTGGATTATATTGACGCTAGGAAACTTTAGCTCTAAAAATCCACTGAGAGCATCTTTGTGACATAGCTTGCTGCATTCATTAACACTACAATGCACAGATCTGTCAATTATTTTGGATTTAAGTTTAGAAAGAGCACATATTTCTATGTATCATAATGTGTAGTTTTCTCATTAAAAAAATAACAAAACAAAAGGGATAAGAAACAAGCAATGAGTCAATGCATAGCAATGGGTTTTCATTGGGTGCACAGGTTAATAACTATACTGTTCAGTAATATATATCAATGATCCTGGGTCTGAAGTTTAACTAGATGAAGCAACAATGTTTACATGTCTTTATCTGACCAAGAAGTACTCATTAACCTTACTTACAGGGATAGGAAAAGTAATACTGCTTAGTGCCAAATGACAGATATTCACTTAGCGCTGTACAGCACCAGAACCGACGATACTTCTCTCTCACAGATCACATGAAAGCCCCACCGATTCATCCAATATATACAGCTTTTTTAATCGAGGCTAAGCTCAAGTAGCGCATATAACAACAACGACAAAGGAAAAAAAAACATCCTAGATCTCTGTAACCTTGAGGGCAAGATCACAACCTTCAGTTTTCAGAGCGACCAGGTTGACAAACTACACATAAAAAAATTAGAGATAAAACCACTAAAAGACAAATAATAAAAAACATAATATAGAACAGAGACTCACGTTAATGAACACCGAGGCCAAATGGTATTGAAAAAAAATGTCTTTAAAAGGGACTTTAAAAAACAGAAAGGAGCCTGTCCCTTATTTAAAGCAGCATATTCTAACTTTTAGGAGCCACAACAGAAAAAGCTTCTGCCTAGTTTTCATATAAATAAGAACATCTGGTCGTCTGATCTAAGGGCCTGAGAAGGACAAAAGAAAAAGGCCTTTATATTCAAAATATGAGTTTACAACGAATTCTTTATTGATTACCAGCCTTTTTTTTATGTGTAACACAAGGCAGGAGAAATGTGGTGTGTTAAATGAGGTAATGCTTGGCCCACATATATTAAAGTGTGCTTAGCTCTTTTTAAAAATAAAAAAAATTAATTACTGGGGAAAATTCTAAGGGCTTGAATGTGGATTATATTAGAACACATATCTGTCAGGTTTCTATTTATTTATTTTATTTAACCTTTATTTAACCAGGAGGTCCCTTGAGATTGAAATCTCTTTTTCGAGGGAGACCTGGCCAAGACGACACACCAGTTAAAATACAAACAGAAATACAACATAGACAAAATCTCACAACTTCTGTGTAAAATGGGAGGAGGTGCCATATTTTCAAAGACCGCAGAAAGGGCTGCTATAAAGAAAAAAGAATAGGACCAAGAATCGAGCCCTGAGGAACCCTTCACAAAAGAAAAAAATTAAGTAGGCAGAAGTGTTTTTGATTACTTATAAACTTTAAAAAACAATGAAAAGTCAATAATAAATTGGATTTATTTTCAAGATTTCAAGATCTATAAAATGTTGTTCTTAATTCCCTGTTCATATTTTTCGCTCATCCATCCACAGACATTTTAAGGTTAGATTTTTCCTAAGTTGTTTTGTTTTGATAGCTAATTTTTTGCATCAATTACCCTGCAGTGTCTTTTTCTGTTCCTTTAATGAGTATGTTGTTAATCGTCTCCTAATCTTCATCCTTTAATAAGGTTTTTGTTCAAAGTAACAATTTGAATCACTGTGGGCATCATATGCTTCATTGATTTATGGAAAACTTAAAGAAAAACTCTTAAAGGAGAAGTTTGGTTTTTTATACTTTAAGCCCATTTTCTGTAGTGTCCAGGATGAAATCGAATGATCGACACCAAAAGTTTGACAATTGCTCCTGTCTCTGCTTTTTGGCTCATTTAGAATCCCCCCCTGGCTGCTTTAGAATGGCTTGCATAGAGCATGTCCGATAATGTCCTTAAAACAACCTTAAACGTTCTTTTTTTAAAATATGCTACTCACCGGGTCGTCAGCGCTGTTCAATGACGTTCCAAAAAAAGTTTCGTAAAGAATAAACGTTCCTGTAGTGTTTTATTTAGCATTTTGTAAATCCCATTGAGTTCTGTTGGAATAGTCAATATTCCCCTGCCACCGGAAACGGAAATGGGGCCTGTTTACACAGTTGTAGTCTTTTCGCTTCACTCTGTGTACTCCGACGTCGAGAATCAAGAATCCACCTTTCGTATTCCATTTTCAGAGTTTTTTTAAAGTGTTTAACAGAGACGTTAGCACCTCGACGTCGGAGTACACAGAGTGAAGCGAAAAGACTACAACTGTGTAAACAGGCCCCATTTCCGTTTCCGGTGGCAGCGGAATATTGACTATTCCTACAGAACTCAATGGGATTTACAAAATGCTAAATAAAACACTACAGGAACGTTTTTTCTTTACGAAACTTTTTTTGGAACATCATTGAACAGCGCTGACGACCCGGTGAGTAGCATATTTAAAAAAAAGAACGTTTAAGGTTGTTTTAAGGACATTATCGGACATGCTCTATGCTAGCCATTCTAAAGCAGCCAGGGGGTGATTCTAAATGAGCCAAAAAGCAGAGACAGGAGCAATTGTCAAACTTTTGGTGTCGATCATTCGATTTCATCCTGGACACTACAGAAAATGGGCTTAAAGTGTAAAAAACCGAACTTCTCCTTTAAATTAATATTGATTACAGAAGTGAAAAAATAAGGAAAGAATAGAAAGAGGGAAAAAAAGATCAAAAAAGGGGAAAAAAAGGAAAAAAAGTGAAACTAAAAAGTTTATTTAATTTTGCTTTTATCCATTCCCCTTAAATTACCAAGTTTAGCATCCTCCTTGCAGGCTGTTTAGAGGCACACTAAAGAACACGAGATGACCAGAGTTGTTTATTGCTTACTGTATCAAAGCACTAATCCCTTTTTATTCAGAATTTTCTCATGAGGTCATCTCTTTAAACCACAACAGTGGGCCGCCATCTGTTTGATGATGCTTCCAAGTTTGTGTTCATCCGAAGGCTTTGAACCGCGTCTGTGAATCTGGATGCATCGTGGCATCGTGCGTCCGTGTATCCTCTCACTACAAACAGCAGGAGCCACAATAGCGTTTTCAGACGTGCTCAGAAAGCCTCACACGTAATTAGTGTTGGTCGGACCAGCATGAGGGCATTCACCAGTGAGCACGCTGTGTGTCCACAGGAGCGGCACTAACTTCATTATGGGATTTAGAATCGCTTTGAACCTCGCCGCGGCGAGTCGATGGGGAGACACTCGCTCTGAGCGGCGCTGACACATCTGAGCAGAATCAAAGGAAGTGTTAGTGTATCGCTCTCTGTCTCACTCGCTCATTTTTCTCGCTCTCATTCACCCTTTTATGCTCTCTTGTGTGTTCCTGATCCTCTACTCAAACAAGTCCAGCGTTTCCTCCCGTGAGGCGATGGGGATGGTATCTATACAATAGGGGCATCAAGCATCTGTACGTTTAACTGTTAAAATATAGATTTAGATAGATGAAGCATCAGTACCACTGTAAACATGCAACAGGACTTATGCAGCGATTTAATACATTTCCAATATTCTCAGAAATAAAAAAAATAACATCCCCTTTGACAAATATCCTATTTTTACAGCTTTGTCACTGTTGAATGCTTTAGATGCTTTGAATGTTTTTGGATTGATGACTTTAT
Source organism: Cyprinodon tularosa (assembly GCF_016077235.1). Lineage (NCBI taxonomy): Eukaryota > Metazoa > Chordata > Actinopteri > Cyprinodontiformes > Cyprinodontidae > Cyprinodon > Cyprinodon tularosa. The sequence goes on from NW_024038624.1 coordinate 564,289, forward strand.
GTAGTTATGTAGACACGGCCCATCACATGGCGTCATGTGCAAGAACTTACTTTTGTTCCCCTTACGACCCGACTTGGTGGTATTAACATCCCAGGGCAGTGCGGTTATTTCTCTGTGGAAAATGACACTTTTACCAGATTCAGCAGCATCTTCACAAGGGGCTACCCTGCTGTTAGGACAACATATCTATTTGGGACATTCACTACAATCTATTTTATCAATATAAAGACAATAAAAAACTCAATCTTAAGGCACTTTATGAAGTTAATAAATTTTATTTGTTAACACAGAATTGAGCATGCAGTTACAGTGGCTCGTCAATTGCCTAGTTTTTGCAGCAATCCCTCATTCCAAGCATGCATGTCTGCCACGACTGACTGGGGGTTTTGAGAAACAGAGCAAACACACAAAACGAACAAAGAAACACAAATCAGATGTACTTTCTATGTAAGAGAGAGGTAAAAAGGTTAATGACAATAATTGCTCCTTTAGTGGAATTATCTAATATTATTTATCTGATAGATTTTAGTTTCTTCGTGTTAATGATAAATCTTCCTCATGCTCCAGGATTACCAGTGGAGTACCACATGGATCAGTGCTAGGACTACTTCCCTTTACTATATACATGCTCCCAATCAGTAGAATCATTAGACAGCATGGGATTAATTTCCACTGTTATGCTGATGATACTACTAGTTATACACTATATTGCCAAAAGTATTTGCTCACCCATCCAAATTATTGGAATCAGGTGTTCCAATCACTTCCATGGCCACAGGTGTATAAATTCAAGCACCTAGGCATGCAGACTGTTTTTACAAACATTTGTGAAAGAATGGGTCGCTCTCAGGAGCTCAGTGAATTCCAGCGTGGAACTGTGATAGGATGCCACCTGTGCAACAAATCCAGTCGTGAAATTTCCTCGCTCCTAAATATTCCACAGTCAACTGTCAGCTGTATTATAAGAAAATGGAAGTGTTTGGGAACGACAGCAACTCAGCCACGAAGTGGTAGGCCACGTAAACTGACGGAGCGGGGTCAGCGGATGCTGACGCGCATAGTGCGAAGAGGTCGCCAACTTTCTGCAGAGTCAATCACTACAGACCTCCAAACTTCATGTGGCCTTCAGATTAGCTCAAGAACAGTGCGCAGAGAGCTTCATGGAATGGGTTTCCATGGTCGAGCAGCTGCATCCAAGCCATACATCACCAAGTGCAATGCAAAGCGTCGGATGCGGTGGTGTAAAGCACGCCGCCACTGGACTCTAGAGCAGTGGAGACGCGTTCTCTGGAGTGACGAATCGCGCTTCTCCATCTGGCAATCTGATGGACGGGTCTGGGTTTGGCGGTTGCCAGGAGAACGGTACTTGTCTGACTGCATTGTGCCAAGTGTAAAGTTTGGTGGAGGGGGGATTATGGTGTGAGGTTGTTTTTCAGGAGCTGGGCTTGGCCCCTTAGTTCCAGTGAAAGGAACTCTGAATGCTTCAGCATACCAAGACATTTTGGACAATTCCATGCTCCCAACTTTGTGGGAACAGTTTGGAGCTGGCCCCTTCCTCTTCCAACATGACTGTGCACCAGTGCACAAAGCAAGGTCCATAAAGACATGGATGACAGAGTCTGGTGTGGATGAACTTGACTGGCCTGCACAGAGTCCTGACCTCAACCCGATAGAACACCTTTGGGATGAATTAGAGCGGAGACTGAGAGCCAGGCCTTCTCGTCCAACATCAGTGTGCGACCTCACAAATGCGCTTCTGGAAGAATGGTCAAAAATTCCCATAAACACACTCCTAAACCTTGTGGACAGCCTTCCCAGAAGAGTTGAAGCTGTTCTAGCTGCAAAGGGTGGACCGACGTCATATTGAACCCTATGGATTAGGAACGGGATGTCACTTAAGCTCATATGTGAGTCAAGGCAGGTGAGCAAATACTTTTGGCAATATAGTGTATCTGTCTAGAAATACAGATGAAAGTAACCCATTGCATAGAGTACAGGCAGGTCTTGAAGGTGACTTATTGTTTTTGGACCAGAGTCTTTTTTAAAAAGAAACTAATTAGTCAGTCACTTTATTTGGATGGGATTAAATTGATCTCAGACAATAAAGTGAAAATGTTGGTGTTGTTTTTGATCAGAACTTGTCATTTAAATCCCATATCAGATAGGTTTCTAGAATTTCCTTCTTTCATCATCGGGATATTGCAGAAATGAGAAATCTCCTGTCCAGGGGTGATGCTGAGAAACTAGTCCATGCATTTGTTACTTCAAGGCTGGACTATTGTCATTCTTTACTCTCAGGAAGTCCACAAACTGTAGTTAAAAGCCTTCAGCTGATCCAAAATGCTGCAGCCAGAGTTCTGATGAAGATTAAAAAGAGATCACATCTCTCCTATCCTGGCTTCTCTTCATTGGCTTCCTGTTAAATCCACAATATAATTTAAAATCCTCCTTCTCACATATAAAGCCTTAAATGGCCAAGCTCCATCTGATATCAGAGATCTGATTGTTCCTTATGTTCCTGACAGAGCACTTCAGTCTTAACTTTGGGCTTCGGTCCTCTAATCTGCAGGTTTACTAGTGGTTCCTAGAATTTCTAAAAGTAGAATGGGAGGCAGATCTTTTAGTTATAAGTCTTCTTTCCTGTGGAACCAACTACCAGTTTTAGTCTGTGAGGCAGACACCCTGTCTACTTTTATTGTTAGGCTTAAAACGTTCCTTTTTGATAAAGCTTATAGTTAGAGTGGCTCAGGTTATCCTTCATAATTCTGCTTCTTTATTCTCCCATTCTGTATTATTTGTTAGTTGAATCTCTAACTTTATGCTCCCTCTCATTGTTAATAAAAAACATCATCATCCAATCTCCTCTTTTTTTTATTTTAAAAAAGTGTCCTAAACCAAGTTAAATTAGGTCTAATTGAACAGCAGGTGGTGAGAACATAAAAGTAAAGGGTGTTTTATATGATCTTTGTAAATACCTGTTTATATTATGTGTTTATAACAGTTATTTTACATAAAGTAACAAATTCACTTGTTTCAAGCAATATTCACATTAAGCATATTTAAAAATCCACATGTGGCAGCTGTAGTTGAATGGTAGGTTAATAATCTTCCAGTTACTCTACCAGTTATGCTTTGATTTGCTCTTAGTTAGAGATGTCCAATGTGTGGCCAGATGGACAGTTTTGGCCCTTAAAATATTTTTTGTGACCCCTTGAAACAAATAAATAAATGGTACGCGTCAAACTCAAACCTAACGATGAGTTGCAGTAACTTTAAATGTAAATAAAAAGCTTTATTGTTATTTTTTTAGAACCTACAATCTTATTTTATTGTCAATATCTCTTTTGCAAAATACTCAAAAGCCAACAACAAAATTAGTTTTGCCATATTTCACAAGACAAGCGAAGGCTATCAAATGTCAGCAGATATTTGACCAGTTTAAATATCCAGAAACTTAAAGGTATAACTATTCACAACTCGTTCAATTATGGTAAAGATTACAACTACCTCCATTTTGACTTAAATTATTGTCCCTATTTTTCACTTTAACTGAAAATAGTGTTTTAGCCCAAAACATTTTTGCCCTTACCTTTTGCATAACATTTTCTTGTCATTTTGTGTTGTTGAAATAAATGACAGTTTGGTTTGTTGTTGAAGAGGTGAAAAGGATGAAATTCAAACTAAAATGATTTTGCATTAATGGCCCCTGAGTACTTTCAACTTTGGGATATTGGCTTGTGGTGCAAAATATTTGAAAATTGTAAGTCAACAGATAAGAACAAATGCATATATCAGAGAGTGCAAAGCAGTGAATATTGCCTAACATAACTTTACATTTATGAGTGATGGATAGCTGTGACAGCATGGCAGGTTTCCATATTATCCTGCCTTGTTTTATTTCTTTGCTCTTCTTATCTGTCTTTCACAGCAGGGGGTGATTGTTGCAGGGGGAGAGGAGTACCTCATTGAACCGCTTGTCTCACCAGATAACCAAACGAGGGCAGCGAGGGGGGAGAGAACAGAGGGGCGCCCCCATGTGGTTTACAAACGCTCATCACTGCGCCATCAGTACAAGGGCCGGTCCTGCGGAGTCTCTGGTGAGAAAAGGGGATAAGGCTCTTTTATACTTGCAGCATTAAACTCCAGATAAGAGGCAAACAAGCCAGCAGCGTTTTATAGACCCGTGTTCAACATTCTTACAAACACTCACTTCACATTTGATTATGTTTTGTTAATGCTATGAAAGTTCTTTTTAATTTGTCAGATAATCAGAGCTGCGTGTCATTTACTTCAGATGAAAAACCAATGAAAGGGGCCTCGTGGTGGCAGCGGACTCTGAAGACCCCGCCTCTCCATGTCGGCCGTGGCCAGCTGCCCCTCAAGCGCTCGGTCAGTCAGGAGCGGTACGTGGAGACGCTGGTGGTGGCTGACAAGATGATGGTGGGTTACCACGGTCGCAGGGACATCGAGCAGTACATCCTGGCCGTCATGAATATTGTAAGTTTCACAACACAAAATAAAGACCAACATAGAGCCGTAAGATGCTACTAATTTCATTATTTTTCATTAATTAACAGAAAATAACTTCCTTAACTGATTGCTGCTAAAGGCTCTGCCTTTTAAGCTGTTAAATCATGAAATGTACTTACTGTTTTTTGGTTCTTGTTTTGGTTCTATCCCTGTTTAATAGAGATAGTTTTGAATCTGCTGTGTCAAACAAGTAAAGTTAGTTTTGAACAACTTTCAAATTCTCTAAAAAGCAGATCATTTATTTGTAAAACTCTACACTTAAAAGAGGATTTCCTTTAATGTATAATGTCCAAATTAATTTCATGAACTGAATTAGATGCACGATAAACCAAATCAGTATTGAGACAACAGAAAATAAGCAAATTGGATATTTAAACTGCATGCTTCATCCCGGGGTTAACCGAGGCATGGTTTAGCTTCAATTCAACTCATGTAGTTGTTTAAGCATAGAACTTCTCGTGCTAAACTTTAAAACCACGCAAACACCAACAAATGTCAGGAATGTATTTAATTAGAGGAGAGTAAAAAATAAAGCAAGCCAAAACATGGAGTTAAATCAAAGAAAGGTCTGTTTTGGGGAAGTAAAATGTCATAAATTGCATCAAACAGAAGGATGAGACTGAAACTTAGGCCGCATTTAGTTCTGATCACGTTTATGAGATTAAGACAAAATTGTCCCCTTAGTTGTGAAAACCAGCATTTGCAAAACAGTCTGTTTATTGGAAGGTTTGGTTAAAGTTAGCTTGTTTTTACATTAAGACTCACAGTTGATGGAATTTTAAGTCAGAGTCCAGTCTGTTGACAGGACAGCTATCAGTCATGCTCTCTTTTATGAGAGTGTAGTAAGAATAAAAGCCCTTGTTGAAAGACTCAGGAAGATTTGCACAGAGTCCCGCCACAAGAAACACAGTGGACACAGCAAACATTTGGAAGAAGGAATCTGGTCAGATGAGAACAGAATTTTATGTTTTGGTTACATGTCTAAGGCTGAAGATCTCATCGCCGCAGTGGAACATAGTGGTGGCAGCATTGTCCTTTGTGGATGCACTTTTTCAGCAGCAAATTCAGGGAGATAGTAACAGAGGACCTGTGGGAGGTTCTCCTTCTTGATAAACTGTGCATCCGTTTGCAGCCAGCAATGTAGCAGTTCAGAACAGTATTGGTTCATATGCTGAACATCCCAGTCAAAGTCCAGACATATAGGGGTAACAAGCGACTCAGATTAAATTCGCCTTCAAAAGCCTCGGCTCCGATCAGCATACAGTGGGAATATCGGACCTGCTGATTTATGTGATACCATACTAAACAATAAAGAACACCAACTACGCCTTGGTCCCCTTCATTTTGCTCTCCATTGTTTACTTTGCTGATTAGTGTTGCACTTATGACATCATCAATGCTGACCCAGCATGATGGAGTCATCAGACAAGCAGCAGCAGTGAAAAAGAGGTCACGCAGCATGCCAGCGGGGGGGTCAGACCCGGCTATTTTTCCAATGGGAAGACAGCCAAATACAGATTGGTGGCGGGTTGATCCATGTTTAAAAAACCTGTTGATTTTGGAGGTAAAGAGGCTTTACTGAGGCTGCTGTAAATGTAGACTCACTGCATCCCTGCCTCAAAGTTTTCATGAGCCGTTATACACAGTGTGAAACTTAATGGCTGAATTATATGTATTTTTCATTACTTCTTTCTGTAAAAGTCTCTATAAAACTCCTAAAATCCCCTGGTTTCTTCATCCACCCTATCCTATCCGTCTGCGCTGCTTTGACAGACAGCCAATAAAAAAATGGAGGGATTCTGAATCTCCTGCAGCTGGATGATATGAGTATGAAAATTAGGTGATGATGCTGATGAAGATTCTCAGTCATCCAGGTCATAGTCATTCCATAAAAGTAAAAGAAAATATCCACTAGACTTGGTTTCCAAGATTTGAAGACGTTTCGCCACCTCTCCAGGAAGCTTTCTCAATTCAAATGTCTGGATCCGCAGTGAGTTTGAGTCTTAAGCCCCATTTACACTACCCTTGAAAAACCGATCCAGGCCGAGACCGGTCCGAGCTTGGATCGGTAACCAGGCCAAGCTCAGTTTTGACGACCGTTCACACGTCACACTTATCTCGGTTATCTCGACTCCTTGACTCCTCGCCTCCTAGTGACGATGTGCGGTATTACTGCTAGGATTGAAGGAGGGACTCAAGCAGCTGGTGGCGGTAATGCACCAAACGCTGTTTGTCAACCGCCGTAAAACCCAAGAAGAAGAAGACGAAGGAGGAGGGAATCAAGCAAATCAAAATGGCGGCGCCCGTCACATTCAGAAAGTTATGCTTGATTATTATTGCTGTACTTCCGTGTTTGCGGTGGGTCAGGCGAAGACGGCAACCTTGCGCGGATGTACTTGAGAAAGTCGGCTTTTGGGAAGCCGACTTTCTGGAATGGAGTGTGAATCGGCAAGTTCAGCCAGTCGGCGATGACGCGTTCTGCTCATGCGCTCTTGTTATCAGAGAACCGAGCCAGGAAAAAACCGAGCCGAACCCACCTCGGGAACTGGTCTGCAGTTAGCGCGGTCCGGTTATGTCTATCTCGGTTCAGTTCAGGTTGTTTCCGTTCACACACGACAAGTTATCTCAGTTACTGAGCTCGGACCGGTCTCGGCTCAGTTTTTTAAGGGTAGTGTAAACGGGGTATTATACAGACAAGGCCTTGTATCGCTTGGAAACATGCAAAATAGAAACCGTTGAGTGGGTCGTTTGGTTCCATTGTTAGCCTGTAATATCTGAAACCTGTCTATGATTGTTAAGGGTCGGTCGTTAAGGAGGTATTGTTCACCGGCTGGAGCTGATAGGTGCTTTGTTCCTCTGTGATGGGGTGGGGGGTGTGGTGATATCTGGAAGGGATCATCTCTGAATTATAAGTTTTTGGTCCACCACCTCTGTTTAAAATTGTTTTTTCTCTCTTAACATAGATGGCTTCCTTCACGCCCCTCTCAAACCACCTATTTTCTTTATCCAGAATGTGAATGTTCTTGTCCTCAAAAGAATGTCCTTTGTCCACAAGGTGTAGGTGTACTGCGGAGTCTTGTCCAGAGGAGGCCGCTCTTCTATTTTGGGCCATGCTTTTTTGGAGAGATTGTTTGGTTTCTCCAATATAAAGATCAGAGCATTCCTCCCTGCACTGAACATCATATACCACTCCGCTCATATTCAGTCTGGGGGTTTGATCTTTTTTATCTCCAAACACAAAATCCCAGTACATTTCAAGCCAAACCCTTAAACAGAGGCTAGTGCATCCTAAAGATAAAACCGGTGAACAATACCTCCTTAATGACCGACCCTTAACAATCATAGACCAGTTTCAGATATTACAGGCTAACAATGGAACCAAACGACCCATTCATCGGTTTCCATTTGCATGTTTCCAAGCAATACAAGGCATTGTCTATATAAGACTCAAACTCACTGCGGATCTAGACATTTGAATTAAGAAAGCGTCCTGGAGAGGTGGTGAAATGTCTTCAAATCTTGGAAGCCAAGTCCAGTGGATATTCTTTTGAACTTTTACGGAATAGGTGAATATGTCATCTAGTGCCTTTTAGGACCAATAGTCACTTTTCTCAAGGAGTTGGCAACGCCACATCGGGGTTTGCATCTCCTAGCCGCAGCAACAAAAACACCAGACTCTTCAGCCAACTCTCTCCTCTTCCTCCATTCCATTCTCCTTATCTTCATCACCTATTGTGATTTCTACATTGTCATTAATTTCAGGTTTAACGATACTTATACCCAGTAGTCAAGTGGGATGGTGGATTTTTTTTTTGGAAGCTTACTTAGCCTAATTAATATAGTCTATTAACCTAAAGCAATGTGCATGGAATGGTTGTTACATGTCAGGTACGCCGGTCATTGACCTTGACCAAGGCACCTTACAGTAGAACTGCAGTAGGTCCCTGAACTGGCCTGGTTATCACTCCCCCTACATATTTAGGGACTAATTTCCCACTGGGATCAGCTTCATAGTCATGGTACGACACTTCTTTGATTTGATTTATTAAGCCCACATAATGTTGAAAGGGCAATATTATTACCATTACTGTTAATATTTAGTAGAAATTTTACACATTCATTAATAAAATGTCACAGGGGATGGTATGGACACATGGTCATTTAAGGAGGGGGATGATTTGAAAGATTTTTTTGAAGAAGGGGGATGCCATCCCCCCTCATTTACCCTCATCCCCCCTCAACTGGAGTACTTCTTTTACCTGTTTTGACTGGACAGAGGTAGCGCCACTGGACGCCATGTATCGTCACATAAACAACATTGAAATGTTGATATTTTATTTGAATGTATTGAAAATAAACTGTATTTTTACTTCATTGTATTTCCATCAAAATAAGTGTTTATCAAATAAACTCTGTTGTCAAAGTTTGTGGATCCCTTTAAGAATCCAACGGTTTTTATCTTTCTGATCAAAGACCTCCAAATGTCTCAAACTTTAAATGTAGAAGGAACAAAAACTGGACTGTGAACACCGCTGCTCATCTTGATAGGGAGCAGATTTGGTGGAAATGTTAGATCATTATGAGGTATTTAAAATGTGTTGCATTGAATATCTTAACAAACTCTGCTGCATTGGAGAAGAAACACTGTTTTAATAGTTTCAAATGAAACTGGAATTCAACTTTTTATTTTGTGTCGCAGTGTTGTCTGGTCTGAGCTGTGCTGAGGTCTGCCACTGTGTCGGACATTTTTTTTTTAAGACTGGTCTTTTCTTGTTTCCCTGGAGGTCAGGTTGCCAAACTGTTCCATGATTCTAGCCTGGGGAATGCAGTCAACGTGGTGGTGACACGGCTCATCCTGCTCATGGAAGACCAGGTCGGTTCGCAGCTGTATGTCTCTCTCTGTGCTTGTTCTCATAAATCTCTGACCTGCGTAAATTATTGGCTTAAGTGTTGTTTCCTCCGCCCCACCCAGCAGACTGTGTGTGTGAGAGCAGCTTTTATGAATGGCTGCTGTAATGACAGAAATGAGAGGATGTTAGGAAGGTAAGTAGAGGGAGAGATGATTGAACGGAGGCGGAAAAAAACAAGCAATGAGGGGAGTTTTGTACGTGTTGCACAGAGCCGCCTTGTGACTGTCGTGTGTGTTTCTGCGGTAAACAGGGACCTCTCTGATGATTGCTATGACACCTTTCCAAGAGGTAGAAAATCCAAAGCATGGATTTAAACAGTTATTTAAAAACTGATTTATATGTAACAGCAATTTCATATTTCTTTCTATTTTGCCTTCAAGCTAACAGCTTTATATTCCATATAATCGTTTAGTGGTTCTAGTTACAATAAAGAGAGTTTTGCAAAGAGATGACTCTGAATTATTGAATACTATTTTACATCACAATTTCCAGGTGTAAATTTATGAAAAAAAATGTTAAAAACAACAATTGCCCTTCCTTTTTCCAACTGAAAAACATAAAACGTGTGGAGGTTTGCTTCTATAAGGTGAGGCGGTTCTGATAAGGTAACAATAGTGAAAAGTGAGCGCAAGCTTTTGCTTTGTTAGTTTTGATTAAAAACTATGAATAACACCAAAGAAAAAGTGTTCATGTTCGTCCATCCCGCTACAGATACACAAGAAGCACTGAAACAGCCTCAGCTTGCATGGCTGCAGACTCTCCTATGATGTAAGATGCAGATCAGAGGCCAGAGTCCCCACCTGACCACAGGGCAGGAGTTCAGCTCATAAAAAGTCCATGACCTTACCAGCTTAGCTCGAGCGATGACCAAACCACCTGCCTGGCTTTCAAATGACTGTATTAGCTCAACATTAACGGCATGTGGTTAACAGACAGTTGCTACGGGTATTACGGCGTGGCTTTGAGGTTTCCTCCTTAGCTGCCTTTAAGGAACATTTCTAATTCATAGTGGCTCAAAATAAGCTCTGGAGCTTACCGCCCGGATGTGTTTGTTATCTGAATGAGCGAACATGTAAATGTTAGTCTCATTAGCGGTATTCTCTATTAGTTTTACCGTAACTCCACTAAAGGGGAGCAGATACTTCATGCGGTTTTTCGAATCCGAAATGAAAGTCAAAGCTGTGCCTGAAAAGAAAAACGATGCCATGAGTGGGTCCAGAAATGGGGGGACTGTGGGATGAGACAATTACCAGTTATGTCACCACATGCATTCCTGGGTTACGAGTTCTCGCCAGCTGCGGTCTGCAGAACACTCCCTGAGCTCCCACATAATGTGGTAAATCTACACAGTTTTAACAGATAGGAAAGACTAGCATAGTGTGAGAGGAAAAATAACCTCAGAGCAGGGCAACTGTTTTGCATTTAAAGAAACAAATGCATAACTTTATTTTTCCAGACATGCATCGAAGTTTACATATCCCTTTTTTCTGCTCTTCCAGCCAACACTGGAGATCAACCACCATGCAGGGAAGTCTTTGGACAGTTTCTGTAAGTGGCAGAAAACCATCCAGCACCGCAGCAGCAGCTATGGGAACGCCATCCCGGACAATGGCATTGCTCACCATGACACAGCTGTACTTATCACCAGGTAACGAAAGATAAAGATGCAGATTTTCATAAAGAAGTTTTACGTGATTTTCTCAGATTATCAAACTGATTCCTCAGAGAAAAAACCCAAGTAAATAGAAAAAGCATTTTACAAATAATCAGTTCTTTTAAAGGTCATTTTATAATCATTTTATATCCCTCCAGCAAAAAGACAAGTTAAAACTGATCAAATAAGGCTTTATTCTTCAAGCAACAATCTTAAGCATGTTTTGATCGTCAATTTTGAGCCTAAATAGAACCCCAGCAACGGGAGCAATGAGCTGAGCTAAACAGACGTTGCGCCATTTATTGTTAGTACTGCTAAACTACCAGAAAGCCAGGTGATGGCCTTTGATGCGGCTACTAAATACGCGCTGACTGGGATGTAACGCCTCATGGAAAACCAACAGGGTGGAGGATAGCGCTTGAAAGCATTGCTAACAGCAGTGGCACTATTAACAAAGACATGTACTCTCATATCTATCAACTTCACAACTTTTTCAATTTTTGCAACTATGCTAGGAGTTCCACACTCACTCATCTTTATTGCTCTGGCTTGTTGACCAATTGTACACATGCGCAGGGATTTAATCCCAGTCACATGATGTTGTTATAGTTAATATAGACAGAAAGCATATAGTTAACTACAAATTGAGCAAAGACGAAAAGACAATAATAGCAAATGCTACGCAAGTAGGATACTGTAATTTGTCATAGAAAATTTGTATGTAACCAGAGTGAGTTACTGGCATATACATTTTAAAAAATATAGGCACTCAGTGAAATACTTTGAAAATCAACATTTCAAGCCTGTAGTGTTATTGAAATCCAGGACAAGACCTTATTACTTTTCTAACATTCAAAAAATATGGATATTTTGATGGGAAAAATCAATATCAATGTAATAACCAGAAACGCCAACTTACCCCAATATATTAAGAAAAGTAACAAAAGTGCTTCTATAAGAAATTCATGAAAAAAACTCTGAGAGTTAAAGAAACACATTTTTTTTGTACAAAATAACCTTAGAGGCATTAATGCTGATACTGGCACTTACATTTTTTTAGTTTATAAACCTAAATATAATTGTTAACTAGGCTTTTTAACTTTTTCAATTTACTTTTTAACTTTTCAATTAGCTTTTTAACTTTTTTTTTTCTTTTTTTCCAACTTAATTTACAGTAGGTAATATATCATTCAAGGTCATTGGTCAATTGCCAAAATAAGTTGTACAGCCATGTAGCAGTATATTTGCTGAATGGCTGGATATAGATCTTGTGCTTGTAGACCTCACTGAGGGACGGGGTGGGCTTTTTTTTTTTACTCAATACATTCCAGTTACTGTTTTTGTCCGATCAAAAACAGTAACTGGCCTGATTAAAGGGTTAAACATTTGACAACATGACGCTTTGCATTGCCTCGTTAATTTGCTCCAGTGGATGGGATGTCTTTTTTGTTGGGTTTTTTTTTACATCAAAAAGTTTGCTAAAAATTCTTATGAAATTTGAATGAAACAAAGCTTACTACAGCATTTTAAAGAACAAACACCTTAACCATAATGAAAGATGTTTATGATGGTGGTGTGATGGGATGGACCTAGCTTTGTGAGACCATCCTGATCTCGCGAGCTTTCAAGGTTTCACTCGCAGATCAGTCTGGAGACTCTCTGTTAAAGAAAATTTGGAGCAGTTCACCAAACGAACATCCAATCAGCGTTGGCTTTGAGGCGGGTTGAGGTGTGACGCAACGAGAAGCACGATCGTTCAGTCTAAAGAACATGGCGGCTTCAGCCAATGAAACTAGCGTTAGCGTGGCTATCGAGCAAGTTTTATCGGAATTACAGAGTATTTCTTCACTGAAAGAAGAGCAAAACACTGTTCTGGAGGCTTTTCTCAGAGGAAAAGATGTTTTTGCTCTTCTCCCGACTGGCAGGAGTTTGATCTATCAATTGGCTCCTCTTCATCGTCGCTCTGTTACGTCATATGCTTCGTTGATCTGATTGGTTTATTTGGCCCGTCTATCACCAACATAGGCCAATCAGCTAACCAGTATTTTCGCCCCTTCCCGAAATTACTTCAAAAGAGGGTTTCCAGATGGATATGCGGAGCAAATCCATCTGGCGGAGTCAGGTTAGGATGGACCTGTACAGCTTGGCGGATTTGATGGAATCACACATTCTTTACACGAATTTCCAAAAGAAGAATCTATAGCCAGTAGGTTGTTACTTCCCTTACCACAGGCAGACAACCTGTCCAGAGGGTGCCATGCCGTTCACACATAGACTGCTGGAAATAGGCTCTAGCCCTAACAGAGGCACTTACAATCTTTAAAAAAACATCCATCTGCCAGTCTGTCTCCGGCAGTTGTCTGTAGCATGTCAACAGTCCATCACAGGGAAAGCAGAGACCCAAAAGAAAAAAAAAAGCAAACACTCATACCAAGTCAGGTTTTTGAACTGTGAGAAGAGGCCAGAGAAACCCACGCATACATGAGGACATGCAGAGCCAGAGACAGCATTCCAACCAAGAATGTAAATTGGATTTGTGAGAAAAGTTACCCATCATTCCACTTTGTGGGAACAGCTTTGTTTTTGCAGCAGAGTTTATCAAGCCGTCCAGACAGATGACACCTCAGTGACGATCTATGGCTTCCGTCTATTGTTCTTCTGAATCTTAATCAGTCTGTCCTGAGTGCTAACTGCTGTGAATATGCTGCACACTGATCAAGCATAACATTTTAACTGGAATTAGCAACCTAACTTAAACCACTTTAAAAGTGGTTGTCCCTTTTGTCAGTTTTTATTTTTTCCAGATGTAAAAACACCAATTATGACCAACTTAGACAAGTTGCTACTGCAGAACTACAGGCGTATCACCAACCTTCCCTTCATCGGTCAGATTATTTAAAAAGCTGTTTTTCAGCACCTTCATAACAATGACCAGCTGCTTTGATGTCTTCAGTTCTGGCTTTATTGCTCACCACAGTGCAGAGCCTATCCTTGTCAAGATGTTAAATGATATCTTAATGAATGCAGATTGCGGAAGAACCAGTGTGTTGTTATTATGGACCTAAGTGCAGAGTTTGACACGGTTGATCACTTGGTTTTATTAAAGCGCCTGGAAAACTGCGTCAGTCTTTCAAACCACAAAGATCACATCTGATGATGTCCAGGGCCCATCTTAGGGTCCCTCTATTCAATATCTAGATGCTCCCCCAGACTCAGATGCTTATAAACAAGGAAATAAGTTACCTTAACTATGCATAAATATAGTATTTTGTGACTGTGCTTTGTATTGTATGTTTTTAATCTGGAAGCCAGGAAGACTAGTTGTTTGCCATGGCAACAGCTAATGGAGATGCTTAATAAAATTACCAAAATTACCAAATCAAGAGATTAAAGCAAGGGAGATGTGCAGCTGCTGTTTCAGACAAGGTTGCTGAGGGAGGAAGACTAATGACCAGAGTGATCTGAGTCGGGACACAGAGAAACTGCCAAACAATGGAAGCAGAGATGAAAAGTGATACTTTAACTAGTAAATAAAAAATAAACTAAAATACTGATCGAACTGTAAAACTTAAAATTGACACCATCAATTGACATACAAACACCTCAGGACCCCGAGAGCTGCTTTAAGTTGTGTGCTGACACTTAAACTTGGTTTAAGTCACAAACAGTTCCGTCAATCTGCATCGTCTCCAAAGTGTTTACAGTTAATCGTGCAAATAATTATTTTTTTCTTTTTTAAATGTTCAGTCTTTTCTTTGTGTTTCATGACTTTGTTTATATGACTCTTCCAGTTTCATTACAGCTGTTGTATTCACGTCTTACTGTTTGTAAATATTTATATTGCTTCTATTATGTTTCTGTAAATGATTTTTGGGTGAATCTGTTCCAGTGGTCTTTTCTTTTCCTTGTTTGACAACATTATCAAACCCAGGTCAGTTATTTTGTTATTGCTCATTTCTCCAACAGGTGTCCGCTTTACTTGTTCCACACATTTCACTGATCTTAATTTGAATCAGAAAAGCGTATTTCCTTTAATCAGTCTAGTAGAAGAACATAAAAAACATAATTTTAAATGAAAAGTTGTGTGAACTAATATACCTAAGGCGGGTAATAAAACTATTGAAATGATGAATGATCAGCACCATCATCATATCTACATGAGTATTATAATATCTCTGTTAACTGCATCAAATGTGTGCCTTTAGATAACATGTTCTCCCTTGCTTGCAGGTACGACATCTGCATCCAGAAAAACAAGCCCTGTGAAACTTTAGGTAACATTCACTCACACAGATGTGCGATCTACACTAATCTACAATGCTCACTGACTTTAAGCACTCGCTGTGCGTCCAGCGGGAGTTAATAGTGAACACTTAAGCTAAACATGAGCCTAGCTGTAACTCGTCTGGGGAAGTCATATTTAAATGTCAAATCATTCTGGCTTAAACATGTAAATAAAAGTACTCTTTATCAGACGATATTGTCCCAAAAGATAGAAAATTTCTATTTAAAAAAATATCCTGTCTTAACATCAGTGTTTTTTTTCCCCCCTGTTATCTTATGCAGGCCAGTTAGTTATATGTCAGCTTGTACACCTAAATTGGTCAACTGTCAATCAAATATCTTCGTTCATAGAATTTTGATTCATATGTCGCAGCTAAGATAAGCAACGGCTGAAATAAGAAATAAGATGCGTTTACTTTCCCATTGAGTTTCATCCCAGTGTTCACTGGGATGGATGTCTGTGTCTTCAGCAGGCGTAGAGCTAACAGAACTGGCAGCTTTGCGAGGCAAGGGCTCAAACATGTACGGCTGTAAACCTTCTACACCAAACCAAGCTCTTGCCGCCCTAGCGTCCTCTTCCACAACATCTTTGTCCCCGCTTTCCTCCTCTAAATAAAAAATGTATGACGAGGAGACTCATCCATGACCTCCGACACAAAACTCTCCACCTCTTGCATGTTTCCGCTGTCCATAGCGTTCCTTGACAGTGTCGTTTCTCAGTCACCAATTTAGTGCTACTTGGTCCCAATGGAATTTCCCATTGGGAACCTACTACCACTAACGTGCTAACTGGTTAGCAAGATGCTGCCGAGATACCAGCCACAACCAAACTTGCTTGCAAACTTTCCGCCACAACAATCCCGCCGTCTTGATAATTGACCTCTGATTCAGACCAATCACATTCACAAAGTAATTTCCCTCTGGGATTATAAGTATTTCTGATTCTGATTCTGACATTCACTTTATTCACTCGTGTAAAGTCGGGCACCACTCGGGAGAATTTAAAAATGCAACGGTTGGAACAGCTGCTTCCCTACGACTTTAAAGATCGCAAAGTTCTACTCGAGTTAAAACATACTTTGGTCTCTCAAGTGGTCTTTAAGTTTGAATGTAAGAAGGTATTAGATCAAAGAGCTGCCTAAAGTACACACAAGTAAAAAATACTGTTACAAGCAGTTGTATTGAAAATACTCGTACGTGAACTAATCTCCATGGTCATTTTGAATGTTATGTGTTAAGCTTCAATACAATGAGACCCCCAATATGTCAGTTTGTGCAGGCGTTTTCTCTTGCTTTTTATGTGCCTTTAGATTCTTTCCTACTCCCATGTTTACCTGTTAGTGTGCGCTCATGTTAACTTTTGTCACTTTAAGGGTGGAACCAACCTGAGCAAGCAAACTGGCTTTTATTGGATGCCTTTCAGGACATCCTGTCTCATGAGATGGTACAGTTTTCTACTTGGCTGTGGCTAGTAATTCAGTCAGTGCCTGATCCGTCCCGGAAGCACGATCAGTACCGTCAGCTCATTTGCGCATGCGCAACCAGATATACATCCGGGTTTCCATAACTCATGTAATTATGGTTCTAAAATTACTTATTTCTATCCTTAACTCACTAAAGAACCATAATACACACATTTAAAAAAATGTTTTATAATTTTTCTGAGAAAATTTTTAAACTTTTTACATATGATTAAGCCATGTTTAGCTACATTTAAGTTGTTTCTGTCTTTAGATTACACACTATATACCATACAGTTAACAGCTCAAAAAGGCTAGATTTATGTTAAATTGATGTGTGTGTGTATATATGAAGGACTACATACTACTTGAATGTAAAATAATTGCCATCATGGCTTTGTCAAGCTGCTGCCTACCTTTGTGAAGCAGGAAAAAGACTAATACAAAGTGAATCCAGTAGAACTTTTTATTGCCTTCCTGGAATGGGTGACAATGGTTGAATAAACTTTTGGCTCTCAAAATGGTATCGGTGCCCTATTTGTTGGTACTCGCTGATACCGATACCACCATTTTAGTGCTGGATCGGGGCCCCGCCTCTTACGGTATCAGTATCGGTGCATCACTACACTTAACCAATTTTTCACTTTTTGAGAGAAAAGCGATTAGCCTAAAGATGCTTTACTAACGTTAATAAATGCAAATAGGGAGAAAACTGCTTTGTCTCAAGAGGTAAGATTGCTCGCTAAGTATCCAATCACTGGAAGTTTACTTTCTCATTTGTTTCCTCCCTCAATGAGAGAAAAGTTGACCATGGAGCATAGAGACAGGTCCACACGCGAATAGAAGAGAATCTACAGTCACATTAAAAGCAGTGCAGAGAAGAAGCATTAAGTCATGCTTGGGATATAGCCTATCAGGGGCATCATGGTATTAAATCTACATGCATAGAGTGTTCAAAGTTTTTGTGGAAGTAGTTT
Organism: Cyprinodon tularosa; assembly: GCF_016077235.1. Lineage (NCBI taxonomy): Eukaryota > Metazoa > Chordata > Actinopteri > Cyprinodontiformes > Cyprinodontidae > Cyprinodon > Cyprinodon tularosa. The sequence continues at coordinate 582,104 of NW_024038624.1, forward strand.
TTGCGCTTTAAATAAAACTGCTTGTATCAGTATTCATTGCACACGTGCACTTATGGCAGAATTCTGACTTCATAAAAAGGCATAAATGATCTATGGCTGAAAATAACTGGATAGGATATGGTGTTGCTGAAATGCATCAATAACGACGAAAACAATGTTATATATTGAAATGTGCTGTATTGTAATTTGCTTGTTCAGCCATCAAGTGGCAGTCCGAGTAAGATTGTGTGTGGTTGACAGGGCTGGCCCCTGTGGGTGGGATGTGTGAACCAGAGAGGAGTTGCAGCATCAACGAAGACATCGGCCTGGGGACGGCCTTCACCATCGCCCATGAGATGGGTCATACGTAAGTCTCACTTAAATACAGATCTGGTAGTATCGTTTTATTCTGTGTGTGGACACAAATCTTTAGCACCTTAAGAAAATGGCTATATTTGCAGCTATATGTCAGATCCCTCTTACAGTCTTAGTCTATCTTTATTCTTTCATGATAATCTTTTAGGACCATGGAAAATTACAGCAAACAGTGGGTGTAAGTGGTGTACACTAACAGCCAGTGGTTCAATTCAGCCACTTTATACGTTTTTCAGGTGTTAAAAGTCCTGTTTAAGATCATCTCAAAGCACCTTAATTCTAATTAAATGAAGACTTTGACTTGGTCATAACCTTATTCACTTCAGTCCCAGACCTTTCTTTTTGAGATCAAAGAAACGGCACTTTATGAGCTTTTTAAAGCTTCTTGAAACATCTAAAGCTTTCTTCTTGACCCGTTTGCTGATTTTAATTATGTTTTAATACATAAAAAAATACAGTGTTCACCAGTCAAATAGGTCATAATACAACGGGCAGAATAACAGGCAGTAAAACTACGCCAGAATCCAGAGTAAAATAAAGAAACCAGCAAAAGTGTTGAAAGTATTCTATTACTCAAGTAAAAGTATAAATCCTAAAACCACTTTTGTAGAAGACTATGAACTGAATCTTTTTACTCAAGTAAAAGTGTAAAAGTACCATTTTCAGAACTATTTGAAGTGTAAAAGTCGGGTAGAAGGGCAGATGCTTTAAACCTCATTCTGGTTGTTGCACTATCCTATTAAAGGAACGTTTTTCTTCAGTTCAGGATGATAACTTCCTTATACTTCATTTTCTTAGTTTTATAACTAATGGTAACTAGCCTGGGTGCCATTCCGAACTTAGTCCCGCCCACAACGTTTGAGTTCGGGGAAGTTCGGTCTGGCTCTGCTCCATAGTACCGCGAGTATTATCGCCCACTGTCAGGCGATCCAATCAAATTGTCAGGGCGGGCTTTATACGATGATGGACAGATGACCAACAGTAACGTAATCAACCACGTGACCAATGCACGCTTGGGTGACAACAATCATGGCTGCCGCTGGAGAGTTGAGGTGAGTAGATTCTGCTATTAGGTCTGTTCTAGAAGATATCGACAGCAAATTAATTTTAAAAGAGGAACAGAGAAACGCGATCAAGGCTCATCTTCTTATTCTAGGCGTGAAACTGCACGCTTTGATTTTTGTGGACAACAACTATGCCTCACTTAACATACGTCACGCACTCCGTTGCTCTTATTGGTTGTAGGTCTATCCAATTGAGTGCAGAGGCATTTTTTTCCCTGGTTCGTTCGAAACACGCCCCATAATCACAGCTCTATGGAGAAGTATCAGACTCATATTTTGACTAGAATTGAGTCGGACTACGTCAGGCTAAATGGTAACAGGGTAATAAGTAACTTTGCATCCTTGTGAAAAACTACATTATTTGGTATGTAGAGCGCAACAGGTTGGTGTTGTACTGAGTCCAACCACAAAGACATCTGTGTCTGGATGAAAGAAATTAATTTTGATGTTTGTTTTTTTAAATATCAACAGTCCATAACAAGAATGAGTATAAATGAAACGAAAATAACGAGTCTATTTTTAAAATGTAAGGAGTAGAAAGTACAGATAATAGTAGAAGTAAAAATTTTTCTAAGACATAATTACTACATTAAAGGTTAGATAGTCAAAATTTCTAATTAGTAAGATAACAAAGTATTTTTTACTTTGTTACTTGACTCCTCGGGAAACCAGCAGAGAACAATGGAATCCTGTGAGCTTAAACACAGAGGTGTTGGATGGAGGGATTACAAAGCCAGTAAATCTAATTAGATTAAATGGTGAGTAGCTAAAGGAGGGAAACTAGTAATAAAAAAAAAGAGTTGAATAGAATAAGAAAGATACCAGAGAAGTTTATCTAAATCTAGAAGGAAAAAAAGTCACATGTGCAAAGAACACCAAAGAAATGAGGATACTAATAAACTGAGAAAGTCGAGACCTAAAGTACCGATCACACAGCAAGGAAACGGTCCAATTATACACACAAAGCAATAACAAAACCCAACACATCAAGGTCGTGACATTTTTGTGCTTTAATGTCATCTAAAAAACACAGCAGGCCTTCGTAGAACATCTGTTTTTATTCCTCATTAATTTGGTTTGAAAAGTAACTGACTGATTTCTTTGAGGTATCCAAGTAAAATACAATTTAGTGCCAAACGTTTCAGATTTTTTTCATCAGTAAATAAATTGTTTCTTTCAACTTTTTTGTTAGTCTATCTTACGACAGCACTATAGAAATAGTGTTTTTAATGTTTCAAATGTGATGAATTACAAAGAATAGCTTTCCAGGCCAATAATAAGTGTGTCCCTGGTTTGATGTCCAAAGTAGGACAGATTCTCATTATGCTTTTAAAAAGTCTGGTCAGTCAGGGTTGGTACAGTGACAATCTTTAAATTGCTTGTTTTTCCGAGTCCCTCTTGGTTACCACTAAGAGCATTTTTTCGACTGCTGTCTGTAGCTGTTGCAGTGATTATTACAAGTCCACATGGCCTCAAAGTGTTGTCACTGTGTCATCACGGGCTCTAGGTTTGGGATGAACCATGACGGGATGGGGAACGCCTGTGGACCGCGGAGCCAGGAGACCGCCAAGCTGATGGCTGACCACATCACCATGAAGACAAACCCGTTCATCTGGTCGGCCTGCAGCCGCGATTACATCACCAGTTTCCTGGAGTGAGTTAGACAATGACTATCTCCAACCTTCAAATAAATGGCAGAAAAAAACTATTTGATGGTTTGAGAAAAATCTTTGCAGCAGGCCAGTTCTTTTTCCTCCCAACCTGCCTTTAATAAAATCTTTAAATCTGGACCAAACAATGAAAGATTGGAATTTGTTGATCTAAAATCTTCTTTTTTTTCTCTCTCCTCTGTTTGACCTGCTTCAGCTCAGGTCTGGGCTCCTGTCTGAACAACGTTCCCCCTAAGCAGGAGTTTGCGTACCCCACCACAGCACCAGGTCAAGCCTATGATGCAGATGAGCAGTGCCGCTTCCAGTATGGCGTCAGATCCAGACAGTGCAAATATGCGGTAAGCAAAAAACATATCTAGTGTTATGCATTATTTTTGGGACGTTTTCAATTTTCTAACCCAGCCTAGTGTAACCAGAGTGCTCAATAGGGAAAATCTTTTTTTTTTTTGAAGAAAGAAAACAATAAAACAAAAAATGATTATAAAAGTCTTATTTTTTTTATGTCAGCAATTTAACATCAAAGACCACAAATATTCCATTTGTTGTTCCCAAGGCGTCCATTTTGGGGTCCCTCCTATTCATTATCTACATTCTCCCTCTAATTTAGCTTATAATAAATAACAGCATTTATCAAAACTATGCAGACAACACAAAGTTGTACTTTACAATGTCACCAGGTGACGATGAACCCATTAAATTGCTGCATGGAAGAAATTAACACATGGAGGTTCCAAATTTTTTTTAAGCTGAATCAAAACAAATATGAAGCAGTATTTTTTGGGCAAAAGAAAGATCGATATGAAGTTAGTAAATAGATTCAGTGGATCCCACTAGAAACAACAATCTGGCTCTAAATCTCTGAGTAGTAATGGACTCAGTCCTAAAACTTCAAATGCTCATAGAGACAGGAGCAAAGTCGACCTTCTATCACCTAAAGAAGATCTGCAGGATTTAAAGGGTTAATCTCTCAGCAGGACCCTGAAAAGCTAATTCACGTGTTCATCTTTAATATAATTGATTCCAGCAGCACTGTCTTCACATGTCTGCCTAAAAATCCAACAGACAGCTACAGTTGATCCAGGTTGCTGCTGCCTGCATCCTCACTAAAACATAGAAAGTCGAGATCATCAGCGCAGTTCTAAAATCTTTCCTCTAGCTCCACATTTCTCAGAGAATAGACTTTAAAATACTTCATTTATTCTGTAAGTCACTGAAAGCCTTAGCACCCAAATAAATTAGACAATTGTCAGTGTTTCAACCCACAAGACCACTCAGGTATTCTATAATGTACATTTTGTTCCATTATTGTTAAAACCAAATCACAAGGTTTTTTTTTAATGGAAGTGTGAAAAAAAAATAAAAAACAAAAACAATTGTGATAGAGAAATCTAACTATGAGAAAAGTTTAATTAAAAATAGGACTTTGACAGGAGTGTTGTTTCTTTTGTTAATGCTTTTGAATTTTATTTTTTTAAATGGTTTTTCTCAGTTTCAGATTTTATATTTTTTTATTTCTCTTGTTTATATTGAGCAAATTTCACCATTTTCAAATAGCATATGATTACTCTGCAATTGCAGACATTAAAAAAAATAATAATATAATAATTAAATATTAAATCTGTAAATGAAAATTTTTGAAAAAACTTCTTATGCAGTTTTTATTTCTAATGCTCCACTAATCTAGAACAAAATCCCAAAATACTTTAAAAACTGAAACCCTAAGATGCTTTAAATCAAGTTAAAAAGTTTAGAGTGGCCGCTGACTGTGCTGTCTAAACATTATTAGTTTGAGTTTTTTTTCCAAACATTATTTTGTTGTGCTTATTATTCTTTTTTATAATTGGATCATTGTAATTATATATATTTTTTCTTTTAAATGATTCAGTCTATTCATTACTTATTTGACCTTTAAGCCACTAAAATCTGCTTTTTCTATTATGTATTATTCATTTAATGCTTGTGAAATGTGCAGTATAAAAATCTGTACATTGCCTTGAAGAAAACGGTAATTGCATTTAAGTTTTATTTTATACCTTTAATTAAGAATGAACATAGTATGCATGCAAAACCTCATATCTTTTTTTATCTTTTTGTAGGGGTCTCATGAAACAGTCCCATGTTCTAAAATATTACACTTGGTTTCACTAAATGTAAGAAATAATAACCAAAATAGTCAGAAACAGACACTTTAATAATAGATGGGTGTGCGCATATTGAAATAATGTCAAATCTAGTTTTCAGCTTTTGTTTTGTTTTGTCTTATTAGATGTTATGGTGTGTAAAAAACTTTGGCTTCCTGATTTGTATTTCAAGCTGCTATAAAGTAATTCAATTCAATTCAGTTTATTTATATAGCGCCAATTCACAACACACGTCATCTCAAGGCACTTTACAGCTCACCAGATCATACAGTCAAACTGATTCAAAGTTATCTCATTGACTCGAATACAATCCCTCACACTAAGCATGCTTGTAGCGACAGTGGAGAGGAAAAACTCCCTTTTAAAAAGAAGAAACCTCCAGCAGAACCAGGCTCAGTGTGAGTTGCCATCTGCTGAGGTTGACTGGGGTTTAAGGAGAGAGAAGCAGAGATACAAAAAGCAAATGTAGAGGCAGCCCCGTCCAGGAAACATACAGCCAGGAAGACGATGTCAGCCAATCCCACGTCAGATGATGAAGCGAGCACATCCAGCCACTCGCAGTCAGAGAAACAGGACTACACTGAAAAACAAGCCAATCTCCAACACCTATAAACAAAGGTGTTGATGGCAGCAGCACAGCCAATATTTCTCTCCAGGATGGTGTCACAGCCAAACAGGAACAGACAAGCTAACATTAGAAAAAAAAAAAGAGAAGGCATAACGTTAGAGATTAAACATACAGATTCTGCAGTGTGGGATAATAGAGATAGAATGAAGCAGAATTATGAAACAGAAAGTAAATACATTTCTAATGACATTCTAGTCTACTGGGATTAGGTTGCATAAATTCCACACAAACTTGTAATTTTTGCTTCATATAATGCTTTTAAGAGGAGAGTACTGCAAATATGCCCTAATTCCCTTTGCTTATTGTAAGTTCCAGTGATGGGCAGTAGCGCCGCTACATGTAGCGAAGCTATTAGTTTAACTACATGTTCCAGTAGCTTGACCGTAGCGTCGCTGCTTTATTTATCAAGTAACTTTCCTGTAGTGACCTTATTGCTTTGATCAAGTAGCGACGTAGCGTCCACAAACGCTACAAAATCCAGGGCATAACTAAGTAATGAAACCAGGTTTTCTATTTTGAAACAACAATCAGCCACAAAACTACTGTAAATAGCAGTTTCAGCTGACGCTCTTATCAGTGGCGTAGTAGCACAGGCACACTCAGTAAGGTTAAACAAGCGCACCCTTTCCGAGTCTGTCTTTCTATTGGCTGGAAAGGTTGCTAGGCGACGATCCAACTGCAGCCTGAGAGTGAGCAAAAAATCCGCAAGCAGGGCCTACGGGTTTGCGAGCATATCTGAGACCCGAGCAGAGCGCGGTTTGTGCGCAAAGAGAATGAGGCAAACAAGAGGAGAAAATATCTGTGCAAGAAGCATTAAATCTGAGAGAAGAAACAAAGTTTTGAGAGAGAAGAGAAAATATTTGAGAGAGAGCGCATGTTTGGAGTGTGAGCATTATAAGTTTTGAGTGCAAGAAGATGAAATTCTTTTCTCAAATTGAAATTATGTGCTCTTCCATATGTGCCACTAAGATACTCTAATTAGAGAGCAGTAGTGAAACTTCGATATTGTATTTTCATGGCCTAGTTTACAGGATGTTTACATAAATCTGTTTTTAGGCTTTGCACAGATAAGATTTCTTACGTATGGAGGAACAGCTCTCCCGTATATAAAATAAATAAATAAATGCTCAATAAATAAATAAGCATTTAATTAATTGCCCCCAAAAATACAATGAATAAATATGTAGGTAGAAATTAAATAATATGGTGAGACATATATATATATATATATATATATATATATATATATATATATATATATATATATATATATATATATATATATATATATATATATATATATAACTTAATTAGCTTCTTTATTTTTTCACCTTTTTTGTAAACAGTTTCATTTGTTACTTGAATCGACTGTTTAATTGAGGTCTGAAGAAGTTTTCTCTAAGGGAAACCCTAAAGAAATAAGATGCCTTTTGTAGGGTTTTGTTTTCCCTAGAGATAACCATCTAATGCAAACTCATAGCCATGTCTCCATGTGTAGAACACTACACAGTACCTTTCATTTGGTTCTAATAACAGCAGATTGTTTACTAGTTTGTCTACTAGTAATTACTTCAGTTTTTTTTTAATATGCTGATCATAAAGCAATGTTTACACTGTGTTATGTCATTGGCTGATCTTTAATAAATGTTTTAACCAGTGTTTCAGACTCATTTTGAATTGATATTAGGTTGGTACAACGTTAAGTAGCTTCTGATGTAGTTAAGCTACTTTTAACACATTAGTGTAACTTAGCTTGCTATAATTCTTTAGGTGGTAGCTTTGGTGTAGTGAAGCTTCATTTATTGCTGAGTAACTGATAGCTTAGCTCACTACACTGGACAAGTAGCTTGCCCAACACTGGTAAGTTCTTCTGACTCATTAAAAGTTAATGAAAAGTGTTCATTAAAAGTAACTCAAGCCCACTCTGTTTTCGCTGCTCACTCTTCGTTTATTTTGCACCTCTTTTTACCTGTATCCCTGTGATACAACACATCTTGCAGTACTTTACTAGGACAGCCTTCTTTTTATTGCATGGTCAGGTTTTTACGAGGCCGCCGTCAGAGCAAACGGACATCTGGAGCGGCGTGCGGCTTCATAGACTCATTATTATAGGTTCTATGTTGTCAGCGCATGTACATAATAAAAATATACACTTAAGTGTTGACTGCTCCAGAGGGAAGAGAGGTTAAGGTGAATGACAGTTTCTGCCTGTTGATCATAAATAAGAATAATGTTTCTCGTACCGTTTGCCTTGTTTCTGTCTATGAAACTTCTACAATGGATTTAGTCTCCTCTCTCTGATACCTACAGGAGGTCTGCAGTGAACTGTGGTGCATGAGTAAAAGCAACCGCTGCATCACCAGCAGTATACCCGCTGCAGAGGGAACCATCTGCCAGACTAATACAATTGAGAAAGGGGTGAGCTCTGAAAATAATACTCCAATGTTTATGTATCTTAACCAAAGGGCTTGAAAGTTTAAGTCTTCATTTTGAAAAGCAAAATTGGATGAACAAGTTTTAATGTATTATTGATTTCCTCTGTGCATAGCCGGTGGCTACAGGCCTCCAAAGGTTCATGGATTAGTGAATCTAGCGTGAAAGAACTTCACAGGCCAGCGCAGCTGTGGAGTGATTTTTGTTCCATTATCGTTGCAAGCAAATAACACATTTTATTAATGGAGATATGAACAAAAAAATATTTTTTTTTTGCGTCTTACATGCCCATCAAACAGGGAATGTGAAAAAAAAGCAATCCAGATATAAATCTTTGAAAAATAGCATATAATAAAATAAAAGTCTTAATAAAAGTTTTAAGAGTAGCTTTGATGTTTTCATAATTTCCATTTTTTCAATATTTCTTTTTACAACGTGTTTTTTATATTGAAATTGTTTTTTGTTTCTTTTCTTTTTTTTTTTTTTTACTATTTTGGGATTTTTTTAAGCATGTTTAAGTTTGATTTTTTTTTCTTCTTTTTACAATTAATTTTGTTGTTTTTATAGATTTTATGTTTTCAAATTGCTGAAAATTGCTTCTTCTTGGTGTTACATTTCTCACATTTAAGCCAAAAAAAAAAAAAAAAAAGAGAGGCAAATGAGGGTGAACTTTGTTCAAGTTTTTGAGCGTTGCTACTTCTCTTCTGAGCAGGAAGTTAAATATATGTAAATAACATTAGTGGATCTAGCAAATGGCTGGTAAACATTACGGAATACAAGCTGGGGAGCACGAGTAAGCTGGGAGTTAACTTTAGCTATCACCTTTAAAATCGTCTGGATTTTGAAAAAAAACTAACTATAAAACTATAGAGAAGAAAATCTACATAGTTTGTTGTCAAAGTTCAATTTTGCATGATTGCGAGGGTCTGTCACATTTTAAGCATACACATCAATTGAAATTGATGAAAAAAAGACCCATTTGGTGAATCTATAGTAAAATATTGTGATGTTTCCTCAAGTCACTAAGGCGAAGAAGGCCCAAACTGTGACCATTGCACTAAAAACCAGTAAAGGAAAATCAGTAAATATGCCTTACATTTGTCTATCTGCTGCAGTGGTGCTTCAAAAGGGTGTGTGTTGCATATGGCACTCGTCCAGAGGGCGTGGATGGAGGCTGGGGTCTGTGGTCCGCCTGGGGGGAGTGCAGCAGGACCTGTGGAGGTGGAGTCTCCTCTTCTGTCCGTCATTGTGACAGCCCCAGGTGCAGATTTCTTTATTCCTATTGTGGTAAAGTAATTGACAGAAACTTAGGAAACAGTTGGCAAATTAGAGATTTGATTTTGAAGTTTTTAAGACTACAGAGTAACTGTAATAATACATGAATAAGATAACTTCAGTGAGCTGCAGGAGGGTTGAGCATAAGTTCTGTTTCTGCTGGAGGTTTCTCCCCCATTAAAAGGAAGTTTTTCCTCTCCACTGTCGCTACAAGCATGCTTAGTGTGAGAGATTGCCTTCGGGTCGATGAGTCAATGCAATCAACTGGTTTTCCTTAGATATAAAACTTTAAATCAATTTGACTGTATGATCTGGTGAACTGTAAAGTGCCTTGAGATGACGCGTAATGTGAATTGGCGCTATAGAAATAAACTGAATTGAAAGAAGAAATTCTGGAAGGAAATCTTTATCTCAAGACTAAAAAGTTGCCCATGCAATTTAGAGAAACACGAACATGTAAAATAAAAACAAAAAACAAACCAGGAAGTAAAGAAGACAAGCTCATCCACCCGAGACATGTTTTCATACATTTTGTTGTTGATTTTTGTTCCCTGTTTTAGTAATATTACTTGATCAAACCTTATGTAATATTCTACAGTGTCAAATAAATAATAAAAGCAGGTAAGAGTCATGCTAATATCATACCGGATCAATATCTGCAATTCTCAAAGCTGCATTATTTGTATGGTATCGTCATTAATCCTCTATTCATTTACGACTCTTTGCTGTGCATTTTGGGCTCCGTCAAAGAACAAGAAAAAAATGAAACTACTCTTTAGAGAGGCTATCGGTTTTAGACTGAGAGGCCTGACAGAGGTTCCCCTGCATTGAGTGTTGTTTATCAGCCTTTTAAACTCTTTCATTGTTTATGTTTCCCCAGTAGTGTTGAAACAAACCCCTGAGTATTGTTTCTTCAATAAAAGACCCTTCATACTTGCAGCAGTAGAGTCCAAATCCATGCAGAACGTCTAATCTTTTAAATCATTGTCACTGGACAGCTCATCTTGAAATGATTAAAGTAAGAAAGTCCTGACCCAAATCCAAGGCCAACAATTTTCTCCTGTTTCGTTTAAGACCATTGTTTTCCACATTTGCTCTGGGTTTACTTTGCCAAAATATGTCGAAAACGCAGGAAAAGCAGCCAGTTGCAAAACAAACTGATGAGTTTTTAGCATTTAGAAATATTCCCTTGTTGGCATACACTGTAGCTAAAGTAAAGTCTAATCAATGCACCTGAAAAAACGAAAATAAGGGCAAGAAAACGCTGAGCTTTGAATCTGTGCTGATGTAATGGATGATTGATGGAGTCAAACTCAGCTCATATGGGACGGACTGATCCAGCTGTGTGCTTCTTTGACCGTAGGCCAACCATTGGTGGAAAATACTGTCTGGGAGAAAGAAAACGCTTCAGGTCCTGTAATATTGATGTAAGTTTGGCTCAGTGTTTATCATCACTGCTATAAATGTGTCCTTACACGTTCGTCTATAGTACTCACATTCATTGAAATATGATTTACTTGCATACACTGTTTGAATGCATATAGTTATTTTAAATAATATGCCTATTTTTATAAAATACAGGAGTGTCCTGCAGGCTCCAGGGACTTCAGAGAGATCCAGTGCTCTGAGTTTGATAGCACTCCTTTCAGGGGGAAATTTTACACCTGGAAACCGTACAGAGGAGGTGAGGATGTATTTGTTTGGTTTCTGCTGAAGCTTAGTGGGATTTTCTATCTATCAATCATTGTAGCAGTGGATGCCCACTGTCTCTCTCTACACTTATAATGATTCATATAAATGAAAATTGTTTGATTTCCTTGTGTCTCTTTTTACTAATGAGACAAGAGGACACAAAGTTTCCCTCCGATGGATCTGTTTCCACCCAACTCTGCTCAGTTTATTTATTTAGCACCAATCAGTGTTATTTTCATCAACAATGACGAAATTATTCAGTTGATTCTCCTTTTTTTCATGAGGATAATGAGAACTGACAAGCTAAACATGAATCTTTGATGGCGAAGACATGATGAGTCATGGGTGTCAGTTCGTTGACAGGACGAGAAAAAAAATGTTATTGGGTGGTCTGTCACCGGTTTAAAATGCATCATTCTGCTGTAATCTACTAAGCAGTATCAGCCATGCTGCGTCCTGTTTGATCATGCCGCCCACCTGGCGTGCAGAGGTGCACATTCTACATGACTACAGGTGGACCATCGCAGCAGCAGCAGCAGGGATGGAAATAATCCGGAATCATCTGTATTATTTTCAAGATTATTTTCAAGCTTATTTTTAAGACTGACGAACTCTGCTCTAGGCTAAGGGTGATGGCCGCTCTGATCTGATGGCCCTCTGAGCCTGGTTCTGCTGGAGGTTTCTTCCTGTTAAAAGGGAGTTTTTTCTCTCCACTGTCACTACAAGCCTGCTTAATTTGAGGGATTAGATAGAAAACTTTGAATCAATTTGACTGGATGATCTGGTGAACTTTAAAGTGCCTTGAGATAAAATTTGTTGTGAATTGGCGCTATTCAAATAAACTGAATTTAATTGCTCTTCCAGCTGTGCTTGTGCAGAAATGCATCTTTGTGCGCTATTAGCTCCGAGTCAGGGCTTTACATTCCACAGTGATGGTTCGCTCTTAGCTGTATGGCTCTTCCTGCTCTCGCTACTTAATAAACTATATGTGGCTGATCATCCTCTGCCAAGCGTAAAAAATCCTTTTTTCTAACTATCAATATTTTATTTCTTCCAGCTCACAAGAGGTGATGCAAAACCTACTTTAATTTTTAACAGAAGGAATCCCTAAATTATATCCAAAGCAAATATTTCACTGCAACCTGTTAAATCTGATAAATGTAGTATCTAGGCAAGAGCTGTCAGTCTGGTAAGGAATATTGATGTTATTCAAAATTGTAAACTTTAACTTTTAAAAATTGAAACGTAAAACCGACTAAAACCTTTTTGAGTTTTAGTCCACTAAAACTGACTAAAACTGTCACATATAGTAATGACTAAAATATGACTAAAACTAATAATTGGTTTCGTCTTAAAGACAAAAACTGAGACTAAATCTATCCAATCCAGTCCACTTTATTTATATAACCCATTTAAACAACAAAAGGTTTCCAAAGTGCTGCACTTGCAACAAGGTTAATATAAAACAATAAACATAAATAAAACTGTTTAATACAATAAACACAGTAAAATAAATACAAAGCCACAGGGGACCACACAACTTACAAAATGGTAAAAGCCAGAGAATAAAAGTGACATTCCACAGTGGGGGCCATACGTACATCAAGGGGCAAAGCATTCCATAGCTTAGGGCCAACAACGGAGAAGGCTCTGTCCCCTCTGGTTTTCCGATTTGTCTTAAGAGTCACAAGCTGAAACTGGCCCTCAGACCTCAAAGCGAGCAGGGGATGGTATATTGGGATGAGGTCTGCTATGTACTGAGGTGCCAGTCCATTCAATGCTTTGAAAATAAAAAAACAATATGTTAAAACCAATTATAAACTTAACTGAGCCAGTGCATTGGGGTGATGTGTTGACGTTCTTTGGTGCCCGTTAAAAGTCGTGGCCCAGCGTTCTGGACTAAAGGGCTGGTTATATTCCACGCAGCGGCGTGTCGCATTGAGCTTGTCGCAGATGCGAAAAGATCTAAGATGGCTGTAAAAAAAAAAAAACTTGCACCAATTTACAAGACGTCATCTTCAAGAACTTTACCAAGACAGTTAGAAAATCTTGTCAGATTGGTTTAAAGTTTTATATCTAAGGAAAACCAGCTGATCGCATCGAAGCAATTTGTGTTTCCATCAGCTTTTTCTAATAAGCAGCTTTTTCATTTTGAAATATTGACAAATGACAAAATTCTAATATTTTATATTTTATATAAATTCAGATATTTTATGTTTGCCTGAAGTGGTTTTTGGCTTTTGTAAAAAAGAAAGGGTTGATGCACAAAATGTGAGATGGAAACATTTTTTTTTTAAATCAGTTCTGATGCAGTGAATTTGTACTCACACGTCAGCTGTTTCTGATGTCAGTGTTTTCCATGATGTTCCTGTTATGCGTATAAACAAGGCTGAAAGCAGCATTGCCATTACTAGCGGACATGTTAACCTACTGTAAGAGCAGCTTCCCTGATTCGCATTTACTTTTGCCAAACTTTCAAAAGTTTGCTTAAAATGAATATTTCAGTTGAATGAGAACACGGCTATTGACTCTACAGCAGGGGTAACCAATTAAAAATCAGCAGGTTACGAATAAAGAAAATATACAACTAGTAAAAAAAATTATAGTCCGTTACTTCAAACAGAATTTAACATTGAAATAAAATGCACGTGTTTATGCATCCATGTTATACATTTAATTTTTAAATAAAAAATATAAAAATAGAACATTTTTCCATTTTAAAATCCAATTTGTTTTTGAAGTATACAACAACAATATTTCAGTTTGTTATATAGACAAAGCCCACATAAAGCCCATATAAAGGCATTCTGGGTTTGAATGGCGACAATGCCATTGAAAAGCACACATCAAACTGGATCCATATTTATTTCTGATTCTGTTCATGGTGGAGAATCCTGCTTCACAGCAGCAGTTTGAGCCAGACATACTAAACTTTTCACTTGTCACCAGTTCACTGCAGTTCTTCCAGCAGTCCAAACTTTCTCTGCTCTCTTTTTCTCATTATCTTCTCCTTCTTTCCCATCGCCCGGCTTGCCACAGGTTTGCCTGCTGGGTCTAAAAGTAGCAGCAGCAACCCAGACTGACAGCAGCTTATAAGCTAATTTTTATCACGTGCAGCCTGGTGCTGGACTCTACAAATGGCTTTACCGTACAAACAGGAGAAGCGGCGTAAGATGTCGTCAGACATCATGCAGTAATGTTTTAAATCAGGTTGGGTCTGGATTAGCCAGCAGGTAAGTTCGGATCCACTAATCTGTGACCTCTGCTCTACAGCAATCCCGCACACCAGGGATAGATTTTCTGCTCACAGCCCCCTTTCTGTTTCCTTAGCGAAGTGAGTATTGAACTCTTGGATCAGGTACTTGCTAGACACATGGTTTCCCTACGTACCTCACTATGTAGCCTGAGAGCCCCTTTACTGAGGGGTAGCAAGCCAGAGAAGTGCTAGCTGAGATTTGGAAAACAGAAGGAATTTGTTCTAAACTGAAAGTGACATCTGCGAGCACTTTGGATTTGAACTGAATGACAACATGAACCACTTAACTTGTGTGAGGAAATGTGATCTTTAAAACGTAATTTAAAAAGAAAGCAATTTGTAAACCTCAATCTGAAAAGTTGTGAAGATAGAAAGTAAAAAAAAAAACAAAAAAAAAATGATTGGAGAAAATAAAATCAAAGTTAGTCTCAAAAGATATTTTCATTAAAAAAGATTTTAAAAATGACTCTCTGGGTTGCTTTTTTTTTTTTATTTTATTTCCATTGACAGAAACATGCTCTTTGCTTGCATTAATACTGGAACAAAAACACATATTTTGCATTAGTTGTTACTTCGGTTTGCTGTACCTGCTGGAAACACGTCTAATTCACATTTACTTTTTTCCTAAGTTTTAAAAGTTTGCTCAAAGGTAACATAAGAATTGGATGGAGAAGTGGTTAATGATGTACTGTACGCACATCAAACCCTAGTAACTTTTTATTGTTGGAAAACTGTCTTGTTTAACGAGGGATGGACTGGATTTGTTTTTGGCCTTCTGTATCGCTCTAAAAACGTTTTGTAAGGCTTAGTTGCATGTAAATGTAGCAGGATTCAAATAAAACATGACTCTTAAAACAAAGGCTCTAAACAGTACTAATTAAAACTCAGTGAGGGGCAGAGGAGTTGGAACAGTGTTTTTAGTTAATAACTAAAGGATTCATGAAATAAATAGATGTAACTTGTGCTTATCTAATGCTTGATTTATGGTGACAGTGACAGAGGAAGCAGGAGTTTGTCCTGCAACCTAAGGGCCAGCGGTTTGAACTCCAGCTCTGTTTGTTTCAGTTTGTCCATCCAAGAGCAGGATGAATCCCCAGCATTGCTTACTAATGGAGGTCAGAGTTAGCTTCGCTTCTGTCAGTGTGCGCCGGGGCAGCTATGGCTGCAATGTAGCTCACTGCTATCAGTCAATATAGTGTCCAGTTTAGACAGTTTAGAGTCCCCTGACTTGAAAAGGCACTCTATAAATACAGCTCATTTATCAACATTTTGATAATAAACAGCATTTTGAAAAAAATATCATATTTGACCTGAGGAGGCTGCTCAGTGGTGCAGTGGGTAGCACTGCTGCATTGCAGCAAGAAGGTTCTGAGTTCGATTCTCTGCCTTTTTTTCTTTCTACAGTACATGGAGTTTGAATGTTCTCCCTGAGCATGCATGGGTTCTCTCCGGGTACTCTGGCTTCCTCCCATTGTCCAAAAGCATGACGGTTATTTGGTTTCTCTAAATTCTCCTTAGGTGTGAGTGTGTGTGAATGGTTGTTTGTCTCTGTGTTGGACTGGCGACCTGTCCAGGGTGGACCCCGCCTCTCGCCCGTAGACAGCTGGAAATAAAGTGACAGAAAATGGATGGATGGATGGATATCTAACCTTCAGTGTGTAAGATTTACCTCCATCTAGTGCTTTACTAAATTAATCAATCTAAAGCAATGCGCTGGTGCCTCCCAGCAAGCACCTGAGCATACTTTAGCAGAAAGCCTGAAACATTTGCGTCTGTTTTCTCTCTTTCATTTTCCCTACCTGGTAAAGGCTTCGCCGATGTCATTTGCTCCCTGTTATTACTTCTTTTATTTTTATGGTTTGTTTCTAGTACTAACGGTAGAAGGTAGAATAATCTATGGTTGTTTCTGGTTGTTTTTAACTCCTCCCCCACTGACAACACATTTTCAGATACAGGTTTCAGCTACCCTGATCAAAAACGGGGACGCACCACGGCGTCTTTCACCTCCCTCTATGGATTTAAAAAAATACTAGTTCTAAAATGACTCAATAACTATACAGTGGTTTGCCAGACTGTGTGTTATTTTTAATAGGCTGAAATGTTTGGGAATCCCTGCTCTAAGCAAGTTTGTTAAAGCCATAATATCAGCTATTAGATCTAACAGTTTTGTGTCAAAAACTGATTTATTATTCTTTAATTCAAATTAAAAGAGACAGTTGAAAAGAAAATCATCCTAGAGGACAGATTCCATGTTTCTTTCTGGTGGTTATAAATTATCACTCATAATTTAGTTTGATTGTTTTCACTTTACGAGGTTCAGAGACTTTTGAGGCCCTTCCTGGTCTGCAGAATGGATTAGACAACCAATAAAAACCTGTGCATCTTGCACTTTCATTTAAATTGGATGCATTTATTCTCTAAACCTTTAAAGACATGTGCTTTTGTTTTTTTGCTGTTAGTTTTGTGCTTTTTAAATAAACTGAATCCAAGCTGCTTGTTCTGTATGTGCTGGAGTGAAGCGACCCATTACCCGTCCTGTCTGGTCTGCAGATGCCGGCTGCAGAGATTCCTCACATCCCAGAGTTTCTCCGCGGGAATTTCTCATTCCCGCTGAACGCCGGACAATGAAAACTGGATGTGAAAGATAGTTTGAATGACATGGCTGGTTTAATTTCAAACATATTGGCTTGCAGAGATGCACGTTAAAATATTTCCAACAAATGGTCTTTTCATCAAGTCAGCTGAGTTTTCAAGAAAAAAATCCCTCACAGCTGTTAGAATGGGGAAACGGCCAAAATCCTCTTTTCCTTGTTAAAGTCAAATAACCCCTCTCAGGCTCTTCTCTGCTGGGACTTCCTTCTTTTACGTCGCCCACTTTCTCCTCTAGTTTTTCCATCCTCTCCAGTTCTTAATTTATTCAGTCTAGCATCATGCCATTTCTTCTTCTCACTTCTATCCTGAGATGCAAAACAGAAACAGGCAGTTTATTACAGCCCAGGCAGCCAAGGACAGCTCAATTATTAAAGCAAAAAAAAACTGTCTTTTTTCCATCAAAAAAGCTGTTGCGTGTCAATGATTTCAGGCTAGCAGCCTTCAGATTCCACCTTGACACTTCAGACTCCACCCCTGAGAGCTACGACTGCCCTGCCAAAAACTCAGCACCATGGGAGTTGTAGTTTTCCTAAGGTCAGACCAATTTATTGTCTGTGAGTTCGACTGCTGCATGCCAGCACAAACAAACCTGGACGATGTCAGCAGCAGCTCTAAAAAGAAGCTGTTGTTTCACACATGAATGAAGATTTGTAGCAGTGCTGCGTTGAATGCGCCAGTGTTTAAACATGATGGTTGATTTGTTGTCATTTTTTCATTTTTATTGGCTACTAAGAACACCCCTGTACATCTCCAAGATACTAAATACTAAAGCTTTAGGTTAAAATGAAGTTTGTCCAAAAGAAGCTGCCAGAAACTTGCAATTAATTGTCCTGTTTAACTTATTATCATCAGTGTGTACACTAATAGAAAGCCAGGAGTTTTGGGCTATTTGCTGGAGTGGAACATACAGTTGTGTGTTAATGCCAAGCCAACACTAAAACACCAGCAATGACACTCAGTTCTTGTAGCCATAAAACCTCTGTCCTGAATGGGAAAGATGGTTTTAGAAAAACAGTGAACAGCTTCGGATTGTTGGGAGGTGTTAGAAGGAGCTCTGTCACAAGCCCTCAACAGAAATGCCTCAAACCAAATGTAAAGCATGGTAGTGGTGTTCTGGTGAATAAGGTCATGATGGGACTAGGGCACAGTGCAAGACTCACTTAAATCTCATGAGCTCCTCTGTGCACCAAGGTGTTAAATCTGTTTATTAACAGCAACCCTAAACACAGAAACACAGTGGTTATAAGAAAGGAATCAAGAACTTGTTTTACAGGAACCTTCAAGCCAGGATACACACACACACCTACAGGGCTTCTGTTTCTTCTGAAAGGACCAACACTCAGTGTGACGTTAAAGTTACACAGCTACAACTTTCTTATCTAAACGATTAGGACAATTAATCGGAATAATGTGAAATAATCAACTATTAATAGAATTGTCAATTAATTTTACTACTGATTAGTAGCCATTGATATGCTTTTAGCCAACATAGCAACCCACTTGGAGCAGTGATTATACCAACATTGTTAGAAAAACATTTAAACATTTTCCATTTTGGATGAAAACCTTTTTTTGTCCATCAGTATTCTCTATCCAGAATGCCTAAAGTGAAATAGTTTTAGTTTCACCTGGTTTAAATTTTGAAAATAAATTTCTATGAAGAACCTTTTCTCTATACAAGTGTTATGGTAAATGGCATGTACTTATATAGCGCCTTTTTTCAAGTCAGGTAACTTGACCAAAGCGCTTTACACTACATTCTTTAACCCAGTGGTTCCCAAAGTGTGGGGCGCGCCCCCTAGGGGGGGCGCAATGCCATTGCAGGGGGGGCGCGGGAAGCGGTATGGATGAATGAAGAAAAAAAAAAAAACAGCGCTTGCTTGACTGAGCATAATGGACAGTTGTGACACTGCAACCCAGATTTGAGAAGATCTACAGCAAAAAGCAGGCTCACTACAGCCACTGAAAAGATGGGAGGATTAAAGTACAAAGAAAAAACTCTCAGGGAGCTGTTAAATGTTTTCACTGCATTTTGCACAGAGGCTTTTTTAATGTATAGATTATAGCAAAGTTAAATATTGTTACAAATAAAAAAAAAGAAATATGTTTAAAATAACACAGACAACAAATAATCCTCTTGTAATCTACATTATAGAACTATGAAATTTTATTGTATTGTAATCCAAAGGGGGGCCCAGAAGAAAATCTTTGGGAACCACTGCTTTAACCCATTCACTCACACACTGATGGTGGCAAGCTACATTGTAGCCACAGCTGCCCTGGGGCTCACTGACAGAAGCGGGGCTGCCGTACACTGGCGCCACCAGGCCCTTTGACCACCATCAGTAGACAATGCAGGTGAAGTGTCTTGCCCGAGGACACAACGACAATGAAAATCAGAGCCGGGCTTGAACCGTCAATCCTTCGATTTCAGGGCAAACTCCTACATCCGACGCCACTGTCGCCCTGTGTTAATCAATTAATCAACAAAAAAAAGTCAACAGATCAGTTGAAATTCCCAAATATTCATTAGTTACAATACTAAAAAGGACCTTTTAGAGTGGTGCAGAATAAAAGTATTTTAAAAAATTGCATAAACAAGTGTTTTGTAAATTTTTGACTGGTCCAAAAAATATAAATATTTACTTCTGGTTAGAAAGCCAACGTCAGTACATAACGATTTTGCACCAATATGGTTGAGCCACTTGAAGTCAGATGATACAGAGCTAAGGGGTTGTGAAATGCCAAGAGCTGCATGGTAGAGATGAGAAATGGCTTCTTCTTCACGTTTGATTTGTCAAGATTCAAACTAACATAACAAAAAGCAGCAAAAAAAGGGTAAACATCGGTCAGGCTTTGGTGTAGAAGTGGCTTAGAGAAATGTATCTTATAATTACGTATAGCACTTTTGTCCTGGCACTTTGGGGTTTCAAGTGCTTCATAAATAAATCTGTTATGGTAAGATATGGTTAATGTTGGCAGGCCTTGCAAACGGTATAATTGAAGGTTGGAACAAGAGCAGTTGTGCTCCACCTACTGGCAGGGAGGAGTTAAACTTAAACTTCAAGCCATCCAATCCTTCCTGCTATAACGAGTATCACAGCCTCTTTTGACCAACTTAACTGTCAGGCTTGAATGTTAATCATAAGATCCTCTGGAGTTTTCTACTGCCAAGTTAGAGAGAATATCACAGGTAGTTTAGCTTGAGCTGAATTTTGGCATCAACAAACACAATGACCCCAAGCTTAAGAAAAGCAGCCCAACGCTATAATTCCCTCTGAACCAAACTTTATATTTGACCCAGTAAGTGTTGATCTATCCCCTCAGATGGATCAGCCCACACAGAGCCTAGGTAGCCCCAAGTGTTGAATACTGACTGAAAAATGATTAAATATACTTCTAATTAAGCTGCTGCTTCGGTCAGAGGTTACAAAGTGTTGTTTTCAAAGATGGTAACTCATTGCCTAAAGGGGAGGCCTTCAACAGGAGGTAATGCATGGGGGTTGCGAAATCTTTGCTTGATTACGCATTTTTTTATATTCTCCCTGCATTTTTTCCACTTATTGAAATGTCTTTAAATCCACATTAACATGAATTTAACACACTGTAGTAAACAGATAAATGGAGGCAGAAGATGTCTTTCAGCCATCAATGCACACATTCAGCGACACACAGGAGCTCTTTCAAGCTGGACACCATTTCATTCACAACACCTGTCCCATCAACCAGGAATCAGAAATACTTTAATAATCCCAGGGAGAAATTACTTTCATATTATGACTCCATCTGTAATAGTGACTATAGGACCAGTTTGATAGAACACTATTTCATACCATATATATATATATATAATTAGATGGGTCCCGCCTCCATCTTGCCATCAGTTTGGGGGTCCTTAGCCTGGAAAACTTTGAATATCCCTGGCCTGAAGCGTAGAGAATCCCGAGCCTCTAACGACCAGAGAGGGTCTGATTCTGCACAAACGTCAAAGATGAGGCATTGGCAGTTTTTTGTCACTCAAAACGAGAAAAACAAAAATTGCAACTCTAATGATTACTGTTAACACATTGGCCAATATGATTCTGATACAGGGGTTGAAATGTAGTGGTTCTGTAACAGACCCCTGATGGACACCATCAGTTGTTGCTGATGGATACACAAGTGAAACCATTTAACTGTGATCTTTATTATTATGATTCACGTAGAACTAGTGGTGTGTTGTATCAGAGAAACCGCAGAAAATCCTCCTAAAACAACAAACAACCTTCCGTATGTTTGTCCTTTCCTGTCTTAATGTGGGCATTGTATGTACATTAACACTCTACGTGCTGGTTTTGTGGTTTTTGTGTTTGTCCAGGTGGGGTGAAGCCCTGCTCTCTCAACTGCCTCGCAGAAGGTTACAACTTCTACACAGAGCGAGCTCCCGCCGTGGTGGACGGCACGCCGTGTCGAGATGACTCCGTGGATGTTTGTGTGAACGGAGAGTGTAAGGTCAGTTGAAATGAGTTTTTTCAAGCACATCCATGCGAGTGTTTCATTTCCAAACAAAAAGCCATTAAACGTGAGGAGGAAGGTTTAAACAGAATCACCAGAAGATTGTCTTCATCTGGGATAACGTTGTTTGTACTCACTTTGAAGCCTGAACATCTGCAGCTGTGGGGCTTACACGCCAACCGGTGTTGCTCATCAGAATCAGCTGCTCGAGACGATAAAACTGTTGTTAGTTTGGCAGCAGACTAAGAATCCCATTAATGGTCTTAATCCCGGCTGTTAATGAAAACAAAACATTGCTTTGCGGTGCTCTTTGATGAATCGGTGACCACCTGGTGTTCCAAATGGTCTAGCGAGCCCATCTGACATCCACGTGGTCCATTTGTTGAATAATCGCTTTTCTTAGAAATGAAACACAGTTTCTAATTTAGCCGTTTTGTTTGTGAACAAATTATAACAATCCGTTCAGATATGACTGACATCCTAACCTCTGTTTTAACCTTTTTAACCTCACCTTAGCTCCCTTATTTAATGTGTCTCTGAGGTTTTTTAGACTGTGGAGCTGGAGGTGGTCTGAAATCCAAAAAGACGGTTTTGTTTATCAAACCCCCCATTTTTTTTTTTGCCTCTTCCTCATTTTTTTTTCTCCTGTGCTCTGTTCTGCAGGAACTCAGTGACCTTCCAGCTCAATTGTTAGTCTGTCTGTGCTGCAGGCTGGCTTTCAATCCCTCCTATTTTCTGCCCTTTTCTACTTTCCGACTTCCTTCACATCGATTTTTTTTTTCTTGCAGTGTTTCTTTCTACAAACCAACCACTGCGCTTTTTCTATTTTAGCCAGCTCACGCGTATGCATTCCTCTTTTGTTTTAGCATTCATTCACTTAGATCATCAAAATACAAGATGGTTCTGACAGTTTTTGAAAGGTTGCAGCATTTTTCCCTGACTTATCTGTAAATATGTAATCCAGTTAATTAAAATCAGATGTTTCTGCAGAGATACTGTAATGTTTGCACTGCTGCTTTGCAGTAAGAAGACATGAGCATTTCTGTTCTCCCTGGGCATATTTTGGATCTGTTATTTGTTGGGGTTTTTAGCATAAAATCCCCTCAGACATTAGTCTGCATGCACAGTTGTCTGACTACAAATGTATGGCTACTAATAAATGTGCAAAGGTGAATAGTATGAAAAAGAGAGGCTGGAGAAATCTCTTCTCAACGCTGTCATGTTTTTTATTGCCTGATTTAAATCAGATTTCAAGCTTTTCTGTCACACTTTATTGAGTCAAAGTTCCAACAAATGGGAATAACAGAGTAAATCAGAAATCTGCACCAATAGACCTGTTAAGAGTTTCCTATTTTGATCAGGTGCCAAACGATTTGAGCTGAATCCCCAATAAGACACATAAATTAGCTTCCTGGATTATTTCTAATTGCACAAATAAGAATTATGTGTCCAGTTTTAATGTGTCGCGTTGTTCGACATGGGTACGTTGTCCCAGTAAATTACTGGGATTTATGTCTAAAAGCGACTCATTGGTGACCGTAATATAGTTCATTGGGCCAAATAATAAAAGGTCTAGATACTTACATTTACAAACCCTTGCCTGTGGAAGCTGTGTAACCTTTGTTCCAACTCTCAGCTGAATTTTAGATATAATAAATATTTTTTTAGGTTATTACTCCAAACTTGGTGCGTATCAATGCTGCATTCCTAAAAATGTCATATGTAACTTTAGAGAGTCAGCTCCGTCACTGAATGCATCATGTGACCTAGAGCACTGCTTTATGGCAGCTTGAGCACTAGAGCTAAAAGTTTATGTTGGCCAACTAAACAGAGATAAACCACAAAACAGGCTTAAATCAGAGATAAAGCTTTCACTTAGTTATTTCCTGAAAATCTTTTAACATTAAGCATCTTTGTAAATCCTGTTGGCCTGCACTAGGGCAACCTGTAGTTGGAGCGCTGATGTTTTTTAAGCACCTGCAGGCCCATCACTCTGATGACATATATTTTTGGTTGTCTGATGTTGGATTTAATCTAGAGAGCTTAATCTTCACCAGTAACTTCATGACCTCTCAATCTGCTGGTCCAAAGTGATGTGCTATCAGATTCTAAAACACAAAGAAAGACTGTTTGATTTTACGGCTGTATCTGTCAGTAGCTTTCAGGATGGATAAACCTGGAAGTAACAGGTTTAGCACCCCTAGTGGCTAAAAGTGAATTCAGTTCAGTTGATTTAATGCCAACTCAAGTCACTTTATTGAGAAAATTCAATAAGAACAGACAGTTAGACTGGATAAAAGTTTTCAGTCCGATAAATAAACAGCTAGCTGCATTCAGTCAATCTCAATCTTCTCCTGGATGAGCAAATAGGGAGAGTAGACATTTGGCTGTGTAAGGTTTCTGACTCTGTAGCAATCCTTTGCACCTAGCATGCATGCAGTAACAGTGGACAGGAAGAATCAACCTCCAGCAGAACCAAGCTCAGTGTGAGCGGCCTTCTGCTGAGGCGACTAGGGGTTTCAAGGAGACGGTAGCAGACACTCAAAAGGAACATAGAAGCACTGATCTACACTCACCGGCCACTTTATTAGGTACCCCATGCTAGTAACGGGTTGGACCCCCTTTTGCCTTCAGAACTGCATCAATTCTTCATGGCATAGATTCAACAAGGTGCTGGAAGCATTCCTCAGGGAGTTTGGTCCATATTGACATGATGGCATCACACAGTTGCCGCAGATTTGTCGGCTGGACATCCATGATGCGAATCTCCCGTTCCACCACATCCCAAAGATGCTCTATTGGATTGAGATCTGGTGACTGTGGAGGCCATTTGAGTACAGTGAACTCATTGTCATGTTCAAGAAACCAGTCTGAGATGATTCCAGCTTTATGACATGGCGCATTATCCTGCTGAAAGTAGCCATCAGAAGTTGGGTACATTGTGGTCATAAAGGGATGGACATGGTCAGCAACAATACTCAGGTAGGCTGTGGCATTGCAACGATGCTCAATTGGTACCAAGGGGCCCAAAGAGTGCCAAGAAAATATTCCCCACACCATGACACCACCACCACCAGCCTGAACCGTTGATACAAGGCAGGATGGATCCATGCTTTCATGTTGTAGACGCCAAATTCTGACCCTACCATCCGAATGTCGCAGCAAAAATCGAGACTCATCAGACCAGGCAACGTTTTTCCAATCTTCTATTGTCCAATTTCGATGAGCTTGTGCAAATTGTAGCCTCAGTTTCCTGTTCTTAGCTGAAAGGAGTGGCAGCCAGTGTGGTCTTCTGCTGCTGTAGCCCATCTGCCTCAAAGTTCGACATACTGTGCGTTCAGAGATGCTCTTCTGCCCACCTTGGTTGTAACGGGTGGTTATTTGAGTCACTGTTGCCCTTCTATCAGCTCGAACCAGTCAGGCCATTTTCCTCTGACCTCCGGCATCAACAAGGCATTTCCGCCCACAGAACTGCCGCTCATTGGATGTTTTTTCTTTTTCGGACCATTCTCTGTAAACCCTAGAGATGGTTGTGCGTGAAAATCCCAGTAGATCAGCAGTTTCTGAAATACTCAGACCAGCCCTTCTGTCACCAACAATCATGCCACGTTCAAAGTCACTCAAATCACCTTTCTTCCCCATAATGATGCTCAGTTTGAACTGCAGGAGACTGTCTTGACCATGTCTAAATGCACTGAGTTGCCGCCATGTGATTGGCTGCTTAGAAATAAAGTGTTAATGAGCAGTTGGACAGGTGTACCTAATAAAGTGGCCGGTGAGTGTATATCTATGTTCCATGTTAGAAAAGCTAACAGTAAACTAGCTCCACAGGTGGCTCTGTATAAGAAAGAATTAGTTAAGCATACGAGCCATGAGCCAGTTCTCATGTCAAAAAGAGTAAGGCACACTCCCAGTAAAAGCTGAGGCCATAGCTATGTCTTGGAGAGAAACAGGACTAAGCCCTGAAAAACAGGCTCAACTTTGTCATCTATAACTGAAGGTGTTGTTGGCGGCAGCCCAATTGATGTTTCCATCCAGGATGATCTCAAAAGGCCAAACAAAACAAGGCCAGATGAATCTTTTATGACAAGAAAAAAACAGACAACATAAAGTCAGGGTTTAAACTAACAAAATTTCAGAATGAGAGAATAAAGAATGAATGAAGCAGAATGATGAAAAGAGGTCCCTATGTCCTCCAGCATTCTAAGTCTATACCAGCATAATAATAGAGATAACTCAGGACCACCTACAATTACAGAGCTCTCGCCAACGAATCTGAGCATGTTGGCCGATACACTCAGATTAAAGCCATGGCTAATAGAAAAGGAGCAGTGATCCCTTTGTGACATCTGGGCTTCCTGCCTAGCGAATTTTAGCACACTAACAGCAGTGGAAACTGTGTTTTTACCTCCTTATCTACCTCCTTATTTCAACATATACATGTGAGATGCGTCGTGAAAAAGTGAACCTTGCAACCTTACGAATGTCATTGTCTCACCAAGGCAGGCAAACTCCCTGCCACCTCAGTTAGGGCGGCATTGAGTTTGCCCGCGCTCAGGTGAGAAGCTTGATTAAGCTTTATCACAAAGGAAAGTTTTAAGCCTTGCCTTAAAAGTACACAGGGCAGTTGGTTCTACAGGACAGGAGCCCAATAACTAGAGGTATTTTAGTGTTGGTATAAATCTATACTGCTTTTTATAGTTTTCTTTAAAAAAACAATGAAATAATCCCTCCAAACTGCTTTTGTCTCCCTCAGAATATTTTACATTACTGGCATCAAATTTTGTCTGAGTGAAAACGCATTTTGTCTGATCTGAAGCAACCAGCAGCCGTATGATTAATAGGAATTTTAACAGTTGTCGTTCATTTTCTACAGTTTAGTTTCAGTTTTGTTCCCTCTTTTAAAACTTTGAGTGAAACCACCTGCTTCGCTCATCATGAAATTTATTTATGTCGACAGCTTTGAGTTCAGCAACCAGCGAGCTTTCTGTCTGTGCAGGATCAGACAAAAAAATAAAAAAAGAAAGAAAGAAACAACAGCACACATCTGGATTTTCCATCTGATATTTCTGTGTTTTGATAAAGCAGTCTGGAAGACATTAGGAGGTAATTCGTCAGCCCGGCCTCTGACACCTCTGAGCCTACCGACTGTGCCCACTTCCGCCTGTGACCCTATCTGACCTCTGCATCTCACTGGTTTCTTTTTAATCGCAGCACGTAGGTTGTGATCGGGTGCTGGGCTCGGACGTACGGGAGGATCGCTGTCGGATCTGTGGGGGTGACGGCAGCAGCTGCATCTCTGTGGAGGGAGTCTTCAACGACTCGCTGCCTGAAGGAGGTAGAAACCAAAACACTTCCTGGCTTTATCACCTTTTTCTTTTGTGGTCAGGTAGTGTAATGCAAACAACCCAGGGCGTGATCTGGACTGGAGTCAAATGGTAGAAAGTGTTTGAGTTGAATTTTAAATTTCAGCTCTGTTCATCCTTCCAGAGATTAGACACGGCCAACAGGAAGCATTCACTATTGGAAGGTATGCAGTACAGTCTGTAGTTGAAGCAAAATGCACATTTTGGCTTTTACTACCCTGGGTTAAAAGATCTTCCTGGAAAAATAGCTTTTTGGAACATCAGCAGTTGAAAATATACTTTCAATAAAAAATGCATTCATAGAATAACCGCTCTAACCTAGTTTAACTTTTAATCAACATCAAGGATTTTATAGGGTCTTCTCATATTCTACTATTAATTTTATTTTATTTACTATTAAACGACAATGTCTAATAATATAACAGTAGAAATAAAAAAAAAAATCATAGTTCAACAAAAGGCTATGTTTCATCTTTAGTCCTTAGCCAGATGTAAAAAGGCACAGTAAAAAGATGTAGAGCTAATCAATACATGGTGAGAACAATTATAAGCATGCACTTAACAGCAGCAGTGACGGAACAATAGGAAGAACAATGACGTTATAAAGATTTGCAGGATCAAGGGTTAAGAGTAATTCATAAAGTTTCATTAAAAACATCCACAACTTTGAATAAAGCAATAGAATTTTTAGCAGGAGACACTAGAAAACAGTTACATGAAGAACAAAAAGAACCAAAAAAACAAAACAGGTAAGCTACTGACCTAAGCTTGCTTTAAAATCAGTCAGATGGGTGGATATCTAACAGCCTAGACTGTTTCTCTATGAGAAGTTCATGGAGAAGTGGAACATATCAAGATTGTAAGTCTTTATTTCTGTTTATTTTATTCTTTTTAATCCATTTCCAATAAAAACACAACATTATACACTTTAGCTGTAATCCAGAGTAAGCTCTGAAACAAATTCCTGCATTCCCTGTTTTTTTATGTTTTGTTTCAGAAAGTTAGGCAGTCATTTCACTGAGTAAATTTATGACAACAAATTACCCTGTGACACAACTCTGCTACTGCGCAGGGTTATTTGGAGGAACCCAACTTTAAGCCAAGATCTGCAGAAGGAATTATTATAAATGTGTCCTTTTCCACTCTTGAAATTAGATATTTTATCTTTTCCAAATATCTCTTCTTAACGTGAACTTTATTAAAAATGTCAGATTTTGATATTTTCAGCAGGAACTTTCCTGTTGCTACCACACACAATATGAAATATCATCTGTATGAAGATGATGTGCTACACATGAAATATGTTGCAAAATCACATCATTATTGCTACCACTTATGTGGCATGTAAATACATATTTAATGCACACAGAACGTTATTGGGCATTTCTGTTATTTTTGACCCCTAATTCAAATTGAGGGTGTTTTTCTCACATTTATTGGCAAACGTTATGTTTAAAAGTTTAATTTATATATATATATATATATATATATATATATATATATATATATATATATATATATATATATATATATATATATATATATATATATATTTTAAATCTATTTTTACATCCTATATCTTTCTATTAATCCCACATTTATTTCTAAATCTTACATCTGATAAATATCTTATTAGATATAATGATATAAATCTTGAATCCAAATATATATTTAATGTTAACTCTTAATTTTAAATCTCAGACTTTGATATCTGTTAAACTAAATATGGCAATTAACTATTCCTCCAGAAAACAGCTCAGTTTGTGGCTAGTTGTCCAAGGCGTAGGAACAGAAGAGATAAGGAGGCATCCGTTGACTCCATCCGCCTTTCCTTCTTATTCGTGGCTATTAGAGGCCTATGTTTAACCATGGAGAATCACATTATTCATGTTCCATTGATGACGACTTCTTATATTTTCATAGTTGTGCTAAACTCAGAGTTGATTAAATGCAGATTTATTTTATTTTTATTTATATCACCTGTTCTTAAACTGAAAAGTCTGAGTAGAGAGGAGAGGGGTGGAACAACTAGGAGTATCGGTTCACTTCTCAGGTTAGGACGGCCATTCTCTCTGAAAATTAATTAACCATTAATTAACTAAAAATGTTAAATAGAAATTCCGGCTTGAAGGACTATTTTATTTCTATTTTAATTTGTCCATTTAACCGACAAAGGAGCCTCATCAGAGCGTATTTATTTACTATTTCTGGATTTTTGCATAAATATACTTTGCTATTTTGTTTAAAATCGTTAACCAATGAAACTCTTCCTGCAGCAGCTCTTTATTCCGATAACTTATTGCAGACTAACCGGTTTAGGTGGCATTAAGTTGGACAGACAACACAGATCTCATGCGTCCAGCTAAGCAGTAACATTAGTAACATTAGCTGCTGTCAGAGTAAGCTGATAGATAGAGATGGAGGACTCACCATAACTCACTTAGCCCCCTTTCTACATATTTAAATATGGTGAAACATCTATATGTTTACTCTAGAAAATGCTCCATCATCTCTCTCCCCTTCTTTTCCTAAGCATGAAGGAACAAAGGTGACAAAGAAAGGATCTTGGATTAATGTGTGAGACCCAGATAGCACAACAGCTTTGAAAAAGTTTTGACCAATCAGCTTATTGCCATTTCATTTCTGGGGAAGATGTTGCGTCACATATGCTGTTGAAGATTCTCAGTCATCCAGGTCCTTGTCTTTCCAAAAAAAGAAAGTTAAAAACAATCCACTGGACTTTCTTTCCAAGTTTGAAGACGTTTCGCTTCCCATTCAGGAAGCTTTTTCAATTCCAAATGTCAGGAATAGGGGTGAGTTTGAGGTTTAATACAGTAGGTCATCAAAACCTTGTTTTTGTTTTGAAAGCATGCAAATTGAAACGGACGAAGGGGTCCATTGCTTTGGAATGGGGATTGTTTTGCTTCTGTTGTCAGCCTGCAATACCCCATACCTGTCTAAGTGTCTGTAAGGGGGGTTTATTAAAGATAATTGTTGGCCTGGCTGAATAGGCGAGGGTGGATTGTTTTTGATTTTCTTTTTATGGAATGTTGTGTCACAGTTTGTTTCAGCCTCAGCATCCAAGACACAATCTACAGAGTCATAAGCTAAAGGCTAAACTTCTTTAAGTTTGAACACTCCTTTCATCATTATGGTGTCGTTAATCTCTTTTTGAGTTTCTTTTATCAGAGAAAAGTGCTTCAGAAGTGACAGCTGAATATTGTTGCTGACCTTTCCATCTCTTTATGACCAAAGTGCACCGGTCCTCTGATGGCTACTTCCAGCAGGATAACACACCATGTTATAAAGAGCAAATCATCTCAGACTGGTTTATTGAACATGAGAATGAGTCAACTGTACTTATATGGCCTCCACAGTCACTAGATCTCAGTCCACAGAGCACCTTTGCACCTACTCTATAAAAACAACATGGCTTTGCAAAGCTAAACTGCAAGACATCTGGTCGATCATAAACCTTCTGTTTAGCAAGATGTTCTAAAATGTAGTGTGAGACAAACTGTCAGCTTCAGCTTGGTCTAAACTGGGTCATCAATACAACTGTAATCCTAAATTCAGCAGCAAATATGCAACATATCTGAGAAAAAAAAAACACAAAACAAAACAAAGCAGTGGCTCAGTTTAAGTCTAGACCTCAGCCTAGCTGTCAAATGGATATCATTACCTAAACCGAGCTTGTAAACAAGAGTGTTTGAAGATCCTCCACAACTTTATAAGAGACTATGAGGACATCTACTAAGTTTAAGTCATCAGCAAAATGACTTGGTGCTCAAATTGTCCAACTATATACTGAAAATTCTTTTAGCTTTTAAAAAAGCTTTAAATGTTTTGTTTTGTCGAAATCAGCCTAAACCTCAACTAAAGTGAGTTTAGATCAAACAACAGCTATAACGAAAATACTTTGGGTCACAATGACACAGCACAAAGTGTCTTCTCATCAACCAAACTTAAACTCCAGGCACAGGACAGGGGACGGCCTCTGGTTCCACCTAGGATTTATAACTGGGAGAATCGCTCAGTCATGTCTACAGCCAGCTTTTGACTTCTCTAGACTCCAAAAAGGCCTTCAGCCAACACTTCTCCTCTGCTGTCTGCTTCGGTGATTTAAAGGATCCCTCTGGATTTTTTGACCTGCAGCAGAGCTTTGGGGGCACTTTTTATATGTGTGGCTTTCCATTTGGTTCACCTCACACATGTGCATTTTGAGTCGCAGGCACTATGATATCCTATTTTTCAATTTGCTTTGCAGCGGAAATGTAAGGAAGTAAATATATATGTACAAACAAACTTACACATTAAGTTTCAGTGTGTATTAAGCACTAAAGTGATAATATGTGAGAAATGAAGGCAAAATGTAGTAGAAAACTGTGCATCAAAATTCAGGAATGTCTGTGCATTTTCTTTACTCTATTATTAACATGCCAAGCGATAACATTATCCATATAGAGAGAGTTTTATGACCACAGAATGAGGCCAAACCGCTGCGCCTGCACTGTATAGCTAAGAAAAATGACATGAATGTGTGCTGGATTTCAGCCTGTTTGAGAAAATAAAGAGATCTCCTAACACTGCTGTATTATCTGTGCTCCAATCTTTGCACTGATACATTAATGTCGACTAAAGGTTTCTCCCCATTTCTCAAAATCTGTCACTCAAGCAGGAGGTGAGAGGTTACTTAATTACTGTAAACAGATTTTTCTCTCAGAACTTTTCTCTGACACTTTCAGACAATATCTTGTGTGTCCAAAAAACCCTCAAGCTCCAAAGGGTGGAATCTAAAAACTGCCACTGGAAGGCGTTAAATTGTAGTTCAGCTTTTTTTATTCTGTCACTGTCCAGCGAGTTCGAGTTATTTATGGGGCTTCAGCACCTGGTCTTCAGGTTGGACGGCAGAGCTAAGCTGAAAACGGCAAAGTGAGGCAAGATTCGAGGTGAGATGATTAAAAAGAAGAAAGAAAAAAAAACATGGAGGAAAGACAGATGGTGTGACTGGAGAGAAAATTCTGTTCAGTTTATTAATATTTCTCATGTCATGTCAAGGCTCTTTACAGAGACAATTTAACCAGATCATGCAGTCGGATTGGTTCAAAGTTTTCTGTCTAAAGACAACCAGCTGATAGCACTGAATCGAAGGCAATCCCTCACATTTAGCATGTGTGTTGTGACAGTGGAGAGGAAAACTCCCTTTTAGCAGGAAGAAAACCTCTAGCAGACCAGGCTCAGTGTGAGTGGCCATCTGCTGAGACCGACTGGGGTTCAAGGAGACAGAAGCAGAGATACATAAAGCAGCTGCCAACCCTTGAGGGAGTCCTGTCCAGGAAACACACAGCCAGGAAAGGCAAGGCAAGCTTATTTGTATAGCACAATTCAGTATATGGACAATTCAAAGTGCTTTACAATGAAAGCAGAATAAATGCAAATAAAGATAAAAAAGCATGACTAAAACAAATAAACCAGTTAGACCTCAACCTTAAACTAATAATACCTAATTTACAGTAATAGTTTAACTTTAAAAGTCAATGGCAGTTCTAAACAAATTGTTTTTAACTTTGACTTAAAAGAACTCAGGCTTTTAATTCCGTAAAAATTCAAAAACATCCACTGGACTTGGTTTTCAAGATTTGAAGACGTTTCGCTACCTCTCCAGGAAGCGTTCTCAATTCAAATGTCTGGATCCGCAGTGAGTTTAGACATGATCCCTTCCAGATATCACCAAACCCCCCACCCCATCATAGAGGAACGAGGGACCTACCCGCTACAGCCCGTGAACAATACCTCCTTAACGACCAACCCTTAACAATCATAGACAGGTTTCAGGTATTACAGGAGACAATCCCCCCCTTAATGGCAATCCCCCCTTTATTGATTATTAACAGAAGGAGCCAGTGGAAGGACTTCAGAACCAGGCTGATGTGTCCTAACTTCTTAGTTCTAGTGAGAACATGGGCAGCATTGTTTTAGATCAGCTGCAGCTGTATGATGGACTTTCTACCCAAACATATGAAGACAATGTTACAAAAATCAATTCTACTAAAGATAATGCATGAATTAGTTTTTCTAGATCCTGCTTGGACATTAGTCTTCTAATCTTGGAGATGTTCTTCGGGTGATAAAAGGCTGACTTAGTAACAGCCTTTATGTGCCTCTGAAGGTTCAGGTCTGAGTCCATCATGAGACCAAAATTTCGGCCACAATCAGTAGTTTCTAGCTATAGTAGCTGAAGCTGTGCGCTAACTCTGGGTCTCTCTTCCTTTGGTCCGAAGATAGATCAGATGAAAATGATTACCTCTGTTTTGTTTTTATTCAGTTGTAGAAAATTATGGTGCATCCACAGACTGATCTGTTCTAAGCATCTAATCCACGCACTGATGGGTTCATAGTCACCTGGTGACATTGTGATGTAAAGCTGTCTGTCGTCTGTATAGTTATGGTAACTGATCTGGTTGTTTGCTATAATCTGTACCAAGGGGACCATGTAGATGTTGAATAGGAGGAGCTCCAGAATGGAGCTTTGAGGAACCCCACTTGTGAATCTTCTGGTCTCTGGTTTAAAGTTTCCTTCTAACACATAGAAGTCTTTGTCCTTCAGGTATGATTTAAACCAGTCCAGTAGTCTACCAGAAAGGCCAACCCAGTTTTCCAGACGCTCTAATAAAATCAAGTGATAAACAGTATCGAATGTTGAACTGAGGTCCAATAATACCAGGACTGTGGTTCTTCCAGAGTCTGAATTTATATTGATATCATTAAACACCTTAATCAGGGCAGTCTCTGTACCATGCTTGGCATGAAAACCTGACTGGAAGACATCAAAGCAGCTTGTCATTGTTAAGAAAGCATTTAACTGTTGAAACACAAGTTTTTTTTTATTAATCTTACTGATGAAGGAGATGTTATATATGGGTGTGTAGTTCTGAAGGGCTAGTTTTTTCCAAGCTTCTCTTTTTCAACAATGGTTTGATAATTGCTGATTATTAGCCTCAGGGCCAAAACACTCAACATGGGGGATGTGTTTTTGATTTGAATAAAATCAGACTTAAAATCAGATGAGAGAGTAGCTCTGAGCCAGCTTCCATGTCACAGGATGAAAAAGAACACATACAGTTAGTCACAGTAAGAGAAACAGGACTACACTGAAACATAGGCCAAGTTCCAACATCTATAAAAAAAAAGGTGTTAATGGCAGCAGCTCAGCTGATATTTCTCTCCAGGATGGAGTCACAGCCAAACAGAAACAGCGCAGATGAAGCTACTATGAGAAAAAGCAGAGAGGGCATACCTATAGACACTGAACTAACAAAAACAACAGAATGGGAGAATAGAGATAGAAAGAAGCAGAATTATGAAAAGGGGTCCCTATGTCCTCCAGCAGTCTAAGCCTATAGCAGCATAAGGATAATCTGAGCCACTCTAACTATAATGTTTATCAGAAAGGAAAGTTTCAATAATAATAATAATACATTTTATTTAACAGCGCCTTTCTTGACACTCAAGGTCACTTTACAAATAATGCAAAAAAAATTAAATAAAAAGAGATGAAAATACAAAATACAGATGCAGGAACATAAAAAAACAAAAAAACAATCATGGATAGGGAAAAGAGCAGTATATTCACAGATAAGCGAGCTGGAACAGATGGGTTTTGAGTCTTCAAGCCTTCCCTTAAAAGTAGACAGGGTCTGACCCCGAGATCTGCCTCCCATTCTACCTTTAGAAATTCTAGGAACCACTAGTAAACCTGCGGATTGAGAGTGAAGTGCTCTGTTAGGAACATAAGGAACAATCAGCTCTATATGTGAGAAGGAGGGTTTTTAATTGTTTTCTGGATCTAACTGTAAGACAGGAGAGATATGATCCGTCTTCATAATTTTCATCAGAACACTAGCAGCGGCTTATTGGAACAACTGAAGTCTATTAACTAAATATTTTGGACTTCCTGATAGTAAAAAATATAATAGTCCAGCTTTGAAATAACAAATGCATGGACTAGTTTCTCAGAATCTCCCATGGACAGGATATTTCTTATTTTTACAATGTTCCTTGCAGAGATGTTCTTTCTAAGCAAATATTTTAGGTTATCTAACTGTGAATACAGCTGCAAACTAAAGCCTCTTCTTAGCAAGTTGATGTCCCAGAATGTAAAACACTGAATAAAACTCCTTTTTACTTTCATTTTTGTTGTCTTTTTCTTCTCCCCAGAATATGAAGAAGTGGTGAGAATACCTAAAGGATCAGTGTTCATCCACATACAGGAGCTCAACATCTCCCTCAACTACCTTGGTGAGTTAAAGTTTATTTCAACAAACATATTTCTGAGAGTCTTATTCAGGTTAAAACTTTTTTGAAACTCTTTTCTTAGTCCTTAACCCTCTTTATGGTGCTAAGTTCTGTATAAGTTTGGAAAGTAGCAGACACTGCAAAAAGCTGGAGGCTTGTCATTGATTGGATAGCAACTAGAGGGGGTTAGGTGTTTAAGGATATTCCAACAGATTAGAAGAGACATCAGCTTGAATAAGTAACATCTGGTTGAATTATCCAAACAGAGCTCAAAGATAATGCATGAATGCTGACTGTTAGGCCGGGGTGGTTGCCTATAGGCCTCAAAATAGGGTGAGACAACAGAAGTATAACAGAAGACAGTGTTGGTAGCTGAAAGCTGCCAGGTCCAGGTAGACCAGTACCTGGGCTAAAGTTCGGAAGCAGCAGCAGTATAAAGTTACAGTCACAGGCATTTCCACATTAAGGATTTTTTTTTATTTCATGATGTTTTTCTAAAGTCTAAATCTAACTGTAACTTTACCTTCTAACTAGGGATATACGATATAATCGGCCCCCTATCGGTATCGGCCTGTATCTGCCTTAAAACTGAATATCGGACATCGGCCACCCCACCGATATTTAACCCGATATTTGATCAGCTTCTGAGTTTCTAAAGTCTAAAAAAAAAAAAAAAAATACTACTACTTCTTCCTCAAAAACTTATTTTTACAGACTTAAAAACTTCTAAAGACGAGGGAAAAAATATTGATACATTAAAATATCACAATATCTTCATATGCTGATATATTGCCATTTAAAAACACCATATCAATCTCTTTTACTAATGAAATATTGCTATATGTCATCGTTATGCTACGAAATACACAGAAAATTCACGAAATTTTGCCATATTTTTATATGTTGATATATTGACGCGGTATCGATCTATTTTACTAACAAACTCTCACAAGAATTTGCAAAATATCACGAGAGTTTGTAACAGAATGATGAAATTTCACAAGATTTTGAAAGTAAAATAGATTGATACCGCGTTTTTAAAAATCTACTTGATATCAGCATATGAAAATATATTTGAGTATATTATTTTTCAAAGTGTCAGAAATGGATAACAAAACTGCTATTTTCAATGACTACTTATTTTTCTCCAGCTTTAACATCAGTATCGATATCGGTTATCGGCTACATGAGTTTTAAAATATCGGCATATCAGATATCGGCCAAAATCCCAATATCGTGCATCCCTACTTCTAACCCTGTCGCTGAGTTCCAGCCCTAATGTCGAACGATGTCATCATATTAAATATTATCTGTTAAGCCAAGTAAGATCAGCTAGAACAGGGAAACCAAAGAGGTGTTTAAACATATTTGGTCTTGCAGTATTTAGAGTTTGCAGCTGGAGGACAGGTCCAGTTGCTCTGGCTGTGTAGATTACTATTAAACATGCTAACAAGACCTTAAAAAGGAATTCCTTCTCTGCCCACTAGATTGTTTGCTTGCAGTATCCAACTACTGGAGATGAAAGATTTTGGATACTTACAGCCAGGGCAGTTTCTGGATACTGATCGATAGGTTGAGATACAGGAGGAACAGGCAATTAAAACACAATGGAAAGCTGGTGTATCGGGGCTAGCAGCTGGTTACCCAAGCTGATTTATACGGGGATTTAAAATGTTTCTGCTGACTTTAGTCCCACACTGGTCCTATCTTTGAAATTACACTTTGAATTGTTTTATTGTCCCACAATGGGGTAATTCTGGTGTTTACAGCAGGAAAAAAATGGTCACACAAATGTGGACCTGAAAAAATTGAACAAGAATAACATAATACACCAGCTAGGACCCAGCAGGATTGAGCACTGACAATAACCCTGATAATTAAAGGCTATTAGGAGGGTTTGAGATTTTGTTTCTTGCAGAATTATTTCCTGATGCAGAATGACCAAACATAAATGCATTAAATCTCAGAAATATATCTAAATGTGTCTCTACCATGTGTTTCAGTCCTGAAGAGTAAGAATGATCAGTATTTTATCAATGAGAAACTCACCACTGACACGGCTCGAAGGGTCAACGCTGCTGGGACCACTTTCCACTACAGGCGGCCCGCTGACGGACCAGAAACTCTTGAAGCTCTTGGACCAACAAATATGACCCTAATTGTCTTGGTAAGAATAGGATAGAATAAATATAAAGCCGGATTTTCCCCCTGATTGGTCAAAAATGCAGGGAAATAAAATATTGCTGCTTTGCTTTTGGTCTGATTAGTTACGGCTTAGTGAGGACAATCCAGGGATCCACTATCGTTTCAACCCACCAGTCAGCAGGGATCCTATGAGTGGCTTCGCCTGGCAGTACACGTCCTGGTCCCGCTGTTCAGCTTTGTGTGCTGGAGGTAGGAAAGAAACAGAACCACCAAAGAAAAGTGGTGTTTCACTGCCTGGCCTTGGCGCTCACTGCTCTTCAGACCTTCTTAGGCCGAAAGATAAAAGCAAAAACATTCTTTTTACTTTCTGACCCATGTATACAGACCAGTCAAAACATTATGACCACAGAAACTGAGTGTTGTTCTGTTGAGTAAAACTTCAAACAGCGATGAATGAATTGAAATGGATTTTGTTGCCCTTGTTTAGGTAGTTTTTGTTTTCGTTTCACCTACTCTGACCCATTAGCTGAATGTGCATAAAATGGGGTTTAAAAAAAAAGAAGCTTACTTTTTTATCACTGCTGCTCTTTAAAAGTGAAAATGTCTTGAGAGCTGTACTGAATTAAATTTATTTTTGTATACACACAGTATTTTTTGGTTTCTTGTCACTCAAAGCTTTACCTAGAAAGGGGGGAAATATTACTGTGTTTTACTGTGATGTTTGGGTTTGTAATGTAAAAACCCTTAATGTTTCTCAATGCTTTTGAGATGGAATTGTTATTTTACTCCTTTCTTTTCCACCCTGTGATCAGGTGTCCAGATCCAGCAGGTTGTGTGTAAACGGCAGTCGGATCTTTCAGTCGTCTACAATCACTTCTGTGATAAGAAGAGCAAACCCAAAGAGAAGAGGAGATCCTGCAACACTGAGCCGTGCTCTCCAAAGTGAGTGCTGGCGGCTTCCTCACTGCATGAGAGGGAACTAGAAACCTTTGTGCATCTATGCTGTATGTGACTGCTGCATGCGAGGAGGATGTTAAAAACAAACAGCAGGCTTTTCTCTGCTTCCAGCTGGTGGACAGGAGAGTGGTCAGAGTGCAGCCGCAGCTGTAACGGCGGCCTGCGGACTCGGGAGGTGTTGTGTAAAAGGAGGATTTCTGTGATGGAGGAGAAGGTCCTGGATGATTCGGCCTGCAGCTCCCCTCGACCATCGTTTACAGAGCCCTGCAGCAACCACAGCTGCCCTCCAGAGTGGATGGCTTTGGATTGGTCTGAGGTACAAACTGTTTTTTTAATGCACGCTTTACATTTCCCTCTTTGTTGTTACTTGATTAAAGTTCACCACAAGAAAGCACAGCTGTCTGCAGAAGTCAAACCTAAGTAACTTAATGGAAATCATGATAAATATTGAGATAAGACAAACACATGATCTGTCAGAGAATATTACTTTTAGATTCAATCGATTCATGTTTAATGTGAACTTCTTTGGTATTCTTAGGAAATAGTTTATGGAAGTAAAACAGTCTCATTTAAATCTGCCTTTTTTGTACACCTAATTTTAAACGCTGAATTTTCTTAAACATTGAATTCCTTAACCTGAATTTTTATCTGGTGAAAATTTTTATCAGATGCAAAAAATTTGCCTGCAAAGAATTCAGCTGTGTTGACCTTTGGGTGAACTCAAGCCAAAGCAATCTACACTCGATCCAGTCGAGCAGCTTCTAGCCAATAAAATTTGCTCATTTGGTCAGTTTGCTGCTGGCTGCATCTTCCGGATCAAAACAAGAGCCTCGGCAGACAGGGGTGCTGTACTCACTATGATCGGCTTAGTTATTTCACCCAGTCCGATTGGATGAAAAATTCTAATGGCATTCTATTAGTAGCTAAATGACATTTTGTAATCATATCTATTTAACAAGAAAAACTCCTCATTCAGCTTCATTCAGCCTGGAACAAAGCTATGCCCAAGTGTTGTGTCACCTGAGCTCATTTC
Source organism: Cyprinodon tularosa (assembly GCF_016077235.1). Lineage (NCBI taxonomy): Eukaryota > Metazoa > Chordata > Actinopteri > Cyprinodontiformes > Cyprinodontidae > Cyprinodon > Cyprinodon tularosa. The sequence continues at coordinate 621,559 of NW_024038624.1, forward strand.
ATTGGCTAGAAGCTGCTCGACTGCATCTAGTGTCGATTGCCTTGGCTTGAGTTCACCAAAAGGTCAAGACATTTGCAGCAGAATTTTTTGCAGGCAAATTTTTACCAGATATAAATTCAGTATAAGGAATTCAATGTGTATAAAAAAAAAATCAGCGTTTAAAATATGGTGTTAAAAAATTCAGTATTTAAAATTTGGTGTACAAAAAAAGGGAGATTACATTTAGACTGTTTTTCTTCCATAATAGTCCTTATTTTATGTAGCTATAATTTCCTTTAGTCATTCTTTCTTAGTTACAATAGATTTTCTTGTGTATGAAGCATCTTATCATGCAGCAGTGGCGCTTGCATAGGAGTAATGATATCAAGTTGTTCTACAAAAGCTCCACAGGATCTTTATTTCTCTTGCATCTGCTGCCCTCTGCTGAGCAGATTAGGATTAGCACCCTCCAAGCTCCCCACCAGGCTGCCTGATGTTTTAAATATAGTTTTCCCCTTTCTGTGTGCAGTGCACACCCAGTTGTGGTCCTGGCTACAGACACCGTGTGGTGTTGTGTAAGAGCGGAGAGAGCGGCGACACGTTGCCAGACTCAAAGTGTCCCAAATATGGCCGACCCACCTCCAGGGTGCGCTGTAACCTGCAGCGCTGCCCTCCACCTCAGTGGGTCACAGGTCCATGGGGGGAGGTAAGACACCAGACATGTCTATTATCCTTTGTGTAATGTGATGATTAGTGCAGTGATGTCACAATGAAAAAGGAAACCTTTTGATCTTAGGCTTTACCGATCAGAACATGATCGAAACTATCAGGGGTGTCATTTATAAAACGTTTATCATCAATTAACATGGATTGAATTTTGCTCCATTGTTGTTGTAGAAAGAGCACATTTTGTAAATGAAAATGGGAAAAAAAAAATGGAATCTAGAAAACAAACTATGAAAAATATTCTTTAACAAAGAGACTTTGAGATGGACTTTACTCTTTTCTCAGACTTAATTTTTTTTTTTATTCATATGCATTTCTTACATTTTATCTTTTCAATTATAAGTTGTTTTTTTTACAAAATTTGGTCAAAATTTTTTTTTATGATTCTCTATTTTCAAATTTTATTTTTTTCAAAATAACTTTTTGCAGGTTGTAATTTTGTTTCCAAATTTTATTTTTTCAAAAAATTATTTTGACACCTTTTGTTTTGAAATTGTAATACTGAAACTGCACACCACCTCGTCATACATGGCATACAACTTGTGAAAACCCAAAACTCCTATCTCACAAAATTAGCATCTCGTGATAAAGGTCTCTAAACGAGCTATGCACCTATTCGTCTGAATCAACAAATGAACTCTAAACACCTGCAATAGATTCCTGAGGCCTTTAAAACTCCCATCCTGGTTCATCACTCAAAACCCAAATCATGGGTAAGACTGCCGACCTGACTGCTGTCCAGAAGGCCATCATTGACACCCTCAAGCAAGAGGGTATGACACAGAAAGATGTTTCTGAACCAGTAGGCTGTTCCCTGAGTGCTGCATCAAGGCACCTCAGTGGGAAGGAAAGAGTGTGGCAGAAAACGCTGCACAACGAGAAGAGGTGACCGGACCCTGAGGAAGATTGTGGAGAAGGGCCGATTCCAGACCTTGGGGGACCTGCAGAAGCAGTGGACTGAGTCTGGAGTAGAAACATCGAGCCACCATGCACAGGCGTGTGCAGGAAATGGGCTTCAGGTGCCGCATTCCCCAGGTCAACCCACTTTAGAACCAGAAACAGCGGCAGAGGAGCCTGACTTGAGCTACAGAGAAGCAGCACTGGACTGTTGCTCAGTTTTGCTTGTTATTTGAAAATCAAGGTGCCAGAGTCTGGAGGAAGACTGGGGAGAAGGAAATGCCAGAATGCCAGAAGTCCGGTGTCAAGTACCCACAGTCAGGGATGGTCTGGGGTGCCATGTCAGCTGCTGGTGTTGGTCCACTGCGTTTTATCAAGGGCAGGGTCAATGCAGCTAGCTATCAGGAGATTTTGGAGCACTTCATGCTTCCATCTGCTGAAAAGCTTTATGGAGATGAGGATTTCATTTTCAGGACGACCTGACACCTGCTCACAATGCCAAAACCACTGGAAAATAGTTTACTGACCATGGTATCACTGTGCTCAATTGGCCTGCCAACTCTCCTGACCTGAACCCCATAGAGAATCTGTGGGATATTGTGAAGAGGAAGTTGAGAGACTCAAGACCCAACACTGTGGATGAGCTAAAGGCTGCTATCTAAGCATCCTGGGCCTCCATAACACCTCAGCAGTGCCACAGGCTGATTGCCTCCATGCCACGCCGCATTGAAGCAGTCATTTCTGCAAAAGGATTCCCTATCAAGTATTGAGTGCATAACTGTACATACTTATATGAAGGTTGACTTTTTTGTATCAAGAAAACTTTTCTTTTATTGGTCGGATGAAATATGCTAATTTTGTGAGATAGGAATTTTGCGTTTTCATGAGCCGTATGCCAAAATCATCCATATTAAGATAATAAAAGACCTGAAATATTTCAGTTAGTGTGCGATGAATCTAAAATATATGAACAAGTTTTATCATTACATTATGTAAAATAATGAACTTTATCACAATATGCTAATATATTGAGAAGGACCTGTATACCCAGCACACAGGTGAAGTAAGCGTGAGGGTTTGCACTCTTTTACACCTAGTTTGATTTTTATCGATCACAACCTTTGTCTGGAAAGTGACTAAAGCAAGTTTAAATCCCTGTTTTGTGAGAATACAAGCTTTATAAATGATACCACAGGTTTTTTGAAAGTTTTAAAAAAGCAACCTACCAATTCCACACTGTCATTATTAAACTAAAATAGGAAAAGCCAAAAATATAAGCTTGCATGTAAAGACTACTTTGCTTCACTTTATCGTTGAGTAGTTTTAGAAGCACATTAGGCAGGAGGAACTTTAACTTCACCTCTGATATCGTTACAGAGGACTGTTGGATCATTTTTCTGTTTAAAACTTGTTTTCTCTGAATTAGGATTTAAGCCAATGATTTCTGAAATAGCTGTCTTAATGTTCCACAGCAAAACTATAAGGTCCAATCTTTCAATAGGCCATAACTATACTAGAATTCTTCTGTTTTCTCATTCGATATGTTTTTAAAACCCTTTATGAGAATCATTGTATGTTGTGTCCTCAACTGGACTTCACCTCAGTTTCTTGAAACACATGACCAAACATGCATACTTGAAATACTTTGTTATATAGATAAATTTATAGATGAGGAATCCATGTCCAGAGGCTGCAGAACCAGACAAAATAATCACACCTCCGTGTGCAAAAGAAACACCTCCACCACCTTGCGGCTAACAGGTGGTGTTTGTGCTTAAAAGCTGGTTTTGGTTTCCTTTCAGACATCTTGAATTCTTGTGGTTAATACATCCAATATATCAGCGTGCCGTCAGTGAACCTACTTCATGCTCCTGATTCAAAGACTGGCAATGAGGTTCCTGAATACACTCCGCTTATCAACCAGTAGGGGATCTTGTTTCGCCCCATTATACCTGAACCCAATAAATGTATGACAAGTGGAATCCTTTGCATATTAAACACTCTGACTAATGTTGCTGTAATTTGCACATTATGCTTCAGAACAAAGATTTTATTGTCTGTTAGAAGCTGGAATTTAAAGAAGCTCTTCACTTCATCTTAACACTGAATGACAGCTTTAATCAACACCTTCTTTATTTTCTAAGAGCTACAATGACAAATATCCTGCAATCATACAGTCCACTGTTTAATTCTTTTGCAAAGTATGTATTTGTTTTGTTTAATTGCTTGAAAAGCATTATTATACAGCTTCATACCTATTTAATAGCCAATTGAAGGCTGTCAATGTGCAAGAAATTAAAAGCCAAATCATTTTATTATAAACAATAAATTTGATAACATTTATGTAATTATTTGGCAACTCACTTGTCAAACCACACACCAAAACACTGCAGATTTTCAATGTTTTCAGATGTTTAGACCTTTTAATGAATTATTTAACAGTATAGACATCTATCTATACAACACTGATCAAGACTGAAGGTTTGTATTGGGCTTGAAGTGAAGAGAAAGGAATCTGTCAAGTACAATTAGAAAAGAATGCAATTTTTAAAACTCAGTCTGAAAAATAAAACAACTTTTGAAAATAACATTTGAAAATACTAAATCTGCAAATTATATTTTTTCGGGGAAAAACATAAAATATCAAACCTGCTTAAAAAAGTGAATCTAAACATATTGACCAAATGATTTAAATAAAATCTGAGAAAAAAGCAAAACTACCCTCATTTCCTCCTTTTTTCTATTTTTTATTAAAACTTTTTTCCAAGGTCATTATAATTTCTTCAAACGTCTATGGAGATTACATGTTTTTTTTTCTTGCACCAATAACAGAACAATATTCACTCCATAAGGATCAAACTAAAGACTTCATAACTAATTATTTTGATGTTCTTTCTATTTATTTGGGGTAATTTGAACCAAATAGCTTGAAGAGTTTAAAATTGCATTGCTTTAATTATCTTTTCTAAGGAAACCATTGTAGGTCAGTGAAAGAAAGAAAGAAAAATAGCTTTCTAGGAAAAGTCTGAAATAACAGGAACTCTGCTCAGGGCCAAAAGCCAATCAGAGTGCATCAATACTGCACTGTTGCTTTAAGAGAACATAATGAAAAAGAGGAAGTGTATGTTAGCTTTTAGGGGGGAAAAAATTTAAATAAATAATCCTTAAGTGGATTAGACAGACTCTAAAACACGCTATTTGCTGGCAGAACTCCTCAAATATGCCCCAAAAACTGAAAAAGAAAACCTTTGTATTTAATACAAACCAAAAACACACAAAAAATTTACTGCAACTTGTCACTAAGATACAGAAGACAGATTATTTTTAATGTGGACAACATTATGCTTTTTAGGTTCTCTTTTAGCATACGTCAGCGTATAAACTAAAGACGTGTAGCAAGCATTAAAATACATATTTTCTTTTTTGAAAGCAATAAAATGATTAGTTTACATTTTCATGCAATATATTATTGTGGTAAGCTAAAAAATGTTTCATTTTTTTAATGTCTAACCATGATAGTGCCATTTAGATTGAAATCTTTTTTTTTTCAAGAGGCAGCAACAAATAAAACTCTAGTTGCATAGTTAAAAGAAAAGCAACAAAGGATGAAAAACAGGAACATGTTTTTGAATCAGCCTCAAGAACTTTTAGTGTCTTTAGAGCGAAAGGACAGAAAAAAGCAGCATATGAGTCGACATTTCTCAGTGTGATTGCAGTACAGATAAAAGCCAGAAGCAGTCAAAATAATGTCTTATAAATAAAAGTTAACCAAAAAAAGAGCTGTAGAATATTCTCTCTGATTGCTCAATTAAATGCCAAAAATAGTGAATAGAGTATTCCACCTCAATGATAGTTCACTGCAGTATTTATGTTCTTAGAAACAAGCCTTTATCTCTTAAATTGACTCCTAGGAAAGGTTTAGAAATAAGTCCAGCTCCTAAAATGTTTTGTTGTGCCTCAGATCTGGGAGTGATGTTTGTGTATTAAAGGGGTTCTTGTGGTTCAGTGCTCTGCCAGGTGCGGTCTGGGACAGGAGATGCGTTCGGTGCAGTGTCTCACCCACACTGGCCAGCCATCCAACGAGTGTCTGGAGCACCAGCGGCCCGCAGCTATGCAGCAGTGCAAGAGCAAATGTGACCCCAGTCTGCCCATTAATACAGAGAATCCAGAAGGTCAGAGGACAAATTTCACTGCTGGTAATCTTCTATATCTTTCAGTTTCACCTTTTTAAACTGACAGGAACTTCAGTCACTTAAAGGGGAACACCGTTTTTTATGACGTCATACACACTCCGCTTTGTTTTAAAAAAATATAAATATAAAAAATATAGCCGTGGATGTCTGGGGGACAGTGATTCGCCTACATGTTATGAATGCTGGCGTACCATAAAGAATAAATTATGAACAGTTCAGTTTGTGCCTTCAAGTCATTACTTGGATATAACCTAACGGAATATCTTCAGAACGGCTCCAAATGACACAAGACTCATATGGGTGAGTAGAACATGATGTAATAACGTAAAATCAAGGGCCCAATGTAAAAAAAAAAAACGTTGTTCCCCTTTAAGTAGACAGCTGTTTAATGGTTCTGCTTTTCGTGTGCTAACGCAGAGCGACGCAAGCCGACATTTTTACCACAGGAAATATATTTTCATCTTTTTTCATTTATCACACACTAAGTCTAAGGTTGGTATTCCTATTGTTCCAAATGATCCATAGAATTTTATAGTTAGGGTTTCCTTAAGTTTGGCTGCATGATTGTGTGTTAATGGTGTGAAGGGGACTGAGTACACAAGCTTGAGGGATCCCAGTACTCAAAATGTTTTTTTTTTATTGCAATGCAGCAGGTGATAATAGTTACCTGATCTTATTAAGAAATGAAAAATATTATTAGTCTGACTAAATAATTGATTAGTCTTCAATCTTTCGATCATTTTTAAGGGTGCACTACTTTCCTTAATGCTGAAGCCATCTTGTTCTACCTGTAGTGAGGGAGTAATCTTGGCTCATTCAGGGGTTATAGCAATAATTTCAACTCACACAGACAGGAAAGGGGTCTGTCCAAATATTGCAGATTAAGGCTCATGCAGTTGTGCCTGAAACACATACCCTTCCATTAAAAAGAATAAAATAAAAATTTAGCATCCACTGTATAAAGCTGGATTATTTATTGATTGATTGACCTTATTGATCTCACAGTGGAGAAATGTACATGTTACATCATCTCAAATAGTCAAAGGAGAAGAGGAGCGTACCAAAGGAAGAAAAATGTGCATGGGATATATACAGTATATACAGTGCATCCACATACGACAGCTTTTTATATATATATATAGTTGCTGAAATCAGGGTTTTTTCTGTAATGTTCATTTGAAATTCTACACGTGTTGAAAGGTATGTTGGTTGTTGGTGTTCATTAGAAAGCTACTTTAAATTGTGTCTGGGACATTTTTTTTGTTTTAGAGTTATTTTTTTAAGCAAAAATTTTAAATTGATAATTTATTTAACTAAATTATAATTTAGGACATTTTTATTTATTAATACTCTTTCTCAGTTACTAGTGTGAATTTATCATTTTCTTTAATGGGAGGGTATGAAGACTTTCAAGCACAGCTGTAGCTACTGTTCCTTCACTTCTCACAGTTGTGAACAAAAAGAAGACGATCCAGAGTAGAAAAGGAGCCACAAACTTCTGTGCGGAATCTGGACATCCTTCAGCCTTACAGACGTCATTATCTGACGAAAACCACGATAGGTGATGCTTGTCAATCTGGGACCACAGCCTTCTGAAAAATAAAGTCAAACAAATTAATGTCTCAATTACAAAAATCAGAAGATATGAACATGTTGGACTGTGTAGGAACATTTGGACATCCCTATGCTAAATGAACTGATGATAGGAAGCATCCTGCCTGGCTGTGTTTCCTGACGGCTGTGTTGCTGGTTGACAGTTGCCCTTTTTTATCTCTACTTTTTTTTGTCTCTCTGCTTCTGTCTCCTTGAACCCGAGTCGGCCTCAGCAGATGGACTCTCACACTGAGCCTGGTATTGATGGAGGTTTCTTCCTGTTAAAAGGGAGTTTTTCCTCCCTAATGTCGCTGCAAGCATGCTTAATGTGAGGGATTGGCTTCGACTCAATGAGTTGATGCAATCAACTGGTTTTCCTTAGATAAAAAAACTTTGAATAAATTTCCTTGCTTGAGTTGTCTCTGTAAAGTACCTTGAGATGATGTGTTGTGAATTGGCGCTATAGAAATAAACTGAAATCAATAGAATATTTATAAAACTGATATTTTGCTCTGCTAACTAAAAAAAAAATCAGTAATGGATCAACTAATGTAGAACTTATGTTAAAATGATTTCACCAACATGGCCCCAAACATTATCAAAGCTGTGCTTCTCCTTCTTTGTCTCTGCAGAATGTAAAGACGTGAGCACTGTGGCATACTGCCCCCTGGTGCTCAGGTTCAAGTTCTGCAACCGGCCGTATTTCAGACAGATGTGCTGTAAGACCTGTCAGGGACACTGACGCTGCTGCGGCTGTTGGAGGTCAAACAGTAAGACTGAACCTTTTCCACTGAGCCTCGCTGCAGTAGTTGTCGCCGTGTCTCTGTCACTTCAAGCTTGGATATGTTTTTTTAAGCTGGCAAACGGACACGCTGAAGTTACAAAGAGGAGGTTTTTGTTCTCCTCACTGATAACCTGGATCTGAAACCTCTGGACTAAACATCTTCCACTGGAGGAGAGGGTGGATTCTATGTCCCCTAGAGAGGAAGGAGGCAGGAGCTGTCCTCCATCATCTGTCAGGACGAGCCCTCTCTCTCTCTATTTCTTTATCTCTCTTTATCTGTTTTCTCCAAACTTTCTCGTAAAATTTTGGTGCTATGTGTTCTACTCTGGCTACAGGACTGACTGCAGTATTTTTAAGATTCATTAGATTTTCACGAGGAGCCTAAATGTGTAGTCTGTTCTGTTTTTTAAACTTCCACTTTTTTAATTATTATGCTCAGAAAAAGAATAGCTCCTATGATTTTCTTTTCTCTTAATTGACTTTTATATTATTAATTTTCTTTTTTTTTTTTTTTACATATTAGTCTAACCTCCAAGTCCTCACAGGTATTAAGTAGAATGAGCAGAGTCAAGTTGCACAAAGAGTCTCAGCACTCACAGGACTTGTGTGCGTTTTGTTTCTTGAACCGTTATTTGACTTGATGTGGAAGTTGTGGGAAATGCCGCAGTCTTGCCGTCTTGGATAGTTTCCCTACAGATTATCACCTCTGCAAGTCTTATATAGCTATATGCTGTAGGGTTTGACAGAAAAGGTTTCCGTACGATAGGATGTTGGGTTGTGTTTTGGCTGCAGACTTTGGCAGCTTCAGAAAGAGGTTCCTCTCAGTCATTATCAGATTTCACTCATTGCAACCTGGTTGTTAAGTTTTTTTGACTTTTTTTCCCCCACATACAGTATGCATAAAGGTGCAAATATTAAGTGGAAACACAGAGCACAGTGAGCCGGTGTTAGACAGCTCTGCCAGCAGGGAATAAAATCGACCTCAGATATCTAGCAGAAGTGCTAATCTAATATAAGGCATAATTTATCCGCCCTGTTTAGGCGTTACCATATATACAATTATCCCTAAAATGATCCAACATCATCCAAAAAATAATTCAACCTTTTTGGCATTTATTTAATTGTTTTATGTCCTACCATGCTAACATGAAACTTTGCTAAAGTAACTATATATGATTAAGTAAATCCCAAAAAATGGTTTCATTATTTTTTTCAGTTTTCAAATATGAATTAGTAAGTTCAAACTTTGCATAAAGTACAAATGAAAAATTTCTGAGTGTAAATTTACAAATTTGGCTCAACGACCTCTAACGAGGCTGTTACACTCTTTACTGGATGGCCGAAGAAGAATAGAAGAAAGGCATAAAACAAAAAGCAGCGGTTGTACGTTTGATCTCTGCCCCTCCGAGTAGAGGAACCTCTCCTCCAGAAAGGAGCCAGCTGAGGTGGATTGGACATCATGCCCCCTGGCTCCTCCCTCCGGAGCTGTTCAAGGCACGTCTGCTAAGAGTGCTGCCCCCACGAGCTGCTCGGGGATAAGCAGAGGAGGACAGCTTAGATTCACATATTTAGACACCTACATTTACATTTTATAGACTGTTATCTTCCACCATAAGGCCCCTCTCCTGCAGTTTGATAATCTGGGTTTTCTGTCCATGCCGGCTGCAGTGCAGCGAGATGAAAGCAAGCATGTAGATTTCTAAAATCAGCTCACAGTCCTCTGTAGTGAAATATAATATATGACTAATATATGGGATTTAGAGTCAATAAGTTCAAACTAAAATCAGAGCAAAAAACTAACAACAACAATGCTTAAAGGTATAGTGGAGAATGTTTGTGAATTTTTGAAACGACCGCTCTCTCCATTTAAAAAAAAATCCACATGCACAACCATGTACTTGCTCCTGAGAGGTAACGCCTATTGAAAGCCTGCGAGAGCGTGCACGAGCCCATTTCTCCTCGTGCACGCTCTTATTAAAAGTTGGTTTTTGCAGTGCTCATACAAGCTTACTTTCTAACAGAAGATTTGCAATTTTTCCGCTATGTCTGACTCACCACCGGTAAGTAAAAATGGGAAAGAGCACGTAGGCTGGCCTTAAAACATTATTTTAAACATATCACAAGAATGATTGATTATTAGGAGGACCACTTATTTTGATGATCCACCCGGAAAAAGAACATCCTCCACTATACCTTTAAGAGAATAATATACAATAAAATTAAATAATGCGTGATTGGAGCTTTTTTACATTATTGTATCTCCTTTTAATGATAAAGATCTAATAATGATTGAAGTCAAGAGCACTGAGAGGTAAAGTGGGTAGAAATTGTTGAAAAATTTAGAGATAAAAATGCAAAAAGGAAAACCGACCTGAAAGGTTCATTCAGTTCTTATAAATTTACAATGTCCCTACAATCTATTAAACCAGTATTAGATAGTAGAATAACGGCGCTGCACAGAACACAACCCTGAATCTCCTCAGAGATTAATTATTCACTTTCTTTGTTAACTTTGTTATGAGACAGACACACTGCCATGAAAAAACATGCTGACCTCAGAACCACGAGCTAAAACTCCTCTGCAGATTTTCATGCTGACACCTGTTGCATTAATGCCACCCTACATGTTCCATTTTTGGTACGACTTCAGCGGATTCAGGTCTCTGCTTCACAGAGCGGAATTTAATGACGCATCATCTGCATTTCCACCGTTTCTCCATCTAGTAGAGAATAATTGTAGAAATGCTGCCTAAGAGGCTTTTAGGGATCGCTCATTGGGCCTGATGGCATCACTGTGCTCTGTAATCTGCTGTGGTTCAGTCAACACTTATAGCAGCTATGAGCAACACTCAGTTTCATAACGAAGAGAGGAAGCATCTGTCATTGTGGGGGTTGGCTGCAATGTTATTCCTGTTACTTTAGTTGGTGCTTTGTTTTTTTTAATGGTGCTATTTGTTCACTGTTGTTTGTTCCTCATGTATCATTTAAGCAACTGTTAAAAACGTTTTATTTAAAAATCAGTTTGAGCCTTTTCGTTAATGTTACAGATCTGCAAAGTTAAAGGTGTAGTGATGAAATGTATAAGTGCAGCTGTTTATAAAGGTTCATCCACTAGAGGTCTTCTCTGATTCATGTGCTCATTCTTTGAAAAAGGTAAATTATTTTATGGTCTCCTGTTTCCTGTTGATAATTAGTGCTTGTTTAACAGAATAACCTGATTGGATCGGCGAAGCGGTTTATCTTCGCAGCGTGATGCATACTTTTATACATATTCAGCAACTTTCAAAAGTATTGCAACCCCCTGAATTCTGGGGTTTTATCGTTTTTTTTGCAAATAAAGTGTTGTTTGCATTTGTATTCAGCAACTTTTGTTAAACCGCTTTAAAAGGCAGCAGTTTTGAAAATCTACTGCAAAGACTTTGATCCAATATTTGCTATTCTGCTGATCAAAACAATATTTCTTGAAAAAATCTCAAATTAAAGGCTGCATCTTTCATAAGGGTTGAAACTTGTAGTTATATATGTATATCTACAGCACAGACCAACGGTTTGGACACACCTTCTTATTCAAAGAGTTTTCTTTATTTTCATGACTAAGGAAATTAAAAATTCACACTGAAGGCATCAAAAATATGAATTAACTGGTGTGGAATTAAATACTGAACAACATATATATATATATATATATATATATATATATATATATATATATATATATATATATATATATATATATATATATATATATATATATATATATATGGATGGATGGATGGATAGATTTACTATTATTTGGTTAGGTAATATACATCGGGTGAAGTAAGTATTGAACCCGCCACCATTTTTCTGAGTAAATATATTTCTAGAAGTGCTATTGACATAACATTTTCACCAGATGTCGGTACAACCAATGCAATCCACACTTACCAAGAAATCAAACTGTAGATGTCCAGAAATTAAATTATGTGTAATAAAGTGAAATGGCACTGGGAAACATATTGAACACACTTACTGAATTTTTTTTTAATACTTTGTACAAAAGCCTTTGTTGGCAATGACAGTTTCAAGACACCCTCTGTATAGAAGAATGAGTCGCATGCATTGTTCAGGTGTGATTTTGGCCCATTCTTCCTCACAGTCTTCAAATCTTCTATGAACTCTGATCTTTAGTTCTTTCCTTAGATTTTCTACTGGATTCAAGTCAGGTGATTGGCTGGGCCATTCTAACAGCTTTATTTTTTTTCTCTGAAACCAGTCGAGAGTTTCCTTGGCTCTGTGCTTGGGGTCATTGTCCTGCTGAAATATCCGTCCACTCTCTGTACATTTTTCTATTCAACCTTTCTTCAATTATTTGAAGTTTGCCAGTACAGAATGCTGAAAAACAGCCCACACCATGATGTTCCCACCTCACACTTCACTGTTGGTATGGTGTTTTTGGGGTGATGTGCAGTGCCATTTGACCTCCAAATATGATGAGTATTATGTGATCCTATTAGTGCAATTTTGGTGTCATCTTAGCAGACTATATTCTCCCAGTCTTTCACAAGCTTGTCTAAATGTTGTGCAGCAAACCTTCAACTTTTTCAACCTGCTTTTTCTTCAGCAATGGAGTCTTGCATTGTGAGGTGTTCATACAGGCCATAGTGGTTCTTATTGTTTTCTTTGAAACAATTTTCCCTGCTAATTCCAGAAATTTCTGAAGCTCTCCACAAGTGGTCTTTGGCTCTTGGACAACTCTTCCGATAATTCTTTTCACTCCTCTGTCAGAAATCTTGCGAGGAGCACCTGTGCATGGTCGGTTTGGGGTGAAATTATGTTCTTTCCACTTCTGGATGATGGCCCCGAAAATGCTCACTGGAAAATTCAGAACTTTAGAAATCCTTCTGTAACCGATGCCATGATTAAGGTTGGGGAGGTCTTGAGAAAGCAGTTTATTTTTACCCATCCTGAAATGTTTCTCATGTGATACCAGAGCCACCTTTTTATAGGCCATCATTTGGGACTTAACCAGCTGATATTAATTTGCCCTGACCAGGGGCAGGATTGCTTTCTAATTACTGAGAGATTTGGGCTGATTTGTTTTTTCATGCCTTTTTTCACCTCCCTTCACAGATGCAATACTTTTCCCCTGTGCCATTTCACATTGTTACAATACCGGTAACTTAATTTCTGGACATCTATGGTTTGATTTCTTTTTATGTGTGGATTGCATGGATTGTTACCCAGATCTGGTTAACATATCATCTCAATAGCAACTTTAGAAATATATTTACTGAGAAAATGGTGGTGTGTTAAATACTCACTTCACCTGCTATATATACAGTAACTTATACATTGCATTTATATTTAAAAGGAATGGAAGTGATGTCTTGTGTCTGGGACCGATTTTTTGTTCGTCACCATCCGCTCTAGAAGTCTACATCATCGTTGCCTGTTTTAATGGAAAAACAGAAATGAAGCAATGACTTCCTCTTTTTTTTTTTTTTTTTTTTTATAAAGACTGAGCTCATTCAGCTGTGGGGGAAAAAAATCACATTAATGAGAGTTAATTTTGTACTATTAACTTATTATTTCTTAGTGGCTATTTCTAAATTTGGAAAACGGTTTATTGACTTTGAAGTTTTAATATTTTGACTTTTAAAACCCATAAAATCAACTATTAGATGTGCTGAGATGTGAAATGTCCTATGACTTATACACCGGGTTTAACAGATTTAAAATTAGGAGTAGTGAGAAACTGTCTGGTTATACTTATTGTTGTGGTGCCGTATTATTATTATTATTTTCCTGGGTTGTTTTAGGTTTCTTGTAACCCTTTAATGTAGTCCTTTTGGATAATGAAGCTTTTCAAATGGCTATTTAACCTTTAAAAGGAAACTTTTATTCAACTCAGTTTATTTATGTAATACCAAATCACAACACGTCATCTCAAGGCACTTTACAGAGACAAGTCAACCAGATCATACAGTCAGATTGGTTCAGAGTTTTCTATCTAAGGAAAACCAGCTGATTGATTCGACTCATTCATTGAAGGCAATCCCTCACACCAAGCATGCATGTGGCGATAGTAGAGAGGAAAACTCCCTTCCAACAGGAGGAAACATTCAGCAGAACCTAACAGTTCTTTTGCTGAGCCATCTTACTAGTGATGCAGATCAATTTCCTTACTTATAAACCATGGGGAAAGTTTTTTGAATAGCAGACCATAGACATTACCTCTATGATTAGACCCGTTCTAAAAATATAAATGACATGCCTATCCAGAGAACATTTTTAGGAAATCCAAAGGTAACAGGGTTTTTTTTTTTTAACACTTAGGTGCTGTCTGAATACTGCAAATCTTAGCTCCCACCTCCTTCTCCTGTAGCTCCTCTACCCTCACCTTCCTCAGGGTCAACAGTAACATGGGTGTCGTGGGTAGAAAAGAAACTCTGGACTGCTGTGCTGATTTCAGACCACCTTTAGTTTTCCGGACATTATTGCTGAAGCACACTTGCCTTATGCTGGTCTAATTGGGACAACAAATTACACAACTGTAGTGATTGCCTTAAGCTCTCCATTGCTAAACTCAAAACATATGAGTGGTGTGCTGTGTTTATGGTTCTTTTTACGCATAGGATTTTGGGCAACCTTATAGGTTTTAAGTGCCATATAGGAAGTTCAGGACTTCCTTATGCTAAAGGAACGGTTGATAGGAAGCATCCTGCTTCGTCCCTTTAGCTTTATCCTACTGACAGCACTTAAGATGGCAGCCACTGATTTACTTCCACTTTGGCTTATAAAAGTTAAGAGAAGATGTATATATCCCTTTGACGGCCATTGTTGCAAATATGCAACAAACCCTTTGTATTACGCACACAGTCAAGATGGCCTGTGCATTCCCCCAATGGCGGTTATTACATATTTGGTGCGGACCTAGGATCATTTGGCAAACTCTTGTTCTCATTACGACTGGTTCGTAACGTTGTATGTTATCAGTGATAGTAGATATATAATTGAAAATATCTTAACAAATTTAGAATATACATACATTGTATTTATTTTAAAATAAATCTAACTCAAATGTTCAATTTGGCAACTACTACAGGTACTACTACAAAGATAATTATTTTTTTATATATAGATATACGTTTATATAAGCATCAGGCATCCAGGGGATATGATGATTTACCCAGTGGGAGGAGGTTATCAGGAGAGTAGAAGCTGGGAAACATAACAAACTGGCAACCAATCCAGGGATTTAAAAGCTAAGCAGTATTATTATTTTGATTTCCTAAACCCCAAGAGTTTCAAAAAATTTCAAATACCATTACCTTTGTCCATAAAACGTTATGCATTAAGCAGCTCTGCCGTGTGCAGTCCTCACTTTCCCCTACATAGTTAGTCCCAATTCCCAACACACAAGCAATAAAGGCAGCACCTGAAGTCAAATGTTGTCTTGCTCTTTTACCCTAGATATGAACACGCCGCAGGTGAAGGTATTTTCCAATAGTAAAAACATTATGAAAACAAATTTTGTTTTTATTCACATAAACCCACAGTTGTGTCAGGGGTCTGGCTGTTAACTCCCTCCTACATGTCCAAGGTAGGTATGAGCCAAAATAAAAGTTGAGTTTCTTCTTTGTTTAAATGTTTTTCTCTTCTTTGAAAACTTCTCTCTGGTGATTGAGTAGTTGTGATATTTTTATTATTTTTCTTCTCCTGCCTTTTGGCTGCTCCTTACCTTAAATCCAGGATTAGCTGTTCTACAATCATGGAGTCCAAAAGTGTTTCCATCAGATAGAGAGAAATCTTTTTCCCTCTGAAGTCAAACCTCTGCCAAAAAAAACAGCAGCTAGCCTGAAGATGCTTCTACTGTAATAAGGCACAAGGAGGAAGAAAACAGGACCATCCCAAGAGGTGGGATTTCCTGAAAAGTAGCCAATCACAGGCGGTTTATTATCTCCAATTTTTACCTCACTCAAAGTGACAAATGCTGACATGAGCATGCAGAAACAGATCCATATACGAGTAGGACAGAGGCTGTCGGTCTATTGAAATTAGAGAAGGAGCATGCAGTCATCCTCGTGACATCTAGGGGTACGGTGGTACTGGAGCTGGGTAAAAGGTGCAAAATGCATCTATTTTTTGTGAATTTGCCCTTTTGGCAGAATTCTGACCTCATATTTCTATACCTGTGTTTATTTCCAAGAGCTCACTTATTGTACTGCATTGGTGATCTGGTGTGATGACCTTTTGTTTGTGCCTCAATAAATCAGCAGCCCGTTATAGTAGAAGTAAGGAAAGTATAGGAGATGCAGAAGAAGAAGCCAAAGAAGGTAATTCTTTGCTCATTCTTTTTTTTCTTTCATCCATGTTTTAGGATCTCTTGCTGAAAGGTATTATACTCGTCGTCTCTGAGAAAATGTTTTTGACAGGTACATGAATAAGCTGCATGCAGCAGCAGGAGCTCCACCCAGAAAAAGATCAGAAGCACAGGAAGGGAGGGGGCAACAGGAGAAATGAATAGGACAGACACAACATACAAGGCAGTTGAAGATGGGTCATGAGAAAATGGAAATCAGCTGTTTACCTCTACGTGCTTTTTTCCGTTATCTTATTGAGGGTTGCAGGAAGGCTGAGGGCCTCGACAGCTTTTAATAGACAAACATGGTCAGTCTAGCCGTGGAGTAACACAAATCAGACTTGCTAAGGTGGTGAGAAGAAATGAAAGGAAACATTGTTAAAAAAAAGGAAAGCAGAAGCTAAATAAAGTAAGGAAAGCAGGGATATATTTTAAGAAAATGACTCAAATGAAAAGGAGCAAAAGCAGAGTCAGAAAAAGACAGCCCCCCCCAGCGTGCCAGATTATCACTGATTCATCTCCTCCACATAGGAGGATGTAACACTAGCTGAGACCGACACCTGCTCACACACTGTCTTCCTGAAGCCATCGGTTTTCATGGGCGTTGGAGGCTTCACAAACACTGCATGAAGCAACCACAGCCTGGGTGGAGCCGGCACCCAACAAATGAAACACCCATCATTTGGCAACACACTGGAAAATGATCCCCCTTCACCCTCTCTGTTGCCATCGGCGCTACTCTGCTTGTGCCAGAAGAATTGGACTAACTAACTGTGGTACGAAACTTTGATACCTGCAGTCAACAAACACTGAAACCCTTCATTACTTAATCCTCGCTGACGGCTGGGAGCATGAGAGAAATACAGAAGTAGTTACACAGCCCTGTGTGGTGAGTGTGTGCATCACTGCGTACGTTCAGTTCTTGTTTCACACACTACGTCGGTGGGAGTATGAGGAAGTGTATGTGACAGCTACACTGGATGTCTTGTAGTCTGTGTGCCTTCTGCTGGTTTTGGCTGTCCCTCTTCTGGGTGATGGCTGCACTCTGAGGACGTCAAACGGTGGAGTTTAACGGCACACACACAACCGACACACACTATCTGGACGGTGGACGCCCGACGAGGAGACGCCCACAGACACAATGGTACAGTACCCCTTTATCATACCCTCTGAGCAGCTTTTACTTGTGTGAGCACAGGTGTGTAACTTTGACATCCGCATAAAATGTTGGGTGTTTCTCTTCTCCACTTTGGCAGGAAAATTGGTTTCATGTTATTTGAAATCATAGATTGATAAAAAAAAAAAAAAATGAAATTAACATCATTTTCACAAACCAAATTAGGGTGTAAGAGGAGTTAAAGTTCGTTTTGGGTGGTAAAATATATAAACTGTTGTATTTCAGATCTGCACAGCAGATGAATGAGTTTCCTCTTTTCATGAAAAGTTTCTCTTATTTAAACTGAGTCTCAAAGCTGTAAAATGTAAAAAAAAAAAAAAATACCTGAAATAATTTGATTTTCCCATATTCAAGGTCGATTTTATATCGAACCATCAGCTTGTATACAAAGAATGTACAAAATGTCAACCTAAAGAGAAGCTATGAGATTTAGACTTTATGTTCATTTAAATGTAAGCACCAAAATCTGCTATGATTCACTTAAAACTGGTTTTATTAATGTTTTGTATTGTCTTTAGTAATTTATAGCACCCTGTGGGCTAAAAACGTTGCTGCAGGAAGAGACCCCAGTGCATGCACAAAGGTTGAAGGGTTTCACAAGAGGCAGAGTTTGAGGTGAGAGAGGAGGAAGTGGACTTACAGGAGAGGCCGTAGTTTCTGTCACAACACTTCCTGAAAATGCTCCCTGACACATCCAAAAACTCATAGACTTATTAGGCCAAATCATGACTTAAACTTACACAGAGTCTCTTAAAGATCATTGAAGCAGCTCTGCATCATTTTACTGGAGTCAGATACTTTCACAATAAGAGTCAGAGCTCTGATAAGGACCTGAATCTAGTGATAACCTGTGTCACTGTTTCAGTTTTAAATGATGGAAAGGAACCTGTAAAGAAAAGGAAAAGTCCGCCTTTAAGCAACCATCTTTGCTTCTTCTTTTAAGTTCAGCTTTTAGAAAGAGTCAGAGGTACCAGATGGTTTCAAGGTAAGTTTGCTAGTTGTTTGAGATATGTTTAAGCATCCAAACAAAGAGTCTAAAAATAACAATGAAAAAAAATTGGTATTTTTAAGTTTCTTTCACAGAAAAGCAAAGAAAAACAGCAAATTTTTCTGAAAGACACCAAAATAGCAAGGCGAGTTTTGCCAAAATGAGATAAAGTTAAAATCTTTAAGTCAAGAACGTATAAAGTAGCGTCACACATTTAGATCGAAGTAGGTCGACGATAACCAAATCAAGGCCTATTTGAGTAAACAAAAGAGGAAGTGACACACATTGCGCAGAGCTATTATTAAGAAAAAAGTAAAATTGGCATCAATTGGCACCCAATTTTGATTTTTATACCTGCTTAATGGTTGCATAGCAGGTAGGCTGGTTGATATCCCTGCCAATGAGTTCTGCACAGTTTGAATTAACATTCATGTAAGCTGAGCGCTCCAAACATGTGTAGGGAGAAAATGTTAAGACAAAAATCAACCCAAAGGTTTTTATTTAGAAAACAAAGACATTTGATTTAAACCTGTTCAGTTCCTTTCAGTTCAGTTTATTCATTTAAGGCAAAGATTTATAAAAAAAAGAGGGAACATTAAAGCATAAAAATAAATCAATGATAAATCTGATTATTTTTGCCTGGATTTCTTATTTTTCATTACATTATTTGTTTGTTTTAATGATTCTATAGTCGTCTTTCAAATACCTAAATCATCAGAGATTAAACCAACAGTTCAGGCGTGCAGTTTGATCAAACGCTTCAATGAACTTTATTGTTTTCAGTGCTGGTTAGAAACAAACACCAGTTTCTGTACATCTTGAGATTTTTTTTTTTCTCCAGAACTGAAAAACCTCAAACCCAAATGCTGCCTTTTTTTAGTTTAAGTCACAACATCAAAATATCATCTCAAGGGATTCCAATAGCAGAAACTGTGCAGTTTATACAGAGGAAAATAGCATCAAAAATGGGAATCATTTGAGTGTAAAAAATTCAGGATGCATGAATCTGGATTTTTGAACAATAAGCAAATATATATATGAATATTTTTTTTCCTAAACCACCTCCTGACATGGTGTTTTTCCCCCTCCTCTCTTTGCTGTAGTGGACATTTTTCCAGAAAGGTAGGTAAGAAACGCCCAAGTTACTTGTTGAATAACTGTGATGCGGCCTTCCGCTTCTCCATTTTCACAATATACCATGAGAGGAAGGGAGCTACAATGAACGACCGAACCTGAAGCTGAATGGATGAAGAGCTTAAAGTTTCTTTTTTATTCTGTTATAAGCGTAAGCATGCTAACAGACCAGACTGCTGTTAGAAATAAGTCTCTCAACAGCATCAGAAATAACCGCTTATATATTTAAAAAAAAAACATCTCACACTATTGGCCATGTAGTAAACATCAATGTTTTTCAACACCCCCCCAGAGTTTAATCTCCTCAATAAATAAAAATGCCTGACCTCTCTAGAGGTCTAGACGTTTATTTCTTTATTTTTTGAATAAAGTCGTAACATTACAAGAATAAAGTAGTAATATTACAAGAAAAATGTCGTAATATTATGAAATTAAAGTCATAATATTACAAGAATGAAGTCATCATACAACAACCCGTTTTAGAAAGAAAGCTTCAAGCTCCAACCAGCATATGACGCCCAACCTGCTCCACCAATCAGCAACTTGAGTTCAATTTGACATTCTGCCCATTTTGATGATGGTGCTAAAAGATTTCCTTATTTGTCAAACCAGAGCCAAAGTATGACTTCACATAATGCTCCACATTCCTCATTTTAGGGAAGACAGTGCTTTTGGTAAGATTTGTCATAAAATGTACCTTTATTCTCGTAATATTACAACTTTATTCTCGTAATATTACAACTTTATTCTTGTAATTTTACAACTTTATTCTGGTCATTTTAAGACTTTATTCTCGTAATATTTTCACTATACTCCTTGCGAATTTATTTTTGTAATTTTATGACTTAATTCACAAAATAGAAAAAACAAATCTCTAGCCTGGCCCTAATACTCCTTCGTAGCTGCGTCAGTTTCTAACTGATTGCTTTTGCCCTCTGGTGGTTTGCTTCTAAAACCAACATCCAGTTAATGATGATAAAATAAGACTATATACTCCAAGTTTCCATCCATATAGTGTGTTGATCGTCTTTTTTGAGCCTAAGTAGAACCCCGTGCTGTAGCTGCAATGAGCTGGCATTAGCAGACATGGCGCCATCTACCTGCAGTACAGCTGAACTACCAGGAAGCCAGATGGTGGCCATTGATGCAGCTACTGAATAAGTCCAGACCGCACTGTAATGCCTCACTGAAAACCATCAGCTCTGAGGAGAAGGCTTAAAAGCATTGCTAGGATATGGACTCACGTCTATCAATGTCCCAGAGAAATTAGGATGCTTTCTAACCTTTAGCTTCATGTTTAGTGAACTCCAATTAAGCCTGTTTTCCCAGCACAACTTGAGGTTTATCCCACTTATCAAACATCTTCTTGCAGCTCACATCTATGCTGGGAGTTCCTCACTCACTCGTCTACATTGCTTCAGCTTGGTGACCAATTGATCCACTGATCTCTATTTATTCACTGGATTGTTGATTGCCCATTGGTAGTATGGGGTGGAAGTGAAGCCATCACCCGCCATATTGGTACTCCCATGTTAGACCGGTCGCAATGTTAACAATATGTGCGCTACAGCATCAAACAACAATGTTCTCATTTTCAGACTTTTAAAATAAAGATAAATTCATCACTTTGACACACAATTGCTGTTTCATGGTATAAGTACATTACTTTAACTTCACATTCCACAGTCCTGATGAAGACAATGAAGAGTCTAAATCATGTAATATAACATATTATACAAATCCATCACAACAAAATTAATGTGTAAATGGAGCATAATAATAAAGATGAGCCAAAACTGCTAATCTGATTATGTATATGTAATATGCATGTATTTATTATATTTCTATGGTAATTACATCTTACGTGTTCAAATGAGAAATACAATAAACACTACAAAAACAACAACGTCATCCGCTTAGTAATAAATTAGCTCAATGACATTTTACAGTGAATTACTTTCTATTTACTTTACTTTCTATTTTCTTTACTTTCTATTTTCTTACGCTAGACACAATGGCAGCGGCTAATTTAGTCAACAACTTCGAGTCAGTCCAGGATAGCCAGACTATTGTTACGCTACATACTATACTATAGGATAAATTGGCATATATTTGCATTTTCTTGGTTAGTACATCTGCTGACTGTGAAATTATCTGTGGATCATTTTCCCACAGCCGGCGAACTGCTTGTTTTTGCAGCCAAATGCTACACATGTAGGCATTTTTACTGTGTGGGAGTGGGGAGAACCAGCGCGGTAGACGGTGGCTTCACTTTTTTCAGCCTATCAGCAATCCAGTGAATAAATAGATATCAGTGAATTGATTGCAGTGTAGTAATCCTGGTCACATGATTTTATGTCAAATATACACAGAAAGGCTTAATATTACAAACTAAGCAAAAATAAAGCTTAAAAGACAAAAATAACAAATGCTACATCAGCAGGATGTCATAATTGTCAGAAAACACTGTATGCAGCCAAAGTGAGTTACTGGTACACATACTGTATATTCAAAAATAAATTTAATGACGTGTACCTTTAAAAGGAATTTTCCTTTATGCAGACAGCTATTCTTAAACTAGAAACTTGCATTTCATCTTAAGAAAATTAATTCAGGTTTCAGGTATAGTGGATTTTTCCAGAGATGTTGGTAAAAAATGCCCAAGTCACTTTTGGACCAACTGTGCATGAGTCCTTCCTCTTATTCTCATAAGGATGTGGCACGAGGCAAACTGTGAGACCGTTTGCCTCGTGCGACTCTCAGCCATTTTCAAAATATATGATTAGAGCAGGGAAGCTACAGTGAAAGACTGAAACTGAAGCTGACCGGATGCATAAAATGCAGAAGTGTGCACAAGAAGAAGCAGCATATCGAAAAGACTTGTATGAGGGACAACCAATAAATAGGATGACCCCCCTCCATACCTGCTGGCAGCTGTAACACTGCCTGTGAAATAAATGCAGTGTTTGTGAACTTCCAATTGGTAATCCATGAATTTCTGTCTCTGACAGATGAATTTTGTCTAAGAGGAAGACCTTCTTCTTTTGCCACTCAATCGTCCATTTAATGCTACCTATAAACCAAACAGATGCTTTTAGGGAGGGCAATTTATGCATTGTCAATCCTACCGATACAAACACGGAGAGTTTAAATGTAAAACTCTCATGGTGCTTTAAATGCAGCTGAGATTTGGCACAAACTGAGTCCTTCAGTGTGTGCCAAAATCATGTGACACGTCGACTGTGTCTGCTGAGAAGCAAAGCATGAATAAATGGGGAAAGCACCTCAACCCCACTGTTAAGATATAGAGGAGGATCTGTGATGCTGTGGGATGGTTTCTCTTAGAATGCCTCAGTTTCTTTGAAACTCCTTCAATACAAGGAAGTTGTTATATTCTTAAAGTTTTGTCAAACTTTGTGGCCTTTATTTATTTAAAGGCAGCTGGACAGGAAGTAGGACAGAGTGAAGTGGAGGGAATCAAAACCAGAAGGATTGTAGCCTCATCATATAATGAGTTTACTCTACCACTGAGACACATAAACACCCCTACTGGAATCCAATGGCCTTTTGTGATAAAAAATAAATGGTTCCTTCAGTAGGAAAATGATCCAAAAATTTTAAAAAGGGTTCCCAGGTCCAGTTCTGAAGACCACAGTCCAAATTTTGTTTGTTTCTCTGCTTTATTTCCCTCATCATTCCATCATTCATCTCTTCTGAGCTATGCTGCAAATGACTGTTTATTCCTCTGCAGGCATCAAAAATCACCATATTTTACCCAGAGAT
This sequence comes from Cyprinodon tularosa, assembly GCF_016077235.1. NCBI lineage: Eukaryota > Metazoa > Chordata > Actinopteri > Cyprinodontiformes > Cyprinodontidae > Cyprinodon > Cyprinodon tularosa. The sequence continues at coordinate 645,157 of NW_024038624.1, forward strand.
GACTATCTGCAGCAAAAACATTAATATTTAAGGTTGGCTTAAGATGAGGGCCTCAGGATTTCAATTATTTGCAGGATCTTATTGGATAGGGGCGGTTCTTCTACAGCTGCTGCCCTTTGCAATGTCTTCCATATGTAGACAGCAATGCCCACCAATGCGTTAGATACCATAGTCTTATCTATTTAAAAAAATAACCTTAGAGACACCCTGACTATACCTGTAAATATTTTGTCTTTTAGCCAAAAGATCCAGGAACCAGGCTGTGAAATGTTTTTTTACTCGATAACTGTCTTGATCAAACACCAACCTTAGCATTGTTAGCCTGCCTGAGGTGGACTAGCCTGGTTACCCAGAGTAGGCCTCTTAGCTTTGACTGAATCAATCACAATGTGGGATACCCATAAAGCTGCAGTGCTTATTACCATAACAATCAAGGTTGCAGCTGAATGGACCAATGTTTTAATTAGTGTTGCACCGATGCCATTTTTTGGCCCCGATACCGATACCCGATACCTGGCTGTGCAGTATCGGCCGATACCGATACCTTAATAATGTAAAATAATTGCCATCATGGCTTTGTCAAGCTGCTGCCTACCTTTGTGAAGCAGGAAAAAAATCTAATACAAAGTGAATCCAGTAGAACATTTTATTGCCTACCTGGAATGGGTGACAATAGTTGAATAAACTTATGGCTCTCAAAATGGTATCGGTGCCCTATTTGTTGGTACTCGCCGATACGATACCACCATTTTAGGGCAGTATCGGGGCCCCGTCCAATACTGGTATCGGTATCAGTGCAACACTAGTTTTAATGATGCCCTTTTGTATGTCCAAAAAGAGAAGTTTTAACGCTAAAATTTCAACAACCTGCTGCTGCTGGAGGTTTTATTTTTCTAGAAAAAGATTACTTTGCGTCACATCTGTAGTTATCTATTTGGTTCTAAACTAGGCTGCTCACCCTTTTAGTTTGTCCATTTTAGACCAATATACTATATATATTGGATAAATGATTCTGGCTGGCCGGGTTAGCGGCGGACAGTTAAGGGCTGGTCATCCTCCCGCATGAAGTGTGACACAGCAAACTTGAAGCGGGGTCTGCACTATGTTATTCCAAGCCACAACGCAAGAGAGACAATCAGGAACTAGCTGTGGGTCTAGATACAACCGAGGCGGTGAGGAAATGGGGGCAAGTTTGTGCTACAATGGAGGGACATGAGGGCGAAAAAGAGCGGGGAAAAGGGTCCCAGCGTCCTTGCGCATCTCGGTCTTCTAGCTGGTCTATCTTCACGAGTTGTTTTCCACAATGGCGGTCATACAAACAAAACAAGCCTGTACCAAACAGGAAATACGCATAGTATAGAGCGGATGTAGATTTGACCAATCAGAAGCCTCCTGTCTACAGTCACCTACAGTTTTGGAAAGGTGCAGCAGAGTGTCTGCAGAAAGGGCGGGAGCATATCTGCATTCACTGCGACACACGCAGACAACCTGGTTTCTGAGTATAAATCAGCCTTTACAGTTTCTGACTGTGTTTACACGCTCCAATAGAGGGCTCATGTTTTCATTGACCTGTGGTTCAAATTAAGCAAAAGATCATTTCTTTTAGGGGTTTTGCTATGTAGCTGGTTTAGTTATTTTTTGTACTAGAACCACGTCGCCCTGGATAGAGAGCCATATCATCCATATCAGAACTTTATCAGGAAAGAGATGCTCAGAAATTAGGGCTTCTAATTTAATGGGAAAGTAATATTTTAATTTGGCAACGAAACAGAAGTTGACTTCACGCCTTCCTCACACATGAATTATGTCTGTATATCCCCTTGTGGGGTTTTTAAATGTAAAAATAAAAACAGATTGAGACATTTCTTAGCACTTCCTGTGTTGTGTTGCTATGTGCAAGAGCTTAATAAAGCACGCTGATTGTGACAAGCCTCCACATGGCCATTTAATACACAAGGTTGTCAAACCTTTTTCTTAAACGTACCATAAAATTACAAAACTCCCCTTTTTAAAGAAAAAAAATGACTTAAAATATTTATTTTTATGGTGAACAATTTATAAAGTTATGATGTAAGGAAAAGTTACATTATTTTTCTTTTAAATTCATAGAACATATCCACTATTGAATGATTTTTTTTAATGCTATGGTGAGTAGCTTCCTGAGACAATAAGCAGAGAGTTTGTTGCACATAAATGTCAGTCATAGGCTCAGACCACAGACCACATTTTGCCACTGACAAACCCTGCAGATCTACACACATCAAACAGACCAGCTTTTTTTAAAGGTATAAAAGCCTGGAGGCGTCAGCAACAGAGCAGCTAAACTAGAGGAAAACACTGCAGAGCAATTTAAAGGTTTCAAAGTTAAAGCTGCGGTTATGCTAAAGTTTTTTTAAATGTCCGAGCTAAAAATGAGATCATGCCATTAGTAACCTGTTGCCTGGCAGCCAACCTCAGCTTCCTGTAATGATAACCACAATGGGTTTTGCTTTCAAAAAATGCCTGTGATGACACTGAGAAGTTCATTCTTGATGCTCATCGTTTAACAATAATCACCAGACAGTTTTAAAACCCTCAGGCTTTCTTCTTTATTCTTTCTTTAATGAACAATTTCTCCTTTTTTTTTTTTTCCAGGAACAGCCGTTTGCAAAAGTTAGTTTTTCATGTAAGGTGCATTGAACTGGCGCTGGAAAAGTCTTTTATAAAATCTTACTTTTAGTCTATGACATACAGCACAATTTTTTCAAGTATGTTTAAATTTTCTGAGAAAGAAATATTTTCCCCACAATGTTTTTCAATACATATTGCTTTGTTGTCACATGCATTTCCTTCAGCTCAGTACATAAATATAACTAAAACAAAAAGCTGTTTTTAAACCTTCCCTATTTGAAAGAGATTATCTCCTCTAGAGTGTTTTTTTGGCATATACCTTGGATGAATTCAGCCACAGGTTATCAAGCATGAATTATCGCTTGAAGCTCACAAAAAAAGGCACCTGAATGGTGTTTAATTTCAGATCTGGACAAGGCTGATCCCGTTAATGTTTGGACTTGCTGATGTGGTTCAGAGCAGGTTTGCTCCCACCGCCATGATGTTTCACTTTGACTGTGATGATCTTTTCTGAATGCCTTTCTAGTCTTACACCAGACCACACTGCTCTAATGTCATTCTACAGAATATTAACCCAGATACGCAGCTGGTTGTTTTTCCCAAATGTGTGATGAGTCTTCGGCATCCTTTTAGTCTGAGGACATTTTTCTCTCTTTCATTGGTAAACCTGTAAAACCTCTTGACATCCACCTCATTTTGGGAAATTCTCACCTATTTTGCATACCCAAATGGAAAACCTAACAACTTAGGAACTGTAAGCCCAAAATTATATGTTTGATACATTATTTGAAAGCTAACACCTTTTAGTTTCTAAATATATACATGAAAATTGGGTGAGTAAAACACAGCCCAAGCTGCATCAGTTCAAATATGTTTTTTTTATTCTTGAAAATAATAGGTCTTTTTTGAACAGCAGTAATAAAGACACACTTGTTTGTTTTGGCAGCTGTCATGTTTACATTTTGGCATGCTGCTATATCTGTGTTAATTGTTCTTTGGTGCTCGCTGTGTCCATAAAATGAACTCAGTGGTTGCATTGTGGAGAATCTAAGCTTTCCAATGATGTCTAACATTTCTATATTGGTAAACATTTTACTGATCTAATTTTCATGCATTCTGAGTTATTAGATGTTAATGCTTTAAAACGGGTCGATGGCGACCTGGTGAGTTTTGAGAGGTTAAATGAATCAAAGGACGTCTGCTTTAGGTTCTTCTGTCGTCATGTTCCATGTTTCTCCATATGTGGATGATGGTTCTCCCTCTGTGTCTCCAGAGTCCCAGAGAAATTACTTTATAACTCTTTGCCAGCAGAAAGATATCTATGACTCTAATTCTACTCTTTATTTTAACGATTCTTTTAAAGATTGGGGGGGCATATTTAATACCTTTTTGGGATCTTTTAGTCTTCTTCATTCCATCAGAATGGTTCTATTCCAGGGACTTCTTGATTTTACAGCCTTTATATGGCATAAAACTGAACCAAAACATTGCTTAACTGCAGTTATGATATCATATTTTAATATTAAGCAAATTTAGGTTTTTTCCTTTAACAAGTGATGCACCTTCTGCAAACAATTTAATTCAGTTTATTTATATAGTGCCAATTCACAATATGTCATCTCAAGGCACTTTACAGAGACAGTTCAAAGTTTTCTAAAGAAAACCATTTGATTGCTTCGACTCATTGACTCAACAGCAATCCCTCACACCAAATACTATATGTGGTACCCTTGGCTGATACAGTTTCATGGTAAACAGGTGAGATGCTGAAAGGACAGATTAAAGAATGAACCCTTTGGATCTCGCAGCTCTAATAATCAGCTGTCTCTAACTGTCCATGAGCATGGGTAGCTGTAAACTGATGAACAAACTGCTTCAAAAGGTCAGACTCTTGACTAACCTTAAACAATCAATGGCTTTTAAAACAACCCATGTTTGCTTGCTTTTATTTGTTTGCCTATTTTATGTGTTGTCATGGTTAGAGCACCTTGACTAACGTGACAGTTCCTCATAAAAGGCCCCATAAACATCAGAATTCAAAGGTATTAAAACCATTTGCAAAATTGGGTTCAAATCATCTTAAAAAGGCCTTTCAGCTTCAACCCTTTACATATTTGATACATGAGAGCTCTGCATCATCAGTGTGATTTTTTTGTATTAGAAAACCCTGATTTAAACAATTAGACATGTAGTGAACAGAAAACTTGTAAAAGAATATACAGAAATACCTAATGTAAATATATGCTCTCATATAACACACTTATGGTTTTTTGTTGTTTTTGTTGTTGTTATTTTTTCATTTTTCAGAAAGTTCAATGACAACTCCAATAAAAAAATGGAATCTTCTGTTCATAATTTTAATTTTCAGGCTTTAAAGGTTTAAAGGCTAATAACCAAAATTTGGCTCAAAGATCACAGTGAACAGAGAAGATAATCAGCAATTTAATTTATAAAATGTATTATAATACAATATAAATCAACTTAACTTTCTTTCCTAGACAGTCATCTGTTGAGCTTGTTTACTGCTACCTTTTCTAAGATAGAAAGTATTTATAGATCAGTGCTTCTATGTTCCTTTTCTGTGTCTGCTTCTATCTTTTTTAACCTCCATTGGGCCTCAGCAGAATGCTGCTCATACTGAGCAGGGGGAGCTTATCCCCTCAGCTGTCTTTGCTTGGTGGTCAAAGGAGGGTAGTAACTAGTTACAGTAACTTGGGTAAGTTTTAACAAACAAATGTAGTTCAAGAAGTAATATTGAATAATATCATGATAAAATATTGCCAGTTTTATTGTAGAACATTTATTGGCTACTCCATCCAGGGTGTGTAACTTTACTGAATAACCAAAAAGCTTGTTTTAAACAAAAGCACTTCAGATAAAAACAAACAGTTAATGGTTACATCAAAAATAATATTTTTTTCATTTAAAACCTTTGTTTTATACAAAAGCTTAGTTCATATCTGGTGAATATTAGGAGGTGAAGCTGATAATACTGAAACTGGAGGGGCTATTCACTCAGTTTAAGTTAAAAGAACAACTTTTTTTTGTTTCTTTGCCTGGATTTCTTATTTTTCATCTACATTATTCATTTGTTTTAATTATTTTTAATATAGTCTTAAAATTACAAGAATTTTAAATATCAGAGATTATGATGAGCTACTCAGCACCTTTTTTACTAAATATTGTTTTACTCTCATTTTTATAAATTCTTGGATGGGTATTTTCTATGCTTTTACTTGAATATATGCTGTATATACTATAAAATATATTAAGATGAAAAATGAAACGATATTCAAGATGCTAACTTTAAACAAGTAGTTTTTTTCTAACATGAATATTGTAGTACTAGAGTTAATTGTATATATATATATATATATATATATATATATATATATATATATATAAATAAATCTTTTAACGTTTACTAAACTATATTAAATACACTCACACAACCAAATTTATACTCCCTTTGTTTTGTTTTTTTCTTTTGAGAGATTTGAAACTTATTTTAAACTGTAATTAAAATCCATTGTAATCAATTTTATTTATATGCAAATATAGGTAAGCATAGCTTATCAATTATTACATGTTTTTTTTATATATATATATGGTTACCTACAGCCAGAAAGCAAGTTTTAGCACAAGTCCTGCAAATTTGTGGAGCCCTCGAACCTTACCAACATGCATTAATTTTATAGGATGAATGGATGATCCTGATGTTCTGTTGGGATAATATGCAACATATTCAGTTTCTAAACCTGGTATAAATCTGAGAATATAATTTGAAATCTGACACCTAATGTATATTTATCTACTTAGCAGCTCTGTGGACGGCTAAAGTTCCTCATGTTTGTTCTGCTTTGTCTTTCAGGCGAAGTACCACTGGCAAAGTCAGAATGTGAAGCAAAGCGGAGTGGACGACATGGTCCTGCTCTCCAAGATCACAGAGGACGCAATCGTGGATAACCTCAAGAAGAGATACATGGACGACTACATTTTCGTATCCTACAAATAGTCAGATTGTTAACGAGCATTTGCTCTTTCAAATGAGGTTTAGTGACACTCAAAGTGATTAACGAGTTTTCTCCTTGATTGCAAAAGATGGATTATGTGTAGAATAATAAGGCTTTAGTAAGAAAACCTCTACTCTGCATTGTTTTCTACTTAAATTCCCCCAACCATCAAACAAACATATATGGTCATAAAGGCAAGAGATTCACTCTTCCTCCTTTTTGTCAGCCGCATGAAACAAATGCTCACTTCCTTCTTCCAAAAGCACGGCTTAACTCTGTACTTATATTTCAAATGCAACCGAAAGAAGTGTTCAAATGCACAAAGAGCTCACATGTGACTCAAATTCAAATTTTAGACAATTTTATATGAATAGCTATCAGAAAACAACAGCTTATATATATATATATATATATATATATATATATATATATATATATATATATATATATATATATATATATATATATATATATATATATATATTATTATTATTATATTTTTTTTTACTTTCTGTTGTTTTCTTTAACCTGATCTGGGAATTTCAAATACTTCCAAATAAAGACCTTATAGGGTATGTTTTCACCACACCATGTGAGCCAAGTGTCATCCACATCTGCTTGTTTGTTGTGAAAGAAACCAAGCCGTTTCCTCAAAATCTGTAAGGCTGTTTCTCCAAAAAGTAAAATCTTTAAATGTGATTTATTTCCTAATGTAAGCCACGTGTCAAACTGGAGGCCCAGCGGCCGAACCTGGCCCGTGACAACAAATTATCGGGCTATCAAGAGCCAAAATGAAAGGCAAAGTGAATAAAACTGAAAAATAAATGTATAACACCAGAGAAGTTACCTCTTTATAAATTAAACTGTAGGATAAAATCGAACAGTTTGTTTTATAAAGCTGCAACCAGGCCTTTTTCAAGGTGTGATGATGAAGAAGTGGATTGAAAAAAACTTGACTCCTCTAAAAATGACAGTTTAGAACAGATAGAAGAAAAAAACAACAGGAAGAGCTAGCAAAAGCGCTATAAGCCCAGACGTCTCCTGCTACAAACACAAAAAAGCTTTAACGGTTCAGATTATTCCACAGATAACCTTTAATGTCTTGACTCTTCTTTTTAGCAGTCAGGAAGTGCTCTGGGTCTGACGACCTGGCTTTTGTCAGATCTGTACATTTTCAGGAAACACTGAGGTCATGTAAAAATGAAGTCTTGACTTCATGTTTTCCCCCCACCTACAGGCTGACAGCTGTGAGACACACCCGTCAGTCAGTCGACGGATGCTCAGTTAAATTAATATTCTTTCAGTGAAACAAATATTTAGACCAAAGAATATTTCTTTTTTGTTGAGATTAAAAAGTCTTTTTAAAATTGAGTATTAAGCAATGAATAAAATTTCTGGAGTTACAGAAATGAAGGTAGACCTTAAAATATCACTGCTCTTGGTTTTCACCAATACTAACATGCCGTTTGATGGGTTTTCAATAATTTCCTTATAACTTTTAAATCATCTTCAGATCATATACTACTTTGAGTTGATATTTCCTTTAAATACAGGAAAAATCAACTGCTTAAAAAAATTAACATGCTTATATGTTTTACAGAAGTGCTAAAATTGCATTTACATTTGTGAACAAAGGGCGAGGGAGTCATTTGAAGTGACTTAACTTTGACTCGGCTGCTGTATTTATTCATTTAGCTTGTGCTTGTTGCGCAGCTAGTTTCTAATATTAATCAAACACAAACTGCAGATGCATTTGTGGTAAATCTACCCCAACAGTAACACAGCAGGCAAGACAATACTGCATTTCTCTGCAGGCCGTTTCCCCCCTGACTTTAGTCATTCTTTTTCAAAGTATATTTTCCTTCAGAGTAACAAAAAAACAACAACTTACAGATAAAATTATTTTATTTTGTTTTCCTTGGGATGGTGTTTAGGCTTAAATAGGTTAAATATTCTTTCAGAAATTGGTGTTATTGATCAAAACGTTTAGGTTTTTCTCTGGCTTTTTCAATTTTGCACCAGCTTGATCACTTCTTTTAAGTCACCTACATGGAAAGAAGAAATGTTTTGGCATGTTGGATTTTCTTAAAAAGTCACTATTAAATCAAATGTGAAAATAAGTTTAATTACGAGCATGATTCAATCTGCATAAATTCAATGTATGCATATATTCAATCTGTATACTAAATGCAGCATCAAGAAGGCTTTAAGTATACAAAACCAGATCAAACAAGCATATTTTCTAACTTTCCTTGACTGTTCTCTGTAGACATACATCGGCCCTGTATTGATTTCAGTAAACCCGTTCAAACAAATGCCCTATTTTACAGACAGAGAGATTGAACTCTACCAAGGCGCAGTGAGTAGAGGCACTTCTGCAAACTTGTGGAAACTGTGGTGAATTAGTTCTTCCTGCCACCCTTTACCCCAGAGTCTGTTTATCTGCAGGCCCAGTATGAAAACCCACCACACATCTACGCCTTGGCAGATAACATGTACCGAAACATGATGATCGATGGGGAGAATCAATGCGTTATTATCAGGTGAAAATACACTTTATAAACATTATCTTTCTTTGTCTTTCATTCTCTGTTGTGTGTAAAAGTATTTGTCTAGCAGCTTTAAAGAAATCTAATCAAAACATCTGGTGCAATAAAAAGAAAACAAAAAAAATACTTTTAGCTAAAGAATAAACTACTCTTGAAACTATAAGTATATATTACCTAGTAATCATGTTTAAAGTCTCGCAAATTGATGAATGTTCAGAGAGTTCATGATTGCTGCACCATAGAGCAAACCTACTGTATGATGACTTGGAGTTCTGGTAGATGAACCAACTGCAGCTGCTCTAGAGTTGTGTTGCTTGGGAAGGTAAATGGTGAATTTAAAAGGATGAAATATAAGCATGTCTTTAACCATTTTGCAGATGTGTCATTCATACAGTGGAGCTCAAACATGCAAGTAGCATAAGCGCTGAAAATATGAAGAAACCAGCAATTTGATATGAAACTCGAAAGTAGAGCTGGTCAAAATCTTTTTGATTGTAGATGTACTGTATGTAAGAGGTTAAGAGACCAATGTTTTAATCTTGTCTAGAGCAAATTTTCAAAGACTTCAAACCTTTTTTGCATGTTTAAAGAGACACGACTGAGTCCAAAGATCCTCCACCTGTGGCCAAAACTCAGAACTGCAGCACTCTTCTGTTCTGTTTTTTGTATACTTTTTTCACCTTACTTGGAGTTATCATTGGTATCTGAGTTAAGCTGGACGCCAGACGCTTCTGAGTATCATCAACATGTGTCTTGAAGATTATTTGCTTGCCTGGACCCTTTCAACATTGATTTGTTTGATGTCAAATCCGCAGAACAGGGCGGGGAACTTCTCACCCGAAGTAAATTAAGGAAAGTAGGCTACAGGGTCATAGATGCACTGACTCACTCTGGTATCAGTCTGCTCATCAGACTATACTTTAGTCTTAAAAGGTCACATAAAAAGTCAATTGTAGAGATATTTTACAGTAAGTACTTACTAAATATCGCTATAAATAAAGCTATTTTCCAAACAAATCTGCAAATTCAGAGTGGAAATGTAGTGAATATTGTTTTGGAGTGATAATAAAAGCTTATACACTCCTCAAGGTGGAGGGCCCTCTATATAGAAATTAAAGGAGCCCCATTACACAACCTTGAGGTACGCCACAGTGGAAAGCAATCCCTCAAACTAAGCATGCTTGAGGCGACAGAGGAGAGGATAAACTCCCTTTTAACAGAAACCTCCAGCAGAACCAGGCTCAGTGTGAGCGGCCATCTGCAGAGGCCGACTAATATTTTTTTTCAAAGTAGAATCAGACACACCAATTTATCTCTCATGAGAATATAATTAAAGACATAAAGCAGAAAAGTTATGCTGATGACTTTGATGTTGTGTGTGTTTTGTTTGAAGTCAATTAATTATATATTTTTTTGGTAGCGGGGAAAGCGGTGCTGGAAAGACAGTGGCGGCCAAATACATCATGGGTTATATTTCCAAAGTGTCTGGAGGTGGATCAAAAGTGCAGGTAGGAGCAGCCTGCATTTGTTTTGTTTTTTTTATTTAACAAAAATCCAAACACTGGCTTACAAATAATTGTTTTTGTGTCACCCTCTTTGTGTGTCGCAGCATGTAAAAGACATCATCCTACAGTCCAATCCTCTGCTGGAGGCATTTGGTAATGCCAAGACTGTCCGCAACAACAACTCTAGTCGTTTTGTAAGTAGCCACAAGCTATGCTAAAAACTTCACATGATTCCTCATACTGAAGAAGTTAAAAAACAAACCACTGGACTTTGTTTTCCAAGTTTGATGACATTTCGCTTTCCATCCAGGAAGCTTTTTCAATTCAAAATGTCTGAATTAGGGTTGAGTTCCAAGCTTTATACTGTAGAGTAGCCCCATTACCTGTTAGTTGAGGGCAGTCATTGAGGTCTTTGTTAGCCTGATTGAGGCATTGATTCCTTCCCGCCATCATAATCCTAATGGCCATGCAGGGGACCAAGACGCCTCACCTGGTCAGCCAGGCCAACAATGCCCCATTCCAAAGGGGCGGACCTGTTCTTCTGGTTTAATTTGCATGTCTTCTAAGCCAAAACAAGGCTTTGTTGGTCCTGCAGCCCACGTCTGCAAACAAAACTCGGCCCTTCTCCCGTTTTATTAATTTTTCTCAGGGAAAATCTTACAATTCAACAAAAACGGTACATATTATTCATCCTCTATTGGTTCCCGTATCCATATATGGAGTTATTTTTCTATTTTCTAATAAATCTGCTCTTCCTGGGTGTGTGAGAGCAAGGTCATTCTGCCCTCTTATCTACACATCCGATCCTCTCCTCTGCGAGCTCTGGCCTAGCACCTGGGACTAGTAAATCTGTTACCCATCCTTAGATTATACATCGCATATAGTCTTCAGTCCACTCTATAAAGCTTGGATCTCAACGTTAATTCAGACATTTTGAATTGAGAAAGCTTCCTGGATGAGAAGCGAAGCATCTTCGAACTCAGAAAATAAAGTCTAGTGGATTGTTTTTTAACTTTTTTTGGAATTATTATAACCTGGAAGACTTCACCAGCCTAATTCACCAGCCTAATTCCTCGTAGTTTTAAATAATTATTTGAAACAAATTCTCCACATTTGCTTATAACCATAATAAATTGAATTTATTTTCATGTTATTGAAATTTCTTTGGCAGGGAGTTCTTAATGTTCTTTATGTCTAATCCATATATTTAGCATCTGTATCTTATATAAGTGATAAGATTTTTTATCAGTTTTGAGCAACCATGATGTTTTGCAGGCTCAAAGCGGACATTAATGGGTTCAATTCAAATATCAGCACAACCTCTTCAGAGATATAAAGCTAAATCCTTATCTATCTTGACCAAAGAGTTTCACATCTATATAAAGAATGCAGAGTGACTGTAATACCTGTGTCACCTAAAATAAAAACTGAGACAACAAACAGAGCGTCGATAGAAGACTGAATGATTACCTGGTGACAAAAAGTATGAAAAAATAGAGTGTCATTTGTTTACGCTCTAGTTATGCAAAAACAATAAAAAATGAAGCCACTTCTTTCTCACCATTGTGGTCCTAAGACTCTAATTTCACGCTTATGACCACACCAACTTCCACATGTGCAGTTTTAGCATCACGGCTAAGCATGTGAAATTTCCTGTAAGGCCTCGGTGAATTATCATAGATCCTGTTTATGGGTCACTGCATTTTTGATGCATGCACAGTCGACTCTCACAATAAACCAGCAGATTTCTTTAACTAACTGTAATGCTTGGGGAGAAGTTCTGTCTAATCCCAGAGGTAAAATCTGACTTATTCAAAAAAAAGTAAAAAACAAGCAGCAATGAAGTGAAGAAGGATAAAGCTCTGAATATGTGACAACTCTGATTTTGTGTTTACCAGGGAAAATACTTCGAGATTCAGTTCAGCAGAGGTGGGGAGCCAGATGGTGGCAAAATTTCTAACTTCCTCCTGGAGAAGTCGAGGGTGGTGAGCCAGAATGAGAGCGAGAGGAACTTCCACATTTACTACCAGGTCTGAGGCCAATGAACGCAACACACAGTGTCCACTGCTTCAAAGTCCATAAAGTGTTAAATAGATTACAAGGTTCAAGATTAATGTTTGAGCATTTACCTTTACTGTGTTCATCCAGTTGATAGAGGGAGCCAACACACAGCAGAAAGAAAGCCTGGGCATCATGACTCCCGACTACTACTACTACCTCAACCAGTCTGGGACCTACAAGGTCGATGGGACCAACGACTGCAAAGACTTCTCTGAGACTATGGTAGATACCACAGAAAATTACAAACATACAGCCCTGTGGGAAAGTATCTGCACCCTTACAGATAAAAAAAAAAAATATATATATATATATATATATACTGTATATATATATATATATATATATATATATATATATATATATATATATATATATATATATATATATAAAACTGTTTTCTCACCCCTCGTGGGGTGGTATGTGTCATCCTCAAGCTGGGGTCCTCTACCAGAGGCCTGGGAGTTTGAGGGTATATACATATATTAAATCAGATTGTCAACCATATATTTTTTGCCCAAGTTAATATAAGAAGCAGCAAATTAATATTTAGTTAGAAATAATTTTTGCTAGAGTTTTAAAAGCATGGAGTGTATAAATATTTCTGTGAGGGGTGAGATTTCTTGATGATCTGTGGCATCAACAAACCAGTTAATGGAGAAATGAAATGAAATTTGCAGATATTGAGTTAACTGGAAAACCGTTTATTGAAGCCCTTCTGCAACGTATTCGACAGACCGATTTTTCTACTCTTAAGCTAGAACCAGTTTTTTCTTTTTTTTTTTGTCGCAAACTTCCAACTGTGAAACGACCAGCTACAGCAGCAAGAACGCCACTACTTTTAGAAGTAATGGGTATTCAACCATACCTATTACCGACAGGTGACACACTGTGAGGAGGTAGTCTTACCCACTGATCTCTATTTATTCACTGGATTGCTGATTGCCCGTTGGTAGTATGGGGTGGAAGGGAAGCCACCGGCCGCCATATTGGTGCTCCCTAGTTATACCGGTCGCAATGTAAACAATACGTGCCATACAGCATCGAAAACAACGATGATGTTGCCTTTTAAAATAAAAGATAAATTCATCACTTGGACACACACTTGCTGTTTCATCACCTAAGTAGGTTACTTTAACTTATAATAAAAAAAAATAGGCATATCACATTGCATAGTCATTATGAAGTCTATAAATGATGTAATATAACATGTTATACAAATCCATCACAACAAAATGTATGTGTTAATGGAGCATAATGATACAGATGTGCCAGAGGTGCTAAACTGATGATGTAAATAAATACAACAAACAACCTCATCCACTTTATAAAGAATTACTACACACTATACTATAGGATACACTGGTGTATATATGGATTTTCTTGGTTAGTACATCCACTGACGGTAAAATTACCTGTGGATCGTCTTCCCACAGCCGGCAGACTGCTTGTTTTTGCAGCCAAATGCTACACAGGGAGGCATTTTTACTACGTCTCCGTGGGAGTGGGGAGAACCAGCATAGTGGATGGTGGCTTCACTTACTTTACTTTTTTCGGGCAATCAGCAATCTAGTGAATAAATAGAGATCATTGGTCTTACCTCCAAACTGCTCCTTGCTCCTCAGTGTGAGTCCTCAAATTATACACCCAATGCAATGTAAGTGACGCAAGAAATGGATCGTCTGGTGTTGTGCTTCGGTAGGTATCCCTGACATCAGGTATTTTCTGAGCATCTAGGGCATATTTCCAGTGGGGAAAAGAGCAGATAGGAATATATAGGAAGCAATGGCACCTATTTTACTTTTCATCAAAAGTAAAGCAGCACAACTTTCCTGTTTGGGGGATTTGTATTGAGATGCATTCAAAGACAAGAAGCAAATCCTGTCACAGATTGCTACCTTTGACAACCATGACTCCGGTGAGCCTGTAATATTTATATTTCTGTATATTACCTCTCGTACTTATCTGATAGCATGAGGTCAAAACACCCAACAATAGCAAGCAGTCAGAAACCCACTTTCAAGATTTTTGGGACAAACGAACTACAGTCAGTAATCAGCAGTGGCTGACCGACCAAAATAGGTGGATCACTTTACTCAGTTAAGGACGGTGTTAATGTTCCAGGACTTAGAAAGGGGGATAGAGCAAATATGGCCCCCGTTAGAGGTTTCACAGAACAGGAAAAAAAAAAAAAAAAACACACACACACCTGAAATATGTTACTAAAAAAGAAAAAAAAAATGATGATGATGATCTCCAAAACCTCGGCAGAGATTTGTATGGTGCATGCTTTTACGTTGGATGTCAATAAAACAGTAGCAAAGGAAGTTCATACAACCCAATCAAAGAAAATAAAAAAATTCTGTGGTGGCTTACTTGAAGTTCAAGATTTTATCTCTAAGACGCTATGATATGACCTTAAAAGGGTGTTCATCACTGCAACAATCATCAAGCAAGAATTGAAAAACAAATTCCTAAAAAAAAAAAAAAAAAAGAAAAATCCTCCTCTGATTTAACAGACACAAGTACGCAAGTACAAGTACTTGATTTCTGTTTGTGTCTGTGTCTGTTTGACACAACCGATCATTAGGTTTAGGGTGTATTTACTTTTCAACAAGCTTTCCCTGTATTAATATAAACTATATAATCATTTGAAAAGTAAATTTTGGGCTTACCTCTGATTTAAAAATGATGAATATTTAATTGTGGTAAAACTGTACATAATCTTAACTTTTATCTTCATTTAGCTGCAAGCTAGTAGATGATGTGTGATGATCAAACATAAATCAGAATCACTTAAAGATATTTCAGCTGTGGCGCCAGGGGGACGCTAGGGGGTGCTATAGTTACCCATGGAAAGGTCTTAGTTCCCCAATATAAGTAAAGGTGAATACTTTTTCATCAAAGTTAATATTCTTGTACACGTGATTGTTCGTAATTTTTTTACAAAACACAACCATTTCCAATTAAAAATTAGATGCATATTTAAAAAAAACATTTAAACATATACAAATATACCATATGGGTTGTACTTCTATAGAGGCACTATATTTTTTTATAAGAAAACTTTACTTATTTTGTAATTTTTCAATCATTTAAATTGTCAAAATATCATGCTGTGCGATTCTACAGCCCCAATTACTGTTCTTCAAAGGTGACTAATATTACTTAAAATGCATTAATTTGTGTTTTCTGCCATTCTTGGCATTGTTTTATATTTGATTTGCAGTTCTGTCTCAAGGTATTTCTATTTCGATCTCTATTCAGATATTTTCGGGAAAGCTTTTCAACTTTCATTTATTTTGAAAATAACTTGAGGTGGAAAATCATCTGCTGCAGACAGCTTTCTAAAATAAACTAATTTCCTAAATTGGCGTACAGCCATGTAGCAGGATCTTTGCTGAATAGCTGGATATAGATCTTGAGCTTCTAGACCTCACTGAGGGACAGAGGGGACATTTGTAAGGGATATGCAAGTGATCAAAATGCTAACTTGCCCTCTAAAGGGTTAATGCTTAAAAAAAATTCAATTAAAGAATAACTGTAATTAAAAATGTTCAACAAAATAAAAATAAAGTCAAAATGAGCTTGTTTTCATTTGCAGGAAGCCATGCAGGTCATTGGTATCCCCAGTGACATCCAGGCTCAGGTGCTGCAGATCACTGCAGGTATCCTCCATCTGGGAAACATCAGCTTTATAGAGGCAGGAAACCATAGCCAGGTGGAAAGCACAGACTGTGAGTATAACCTAGAAGCGGACACACCCCCTGCAATAATACGAGCACACAAGGCAATTATACTGCTCCTCAGAGAGTTCATTAGATCAGACTACGACAAAAGCAGCCCCTTGGCTGAATACCAGCTAATTGCTCAAATATGTGCACAGCTGACTTGTTTATCTTACCTGGGGATTTTCTGCTCAGTACATATTGCTTTGTCTTCATTTATTTATACATTAAGGCTTGCCATTTATTTATACCTATGTGATTGTTGTTCCTTTTGTCTGCACCAGTGCTTGCTTTTCCTGCCTACTTGCTGGGAATAGATCCCCAGAGGCTGCAGGACAAGTTGACCAGTCGAAAGATGGACTCCAAATGGGGCGGCAAGTCAGAGTCCATAAACGTAACCCTCAACCAGGAGCAGGCCACCTACACACGCGATGCCCTGGCCAAAGCCCTTTATGCCCGTCTCTTTGACTACCTTGTAGAGGTTAATATTTCATATTTCCCATTTACAACCGCAGCAGGCTTAATTGAACACATTTCTGTTGTCCTGACGCTCTCCATCTGCTCTAGGCCATAAATAAAGCCATCCAGAAACCTTACGAGGAGTTTAGCATCGGTGTCCTTGACATTTATGGCTTTGAGATATTTCAGGTCAGTGTTTTCACAGTTTACAGGTGCACAACATTTACATACAAGCAATAAAACATGAAGGGATGATATATATATGTGGTGTTAAAATGCTAAGTTTACTTAGCTATCCTCTGAAAGTGACTTTTCGCATTTCTCTCTGTAGAAAAATGGGTTTGAGCAGTTTTGCATAAACTTTGTCAACGAGAAACTGCAGCAGATCTTTATTGAGCTCACTTTGAAGGCTGAGCAGGTAAAACATTTTTTTATTTTTTTTTATTTTAGAAAACCGTTAATGCAGACTAATAAACTCACATTGGCTCTGAAGCTGTTTTAAAAGAGTATATTTGTTTTACTTCTCATAATCAGGAGGAATATGTTACGGAAGGCATTAAATGGACCCCCATCGAGTACTTTAACAACAAGATTGTGTGTGACCTCATTGAAAATAAACTGGTAAGTACTTAGACAGACTCTATTATGATTTTGTACCCAGAATATACAAAAAGAAATTTTGTTCAGTAGAGCTCTCAAGATATTTTCCTTTTTTTTAAAAGTGCAGCAATGATAAAGGTAAGCAGCAGTGATAATATAAACATACGACTGTATATTAGTTACAGTTCCAACATTCAGGGTTTTTAAATACAAGAAAATACATTATCTATTAGTATTCGTATGTGTTATAAAATCTTTTAAATAGATTTATTTAATCTCACACAGAATCTTTTTTAAGATCTACTTCTGTGTTTGGTTGATACTTGGAAAGAAATGACTCGTTCAGTATTTGCCACAAGAAAAGACAAGACAAGAGAACATATAAATTGAGTAAAGCAAAGGAACAAATAGCATAGGAGGAAAAAATTATTTTCATAATTCAGGAAACGTCTAAAAGAAGCATATGTTTGGTCAGTTTTTCTGAATGAATGAGATAATGCTGCAATGATTTCATGGTGGATGTTCTCTTACTGTTGGCATAACAGATATCTAAGCAAGAAACGTTTTTCCTTCAGAGAAGCTTCAGCCTGTCCTGTTTGTTGGGTTTAATTTAGTTTGACTTCCTTTTGAATTAGGATCCTATTCCCATTCTCTTAGATGTAGATGTTGATGAAATCACTATTAGTTTGTCGAGTTTGCGTAGACACCCGCTGCTCAGGGCATAGTTTTTTCCCCCCTTCCTCTTCTTCTTACAGTTTATCTAATGAATTCAGCAATAACAGGATGTCTTTATATATTTTTTGTAAAAATTACCTCATTCATTAAGAATAGCAGACCAGATTCTTTTTATTTTCAGGTAAAAGAAAGACACTTGCATATAAAAAAAAACATTGTTCAAAATAACAATCACTTTAGATGTGGGAAAGACAACTTTGTATTAAAACTTTGGACACAGAGTGAGACAAGTAAAGCAAGCTGTTATTAACGCATTAACTTGTTGGGCTAGCTCCTTTGATATTGCCTGGAGCTCTCTGCTTCATGATCAGCTTAATTGGAAAAGTTTGCACATAGAAGGAATGTGAGTTTAGTTTGATGAAGAGATTATTACTAACAGCTTGCCAAATAAAACATTTTTGAAAGTTTTTTTTTGTTTTTGTGTTTTTGCATTAGTTAATTTTTTTTATCTTTAATTCTTTGTGCAGAATGTGCAGAATTTGTTCATGTGCAGAATTGATGGCAGGCAAAAATACCAGATAAGGTTATCAGAGAATGAATGCAGGGGAAATAGGTGAGAAAAAACAATTAAACCAAGAGGGAAAAAAATCTAAATATGAAACTATGCAGTAAAAATGTCAGTGTTAAAATCCTGGCTAGTGTTGGAAACATAGTGTTTGTGTTTTTTGACAGGCTCTTTTCAGCTGAAGATAATAAAATACCTTTCTCTTCCCTGATGCTTTTTATTTATTTATTTATTTTGTAATATTTTTGAATATATCAAAGGGTATTACTTGCAGCTCTGTGGTGCAGTTTGCAGCACAGTCAGTCTTGGGTTCAAATCCCAGCTTGGAATTTGCCTAATTTCACCAAGTATGTGAGAACAGGCGCGTTTGTTTTTTCTTCCACTATTTTTAATATTAACACATCTTATGGTCTCTTAGGTATATGAAGAGCTAATATAAATCATGAAATTCATTCATCAGGAAAATAAATAACTATACCGTGAAATATGTGGATGTAACATTTATTTATTTACTATATAAATAAAACATTGCATTGTGAAATGTAAAAATAAAAATGCTAATTTCCCATTAAATAAGTACAAATACATTCAATATAAAGACATAACTAAATCTGATGTAAGGATAATATATGTATGAAAAAATCATATAAATATTTAGCTTTACATGCATGAATAAATAAACATGATTTAATTGTTTGTTTTTTTAGGAGGTCCCCATTCTTTTGTATCTTTATTTTTTGGGGGTTTGCTGAAATTTTTTGAAACTCCTGCTATTTCCTGCTGTTATTTAACTTTCCAAAGGCACTTTTTTCTGTTGGTGTTGGAAACACTACACTAATGTTACCCTTAACATGATATTTTAACAGTACCACGCCTTTATTGTTAATTTGACACCCTAAAACGTTAAATATTAAACATGGGCTTGTGTTACCTTAACAAAAAGTTGGGTGTCAGTTAGTTTAGACTTTGTCAACTGTTTAAACCCCCAAAATAGCTTCGACATATAGACACTTTGTTGGTGTTAAATGGACATTAGAGAAAGGAGAAACAAGAGAAACTCCCAAACACCTGAGGAGCGTGACGCATCCTGATAAAACAATTCGTCTCCTCAGACTTCTTTCTTTATGAACGTATCATATAAGCTTTATATGAGGACTATTCCTGTTGTGACGGTGTCTGCTGCTTACAGAGCCCTCCTGGTATAATGAGTGTCCTGGATGATGTGTGCGCCACCATGCACGCCAAAGGAGAGGGTGCCGATGGCACACTGCTGCAGAAGCTGCAGGCTGCCGTGGGAACCCATGAACATTTCAACAGCTGGAACTCTGGATTTGTCGTTCATCACTATGCTGGGAAGGTCTGAGCTCATCCACCTCTTATAGAAAGTCTAGATGCTCAAATATACAAACCCAAAAATATATGACCCAGGAATTTATACGCAATTAACAGTATTTATGGCTATGCCAAATAATGGCATATCATGAGCAAAAGAAGACGCAAGATACACAGAAAATTTGGACACAAATCCAACCATAAATAAATAAAAATATCTAATTAAATAAAAAGAGAGTGAAAAATATCATTAAAAGCAAGCAAAAAAGAAAAGAAAAGTGAACAACATTTATCTCAAATTCCAGTTATGAAGTTCAGTTTTCAGGTGTTAATTACAACAGCAGGGGCTCAAGTTCAACAAATAAATTCTGAATAAATGTTTATGTTTATTTTCCTCAGGTGTCGTATGATATCAATGGCTTCTGTGAGAGAAATCGAGACGTCCTCTTTCCTGACCTCATAGAACTCATGCAAAGCAGTGAATTGTAAGCATTTTTGATTAGTATAAAAGCTACATTTCTGCACAAGTTCCTATAAAACTAATTTTTAAAACTATTTTGTTGCTTTAGTAACTTCATCCGCAGCTTGTTTCCTGAAAACCTCAACACAGACAAGAAAGGGAGGCCGACAACGGCCAGCTCAAAGATCAAAGTAAGAATCAATTTTATAGATTTGACATGAGGAATACATTTTATTTAGTTAAAAAGTACTTTATGGATCCCAAAGGGTAATTAAATGCTGTTATAAATATTATTGGGTCTTTTTTAAAGAGTTTGTTAGATTTTAAGAGCTTTATGCATGAATAATCTTCTGTAGTGTGTTTAATGCATTAAAAGCTTTTTGATGTTTCCATCAGAGACAAGCTAATGAACTGGTGAGCACACTGATGAAGTGCACCCCACATTATATCCGCTGTATTAAACCAAATGAGACAAAAAGGCCCAAAGACTGGGAGGAAAGCAGGTCTGGGTGCTAACTGATAATCTAAAGCTGCCATCAGGAGATTCTTCTGTATGAACAGGATTATTTTGTCCATTTGCAGAGTCAAGCATCAAGTTGAATATCTTGGTCTGAGGGAAAATATTCGTGTGCGAAGAGCTGGATTCGCTTATCGTCGCCTCTTCACTAAGTTTCTGCATAGGTGAGCTATTTCTTTGATGCTTAGGTGTTTGCTGGCTTTGAAATAAAAACTTCCTCTAAATGTGTCTTTGATTGCGTTTTTTTTGGGGCTTCAGGTATGCCATACTTACCCCTGAAACATGGCCGCATTGGAGGGGACCAGAGCAGCAAGGGGTCCTTCATCTCCTCCGATCGGTCAACATGGATACTGACCAGTACCAGATGGGACGCACTAAAGTCTTTGTCAAGAACCCAGAATCGGTAAAGAGGTTTTTGTGTGCTATTCGTGTTTCATGGTGAAATAAGGACAAATTTCAACAGGGATGACCAAAAGAACCTTAAATGTCATGTTTTTAGTTTTAAATAAATGAACAACAATCTGACTTGAAGGAATTTTTAAATAGCAGCATAACGACAAAGGAAAACTGCCAGAATTAGTGATTTAAAGGTACACTATGCAACCGGTGTTGATTTTCCAGTGAGGCTCCCTCCAGAGGGCGAAAGTAAAAGTGCACTGTCGTAAATATGCTCAGCTGTTCTCCTGGTTTCTCCGTCAAGCCAGGCGCGGTTGTTTTGAGCTTAGCAGCGAATGACTAACGCTGCGTTCACACTGGATGTAGCTGGCGCGACAGAAGCAGCGAGTTTACATGCAAAGTCAATGGTTGACGCGCGCGTTTTGAGCTGCAGGCGCAGCACGTCTGAGCGGCTGCAGCAGCGCGTCGGGTGCGTTTAACGCAGGGAGAGAGACACAGCGCTGATGATCACTGCTCTTAAACAGTTTATTGACGCCTAAATTAACTTAAAATGCAGAAATCTGCCGGCAGAATATGCAGTTTGGATTATGAAAAACACCTACCAGCTGCCGCGGTGAACCGCTGCTAATGAAGGGATCCATACTGTCGGCGCCCACTGGTATGTGGGGGTCTGAGCGGCTCCGACAGAAAAAATATTGAAGGCAGGATAATAATCTGAATGAACTGACTGCACTGATTACGTTTTCAGGTGTATTTTCTCACTTAAAAACATATTAAAACTACTTTATTCCCACTGATCACAGCAAATATAGCTGCAAGGCAGAGAAAGGATAGTGAAGCTCCGCCCAACACGCCTCAGACACACTTTTGCAGCCAGAGCAGCAAAGCTGCTTCAGCCGCGCGTCAGTACTAACTGGTACAAGCAGCAAAAATGAAGCAGCAGATGCGATTTTGCTGCTTTTGCTGCGTGAACGTAGCATAACTGCACAAAGATTGCCACTGTGCTAGCAACGAGAATGCTTTTAACTGGGGGGTGTAGCAGTTCTCGCCGTAAAGCAAGACTGACTCTCACGAGACTTCTGAGCCTGTGGGTGCGGGTCGGTGCTCCTCCAATTGCAAGTGCAGTATTTCCCCCACAGACCACCAGGGCGGCCGAGAATACCTTTGTTCAACCTGAAATGACTCATTTAGTCATCCATAACGTTATGGAACACATTAATTAACTGAAAAATGTTGCATAGTGTCCCTTTAAAATTCTGTTCTAACCTTGTTAATGCACTTTGAACATGGAAGTGGATAAAGATGTAAAAGCCCAATCTTACTGCACTAAATTATATACACAATATTCAAAACCACCACTTGTTACCCTAAACCAGGGGTAACCAGTTAGAAATTAGTGGGGTCCAAATAAAGAAAACAACAAACAAGTAAAGGTCCAGAGACATTTTTAATTATAAAATTTAACACTGAAATAAAATGAGGTGTTTATGCATACATGTTATAGATTATATTTTTAACTAAAAAAAATTTCCATTTTAAAATCAGTGCTTTTTTGTAGTATAGAACAACAATCTTTCAGTTTGGTACCGTATATAGACGATTTCCTGATTCATATATTTTATAAAATATGTGATATGTGACATACTTTTTATTCTTCCTTTTTTCTGGCTTAACGGGAGCAGTGGGCTTTATGCCCAAACATACTCAAAATGTGCAGGTTCATCTTTGAGCACGGCATTTCGCTTTTCTGTCACCAGTTAACCGCAGTTCCTCCAGCGTCTGCTCCTTCTTTCCCATCCCCCGGCTTGCCACAGGTTTGCCTGCTGTGTCTAAAAGAAGCTAGAAGAACCTAGACTGACACAGCTTATTGGCTAATTGTAATCTATAAATGTTTTAAGTCAGGTTGGGTCCGGATTAGCCAGCAGGTGGGTCCAGATCCGGACCCTGGTCCGCTAATCATGACCTCTGGTCTAAACCTTTTCTCCTAAATGTTAAACTTTCATGTGATACTCTATAGTCTTGAGAAATGGTTCTTCAGATGGTCTTAAACTCTTTTAAAGATTTTAAAACTAGCAGCCAAACACATCTAATTCTTTCAGAAAAATCATTCCATAAAATTCAAAAAATATCCACTGGACTTGGTTTCTAAGATTTGAAGACGTTTCGCCACCTCTCCAGGAAGCTTTCTCAATTCAAATGTCTGGATCTGCAGTGAGTTTGAGTCTTATATAGACAAAGCCTTGTATCGCTTGGAAACATGCAAATGGTAACTGATGAATGGGTCGTTTGGTTCCATCGTTTGCCTGTAATATCTGAAACCTGCCTATGATTGTTAAGGCTCTGTCGTTAAGGAGGTATTGTTCACCGGCTGGAGTGAGTAGGTCCCTCGTTCCTCTGTGATGGGGTGGGGGGTTTGGTGATCTCAGAAAAATCGTTAAAAATGTTCTATAAGATGTAGTTTAGTATTCTTTGATTATGTAAGGACATAAATAAATACTTTCAATACCTTAATTACATTATTTATAGTGAGCTGGATGAATATCTGCTTGCACACGCACATTTAAGCTGATGGTACGGATCATGATTCTGGTACAGGTCAAGTAGTGACAGTCAGTAGCTGCAGCAAGGTGGAAAACATTGTGCTCTCATGAGGCGGGATTTCCTGAAAAGTATCCAATCACTGGCATTTATTTTCTCAGGTTGGTTCCTCCCTTGTACGTGACAAAATTTGACATTAGTGAACAGAAACAGACCCACATGAGAGTAGGAGAGAATCTGCAGATGCATAAAAACTAAGAGAGCAGATTTATTTATCCTACACTTGCTGCTACTGCACTTCTGGTTAGACCTAAACTGCATTTCGTTGCCTTGTACCTGTACCTCTGCAATGACAATAAAGTTGAATCTAATCTAATCTAATCTGATCTAATGAGGAGGAAGAACTCCTGTAGGTGATATATTGGGGGTTCATGATATCGAATCTATGCCAGTGAAGCATTGACCCCATTTGGTGAAGCAAACTGCTTCGGGGATGTCAAGGGAGCGACAGCAGGTCAATTAGGCGAAAAATGCAATAGACTAGTGTTCAACTGATATCAATAGCTGTGATACTTGTGTAAAAAAAAAAAAAAAAAGGCTAAATAGAAACAAAGTGTCTGAAGAAGATTAGGACAGAGTAGTTGTTGGTGAAGCTTTACAAAAAAAAAAAAATTCAGGGAGGGGTTTGAAAAGTGAATGGAAAGAGTCATCATTTGAAGCCTTTTTTGGTTTGGTTCATTAATATGATTTACAGATATGATGCCTGATCTATTAAACATCTCATTCCCTGGTCTAGATAAATCAATAAGTGGACCCTCAGAGGAAAAACAGAAAAGCGCATTAACATTCAGAATGGGCTTTATCTTTTTTTTTTAGCTCTTTCTTCTTGAGGAGATGAGGGAAAGGAAGTTTGACACCTTCGCCAGAACCATTCAGAAGGCGTGGAGACGCTACAATGCCAGGAAGAAATACGAACAGATGAGGGAAGAGGGTGAGCAGCAGAAACACCACAAGTTTCTCAGTCTTCTTCAAACCACATTACACAGTTTGACTTCTGTTTTTTTTTTTTTTTACTCACTTCCTCACAACCCACAGCGTCGGACATCCTGTACAACTCCAAGGAGCGCAGGAAAAACAGCATCAACAGGAACTTTGTTGGAGACTACCTTGGCCTGGAGCAAAGACCTGAGCTGCGGCAGTTCCTGGCCAAGAGGGAGCGAGTTGACTTTGCTGATTCTGTCACAAAGTTTGACCGCAGGTTCAAGGTGGCTGTTTCTATAGTGATTTTTAAAAAAGGCATGATTTCAACCTGCTCTTCTTCCACTTTCTTGCAATGCACATTGTTCATTTCCTCTTTTCTCCCCCACTCAGTCTATCAAGAGAGACTTGATCTTGACCCCTAAGGGGATCTATCTGATTGGTCGAGAGAAGGTGAAGAAAGGACCCGAAAAAGGACAGATACAGGAGGTTTTAAAACGTAAACTGGAATTTGGAAACATCAGTGGCGTCTCGCTCAGGTAGGACTCACATTTTATTGACTAAACATGGTTGCACTAACATTTGTTTTAAATAAGTGTTGCATAAGGGTCATAATGACAATGATCACAGTTTTTAGAAGCATCTGCTGTGGTTGGACTAAAAAAAACACATAGGGGGGGTTCTACTGTACAAGTTCACAGAAGATTGCTTTCTTAGAAATGACTAAAATTATTTACATATCAAACCTTTTTCTAAATTTATATCTTATTATCTGAATGGACAGAATTGTAGAATATAAAATTTACAAACTATTTTTGGGTGATCTGAATAAGTACCACAGATTCAATAAAAGAAAAATATATTTTAAGTCTTATTTACATCTATAGTAAGATTAACCCTCATTAGTATAAAATGTATAAAGGTCATTAGCGAGCTGGCTGTCATCTAATGTCCTTTAAAGTAGCTTTAAGCAAAAGCTGACATTACCCTATTCTAAAATATGTACCTTAATACCCAGTGTTACAAACTGAAGGTCCAATCTAACTGTTGAGGTCAGTTTTAGCATAGTTTTATCTATAAAACCTCAAACCTATAAGCTCTGCAACATTTCAATAGTACATGCAAGACTGAGCATCACAGGGTTTTTTTATGCATGAAGTATCTGCAGTGCTTCTGACACTTTCTCCATTTTGTACAGTCAGTGGGCATTATGCTGAAAGAAGTGACGGTTAAAGTTCTTTATTAATTCATTTCTTGCATATTAAACAGTTTCGACTTTTAAATCTAGGTAACTATAAACTTGCAACTCATCGTTGCATTTGAACGGGGGGCAGAAGTATGGAGTGAAGGTGTTGCAAACAAAGAACACTTTTTCTAAATGGAAATTTGAAAAGAAGGTATTCTATAGATGAGATAAAAACATCTTCATAATTTAAAAAAAAAACGTTTTGAGAGTAACTTTGCTGGTTTCTCAGATTTTTTATTTTTTTTTTTACATTTGATTATATTTTATTTTTTCCCATTGTAATTTTGTATTATTTTACAGATTTTATAATTTCAAATTTTATTTTTCAAATTTATAGTTTTTTAGAGTGAGTTTTACAAATTGCATTCTTTTCCAATTGCATTTTACAGATGACTTTGTCTTTATTTCTGATTTTGGTTGGTCTGCATAGACTTTAGCAACAACACTTTAATTGGTCATTGTGCTCGTTAAGAGCGAGTGTTTGCATTGGGCTTGAAGTGGACAGAATGGGATCTATAAAATATCAAATGAAAATAAGGTTTAATAACTCTTAAACCTCAATATTAAAGAGAAATTTGAATAAATAGAAACTCCAGATATATAAAATTGATTTTTGTTTTAAATATGGAATTTGAAAACATCAAATATGAACAAAAAAATTATATATTTTTTTGAAAAGCTGAAATTTATAAAACATCTAACAATAATGGAACAAAATCTACTCCATACTTAAGGAAAGCAACCATTTGGATTTTGTTTGTTTAAGATGGCATTCATGGATGTGATAAGATAACTATCAATAAAAGCATATTTATGTTGATGTATAAATTGATGAATCACATTTAATAGCATAGATAAGTTAAGTAAAGTATATAAGTTTCTTATTTTTTCCATAGTACCATGTGACATCAGCTCTCCCTCTGTGAGGTTACCCATTTATGGGTTATGAACACAGGTTACAAGGTTATAACTTTGCAACAATACAAGCACCATAACGGTTCGTGACCAACAACCTTCAGGTGCACTACTGCCACCAACAGGTTGGGAGTGTAACAGCTTCATCAGAAATGTGTAATATGAAGTTGATCTTTGCAAAGTTGTAAATTTGTTACTTTTAAACTTGTGATCAGAATTAAACATCTGATGTTACATGTATGTGTGAGCTGACAACTTGGAAAAAATACAAATATGATACAAATACATATCTAATCTCATATATATTGACTTAGATTTATAGGTTTAGACACAATTTATTGACAGTTATTTAATCTCCAAATAAATATATTTAAGCTTCTGTAAAGTGAACCAACCTTTACAATTTCATCTCTAAAATTAGAATAAATATAATTATCTAGTCATATTAAGCCCTTTCTGCAGTGAAAAATAAAGCATTTTAACCACCCATAGATCTCCTCTAACTATAACATGGCTTTTTCAACCATTTTCCAACAATACTACTAATTCAAAGATACCTGCAGCTGCATTTGTCCCTGTTATGAGGCAGTCCCTGAAATCATGGAGGTTTATCACTTTACTTTCTTTATTAGACCAATCTGTGGTTTTTCTATTTTTGGGAAAATGTTAAAGGTGCATTTTACCATATTGTAAGTAACCTGAAACTACTTCCTTCAATCTATTTTGAAATGAGTCATTAAAGTGAAAGATTGAGTGAATAAAGATTATTTATAAAACAGATCAAGCTTACTGTCTTATCAAATGCTGAAAGCACAATGAGAATAATTAAATTTCTTTCAGCTCAGAGTTTTTATAGCTAAACAAGATGGAGCAGCATGATTAGGTAATTCCCATGACTTTCTAATAAGACTTAAAATGTATCACTAAATTGTTTACACACCTGCTAGTTTCAGATTAATTTCAACCAAACATGATGTTGAATGTTAAAGGAGATGAGGCACGAATTTCTCCAACAATAATCAAATCAAAGGCGCATTACATAGTTACCTTCTATAAATAACAACGATCTATGACCTTTTTAATTAACATTTTAATGGCATTACACCAATTAAACCCGTCTTATAAATAAAGAAAGTTTTATATGTTCCGATTGGTGTTTTTAGGAGCTCCTGCTGTCTAAGGCTAGAAGGTCTCCCTGCCATCACCCTAATCTTTAGTCCTTTCCACAAATTTTCCGTCAGAATCAGGTCAGGGTTCTGGTTTAGCCACACTAAAACAAAAATATCACTTTCATAAAAATAAAAAAAAGCATGTTAAAATGAAACGTCTTCTTTCAACCCAGATCTGTGCAGAATATCATAGGCTGAATGTAGGCACTTATATTTGGTCTATATTAAGGTCTGATGCTTAACTTTCCTAAATCAGAGAATCATGATGGTTGAAAAAATAGCCAGGACTTGTATTCTAGCAAGAGTAGCGTTACTTTAAAATGTTACCCTATTATTTAAGAGAAGGTAAAAGTTAAGATACACTAAAACTACTCCTAGAAGAACAGTTCATACACATAAAATACGTAGCTGAGATAAACTCAAGTAAATGTAGCTTGTTAAAACCCTACTCCGCTTATTGTTTATTTTTATACCATTATTAAATAAACTGATATCTCTCTTTTACATTAGTAAAAATGTCGCCCTTAGGTTTTTGTTTCCATTTAAACTGATCTTTTAAAGAACAAACATTCAAGCAGACCTTACTGAACAATATTAAATTAAAAAAGCACTCAGAGAGGGCAGACCTCCGCCAGGCAGCAAATGATGCTTCATATTGTAACCGACACCTATAGCTAAAACTCTCCTGTCTGGATCTAGTCTAGTAAACTAGCCCCACCCACCAACGGTCAAAATAATTTTTGCCTGCGAGTTGGTCTAGCCTCGATCAATGCCCCAGGCCGTAAATCTGGCGGGCCAATCACAACGCAGAGATGTGTTTTGAATGTCTGAATGCAAAGTGGGCCAAAAACAAAGCTGCGCGACGCTGGAGAAAGCACAAAAAGGAATATGGCAACAACTATTGAACACTTTTAGTTTGACTCAGCTTTGGAATCAGTTTTGGAAGGATTAGTCTTGGGTTTGTCGTTGAAACGTGAGCAGGAAGAGGCTCTACGCTCATTCATTTTTAAGAATGATGTATTCGCTGTTTTACCAACAGACTGTTTGTTTACACCCCCCCCCCCACCAGCTTTCTGTCGCGCTTACTACGTCACAGTCAGGTGCGCTAATTTGTCAGAGCGTTGGCCAATAGGCACAGACATGGTTTGAAAAACAATGGGTTGTTCTCATCAACAATCTTCCGATGTCTCATTCATGGAGGCCAGACTAAATTACACATTTAATCTCACATTTAGTCTGGTTTATAAGGCTAGTCTGGATCATGACTTTTGGAGTCCAATGCTGAAACTCTCAATAGTCACTGCTGCCACCCTCTGGTTTAGAGGGGAACTGCTTGTTTCCTCCATAAATCACAATCTCACAATTAAAAAGGATCTTTATAAAAAAAAAAAATCCTGTATCCAGATTATAGTCTGGATGATCACCATAATGTTATGGATTGTTTGAATTGAGGCGCACCGCTGGTAAACATGTCATTAAAATCTGAACATAACTTATCAAGTTATCCTGTACACAGACGGACGAACAAACTCACACAAACTCTCCTAAAAATTGGATCAATAAAGAATTTTACTGATGAGCATATCTGCTATGCTGCTCTGTCATAAGTCTTGCTAAAAGGGCTGGAATTAAACCTAATATTTTCTTAATTTTGTTTTGAAGATGAGCTCAAAGTAACTGGAAGTAGACATGGCCTTGTAAATACTGAACAAATCACACTCTGATTATTGAGCTTATTTCTATTCCTAAAAAGGGATGCTTCCTTCTTCTTTATTTATTGGTGGAACAGAAACTATGATGTTTGTTTTTTCCCCTTTTCAGTACCAGACAGGATGATTTCTTCATTCTGCACGAGGCCCAGTATGACAGTCTGCTGGAGTCCAACTTTAAGACAGAGTTTCTCAGTTTGTTGTCTAAACGATATGAGGAAGTGACCCAGAGAAAGCTGGCCATCTCCTTCTCTGACAGGTAGAGCAACAGAAAGTATTAACAGAGTAGAGAAAACAGAAATAACCCGACCTCTGACGCACCTCTTCTGTCTTTCAGACTGGAGTTCCGGGTGAAGAAGGAGGGCTGGGGTGGCGGAAGCTCCAGGGTGGTGGTTTTTCAAAGGGGTCAAGGAGATTTGGCTCAGCTTAAACCTGGAGGAAAGACTCTGACCATTACTGTAGGAGACGGACTACCCAAGTCCTCCAGTGAGTTAAAATAATGGCCATATCTCTGCAAATCTCCTCATTATTTGGGGGGGACATAATATTGTAATTTATTGGCATTAGTTGTTTTCTATATTCAGATATTTTAACCACCCTTTTTGTTCTTTAGAACCAACCAGGAAGTCTGGTCTGGACGTTCGAGGTGGAGTAAGAAACCATGCACCTAACAGAGGTATGAGACTCTCATTGAATTTATTTCCTTGTTTGCATTGTAATTATTTTAGGCTTGCATTTGCATTATATTATTCAATCTTCAGGACTCTTGGGGATGCTAAAATTGCAGCTGTTGGTCGCCATATGCCTTTCTCATCTTGCAGCACCAATGCCTTTTCTTCAAAAGCTTAAAGCTCTTAGTTCAGAACTTTTCAGCTACCAAGAACAGAAAAGAAAAAAGCAAAAAGGTTGACCAAAATAATTTAAAATATGTTTATTTTGGTATTTTAAGAGCTTTATAGTAAAAGACCAAATTATGACATAATATCAAAGTCAGGACAAATGAACCATTTTGTTTTATTTGTTTATTTTTATTTCACATTTTCATGCAAACGCATAAAGAGTCCTAATAAATCAAAGTCTTTGTTTAGAACCAAAAAAAAACTTTCTAAAGCTTTAAAGGTTCCTTCTTCAAATCAGTTTATAGACTAAAGAAGAAGCTTTAATGGAACAAAGATAAAAGGACAAGCATATAAAAATTAGAACATGATTTTTATCCACATTAAAGGAGCAATATGCAACATTTCTCATTTTATTTAAAAGAACAAAAAATATGAGGCGTCTTTAGATGGAACACAGTTTGATGTCACAAACCATCTCTATATGTCGTTCTCAGTCTCTTGTTT
The DNA here is from genome assembly GCF_016077235.1 of Cyprinodon tularosa. NCBI lineage: Eukaryota > Metazoa > Chordata > Actinopteri > Cyprinodontiformes > Cyprinodontidae > Cyprinodon > Cyprinodon tularosa. The sequence continues at coordinate 676,522 of NW_024038624.1, forward strand.
TTAACCTGGGCTGTACGTGCATCCATCTATGTTCACCTGAGAGAGCAGCATAGTTTAGGAAGAAAAAACAGGCAGAATGCTTCCAGAGAATGTAAACATTCAATTGAAGATGATCATTGGACAAAATGACACTCTCATGGTACATGTAGCAGCAAGAGCTGGAGTAGTGATAAAGAGAGCCGCTGTTTGTCAGACATCTTGTTTTGGTCCACAGACAGTGCTCAACAGTGTTTTTTCATGTTTTTTTTAAGAGATCTGCCCACTCCAAAAAAATACACATGCACAACCCTGTACCAGCTTCTGAGAGGGAACGCCTATTAAACTTGTGCGAAGGTATGCACGAGTACCCAACTACCCATTTCTCCTCATGCACACTCTGTTTAAAAGTTGCTGTTCTCATAGCTCATACATACAGAGCCCCTCTGATGACATGGTCAAAAAAAATTTTTAATTGTGGCCACGCAATAAGTATAACGTGCGCACAAAATACTTATTAATAATATTAATATAATTCCTGGACAACTGGGTAAGCAAATCGAGCGCGACTTAGACCTTAGAGAAGGCGCGCTCGATTTGCTTACCCAGTTGTCCACGAAATACTTATTATTAATAAGTATTTCGTGCGCACGAAATACTACTTCATGGCCACAATTAAAAATTTTTTTTTGACCAAGTCATCAGAGGGGCTCCGTACATACAAGCTTACTCTGTCCGAACGTCCTCCCTAACCCCTAAATCCCTCAATCACTATATAAAGGCTCTCTATATCAATAATTTAACGAGTTGTTGATGTTTTGTACGCTTTTAAAAAGGCTGAAAATTGTGAAAGCAGGAACCATGTTACCCCTAAATGAGTATATCAACGTGATGCATCTGTACATAAAAAAAAAGGATTGTTGAACCAGCAGCTGTCAGCCTGTTTGTTTTGTTCTCTTCCCTTAAATAGAAAGATATTTCCAGACTTTGTCCTAAATTTATTTTCTTCTTTCTAGCACACCCCAATGGTGGAGCCAAGTTTTCAAGAGGCCAACCCAACCGGCAATCAGAGATCACCTATTCCTCCCCACACAAACATCCCCGGCCACCTAATGCTCCCCTGCCCAAACTGGACTCCCAAATGGGACGTCGGGCCCCAGCCCCTAACCAGCACAACCAAGGGAACTTGGACTTTCTTAACGTGCCTGACCAAGGCATGTCAGGGTAAGAGATACCAGCTTGTGAAATACAGAAGAATAAGAAGGATGTGATAAGTGAATCACTGAAAAAATGTTTCAATGCCTCTAAGTTTTCATATTCATGAGTGTATTATGTCCTTCACACATATAGGGTGTAGCATAAACTGAATGGCTGAGGTAAATACTAAAGAAATCTGTCAGATAATATTATAATAAAAAGACAGAAATGTGAATCGAGGAAAAAAATGTTTTACAAGTGGCTGACCATACTGAGTATATCAGTGCTTGTTTCGTCTATTAGGTTTAGATATATGTATGTAAGTCAGAATTCTTTGCAAAAGGCGCACATGTGATAAATATTGAGCAGCTTTCTTTAAACATTATGGATCCATATTCAATACCATGAGGCCCCCGGTATGTCAAGCATGGGTTGTTTTGCTTACCTTATGAGCCACATCTTAGAAGAAAACAGTACTGTCTCAGATTTCCTGAAAAGCATCTATTCACAGGCAGTTTCTCTACACTCACATCTATAATCTAAGGTGTTGATGGCAGCAGTCCAGCTGATATTTCTCTCCAGAATAAAGTCACAGCCAAACAGGAACAGACCAGATGAAGCTACTATAAGTAAAATAAGAGTGAGCCTAAATTTAGAGGTTGAACTAACAAATACCTTAGAATGGGAGAATAGAGATAGAATGAAGCAGAATGATGAAAAGTGATCCCTATGTCCTCCAGCAGTCTAAGCCTATAGCAGCAAAACCATAGCAATAGCTCAGGATAACCTGAGCTACTCTAACTATAAGCTTTATCTTAAAGGAAAGTTTTAAGCCTATCCTTAAAAGTAGACAGACGTCAACCTGTAGTTGATTCTTTAGGAGAAGAATTAGCTACCTGATAAGTAAAATATCTCTCTCCCATTAGTCTTTTAAAGGAATTACAAGTACACCTGCAGTGTGAGAGCAAAGTGCTCTATTGGGAATATAAGGAAAATTAAGATCTCTGGTATAAGCTGGAGCTTGGTTATTTACAGCTTTATACATGAGGAGGAGATTTTTAAATTCTATTATGGATTTAAAAAGAAGCCAATATAACAAAGCTAAGATAGGAGAAATGTGATCTCTGTTTTTAATTTTTAGATCACCTGAAGGCTTTTAATTACAGTTTGTGGACTTCCTGATAGTAAGAATTATAATAGTCGAGCCCTGAAGTAACAAATACATGGACTAGTTTCTCAGCATCACAGCGTATTTCTAATTTTTGCAACATTTCAGGGATACAAGAGGGATATTCTAGAAACCACTCTGGTGTGGCATTTGAATGACAGGTCCTGATCAGAAATATAAGACAAAGGTTTTTTTTTGTTTTGTTTTTTTTTTACTTTATAGACCAAATTAATCTCATCCAGATGAAGTGACTGACTAATCAGTTTTTTTTTTAAACACTGGTCCAAAGACAAACACCCTGGGTCATTATATAGATAAATATCATCTAACCTGGCAGTAGCCATGTTGATATGTTTAGAACTGAGTTAAGTTCTAAGTTATCAATCTGGGATGGCTGCTGTTCAGTCTGTCCTTGTAAAGGAGGAACCTTTACTACAATACTTGGAGTTGCTTGGGTTACGTGCAGCTAGTATCTGCGTTCCATAATACCCATTCAGCCAACTTTGTCGTCCATAAGAGCCGCCAAAGGAGACATAATGATGACGATAGGATTCCTCTGCAGCTTCTTGAGTGTTTTCACAACTAGCGAAGTAAGCTCATAAATCAAACTTTCTAAATCCTGTTGGAAGAAAAGCACAGACATCTTTCCCATCTTCAAAAGCACAAAGGGCTTCTCTTTGCTCCCTTTTTAAATGAGAAATTGTTGCTATTTAAGCTAAAACCGAGTCAGGCCAGCGTAGCCGTGTGTGTAATGCCCCGACAATGACCTTCTGACCCTTAGCAAAAAGCAGTTTATTCAAGTATACTAAAAGTGCAATAATTTCATACTTAAAATCAGGCAGTGCACTTAGTTTACTTATTCTGAACTATATTTCACAGACTTATATAATAATAGTATAGTCAAGTGTACTTGACTATACTATTGTATACTTTATTGTTTACTACGGTATATTTTAAGTATACTTTAGTAAACTTAAAAATGTCCCAATTTAGTTGAAGAAGTTTTACTTTAGTAATACTTCAAGTACACTAAAGTACATTGTTCGGATATACTTTCTAAACTTATACTTATGCTTAAGTATTCTTAATAGAATTTACTTCAAGTATACTACTTTTTGCTAAGGGGAGTGTCGTCATTCCTACATGTCCCGCCCCAAAAAACCCCTGCTGGCATGTCATTGGTCCGACTCGCTGGATGTTACGAAACGGACATAATTAATTGGAGTCTTTCAAGATAGATTTGTTGTGAGAGTGAAAACTCAGATCTCACGACAATCCAGCTCACAGCTCAACATAATAGTGGAAATTATTTCCATGCTGGTATTTTGATAAAACTAGTCTATGCATTTGCTAGCTAAAGAAAGTAGCAACGGACAGAATTTCTTTCCATGGAAAATACTACTTATACATAGTAGAAATACTGTTTCTGTCAGTGAGCTCAAGGGCAGCTTTGGCTATAATGTAGCTTGCCACCATCAGTGTGTGGGTGTGAGTGTGCAGTGTATTCTCATTATTAGTTCGTATGAAATCGTACGAAAAGTTATGCACCCTAATTTCGTACGTTTTAGACATTTTTTTGTCGCATTTCGTCGTATTTTTACGTCTTGCCTCGAGACAAGATATCCTTGCACATGCGCATCTTACGCACCATTAAATAACATAGAATTTAACATACAATTAACCCTAACCCTGACCCTAACCCTAAGATACAAAACAGCAAGCAACCTAGTTAGAGAGCTGAAGAAGTGATTATTGCACTGTTTTTCCCAGTTTTACTGCCGTCCGCGGATCTGCTTTTTTCGTCTGTCCGGCTGCGCATGCGCACTGATCTGTATTTTCGAGGAAAAACGTCCAAGACGTACGAAATACTGTGCATAACTTTTCGTACGATTTCACGAACTGATAATGAGAATATGTTGGTGTGTGAATGGGTGCCATTTATAATACAGCTTTCTTCAAAGATTTAAACTTATTAAAATTAAATCAACACCATTCCCTTGTTCAATTATTAAATTCTGCACTTTTGCTTAGCTCTGTTTATATCATTACTTTTTTTGTTTGGTTCTTTGTCACAGGAAGCAGAGGAAAAGAAGCATCAGCCATCGGCCGCCGCCTGCCCCTAAACCTCAGCCCAGACCTCAGGGTCCCCGATGCCGAGCCTTATATCAGTACATCGGGCAGGACACCGACGAGATCACCTTTGAGGCTAATGATGTCTTCGATCTCGTCAAAGAGGGTGTGTGGCCAGCAAACAGCTCGGAACCAGACAGGTTCAGTAAATGCAGTTTGAATGTAACAGAACATGTTTTTGTTTCCCTCTGCAGATCCATCAGGATGGTGGACAGGCAGGATTCATGGCAAAGAAGGTCTCTTCCCTGGTAACTATGTGGAAAAGATTTGATGAGGACTTTTCATGCACATTCTTGTTTTAACAAGAACAAGGTGTATTCTGTCCCTTGCAGCAGACTCTGCTTTACAAAAAACAGCCTGAGAGTTATTCAAAGTACATTTGAAGTTCTTGTTTAAGGGTGACACTTTGCTGACATTTGAGCTCTGACTAATTATCTGTGGCAGAACACGGTATGAAGGGAAGACAGGAGGTGTCATCATTATTGTTAAAACGGGACTACGAGCTGCTCAGGTTTCATCTCGGTTGTTGTGTAAAATGATCCATCTCTGAATGGCCCAGCAGCAGGATCTTTGACTTTATCTTCCTTTGAGCGGTTCCTCGCTCCATACAACTCAGGGCTTCTGCGGAAGAATGACTTGAAGAAAAATCTGCGTTTACCTCCAGCTTTTCTCAAGATCCGTCATCTCTTCTACCCCACACTGCTGCTCACTGTCTTCATTAACAGCATCAGATCATTCAGTAAATTAGCTCTTAACAGAAAAAGCAAAAAGTGAATTTGATTGATTCTTTTGCGCAATAAACAAAACTTGCTTCAGATCAAATCAAACCTTTTTTTTATGTTTGACATTTCATTGCTATTGTTGGTATATGATATATAAGATTATTGGTACTATGTCACAGATTTTCTCATTTTAAAAAAAGAAAATGTTTTCATACATCTCCAAGCATACATTTTGCACGGCCTTATGTTGCATCGACAGTAAGTTATACGATTTTGGGACAATCCAGGCAGGTTAGTTTTTCATTTTATTTTGTTTTCAGTTGCGGATTTATTTGTAAAATAACACCTTTTTCTGTTTGATGTTTGATTTATATTTTTCTTTTTAATATTAAAGTTAAGTATTTTTAAAGAACACTGTGTCCTTTGATTTCTTTATTTAGAAGAAGCTGCAAAATTCATACAGCTTATAAAAGAAAAGTCTATGTGGCAAAAAATATGTTTGGTAGAGGGGATCAATACAGTCTATCTGTTTTATTGTTACCCACTCCTGATATTTCAGTTTAGATGTACACCTTTGCATTTTGAAGCAGAACATTTTCATTTGAACATTTGTGTTGTTTTTCACAGTTTTTCACCTCCAGGGGGGGTCACAAGGCACCAAAGGTACAATTACTGTGACGTGATCCCTAAAGTAGTTGGAGGGCCAAAAGATATCAATTACATAAATGTTAGAATCCTGTAAAATAAATAAATGTACCATGGAAAATGTAGATGGATCGCAATTTTGATCGTCTGGATCAGGGGGGCTGCAGCCTTCAACTCCAGAGGAACAAGATGCTCTTAGGTTCTGTGCCTGACTTAATATATTATACAATGAACTGTTGCCCTGGTATTATTTTTTGTTCGTTTTACTAATTTGTCCTTGGCCGCACCATGGTCTGGGACCACCGCTGCTGATGTTTTACATAAAAAAGTCTGGAGTTTTTCTTTAGAATTTCATCTTCTTTTCAAATACAAAACTTATGCAGACTATGTTAATAACACAAGAAAACAAGATCTATTAAGTTGTTTATATGACATATGCTTTGTAATCATAATAGTGGTAGCACTGTTCATTCACACTTTGTCAGACCTACCAGGAAAACACAAATGATAATTTTGAATACCAGTCATGTTCCAATTTTACTTGTCAAGGAATAAAGATGTTTAGCGTTAGTTTTTGACTGAAGGGTGTAGCAGGTAGTGAGTCAAAATCCCCAACTTTAAATCATAAAAGACAGATTAATTGGTAGGGATGTACAATATTGAACACTGAGAACAGGTACTGGCATTTAGCAAGCCTGCAGCGATAAAAAAATAAAATAAAATCTTGAAAAAATATATTTTTCCTGGTTTTCCTGCACAGGGATTTACCATTTAATTCACTTTTAGGAAGCCCAAATATTAGACTGTCACTACAACACATTTTCAATTGTAAAAAGTTTTTCTTATCTTATCCCAGGGCTGAATTGGTCCTGATTTGACTAAAATAACCCAATCTGGATTGTTGATTTCCAAGTAGATTTAAGAATGTGCTATAACTACAATTATACTTTCAAAGCATCGCAATTAACTGGATAATAGTTACTTTAAATATATGTATATATATATATATATATATATATATATATATATATATATATATATATATATATATATATATATATATATATATATATATATATATATATATACTCACTATATCAATTTTTGTTTAAAAATTAAAACAAAATTTTTAAAGTAACAATAAAAAAGAAGAAAAATAAAAGTTAATTTGAAGCACATAAAGATAAAAATATGATAAATGCAGGCAGTAAAACAAATAAAACCATTCAAAGGCAGTTCTAAACAAATGGATTTTTAACTGTGACTTAAAAGAACTCAGGCTTTTAACTCTTTTAATGTCTTCTGGTAGTTTGTTCTTGATGGAGCATAGGAACTAAATGCTGCTTCTCCATGTTTGGTTCTAGTTCTGGGTGAACAGATTAGGCTGAAATTAGAAGACCTGAGTGGTCTGAGAGGTTGATTGACTGATAAGAAATCTGTTATGTATTTAGGCGCTAATCTATTCAGTGATGTATAGACTAACAGAAGGACTTTAAATTATATTCTCTAAGCTACAGGGAGCCAGTGGAAGGACTTCAGAACCAGGCTGATGTGTTCTACCTTCTTAGTTCTAGTGAGAACATGGGCAGCATTGTTTTGGATCAGCTGCAGCTGTATGATGGACTTTTTAGGAAAACCTATGAAGACACTGTTACAGTAATCAATTCTACTAAAGATAATGCATGAATGAGTGTTTCTAGATCCTGCTTGGACATTAGTCCAAGTTCTTCGTGTTCTTCGGGTGATAAAAGGCTGACTTAGTAACAGCCTTTATGTGCCTCTGAAGGTTCAGGTCTGAGTCCATCATGACGGCAAGATTTCAGCCATAATCAGTTGTTTCTAGATGAAGTAGCTGTAGCTGTGAGCTACCTCTGGGACTCTCTTCCTTTGGTCCAAAGATAGATCAGAAGAAAATGATTACCTTAGTTTTGTTTTTATTAAGTTGTAGAAAATTATGGTACATCCACAGACTGATCTGTTCTAACCATCTAATCCACGCACTGATGGGTTCATAGTCACCTGGTGACATTGTGATGTAAAGCTGTCTGTCGTCTGCATAGTTATGGTAACTGATCTGGTTGTTTGCTATAATCTGTACCAAGAGGACCATGTAGATTTTGAATAGGAGGAGCTCCAGAGTGGAGCTTTGAGGAACACCACATGTGATTTTTCTGGTCTCTGATTTAAAGTTCCCTACTGACACATAAAAGTCTCTGTCCTTCAGTTTAGGATTCAAACCAGTCCAGTGCTGTAACAGAGAGGCCGACCCAGGTTTCCAGACGCTCAAATATAATCAAGAGATTAACGGTATCAAATGCTGCACTGAGGTCCAATAATACCAGAACTGTGATTCTGTCTGAATTTATATGGATGTCATTGAACATATTAATCAGGGCAGTCTCTTTACTGAGGCCGGCAAGAAAACCTGACTGGAAAAAATCAAACAGCTGGTCATTGTTAAGAAGGCATTTAACTGTTGAAACACAAGTTTTTCTATAATGTTATTGATTAAGGGAGGTTTAAGATGCTTCTGAGGGACCAATTTTCCAAATTATCAAGCAATAGTTCGATAATTGCTTTTTTAAGGCTCTAGGGAGAAACATCTGATGTAAAGGATGTGTATTATATTTGAATAAAATCAGACTCTAAAACAGGTAAAACCTTCTTAATAAAACCTGTGGGTAAAACATAAAGACAGCAGGAAGAGGAGTTTGAACAGTTTCTTCTAAACATTTTTTTGAATAAACAGTCCTCCTACCACCTATATAAGGATGGAAATCGTATTCAAAGAAGCAAGCAGGAGACATTTAATATTACAGTTGTTTTCTTTACAGTATGAAAGAATTAGTTATTTACTGAAACACATTTTCAGAGGGCACTTGCTCTGCAGTCTGCTGTGATTGGATTGGCCGAATCCTCCTGATTTCTGTTAAATCCGCTTATTTCTTTGGTTGGTCAGTATGTTTATGCCTCAGAGAGCAGTCATGGTCCTAGATCATATTTACCAGGGTTTCCAGGTTGGGGCCGTGTTTTTTTTTGTTTTTTTTAATAGCACAGAACAAAACGAGGTTTCTGCCTCATGGACTAAAACTGGTAGTTGGTTCCACAGAGAAAGAAGATAACTAAAAGATCTGCCTCCCATTCTACTTTTAGAGATTCTAGGAACCACTAGTAAACTTTCAGATTGAGAGCAAAGTGCTTTGTTAGGAACTTAAAGTACAATCAGATCTCTGATATAAATCTGAGCATGGCCTTTTATTGCTTTATATGTGAGAAGTAGGATTTTAAATTGTCTTCTAGATTTGACAGCCAATGAGGAGAAGCTAGGATAGGAGAGATATGATCTCTCATTTTAATTTTCATCAGAACTCTGGCTGCAGCATTTTGGATCAGCTGAAGGCTTTTAACTACAGATTGTGGATTTCCTGATAGTAAATAATTACAATAGTCCAGCATTGAAGTAACAAGTGCAAAGACTTGTTTCTCAGCATCACCCCTGGACAGGATCTTTCTAATTTTTGCAAAATTTTGATTAAAGAAGAAAATTCTGGAAACCTCTTTAATACAGGATTTAAATGACAGGTCCTGATCAAAAATATTTTTAAATTTCTTATCTGAGATCAATTTAATCCAACCCAACTGATGAACTGACTGACTAATCAGCTTTTTTTTTCAAAGACTCTGGTCTTCCTATCTGGATTTATAGACAGATATACCTAAGTATCATCAGCATAACAGTGGAAATGAATCACATGCTGTCTAATAATCCTACAAATTATTAGTATAGGTTGGATATCCACTGGTATTCACAGCCCTTCTTCCATCTCATATCTTTTAAAGAAAACCAATGAAAACTGGTCAAAGGACATTACTTGGATTCAATACTAACTTCGTTCCATACTTTATTGGAACAGGTACAATTTTACTCATTGTAAATGTATAAAGCTATTTTGTTTTTCAAGCTTTATACATTATTTGTGAGGTATGAAATTAAACCAGCACATAATTTAAACAAGCAGGAATGAGTGAATAATGGGTTAGTGTGGTCAAGATAGCCAGCCTTATAATTGATCTTGATGGCCCTTTCCTGCAGCGTGCATTGTGGTTTGAATGATGTCCTGTAGAAATTACCCTTGACTTCTATACAGCAGCTAAGCTATGGTAAAATTCAGTGAGTAGTTGTAATGGAATTGCAATCATTCTAGATATTTAAGTCTAAATATGTTTGATGTGAGACTTTCAGCAGATCTTGTTGTCAATAATTATACCTAAGAACTTAAATCAATTGACTCACTCCATGTCTACTTTATGATGTCTGATGTTCACATGTACATTTTCTTTTTATTTTGCACACAAAAAAACAACACATTTTGTAGTTTTCTAGATTTAAGAACAATCTCTTGTTGTCAAGCCAGTTTTTTTTTTTTTTTTTTTTTTGGCTTATTCCTCTATGATGTGATATCATCCAGGAGTTGCTACGAGCTCTCACCCTCACAGAATATATTCATATCATCTGTAAACAAAACAAGGTTAATGTGATGAGGCCAATCTTTAGAAGTGGGCTTTGGCATATTTCTGGTCTTTTCCAATCAGCAGGTCATAGCAAAACACTCTAGACTTTGGCTGCAAGGATGCCAGTTTTTTCAAGTTAGGTTTGTCAAAGGTTTTCAGTATCAACATGAGAGATTAATTGGATAGAGATTATTAAAATCGAGAAACCCTTGAGAACCGAACAGTTCCAAGGGTTCTATGGTGAAATGGTTAGCACTCTGCACTTTGAATCCAGTGATCTGAGTTGAAGTATCAGTAGAGCCTACTTGCTTGACTTTAGTTCATAGTGCAGAAAGCAGCCTTTGTTTATGGTTTTTAATACATGTGGATTGGTACTCTCCTGTCTTTGAGTCTCAGTAGAACCTAGTTGATGTCTTCATCTTTTAAGTGCTTCATACATTTTTTTACTCTCCCAGAGACTGCATTTGAGAGCTTCATAAACTCTATCTCACCATCATTTCCACTATTCGCAGTAAGTGGGGGTTTGCTGTACTATGACATCTATTGATCCACTGGGTTTCCTCAGGTAAGCGCAGTCACCTACTTAGAACGTTAGAGCAGTTCACAGAACCTCCTGCTTGCCAACTTTAGGATATCCATATTTTCTTCTTTAAATGGACTTATCCCCTGCCCACAGAGCCAAATCTAGCATTGCCTGCATATATGGACCATTGTATCTCCTTTTCCTATTTGGTCATAGAACCCATCTCAATATAACCCCCTAGAATATCTATCAGGGTATTGAGGAGAGGAAAATCAGCTACTCCATACCTAAATATGCAAAAGAACTAAATTTCACTATCAGAGCAACCCGGGCTTTTGTGACACCTGGGCAAAACCGCAGACTGATCAACTCCTTCCTACACTCCAAAACTGCAGCAATCCTGACCACAGGGGTCCCAACTAAGTATTGAGAACTGCACATGTTGACAAATTTCATGTTCATACGGATCCTTTCTGTGCTTTGGTTTTCTTAAATACAAACTTTGGGGATTTCATTAGTTGTCGGGGTATAATCATGAAAATTTTAATAAAGAACTCCATAAACTTGAAAAGCCCTGATGCTTTCAAGGTTCAATTGGTAGCACTCTAGACTTTGGTTGCAAGGATGCCAGTTTTTCCAAGTGAGGTTTGTCAAAGTTTTTCAATATCAACAAGAGAGATTAACCTGTGGAAGTGTCACAAGGCGAGCTAAACCCAATATAGAGATTAATTAAATCGAGAAACCCTTGACAGAAACACAGTTCCAAGGGTTCTATGGTGTAATGGTTAGCACTCTGCACTCTGAATCCAGTGATCTGAGTTCAAGTCTCAGTAGAACCTAGTTGCTTGACTTTAGTTCATAGTACAGAAAGCAGCTTTTGTTAATGGTTTTGAGTACATGTGGATTGCTACTCTTCTGCCTTTGAGTCTCAGTAGAACCTAGTTGATGTCTTCATCTTTTAAGTGCTTCATACAAGTTTTTGCGCTCCCAGAGACTGCATTTGAGAGCTTCATAAACTCTATCTCACCATCATTTCCACTATTCGCAGTAAGTGAGGGTTTGCAATACAATGACATCTGTTGTTGATCCACTGAGTTTTCTCAGGTAAGCGCAGTCACCTACTTAGAATGTTAGAGGAGTTCACAGACCCTCCTGCTCGCCAACTTTAGGACATCCAGATTTTCTTCTTTAACTGGACTTATCCCCTGCCCACAGAGCCAAAGCTAGCATTGCCTGCATATATGGACCATTGTATCTCCTTTACCTAAATGGTCATAGAACCCATATCAATATAACCCCATAGAATATCTATCAGGGTATTGGGGAGAGGAAGATTAGATACTCCAGACCTAAATATGCAGAAAAATCGAGAAACCCTTGACGGAAGAAAGGTTCCAAGGGTTCTATGGTGTAATGGTTAGCACTCTGGACTCTGAATCCAGTGATCTGAGTTCAAGTCTCAGTAGAACCTAGTTGATGTCTTCATCTTTTAAGTGCTTCATACAAGTTTTTGCGCTCCCAGAGACTGCATTTGAGAACCTCATAAACTCTATCTCACCATCATTTCCACTATTCGCAGTAAGTGGGGGTTTGCTGTACCACGACATCTGTTGTTGTTTATCCACTGAGATTTCTTAGGTAAGTGCAGTCACCTTCTCAGAACGTTAGAGGAGTTCACAGACCCTCCTGCTCGCCAACTTTAGGACATCCAGATTTTCTTCTTTAACTGGACTTATCCCCTGCCCACAGAGCCAAAGCTAGCATTGCCTGCATATATGGACCATTGTATCTCCTTTACCTAAATGGTCATAGAACCCATATCAATATAACCCCATAGAATATCTATCAGGGTATTTGGGAGAGGAAGATTAGATACTCCAGACCTAAATATGCAGAAAAATCGAGAAACCCTTGACGGAAGAAAGGTTCCAAGGGTTCTATGGTGTAATGGTTAGCACTCTGGACTCTGAATCCAGTGATCTGAGTTCAAGTCTCAGTAGAACCTAGTTGATGTCTTCATCTTTTAAGTGCTTCATACAAGTTTTTGCGCTCCCAGAGACTGCATTTGAGAACCTCATAAACTCTATCTCACCATCATTTCCACTATTCGCAGTAAGTGGGGGTTTGCTTTACTACGACATCTGTTGTTGTTTATCCACTGAGTTTTCTCAGGTAAGCGCAGTCACCTACTTAGAATGTTAGAGGAGTTCACAGACCCTCCTGCTCGCCAACTTTAGGACATCCAGATTTTCTTCTTTAACTGGACTTATCCCCTGCCCACAGAGCCAAAGCTAGCATTGCCTGCATATATGGACCATTGTATCTCCTTTACCTAAATGGTCATAGAACCCATATCAATATAACCCCATAGAATATCTATCAGGGTATTTGGGAGAGGAAGATTAGATACTCCAGACCTAAATATGCAGAAAAATCGAGAAACCCTTGACGGAAGAAAGGTTCCAAGGGTTCTATGGTGTAATGGTTAGCACTCTGGACTCTGAATCCAGTGATCTGAGTTCAAGTCTCAGTAGAACCTAGTTGATGTCTTCATCTTTTAAGTGCTTCATACAAGTTTTTGCGCTCCCAGAGACTGCATTTGAGAGCTTCATAAACTCTATCTCACCATCATTTCCACTATTCGCAGTAAGTGAGGGTTTGCAATACAATGACATCTGTTGTTGATCCACTGAGTTTTCTCAGGTAAGCGCAGTCACCTACTTAGAATGTTAGAGGAGTTCACAGACCCTCCTGCTCGCCAACTTTAGGACATCCAGATTTTCTTCTTTAACTGGACTTATCCCCTGCCCACAGAGCCAAAGCTAGCATTGCCTGCATATATGGACCATTGTATTTCCTTTACCTAAATGGTCATAGAACCCATATCAATATAACCCCATAGAATATCTATCAGGGTATTTGGGAGAGGAAGATTAGATACTCCAGACCTAAATATGCAGAAAAATCGAGAAACCCTTGACGGAAGAAAGGTTCCAAGGGTTCTATGGTGTAATGGTTAGCACTCTGGACTCTGAATCCAGTGATCTGAGTTCAAGTCTCAGTAGAACCTAGTTGATGTCTTCATCTTTTAAGTGCTTCATACAAGTTTTTGCGCTCCCAGAGACTGCATTTGAGAGCTTCATAAACTCTATCTCACCATCATTTCCACTATTCGCACTAAGTGAGGCTTTGCAATACAATGACATCTGTTGTTGATCCACTGAGTTTTCTCAGGTAAGCGCAGTCACCTACTTAGAATGTTAGAGGAGTTCACAGACCCTCCTGCTCGCCAACTTTAGGACATCCAGATTTTCTTCTTTAACTGGACTTATCCCCTGCCCACAGAGCCAAAGCTAGCATTGCCTGCATATATGGACCATTGTATCTCCTTTACCTAAATGGTCATAGAACCCATATTAATATAACCCCATAGAATATCTATCAGGGTATTTGGGAGAGGAAGATTAGATACTCCAGACCTAAATATGCAGAAAAATCGAGAAACCCTTGACGGAAGAAAGGTTCCAAGGGTTCTATGGTGTAATGGTTAGCACTCTGGACTCTGAATCCAGTGATCTGAGTTCAAGTCTCAGTAGAACCTAGTTGATGTCTTCATCTTTTAAGTGCTTCATACAAGTTTTTGCGCTCCCAGAGACTGCATTTGAGAACCTCATAAACTCTATCTCACCATCATTTCCACTATTCGCAGTAAGTGGGGGTTTGCTTTACTACGACATCTGTTGTTGTTTATCCACTGAGATTTCTTAAGTGCAGTCACCTTCTCAGAACGTTAGAGGAGTTCACAGACCCTCCTGCTCGCCAACTTTAGGACATCCAGATTTTCTTCTTTAACTGGACTTATCCCCTGCCCACAGAGCCAAAGCTAGCATTGCCTGCATATATGGACCATTGTATCTCCTTTACCTAAATGGTCATAGAACCCATATCAATATAACCCCATAGAATATCTATCAGGGTATTGGGGAGAGGAAGATTAGATACTCCAGACCTAAATATGCAGAAAAATCGAGAAACCCTTGACGGAAGAAAGGTTCCAAGGGTTCTATGGTGTAATGGTTAGCACTCTGGACTCTGAATCCAGTGATCTGAGTTCAAGTCTCAGTAGAACCTAGTTGATGTCTTCATCTTTTAAGTGCTTCATACAAGTTTTTGCGCTCCCAGAGACTGCATTTGAGAGCTTCATAAACTCTATCTCACCATCATTTCCACTATTCGCACTAAGTGAGGGTTTGCAATACAATGACATCTGTTGTTGATCCACTGAGTTTTCTCAGGTAAGCGCAGTCACCTACTTAGAATGTTAGAGGAGTTCACAGACCCTCCTGCTCGCCAACTTTAGGACATCCAGATTTTCTTCTTTAACTGGACTTATCCCCTGCCCACAGAGCCAAAGCTAGCATTGCCTGCATATATGGACCATTGTATTTCCTTTACCTAAATGGTCATAGAACCCATATCAATATAACCCCATAGAATATCTATCAGGGTATTTGGGAGAGGAAGATTAGATACTCCAGACCTAAATATGCAGAAAAATCGACAAATCCTTGACGGAAGAAAGGTTCCAAGGGTTCTATGGTGTAAAGGTTAGCACTCTGGACTCTGAATCCAGTGATCTGAGTTCAAGTCTCAGTAGAACCTAGTTGATGTCTTCCTCTTTTAAGTGCTTCATACAAGTTTTTGCGCTCCCAGAGACTGCATTTGAGAGCTTCATAAACTCTATCTCACCATCATTTCCACTATTCGCAGTAAGTGAGGGTTTGCAATACAATGACATCTGTTGTTGATCCACTGAGTTTTCTCAGGTAAGCGCAGTCACCTACTTAGAATGTTAGAGGAGTTCACAGACCCTCCTGCTCGCCAACTTTAGGACATCCAGATTTTCTTCTTTAACTGGACTTATCCCCTGCCCACAGAGCCAAAGCTAGCATTGCCTGCATATATGGACCATTGTATTTCCTTTACCTAAATGGTCATAGAACCCATATCAATATAACCCCATAGAATATCTATCAGGGTATTTGGGAGAGGAAGATTAGATACTCCAGACCTAAATATGCAGAAAAATCGAGAAACCCTTGACGG